>NC_141879.1:572465375-573093375 GCF_056163025.1 Triticum urartu | reverse complement strand
TTCTATCAACGATATTTCTCGAACTGGTGCACTTCCCTGTAGAGAGGAAAGTAGGAGATTTCTCGTAAGGATTATACGTGATTTTCCCATTATGTGAGCGTGCATTTCCTCAATCATTAAGAATTGGGCCTTGGGAAGAAAAACTAGTTCTATGTCAATTCTACAGCCAGAGAAAGAGGGAATGAATGATCGGTCTCGTTCTGGATCTCTTTCCTTGCGCCCTAGTCCATTCCATCTATCTTGACTGCAACTTGGATTCTTTCTTGACTGCTATTTGGATTGGTAGTCCGTCAAATCTCTAAGCAGGTGGCTAGAAAACCTTCCGAAATAGGAGGAATATCAGATAGTTTCTCATCAGGAATGGAATTCGGTTTCCAATCTGGTCACACATGACTCTTGCCCTAAAGCAATTTCTTGATTAGGAGCAGTGGGTGGCCCATAGAAAGGAATGCCTACCTATCCATAGCCGGGCAAATTGCTGCATATTCAAGTCACCCAATTCTCTTCTCTTGCACTATGTCTATTGGAATGGACCCTTGATTCTCCAGCAGATCCTCCTGGTATGGAAGGATATCATCCACAAAACAGATTGCGAAAAATGCCATCCAAGTTCGCAAAGGAGCGGTCTTCCTAATCTCTCTTTTGTTTGTGGGAATCTCTAGTGAGACCTGTGATAGAAGGGGTAAAGGTGAATTTCAGTCCTCTTTCTCTCGGAAATATACGCCACATGTCAGTGATCGATCTCTCTCAAGCTAGGTATCGGTGAAGCCCGTCATTGAATTGAAGTGGTAGAGTGGTAAGTGGGTGTACGGTCTATGGATTTCCTATCAGTGGCATTAGTTCCTTCTCTAGATAGATGGCTGAGAGTCATGCGCCGGATCAAGGGCTCTCTCATCTCCTATTTGGAAATGTATAGGTTATGTATGTAAGTGGCCAGTGCCCGCGGGTAACTATAATTTGCTGCAGGCCTAGCTAAATCTGCTCAATCCAAAACCAAACTATATTTTGCTGCTTGATTCGTTCGCAACTTAAACGACTCTGGGCGTTTCCGATTGCTCGACGTGAGCGGGGCATCGCGTCAGCGCTGTAGCGTGATGTAAGTGCCGAAACAGGTCCGCATGTGCCACATGCTCTGGCCATGGTGCCGCGCTCCTGCCACGCCTCTCATCCTCCAGATCAATTTAAATGTGACTCTACACTGCCCACCAGAGTTCGGGTCCTGAACTCTGCGTTCTGTGCTCAGGTTGTTTCTTCTATAAAAATAAACCGCAGGCCCTGTAGCTTCAGTGCAAACTGAACCCTATGTCGATTGATATACAGTCAGTAAAGGTGTCTACAGAATCTGATGGGGATAAAGGGCCGTAATGAGGGCACCTAGTAATCAACAACAGCACTCTGCATCCTAAGCTGGGTTCGCGGCGATCCAGCCTAAGCACTCCTTTCGAAGAGGTGAATCGGCGAAAATTGCTTTGATGAAATTCCGCATCTGCACAAAGAAAACGATCAGTTACAAATTAACAACAGTGAAAAGTTTCGGCTTCGATGGATTCTGAACAAATAAGGCCAAAATGATACAACAGGGTCAACTGATGTCTGAAAAGAGAGCCAGAAACAAAATATTCAACACTAAAAATGGATCAAACTTGAATTAGTGAGGTATAATAAGTCTGGCTGTGGGCAAAGGCACACAATATTGATTATAACTGGACTGCTGCTCCTAGACAGCATCGAAGGAACAAATACAACAGGGTCAATTGACGCCTGGGAAAAAACTGTTATGTTGGTTATAATTATTTTCGAGAGCTTTGAAGCAAATAAACTACCTAGTGGCTGTAACAGAGACAAAAGTGCACGTTGTTCTGCCAAGGTTGACCACAGCTTTCACATGATATTGTCCATTTAAAAAAAATTATCCTGATAGCAAGCCTTCCATCTCATTCATGTAATCACTTACTCTAAAAGCTTAATTTAGTTACTCGTCGTGTTGTTTACCAGTAGGCCTCTAAAATGTGCTAAAATAGTACTCCCTCCAAAAAAAATGTAAGGTGTTTTTTATGCCCTATGCAAAACCAAAAAACATCTTACATTTTGATAAGTATTAACTTAGCAAGTAGAATACACACCAAAGAACAGCATGCACAACAATATGATGGCTGGTATAACAGTAACAGGTTGTACCAACAACAGATGACCGTCCCTCAAAAAAGAAAAACAGATGACCGAGCACTATCAAAACTCCATTTAAAGGTAAAAAGAAAAAGGAAAGGGGGAACTTGCTCACCTCAGATGATGTGAAACCACAGTTAGCTAGCTCCCCGCTTTCCCAAGCAGCTGTGATGGACTTCAACGACATATCAAGCAACTCTGAGCAGCATCAACGTTTTTCAGTATTATTGGAGCGAACATAATAGTGTGACATGTTAAATAAGTTCAAAACTGAGAGAAAATTACCTGCTAGTTTTCGGAACTTCTTCAACGATGGTATACTCTCATCCAGCTGGACCCAGGTATGATGATCCAAGAACTTATCATCATCATTCTCAACCAGGGACAGAAATAGTGAGGAGAGGTTTTCAAGAGCCAAATGTATAAGGCCTTGCAGCTGGAAGTGTATCACATATTAATAAACATCGATAGTGATCAGATCAAACCTTTCAAGCAGAATATTATTACCTGTAAGGTCTCCTCTGCTGCCATGTCATCTATCAGAAGCATGTCCTTTGTAATTCTAGAAAAGACAGGTCCAAGGACATGAAACATACTTCTCCTATAAATTGACCTAGGCAGTACCGATTCCCACATAATGTGTATCTTCTCTAAAATGAACACCACCTGGAAGGAGGTCAATATATATCATTAGTTGACAATCTATAATTTATCACTGTTGAGGATTTTGGCACTATATAAATAATACAAACAAATTGAAGGTCCTGAATAATATATCAAGAGAAATTATAGTAGACTTCTCTTTGCCATATTTCTTCTAGGCACAGCTCATATTCTTTGGCAACGAGACATACCTGCTCAATACTAAATTTTGCTGATTCACAATGCTGAGATTGGTGCGTGTTCTGAAAACCATCAGCGCCATCTATAGCCTGAAAAATAATGTGACAAACTTGAAATCGGCTTGACTACTTACGACCAGAAATAAATGATGTGAATTCCACAGTTTTCACCAATGATCATTTTATCCCTTCAAGGATGCCATAAAAGGTATAGGGAAATACCTCGCTTAAGTTAGCCGTTGCAAACTGTATTTGTCTTCTCAGTATACCATCTGCCATCTGGGAGAAGATTGGAGCTAAATCCACAAAAACAACTAGTTTTTGTTGACCACTAGGAAAATCTGCACGGTACTGGACAAAAGCATCAAGAAAGGTTAGGAAAACGCATTGCCGCCTTAAAGACATGCAGATAGCTCCAAAGAAGAAATTTTCTATCAGATATCTAAACATAAGTACAGTTGGTTTTAAAATTTAGGTGAATCATAATGGAACATTAATCTAGGATGCAAAAACACAAATCTGAATTCTCTCATCGAACAGTTTTTTTTTAAACGACCACATAAAGAGATTTTGAAGATAAAGTTAGTATAGAGAACAAAAGGGGGCTGTTTGGTTTGAGGTTAACCTAGCCACAACTAAGGTTAGGCGAAGTGTTGCTAAAACAAATCACCAACACACTTGTGGCAAAAAGCTGAAAATCTATAATGCGTGGGTTACCAGCCACAGCTATGGTAACCAACCAAACACCCACCGAACAATTTGTGGCATGCCTAAGCTTAGGCTGACCAGACAGACCCTAAGCATGCACATGGGAGGCAATCATTTTCACGTTAATCAGCAACTGAGATAAATGATAGTAAAGAGCAAATAGCAGGACATACAAACCTCAAATGCAAGACCAAGAATTTCTTGGGATAAATGGTAGAAGTCATTGTGAAGGATGGCAGCCACCGGACTGATACTATTGAGTTGCTTCTCTAGCTTTAAAAAAAAACACTAAATTTAATCACAATGGTATTAAGTAAAATGACAGTAACGAAAACAAATAACTGAAGAGTAGAATACAGTGTGATCTCGTAATAGGACAACTTCATAATGCAAATCAATGACAGAATTACTGCAGTAAGTTTATCTAAAATATTTGAAACCATAAGAGCACATTGAGTAAGAATGTAAGATCTCATAAGTGCTATCGCATAAGAGCACAACAGGCACATGATGTATGAAATAGTTTACATCGACTAAGTACATCAGGAACACCCCTACTGGTGCAGCATTGCGGTAAAAATAAGAATTAGGTCTTGCAATCCCATGATTAAAGGTGTAATTTATAGTTTAAGTAAACCACGCATGCTAAGGGAAATCATCAAACGATATAGTCTAAGGCAAATGTTATTTCCCGTAAGTCCACCTTTCACTAAAACTAAATATAACATAAATACAGATCCTTGATCCAAAATACTCTCAGCAGATAAAAAAAAGGGAATCATCACATATCTTCAATTGTAAGCTTCCTAGAAATAGGGAGCTCTCAGCCGGGCTGTGGGTTCATTGTGGGCCCCATGCATCATCGACCTAACAACATTTTTTACCGCCTTGGCCTACACCTCGGTTAATTGTGAGCATTCGTTCAGGGTGTTCTGGCTCACATGCCACTGTGCTGCTGCATTGCAGATTGGGGTGGGGGAGAGACTGGCGCTGTGGGCTGCGCGTGTAGAGTGATGTCTATGTTTCCTCTCACTGCTATGCTAGCATTTGAGGTTAACTCCAGAACGGTGTCTAAAATAGTGGCGCTGCCCTCTTGCCGCTGGTGGGTTGTCAGACGCATCAGAGTGCAGAGAGGACACCATCGCCTCAGACCTAAGAACCAGGGGCGCCTGGATCTTTATGGAAGAGGACACAACACGAAGACTAAATGGCACAACCAAGGTAGAGCAAAGTCATCTGTATATAGTGTTTGTTGAGTCAAACCAGTTGTATCTACTGGCCAAAGCTGGTGACAGCTGTCCGCGTGTGGAAGTGTGGGCTCTTCAACCATGTCTACGCTTACAATGGATCCCGCAGCATGGTCACCCCAACCAAAACCAGAAAAACAGCAATACAGAAGGGCCACAAGCGAATAAACAACCAACAGATAAAGAATAAACAACCAACAGATAAACCCTAGAAAGGAACAGCACCTGCTTCTAATAGTATTCTAAGGATGCCTCTGTTGAAATAATGTGGATTTTATGCACCTGATTATATGTTCATCATCAGAATTTCATTTTTTCAAAAAAAGGGTAATAATATGTTAATATCAAGATGATACCAAGTACACCCGACCGCTGCAACAACACAATGTAAAGAACTAGTTATCTGAAATCTGAAGAATAGCGGAACTATTGCAAAATTGTAATAAAATACATTGCATTTGGCTACTAGTTAGCACGTCTAAATAAAATGCACAACTTAATAATGCTCTCAGGAATATCCTAGATGCTCCCAGACACATGATTGCATGACATACATTGCCATCACTAGAGATTTGGTTCAAATATAAATCTCATGACACAATACCAAATTATCATGCAAAGTTAGTACATGCACAAACCTGAACTGGCACAATAGCCTTATACAAGAGCAAGGCATCCCTAGCAGCACAGCAAAACTCCTTTGCGACTCTTGCGGACGACAAACAAGCATCCTGCACTGATTATACAACAACAGAAATGGGTACATCAAATGATTGAGAAATTTTATAACATGCAAGTACTGAAAAGTGGGAGGCGGTATTTGCAAAAGAAAGGTGGTTATGATGAGAAACGATAATGACATGTTACAGTAGTACAAGCAACAAGCAGTTATGCTAATAGATCCAGCGAGTCTATAAAAACGACTGTAGAGGCAGGCATACCTTGAGGGCTCCATGGACCAATTTCATTAACTGAAGTGCTGATTTAGATATAAAACACTTCTCTGGCTGGAAAAGTAAATCAACAACAGAATCTCCATGGTCATCTGATGCCTGCAATAGCAAGCACTTCACTACAATGAATCCCACATTATCCTGCTAAGTAATTTTCCAATGGCAAAACATAAATTTTGGTACTCACAAGAGGATTTTTGTAGTCATATTGTACAAGAATGTATCTTGCTTTCACTAAGATCTCATTTCTCTTCCTTACAGCAAAATGAACTTCAACATCATCAACAAATTGGGTTAACTTGCCATCCTTTCTGTCAGGCGAAATAAACATCATACCCCTAAGAGTATTCTCAAATTCAGTTGTACTCCTTATAACATCTTGGAACTCAATCAGCTTGGACGCCTCATCCGGAACAGCCTGAAAACATAACAAAATGACCAGACCAGTTATTATGACGTATATAACAGCACTATTTTTGGGAATCATTGTCATTATAGAATAAATCTGGTGGCATCTGTTTCCTTCTACAAACAGAGATTACCAAGCACATGCGCACAAACAAGACAACTGAAGCAAGGAAGCTGAGTTGCTTAGAAGCTGTAATGACAATTAGATCAGTCCAGTCTGATCATTTCCATTTTTATGATGAAATTCCAAATTGTTTTCAGCATGGGACGAAAAATTCAATCTGTCGTCACATTCTCATCTTTGTGATCAGTTTATACTTATACCGAGACATAGAAATTAGAGGGGAATTATGTGTTGTAGTAATTCTAGCGTACTATTCTTGTCTTGTCAAGTTCTCATCATATATACAAGGGAGAAGTGGTCAGTGTTGATAGTAAATTGTTTTCCTCAAACAACCCAGTCACAACTCACAAGTCAATAAATGAACTATAGTTGATGAAATACAAGAAATATTGCCAGTTCAATGGGCACTGAACAAAGAGGATCAAATAGAGACAAGCATGTGTGTCAGCTGAAGGGCTGCTCGCAAGAAGAAAAACAGCAAATTAACAATTGTCAAACTTTTATTTGTTAAACTAGACGATACCCCGCGCGTTGCTGCGGAATTGGATATAGAGTTTCTAAATATTGTGTAGAATACTAATTCAGTCATTACAATTTAAACTATGTGAGAAATCTCTGCATAAGCAAAAAATATATCTTACCATGAAAAGTTATGCATGTCACAATTAAATGCAATGTGATATAAAACTCACTTAGAATGCTCTAATGCATGTTGAATGGTAGAGGATTCTCATGAGTAGATCAGACGGATGCTAGTGGATCAACCTAGTAACTCTAACGGCTACAACAATTTTGATGATGCGGAAGCACACATGTTGAGATAATTAGAAGTAGTGGGGATCACTCTCTTAGGTATATAGGATAAATATAAGCATACCTTAGAGAGAAAATGTGTGATAACCAGATCAGAAATTCTTGACCAGGTTAACTTTGCAAAGGACTGCGTCCATGTGATATTTTCCACACAAATGAACTTGCGAGCAAACTTGATGACATCAATTATTCTTGAGTAAAGGACTGAACCATCTTTGTAGCCCTTGAATAATAACAAAGCAGTTACATGATTACCCAAAACAACCCAAAAATAAAACAAGAATTAAGCTTACATGGCAGTGTTTTGTCATGAAATCATATTGATTACTTGACGGCTCATAATTCTAGATGTGCAAAGACATAATTTTACCTACTCCGCAAAAAGACAACAGCTTAGTGCTGTTAGAAATGGCATCTTCAACTGAGCTCTTATTTAGCATTCATATTGCGGCAATAACTTGGAATTATAATCAGTAAACGACTGGGAATAAAGCAGATACAGGCCTCGTTGGTTCACAGAATTAAAAGAACACATGAGTAGGGAAAACATAGGAGTGCAATCCCATGCATTTTTGAATCCCATATAAGATTGAACGCTGCAAGAATTTTCACCAAAGGGCGATTGCTTACCCCAGAAAAACATAGGAATCTTCCCAAGAGATTGGAGTGAATGGAAATTTCCTATGATATGTAGTGCATGGGAAATTCTAGGGAAAAATCATATGGATTTCAATTCAACAAATCAAACAATTCAGATATTGAAAATTCTTTAAGGACTAGAATCTTCGAAAATCCTTTGAACCAAAGAGTACTTCGAAAACAAAACATAACCAATATATATAAAGATAGTTCAGAAGAGACAGCTCTGATGAACCAGTAAACACTACGTAGCGCTCACCTGTAGTTCCTCTGAGGGGACTATACTCAAGACTGATGCTGGGTATGTGGAGCCACTTTTCTCAAGCACTTCTACAGAAACTGTGACAGATATGTTGCTGATTGCTGGAATAAAAACATGCTTTACCATCAAATCTGCGACTTTTGCCATCCCATAGTCTAGAGAATCGATTATCTGCATATCCAACAACACAAAGGTATGAGAAAGTGGTTCATTTATTACCCAAGCGTTTGTACGAAGGCATTTGACCAAGCTCACTGAACCATTTATTGGTAGAGATAATAACAACCAGAGAATTTGATAGAGCTTCCTAATACATATAGAGAAGCACCCCCTGCATGGAATAAACTGGTTTGGTTTGTTTGGTCTAGTAATATGTAACATATGGCCAATCACAATGTTCTATGGATTCTTAAGAAGACAGCAAAAAAATAGAAAATAGTTCAGTGCAGCGAAGAATTAGCAACTAATCTTTGGTGGGGTATGAGAAGGCCAAATGATAAACTTGTGATGGCCCATAGGAAGAACGTAACTCATGGGGTAAGCATATTTTAAAAGCTGCAAGGGCCTTTAGCTGCTGAATGTGATATATCACTATATCAGGACCCCAAAAGTGTCCACCATGTCCTTTAATGCATAAATCCTTGGCCGATGATACCCTTGGCGATAGTTTTGTACACTATTTAACGATCATAAGAAAAATGTCCGTACAGACTAACTAAAAAGTCCACTGTCTTCCAAAATTGTAGACTGAAGACAAGTAAACCTTACTTCCAATGCCTGCAGCGCCACACGAAGCTCAACACCGGGTGTTCCACTTGAACTGCCGCTCGGTCCAGCCCTCACCACTACCTTCCCTCCCTCCGGTGCAAACTCCACGCACTCCTCCACATTCTTCGAAAGTCCTACTTGCAGCTGCATCGTCATCGGAAACAACCAGCACAGCAGTTAGCACAAACACAAATCCTAGCATGCAAAAGGCACCTCAAATCAGCACACCCCTCACCTCGTCTACGAGCTGCTCCCATTCACCCCGAAGAAGCCCAAACACGACTGGCTCGTCCCCACCGGATCCAGATCCCTCAGGGTTCACCAGGAGGGGCTTGAGCTCGGCGGCGGCAGCGGCAGCATCAAGGGGGTTAGCTGAGGCGCGAGCGGCGCGAAGCCGCGCAGAGAGAGAAGCTACGGAGGATGCGGCAGCGAGGTGCTCCTGGCGCTCGCGGAGCTCGCGGCGGGCCGCTACGAGGCGATCGGAGAGGGACCTGAGGTCGGACAGGTCCGGGGAGGAGGAGAGCGGGGAGAGCGCCGACTGGAGGGAGGACTGGAGGGACGCTGACGAGGCCGCGGAGCTGGCGGCTCGGAGGAGCGCGGAGGCGAGCGGCTCGCGGTTGGAGGAGGCGAAGGAGAGGGCGGAGGCGTGCAGGCGGTCGGAGCGGTGGCGGAGGTGGTCGATGAGGAGGCGGAGGTCGGGCGCGGATAGCGGGGTGGAGGGGTCGGCGTCGGCGGTGGTCGAGAGAAGGAGCTCGCGGACGTCGTCGGCCATTGCCGGCTCGCCGACGACAGGGATCCGGGAACTCGTGGGAGGAGTTGAGCTGTTGGTGACTTTTGGGCCCGTTCGGATCTACTGCGGCTTCAGCGCTTGGTATCGAAGGGCGCACTGCGCACACGCCACTACGCCAGGTCCACAGCTCCTCCTTCGCTACATGGGCTGGCAGCCCATCGGTGAGGAGGGCTGGCACGCTTGCTATCCCTCAAAAGAAAAGCTTGTGCTTCACCTCAAAAAAAAAAGCTTATGCTTTGCTAAGAAAAACAAAGGGTGTGTCTAGGGCACATCTAGATGTGCTTTAGTTATTGCACATCTAAGTGAGTGAATCAAGCATAAAGAGAAAAAGAAAAAGAAATATTCACACGAATCTCAATGTACGATCAATGACATATGACTTAGATGTGCAATACTTATGGCACATCTAGATGTGCTTTAGCAAAACTGAAAAAACAAAAAACAAAGCTTATGCTTCCACGGTAAGCACAACTATCCCTAAAAAAACGAGAAGCACAACTATATTTCTCTTTCTTTTGTGAGGGAGAAGGGTTGTATATTAATTAACATGGATCGTTGATATCCAGTTCACACAAATTTATAACCCTCTCAGTGTCTGATCGTAACCAAACGGCCGACTTAACCTCATGTCTACCCATCTGGGCTAAGTGGTGGCTAACATAATTACATACTCTCTTAATAGCTTTAACCACTACCACTCGACCTTCACTCATCATGACGGCGATCTCCTAAATGTTAGAGGCATGTTGTGATTTGTTCCCCATTGGTTTGAAAATCATTGCACCTGCTCTGATACCGTCCGTCTCAAGAATAAACGATAGGGAGCTCCACTCCAAGGCCAACACAATTCCCTCTCTACAAGCTTCGAGTTCTACAGCAAGAGCATTATCGCATGTGAATAAATGTCGGCAATGCGTGGAGATGATGCCTTCCAAGCTGTTCCTAAGTACCATACCGGCGCCATCGGTTTTCCTGCTTGTGCTAAAAACGCGTCGTTGACGTTTAGCTTGAGCCATCCCTGTGGTGGCATGCTCCATCTTGCAGTCGATGGTCGGTTTAGTGCTGCTCTTGGCGCGCCCTAAACTACAAGAATCTTGTTAATCCATGACGGATTCAGTCTGTCACAAAACAGTGCAAAACCGTCAAGGAGGGAGGTGTGTGACGGATTTAAAATCCTTCATGTATATCGCGTCATAATTTGACAACTGCACGATCATGACGGTCCCTAGCCTTCACCGATCAGCCCAGGCCCGCCCCATGCCCGGTCCTCCGTGACAGACTAGTCTGTCATGGATTTACACGACATTGTACCAATATATGGACCTCACATGGCATCTATGTGGTGCTAGTGTACATCTGACGTGGCATACTGCCTTGTTATTTATGTCCAGCCAGGCCCATTAGTCCATTTTTCATTTATTTTAGTGTGGCAGTTTAGTGCAATTATTTTAATAAAGCCCATGATATTCATCCAACCAGGTACAGTATGACCTACCACACATAATCAATCATTCACAACACAACTAATTTCCATCGAACATGCCCATAATTTGGACCATTTCATAAATTTCTATTCAATTATTTCACTGAGTAAAGGCCTTCTAATATGTGCCCAAGAATACATCCAACATCACTTCACATGCCCTCAATAAGCAGATTACATCAACAAATATACAACATTGTAGAGACCCTTTTAATCATCAACTTCACATCTACAGCTCAAACTTCCTTTGCAGCTCCCACCACCAAAGAAACCTGTGAAACAAAATGCTTATGTTACAAAGTGGTAAGTTGATTACAAAACAACAATAGTAGTTATTATTTATCATCTAAACCATCATTTTTATTTCACATGATTTGGACGTCACTCATGAGGTATATAGGTTAACCTATATACCCAAGAGTTATTCCAGGAATGCTTGTCTTTCATTAATCAACAATAGTGTTTCGTTGCAACAACACAACATCGATCGCTAATCACGAGTAACCTAGTGCCAAATACTTCAAATCATACTGAAGGGCATAGGAGTGCTTACCCATGCCAGAGGGCTGAGAGCTCCACCTTGTTATGCAGCCGCAGGTACCTTTGCAAAATCCATCCTCGCATTCCAGACCACACAAGGGACATATATTAGTGGTTTCCAAGTGCCGGGAAAATTTATTTGCCCATGTACCAAGAGAGTTTGTCACAATATTTCTCGAAAAGAAATAAACACAATTGTGCTTCTATGAGAGATGTGTTTTCCGAAAAAAACAATGCTTTTCATGGTTCAAAAAGGAAAAGGCACAACTGTGCTCTCAGAAAAAGGTGAAAAGGCACAGTTGTGCGCTTTTGTTTGTGGTTTTCGGTCTTTTTCCCAGTTTATGTTCTTTTTATTTTTTTATTTTTGTTTCTTTATTCTCATTTAATTTTGAAAGAACACTTTCAACCTATTAACATCTGATCTAGTTTCGAAGATCTCGACGCGAAAAATTCGATGGTAAAAACGACTCATGACTTGGATGCACGGTTCAAGAGATGAAACGTTTTGACAAAATGAGTCTACGAAAAATAAGATATAAACTCTCATGTTGCAACAAGTGCGTACATGCAGTTCGTCACTTGTCAACATCAGAGAATGTGAGAGTGACATTTGCAAAGGGTACACCTTAATTAGTGATTTTGCTCCAGGAATCCTATTCAGCGCTTAAGGCGCCAACTAAGGCTCTTTCGGTACACATCGCACACCCAATTCCTTCACAAGATTCCTAGATGGGTCAGCCCACATAATAGTCACCAGTTTTGGTAATCATCTAGCAGGTTCATTTTGCTGGGCCGGTTTTCTATGTGTTTTTCTTACTTTGTTTACCAGTTTGGTTTTCTATTGGTTTTGTTTTTTTTCTTTTCCTTTTTTTGTATGTTTTGTTTTCAGTTAAAAAGACACGAACTTTGTCAAATACAGGCAGTTTTTTCATATGCCAAAACAATTTTTAAATTCTCAATTTTTCCCAAATTTTTGAACTTTTTAAAATCTAACATTCTTTGTCAATTCATGAGCTTTTTAATTATATGAACTTTTAAAATTCACAATTTTTTGAATTCATCCAAATTTTCAAATTCATGAACTTTCTTGAATTCATGAGCTTTAAGAATTTCATGAATTTTTTAAATTACAATTTTCATTAGGCACGCAAACAGTTTTTTTTTCCAATTTGTGACCATTTGGTAATTTTTCAGTTCCGTGATTCATTTTCTTAAAGATAGAAAACGGTTTTATTTTCTAAACCAGCAAAGTAGTAGCACGGAAAACGATTGTGAAAAAATACGCATAATCAATGGAGCGAGCAAAGCCTGTGGGCGAAATGAGCTATTGGCCGCGGCCCAAGAAGTAGTGCGCGTGGGTGGTATTGCTTTACGTGACGCTAAAGGCAATGTACATGCGTTTGCACAACACCCCTCCCCCCCCCCCCCCCCCCCCCCTCGCGGGTCTCCGCTAGTACCCACTAAGCTTACGACAAACTTGATTCTCGATGATTTGTTCTTGTTTGGTAATGCTTAGGGTGTCGACTATGGATCTTTCAGTACAGAACACACACCGGATTCCTTCATAAGACTAATAAGCTTGCACGTGCAACACACATCTCAACTAATACGTTTTTCAGAGATACGTCTACTCCCGATCAAATACTACCATACGCTTATAGTTCTTGATGCTAGTGTAAGAAAATGACAACAACAAAAAACAACCAATGTAACATTCTTCAAAAGTAACAATTACAATATGGTGGCTTAAGTTGAGTTTGATCAATCTGTACACTCTATTTTTCTTTCTTCTAAAGCAGCATATAGCTCTCTCAAGAGAGGACCACAAGTACGATGTACCACAGATGCTTCTTATCATCGACCCCTCTCTACGAGACTTGGATCTCATATTAAGCTCAAGACAACCAGCTCTGCTCTACAATAGTAGTGCAGCCACAATTACTTTGGCTACATGCGCTACAGATGCTAAGGCTGAAGCGACCATGCAAGCAAAATACATGCTTGCCTCGTCTCATCCAATACTTTTGTTGTTATGCAGGCAATAAACTCCCAAAACACAAGTATGAATATGAATCGACACAAATGGCAATCAAGACCCACTATCAGTCTCATTGACCAGAAGAGATGCATGATTGATGCTATCTTCCGACACAAATGGCTGCCCGTGCGTTGCCATGGAATAAAAATATGTTTTTACATGGAATTAATATGTTTTTTAAGAATAAATTTTGTGCTGCTACTTTTGAAATGATGATGTTTGTAGGATAATTGCAACCAACAAAGGTGTTCGGCAGCAGTTTCTTCAATTTGTGAATGCAAGCGTCATAGAAATGTCGTCTTTAGATTAAGACTCAATCAGAAACAGTAATTTTCTTATTTCATATTCTCAAAACTCTTTTTATTTAAGTCATGCGTCTCCTCAATCATTTATATCCAGTACCGGATCTTCTTCAACTCAAGTATTTTCATATACCCCAGATTCAACACTCAACGTAAGGCCAGAATAACCACCTTCTCCATCTTCTCTTCTACCCTCCTACTCCACATGCGCCACCCCACATTGCTGCAGTTGAAATGGAAGACGGTCAATAAGTTGTCTTGATTAGATCCACCTGAGGAGCTTGAACCACAATAGATCCACCCGAGCAACTTTGATATATTTGCTTTGTAGCTGTCATGTATCCTGATTTTGGACCTGATCTGTATTGTAGTTAGAAGCATGTATCATCTAACAAAATGCCAATAAATCACAAAGTAAACAAACTAAATTCTAGAAGAAATATAACCGGGAAACTGATTAAAAGATAAAGACCATTCTAGTTACATTGCATTGTGTACAACAAGCTTAAGCTATTTGATCTCCCACTGATTGATTGGAGCAAAGAGCCTCTGTCACATACTAAGCCATCTGATCCATGACTGGAAGCACTATTATTGTAGAGCGGAGATGGTTACTGGAAGCACTTTCAAAATTACAAATACTGGAAGCACTATTACCCCTGCAGCTTAGCAGGATGAACATCATAAAGTAATTTTATACAAAAAAGGACACCAAATAGACAATGTCACTAAGGGGAAACATTAGTACTAAGAAGGCAATCGGCACAAGATGGGGGAATGGATTTAGACCTCGTTGGAACTAAACAACCTGACGAGGTAACGTTGAAGGTCGATCCCTCTTTCGACTTAAACATGCAACCATAGTCCAACCAAATTCTAGTGATGTGGTCGATATAAGATTTCAAACATTTTACTTGAGTTGGTAAAAAGTAAATGAAAGACCAAAATGCTGGTCAGGCCCTATACTCAACTGATAATGGCAGGCTAACACTTCCGCCAACACAAAGGAAGTTCTAGCTCGTACATGTGAACATGCACCACAATCCACAAGCCTACAAAATATACTTGCACCTCATGTTTTAAAAGTTTTCGTTGAACCTTTTGCTCCCATATCCTATGCTACTTTTTAGGCCTTAAGGGACTATACTAATGGGAATTTACTACTTCCTCCGATCAACAATAAGTGTCGCAGTTTTGAACTAAGGTTGAACACCTTAGTTCAAAGCTGCGGCACTTATATTTGGATCGGAGGGAGCACAAACTAAGGGTAAAAGGAAATCTACAAAATCGTAACCAACTAGTGTTGTACTGCAACCTTTAGTATAGATACCTGAACACAAAGGGGAAAAAATGGAAATTAGTAGACATATATCACATCATCATAAAATTTACTTGGAAGTGACCAATATTGCTTAAACATCTCAACTAAATCAAAGCTTGAGAAGCAAAAGTTCATCTCCTCGATGCCTTCATCATAGAGGAGGTCACACATATGCACTTTGCAAACCAACCAAAAAAATTCAGATCCAGTAGGGGGAAGCCAACTAATGAGATGAGGGTGATGGTTAGTTGTGGGGTCGACAATCCGGTGAGGGTTTGGTGAGTGCCAGTGGCAAGGCCAGGAGGCAGCGCCGTGGTGATCGTGGAGCCCGCAGGTTTGAGCCGCCATGCCTGTCCATCAGACCCATGCACAGCTGCAGGATTTGGAGAGCGAGTGGCCGACTGGCCGCGACAGCGCTACCAGAGAGCACTTCGTGGTCAAGACTAAAGCAACCTCATCCTTCCAAATCATTTTTCCACTAATTTTACAAAGACACAGATGATTCAGAAGGTAGTCTTGGAGTCTCCCCATCTGAGTCAGAAATGCCCACATCACCAGGGAAGCAATACTCATCAGCTTCAGGTACAAAATCTTGAAACTTTGGGATCTCTGGCTGACTGTGAGCTCTGGAAGTTGGACCTGGATTTGCTGCTGCTCTTCTCACAGGCTTGAGTTTCTCAGGCCTGCATTTTTCCACAACTATTTCCTCTCCACTGTCAGCCTCTTTCTCCTCCTGCCAAAACTCTGAAACATCACTGTCACCTTCAAACTGTGGTCTGTCTTCTACGGCATCTCTTTCTTCTTCATTTCCAATATTTTCTTCACCTCTCTTCCAAGCCTTGTAAGACATCTTTATCCCTCTATAGTCACCCCTATCAATCTCAAAGTCTAAGGATGATTTGTCAATATCATCATCCTCTTGACCAGCAGCCTGTCCATCATCATCTCCACCATTAGCTTATGAAATGTTGAAGTTACAGCTTTGCTGTGTGTTCAAATTAACTTCAAGAGGGTGGACCACTCCATCTTGTGACAGACTTAACATAAAACCAGGACCCCCCACTGGACTGCCTATTGGAATTTGTTCTTCACAAACATTGTGAGCCCTGTTACAATCAACATCTTTATCTTCATTTGCCTTGGAAACAATGATATTGAGCACTGTGAAATCTGAGTGGTCTATCATTTCTTCAACTGCATCTTGACTGTCCAGAAGAAATAAACCTTCCTGTCCAATCCCTTGTTCTTTTACCCAGTACATGTAGTCATCTGACCCATAGCCTTCAGTCTCAGTAAGTGCTATCAAGTTCAGAAATGTGATGTCTGAAACAGAAAACCTCCTTTCCATATTATCTCTGCCCTGGAAATGCAGCCTAACCTCCCAAATTTCATCATCCAGCCTGCATTACATAATATGTTATTTGAAAAGCCCAACTAACTAAGTGTTTTTTGCTACAAAAATTCAGTGCACACTAACTATAAAGTACAGTAAGGAATCTGAATCCAACAAATGCTTCTCTGAATCCACCATGCATTTCTACTAAATCTAACTAATCCTTCAGTGCTAAGTGATACTGTTGCATCCAAAACATGCCACAGAGTGTTTGCTCAACTATTATTCAATGCATGTTCATGATGAATCACAGCAGCATCAACCTAGGGTTTGGTCAAAAAACTAACTAAATTATGCTATGTTGTTTGAAATGAACAAGCAGAAATGCAGAAACTGCTGAAGGAGCTCATAAGAGGAAAAAAACTTACTCCACCCCTCCAAATGCAGAGGCCCAGTGCTGGGAGTTGGCCGGATCTGCCTGCACAGCGCTAGCAAGAGACCTCGCTGCTCTGTACTCAAGCGAGAACTGGCAATCATCAGGCGACGGCGGTGTAGCATGTGGCGTAGGAGCCTGCATCAGAGCTGCAGCCTGTGGTGTCCGCTGCGGCAGCGGCGGCGGCGCTGCCTGGGTTGCGAAGCTACCACTCCCCAGCCAGTTATCAACCTCTGAGAACTCGCCGCCTCCATCCCCCCTTCCACCTCCACCCGTTGAATGGCCGCCATCGCCTAGTTTCGCCGCCGCCGCCGCCATCGGAGAGGGAGGCGCGCACGAGAGAGAGGGAGACAGAGAGGGGGAAGACATAGTGAGGGGGCGGGCCGGATCCGTTTGACCTGGCCGGGACGGCCCGTGCGCCCTAACGGCCGTCACCCGCGCGTCGTGAGCACTGTGGCCGACAAAACCCTGACGGGCAGGCCCCACATGTCATAACCCCAGTTAAAACTTAACCGTTCGGCCACTTGGGTTTTTTGGAACAGCCAGCCATTTTGTGATAGTTTTTTGAAAAATTAAAAAAAGCGGTAGTTTTTCGGAACGATAGCCCGTAATGTGGTAGTTTTTTGCTATTCACTCGCACTCATGAGCACGGACAAATTTTCTCCAGTGCCGATTCGGTCCGTCTTTTCACTTTTGGAGGAGGGAGACATGCATGCAATGGGAACCTCTTTCCGTCCGCACATAGTTTGATCTCCACGTGCATCTTTAGTTTTGAGCGGAAGTTCCTCCGTGTTCAACGGCGGGTGCATATCCTTTTGCTGATAGCCTCCTATGCTCCATCGCTGTAGGAAAAGTGCTTACGCTGGGCCACTAAGCCAAAAATCAGAACAAGCTTACCCATGGCCATTGATGTCCCGGTTCATGCATGCATCTAAAACAAGTCACTCAATGAACCACTCAGCCATGAGCGTTGTGATCGAGGACAACATCACCTGTCTAAAGACGTACATCGACTAAATTCCAGGGAGGAAAAAAGGAGAGAGAAGCGTCCGCTTGTGTGGCATTGACATATGCAGTACTGGAACAAGGAAAAAAGCTATACGTTGCCGCAGCCCGTACATCATCATGCCTCGTGGTCGTTTAATTTGACTCGCACGTGCAGGAACGTGTTTAACAAGCCAGAGGCACACCGGTCGACCAGGTGGATACGACTTTGCGCGGAATGTCAAGCAGAATCATGCATGTTGCAGCGCCCTGAGCAGTATAAACCGGACCAGAGAAGAGAGGATGTTCGGCCAGTCGCGGCTGAACCACACACACGCCGACGCGCGCACGTCAGTCAGCGTCGTCCCGGCCGGCCCCGGGTGCGTGTCAGCACGTGTAGGCGCGGCTTCTCCCCGGAGCTAGCCCGGATCCTCGTCGACCGATCCTGCCGCTGACTTCTCGGTCACTTTCGGCACCCGCGGAGTACGCAGGTACCACGAACTGTCCGCATCTGTCCGTCCCAGCCAGTGCTTTTCATCGACTGTGGAGCCACGAAATCTAGGCCGAGGCACGTAATTTCTTCAGCAGTCTAGTCAGAGTTTAGACACACAGCGAGCTGAGCTGATGCCGGCGAGAACGGTCCACCGCTAGCTACCCTGCTTGTCAGGTGTCACGTCGGCGTCCGAGTATTCAAAGTCCCACTTCCCGGGCGCACGAAATTCTCGCGGTTGTAACTTCCACGCTAGAATTCCATGGGCACGCACGGCTGGCGACCTAGATGATAGATCACCTCCATCCTCGTACGTGCTACGCCCGGCCGGGGTCCGGGGTCGGTGTCGCTTCCACGACGCTTCGGCCTCCACGCACGCACGCCAGCCCGGGCTGCCTGCCGCTGCCGCTGCCGCTGCTGATTTTCCAACGCTTCCGACCATTCCAAGTTTCCGACGGTCAAAGCCGAAGAGCTAGCCCATCAACTTCGATCCCTATATAACAAGCCCCGGCCACAACACAACGGCAAACAAAGCATCAGAACACATACTGCTCGCACATAGACGACACACGCACGTGCGCAGCTGCGGCGTATTTCTTCTTCACCTGCTTCCCGGTCAAAAGAGAGAAAGAATGGCGGCCAGGCTCAGAGCCGGAGCACCGGCGGGCGCTCTCCTCGTGGTGGCGTGCCTGGTTCTTGCGACGGCGGCGGCCGTGAGTGGCGCCAGGCCGCTCGCGGTGCGGGAGGAAGGCGGCACTCCGCGTGCGGTGACGGTGGAATCGCCGGCAGGCGATGCTATCCAGACGGTGGCGAGGGCCGTCGAGCGCAGGTTATTGGTCGACGTCGGCATGCTCCTCGGGATCAAGGACTCCGGGCCCAGCCCCGGCGCCGGGCATTAAGCGCCGGACATGCCATCCCATGCCACGGCTGCCATTGGAACTCGGGAGGAGGCGTAGGATGATTCATGGTTTCATGATTGTTTCTTTAGTTCTTTATTCATGTACGTACACGAGTAACGGAGTAAGCACCATAGTTTAGTGTCTTATAAGTGTCTGATTTTGCAGTGCAATTTAAAGCATTTTTTTATATCAGATGTACTAGACATGGAACACTTTCTTTGAGTCAGCAAGTTATGATGATGAAACTTATCCTTGTTCCTAATGTTTTGAGAGGGTTTCTTATGATCCTGTTTAGTTTTTAGATGCTGATTTCACCTATACGCAAAGCATCCCTGGCTCTCTCTTTTTTTGACAAAAAGAGTTTCCCTCGCTTTATATTATAAGGCAACCACCGAAGGAGAGCTCGTTAATGATGTCACGATCATGCCCGCTTGTTGAGCAGCTTCCACAGCTATGAGAAGCCACACATTTTGTAAATAACAACAGTGGATCAAAGCAAAATCACATGCTAAATCACAAGTTTAATGCGAATAGTCCATAGCGTCTAGGTGAGCACCCCAACCCCTACCCAAAGAGATTGAACTTCCACAAAGAGATCCGGAAAGTTAGTATGGCACCACCTACCTCCCAACACTCCACTAAAACAATTCCAAAGGAATTGCGCCGAGGGACACGTGAAGTAAATGTGATTTGAGTCTCCATCTACATCACACAGGGGACAACAACCATTCCCGGGCCCATTACGCTTACGTACCTCGACTCCCGATGGGATAGGACCCTGCACTAACTGCCACAAAAAATCCCAATTCTGAGCGGAAGCTTAATCTCACAAAGAAGAGCTAGTTCATCCGGGCCGGGAGAAGCGGCGATCGCTCTATAAAACGATCCAGAGGAGAAGTGTCCACTAGATTCAAGGTGCCAAGACATGGAGTCCTGGACAAGGCTAGGAGTGTGCAGAGCCACACATTCCAAAAACTCCTACTATTGACCCCACTAGTTTTGGCCAAAGCTTCTCCCAAACGAGATGTTCCCAAGATCAAAGAGGGCCACCTATACTGATATGAGGGGTAGCGTACAAATGGCGAATAAGTCTGGGAAACGGGAAGCAAAAGCTCGGTGCCTAGACCATCTATCTATCCAGAAGAAGGTGTTCGACCAGATCCTACCGAAATGGAGGAGCCAATTCATAACACCGACGTAAGCTAGATTACCGATTGTCATAGTTGGGAACCTCCAGCATTAGGCGAAAGTTAGCGGCTGGCCTCGTAGATAATCTGTGTGAATGATATCTAACTAGAGACCCCCTTCTCCATTAGAAATCTGCCACAACCATTTGGAAAGGAGAGCAATATTCATACGTTTAGTGGAGATGATACACAGACCCACCCTCCCGGTCATTTGGTTTACAAATCTCCGACCATTTGATCATATGGTATTTTTTGCTTGCCTCCTTTTCCTACCCAAAAGAACTTGGATTGATACTTTGCAATCTCCCAGTGACGGTGAAGAGATTCATGAAGGCTATAGAATCCCATCAAATACATAAGCATGCTAGACAAGGATGAGTTGATCAATATCGTCCTAGCATCCTTGGAAAGGAGTTTACATTGCCAAGGTTCCACCTTATTTTGGGCGTTGGTCACTGTCGGGCGAAGATCTTTAATTAGAAGCTTTGAGTCGCTAATCGACATCCCCAAGTAAGTTGTGGGGAAGAAGCCAAGGAGATAGTTAAGGATGTCGACGATCTTGTGACGCTCGTCGTCAGGGTAACCTAGCACCATCACTCCACTTTTACTAAAGTTGAGGTTAAGCCGAACATTTCTTGGTCACTACTCACTACTAGATTTCTCTTTTGAGGGGACATACTACTAGATTTGTTTGAGTGATGTAGTACCCCTACGGTCATCAACATATAGTAGTTTTAGGGATACACAAGCCCTCAGGCGTGTTGGGAAACGTTGCATTGAAAACAAAAATTTTCTACGCACACGCAAGATCTATCCATGGAGATGCATAACAACGAGGGGGAGAGTGTGTCTACGTACCCTCGTAGACAGTAAGCGGAAGCGTTTAGTAACGCAGTTGATGTATTAAAAAAATTCGCGATCCAACCGAACGTACGACACCTCCGCGTTTAACACACGTTCAGCTCGCTCATGTCCACGCCCTCTTGATCCAGCAAGACGACGAGGTAGTGGATGAGTTCCGGCAGCACGACGGCGTGATGACGATGATGCTATCTCTGTAGGGTGATAACCCACAAGTATAGTGGATCGCAACAGTTTTCGAGGATAGAGTATTCAATCCAAATTTATAGATTCGACACAAAGGGAGCCAAAGAATATTTGAAGGTATTAGCAGCTGAGTTGTCAATTCAACCACACCTGGAGATTAATTATCTGCAGCAAAGTGATTAGTAGCAAAGTAGTTTGATAGGTTTGATAGTAGTGACAGCAGCAATAGTAACAGTAACAGTGATAACAGTAATTTTGTAGCAAGAGTAACAATGATGATAGCAGTAGTAACTTAGCAGCAACAATATGGAAAAGTTCGTAGGCATTGGATCGGTGACTTGTTGGATGATATTCATCATGTGACAGTTATAACCTAGGGCTATTAGGTACTAGCTCCAGTTCATCGATATAATGTAGGCATGTATTCCGTAAATAGTCATACGTGCTTTATTAAAAAAACTTGCATGGCATCTTTTATCCTACCCTCCCGTGGCAGTGGGGACCGTATTGAAAACTAAGGGATATTTGAAAGTGCGTTAAGTCGACTAGAGGGGGGAGGGGTGAATAGGCGATTTTTATGAATTCTTCACTAAGGAATTTCAGGGTGAGGAAATTCTAAGAGAAGAACTACTTGCAACGGAATAAGTACTCAGATGCAAACATAGTAGAACATAAGCATGATCATCATGATGAAATGAATACAAGCACAGAGTATAGAAAGCGTAAACACAGGATAAACAGAATGAAGACAAACAGACTGAAGAAATTGAACTGAGGAAATTGAAAAAGTCTTCAGTCAAAGTCTTCAAACAGATATAAACAAGCACACAAAACAATAATGAGGAAATGGAAGGTTGAGGAAATGGAACCAGTTAGCTCGGTGAAGACAATGATTTGGTAGACCAGTTCCAACTGCTGTGACAGTTGTACGTCTGGTTAGGGCGGCTTGGTATTCAAACCTGAGGACACACAGTCCCAGACACCCAGTCCTGAACGCGCAGTTCAGGACACTTAGTCCTCGCCGTATTCCCCTTGAGCTAAGGTCACACAGACCTCGCCCAATCACTCGTGGTAAGTCTTCAGGTGACTTCCAAACCTTCACAAACTCAGTCACTCGGCGATCCACAGTTTCCTCTTGGATGCTCTAGACCATGACGCCTAACTGTCTGGAAGATGCACAGTCTTCAAAGGTAACAAGCGTCGGATCCACGCAGGATCAATCTCTTTAGTGATGCTCAATCACTTTGGGTTTGTAGGTGTTTGGGTTTGGGTTTTCCTCACTTGACGATTTTCGCTCAAAGTCCTCAGAGGATGGGATGCTCTCAAATGACAAGTGTCAGTTTCTCTCGGAGCAGCCAACCGGCTAGTGGTTGTAGGGGGCGGCTATTTATAGCCTAGGGAGCAGCCCGACATGATAAGACATAAATGCCCTTCCACGATATGACCGTTAGGTGGGAAGATATTTTGGGACAGCTGGCGCGTAGCACAACAACGGTCGAAAATTTACTATCAAATTCCTCAGGGCTATCATGTTCCTCACTTGTAGGCAATCCACACTGGCGAATTCCTAACTCCTCAGTCAGAACAAATTCCTCAGAGACTAGAAGAACTTTGTCTCTGTCACTGAAGAAATTGACTGAACTGCATGAGATTTTCAATGGCTTCACTCGAAGGGATTGGTAGGTGTAGGATTTTGAGTTGAGCATCACTTGGAAACTTTTCCTTTGTATTTCCTCGACCCCCTTTAACAGTATGGTGTTTCCTATGACTCAAGAAAGAGAAAAAAGAAACTACGAAAACAAAATTCTTCACGCTTCATGTTCCTCAAATGAATACCAAATCTTCACGGTCACACCAATTTCTTCACTTTCACAGTCTTTAGAAAGTCTTCAGAAATCCAAAGTCTTCAGTCGAAGAACTTCATTTTTAGGGGTCGACTTTCTCTGTAAATATCAAACTCCTCAGACTTATAGACCTGTGTACACTCACAAACGCATCAGTCCCTTAACCTATAAGTCCTCAATACACCAAAATCACTAAGGGGCACTAGATGCACTTACAATCTCCCCCTTTTTGGTGATTGATGACAATATAGGTTAAGTTTTCAACGGGGATAAACATATGAAGTGTAAGTACTGATATTGAGGAATTTATTGCAAGATATAGAAGAACTCCCCCCTGAAGATGTGCATAGTGAGGAATTTGCTTTTGAAGCAATGCACATTTGAAGAGTAGAATCATGGAGATCTCCCCCTATATCTTGTAATTCATACACACATTTAACATATAGTATGAAGAATTTGAAATGCATGATGAAATATGGTGACTGATGTAATTCAACATGCGTGCATTAACATATATGAGGAATAGGCATGCAGAAGAACACAACAAAAGTATCAGACCACCATCGGGTTTTAAGTTTACAACTCGATCCAGCAAAGTGTTCAAAAGAACGAGAGTTGTAACTTAGCCAAAAAACGCCCATGTAAGTAGACCCGCTTGAAGACTAACTCAAATTTCTCCCCCTTTGTCATCAAATGACCAAAAGGGTCGAAAAATGAGGACTAATGCCCCTCAAGAATATCATCACTGAGTCAATGAAGGAGTGCCAGCATTGTTGGGGTCTGTTGGTGAGGTAGGGCCTGCCGCAGTGTCGTCCAAATCTTCATGCTCATCAGTCTCACGCAATGAAGAATATGAGCTGGCTACCAAGGAAGGAACTTTGGTCCTCTTGATTTTCTTCGCTGGTGGTTGAGACCATTCAAATTCCTGGTTGAAACCCATTTGCTTCAGATCTTCTTCACCATACAGATGTGATAGAACAGTCCAGGTGCGACCGAAGACTTCATGGAGGTAGTAATGGTTTTTCTTCACTGCATTGTGTGTAGAAGTCATGTTGTGAAGAATAGAACCAAACTGACACTTAACCCATTTGTGGTTGCGATCGACCTTCTGGTGAAGACTGAGGAGAAGCTCACAATCAGTCATCACCCTTGGAGCTGTGCCTTGAGGATTTTGCTTTGAAGCATTTGCGGCAGAGTCATGAGTGGCAAAGTCATCATTGGTGGAGTAGGATGCAGCTTTGCGGAACTGACCATCCAATGGACGAATGCCTTCATCAATAATAGCAGTAGCCTTGCCCTTTTCATCAGATGAGGAAAATGTCCGCTTGAGAAATTCTATTGGGGGTAGGTAACTGACGTGATTCTGCAAATCAGCCTTGTAGTTGATTGAAGACCTTGTTCTGAGGAATCTCATAATCCAAGGAGCAGAAGGCTTCAATTCAAATGGAGAGAGTGCAACATTTGCCAGAGTCCTCATGAAGAAATCATGGTAGTTGACAGGAATGCCATGTATGATATTGAATAGCAGATACTTGATGATGCCAACAACTTCTTCATCATTCGAGTCGTGGCCTTTTATTGGACTCAATGTCTTTCACAGAATGCGATAGACAGTTCTAGGCACAAACAGAAATTCCTTCACGAGGAATTTGGTCGTTGGGGCTTGACCGGGCTTCAGCGGCTTCATCAACACTTGCATGTAGTGAGCGGTAAGTTCAGGTTCATGGTAGATACAATGTGTACCTTCAAGGGGAGGACTGACAGGCTGGGCATGAAGCAATTCAGAGGCTGGTGCTTTGAAGTGAGTATTCTCTGTCATCCAGTCCAATACCCAAGAGTTCACATCAGAAGCATCTCCTGTGATGTGCAGCATTGCATAGAACTGAAGAATTAGCTCTTCATTCCAATCAACAATATCAATGCAAAAGTTGAGCAGTCTAGCGTCATGAAGAACACTGAGGACAGGCGTGAAGCAAGGCAGTAATTCCATGTCCACGTGAGGAATATTCTCATGGTCGAAGACTTTGTCTTTGTTGAAAAGCAACAAAGAATAGAAGTTGGCTTGGCTGGCAATCCATAAACGCTTCCTTCTAAGACGAGCAGAGTCATAGGGGTTGTAATCCGTGAAGAATACGTGCTCGTGGAAGAAGTCATCAGCCTTGAATTTTTGCTTCTTTGAGAAATGATCCTTTGGCTTGGGCTGAGGAGTGTCAGTCAATTGCATCACAACCTCAGGAATCGCAATCTCAGGATCCACGGGCTGAGGAATTTCAGTTTGTTCTTTAGTGGCAGCCTGGGTTTTCAATTCTTCAGCAGCAATTTCATTAGCACTAGTGGCTGGAATCTCTTCATGAATAGACAGAGTGGGGTGTGGTTCTTCAGATCCCATTTGAACTTCAATAGTCACTGGGGACTGAGGAATTTGCTGCAGAGGAGTGAACAAAGGAGAATTGGGGTGCTGACTTTCCCAAAAGTCATCATTCATCATTGGTGTAGTGCTCCCAATGTCCACATCCTCGTCTTCTTCCCTCATTTCTTCAACGCCGGCCTCTTCAGCAATGAACTGAGGCATGGGCGATGAGATAATCGGGGTTGAATGGATTGCATCCACTTCAATTTCTTCATCCAACTGCTCTGAAGAAGCAGCAGAAGGAATATCTTCATCGGATCCGCTTGGGATCACATATTTTTCATCAAAAGGAACGAGTTCCTTTGATGGCATGCTTGAGACCAGAACAACATCAATCGGATTCTCAAAAGAGCTTGTCAATTTCTTCATCTTCTCTGGAGCTGAAGATTCTGATGAAGTTGATACTTTCCTTTTCTTCACAGCCGCACACTCCGCAGCCTTGGTCTTCTTCGCTTCTGATGTAGAAGGAAGAATTGGACTTGGTGTAGGTGCAGGAGGAGCAGAGGAAATTGGTTCAGTTTCCTCAGGCGCAACTGATGCAGTTGCCCTGGTTGGTTCAGATTCCTCAGGCTCAGCGGTTGATGCCTCAGCTGGCCTGGCTTGTTCTTCAGGCGCAACACTAGTGGTTGCCCTGGCAATGTCATCAGCGGATGGAATGTAGTCATCAGCTCTGATACTCACATTTTCTTCAGCAGCCTGATTGTCATCAGCGGTGCTGGCATTTTCTTCAGTCGGCTGAGCAGATGCTTCAGCTTGAGGAGATTCAGTTTTTGAAGTGAATTTTTCAGCTAACTTCACAAATCTGACTTTCGCTCCAAGCCAATCTGCACGGTAGACGTTGAATTCATCACTGAGTCCTTTGATCTCAGTTTGGATAGCCAGAAGTTCATCGGATGTCATGTTGACAACATTTTTCTTCAAATATTGCTCTTTCTTGTATTGTGCTTTCTTCAGCTGCCTGGCTTTTTCAAACTTCCATTTTTCTTCGTCAATGAAGTGAGTCAGCACATGACTTTGACCAGGAGTGAGGTTCATCTCAGGAAGAGGTGTGTTGGGGTCCTTGTGCCACAAGTCGATGAAGTCGAGGATCAACTTTGGATCCAGTATCAATGGCACATTACTGCCTTTGGCTCTAGCAGCCTTGTGTTGCCTGTCTCTGATGATTTTAGCGAGTTCTTCATCATCAACTTCGTCATCATCGGACGGTACTTGGAAGGCGACCTGCTTCTTGTGAGGACTTGGTCGAGAACCTTGTCCAGCAGTGGCCTTTGTCTTCAACAAGGTGGGCCAGTTGAAGAATGCGGAGGAGCAGAAGAACTTGCAGAGGCTCCTGAGGTAATAGAGATGCCTGTTGTCCTTTGGCACGAGGCGAGATACGCAGGTGCTGAGGATTTGGAAGGAGCTGGTGCAGCATGAGGAATTGGCCGTGAGGGCTTTGCAGAACTTGGCCGTGAGGACATTGCTGAGGAGCTTGGCCGTGAGGGCATAGAAGTTGAAGCACTGGGCTTGTGAGCAGGCTTCTTGGGCATAGCCTTTTTAGGCCTTCTAGCAGAGGCCTCAGCAGTGGCAGCAGCAGAATCTTCATTAAATTTCTTCACTGTGCCATTTTGGCTAGTTTTGCTTGGTGCTTGGCCCATTCATCAGGATAGTCCTCATCGCGCTTGAGGCTAGTGGGATCATCTTCTTGGCCAGGTGCCAATGGAGGTCTTGGGAAAGGAGGGTGAAGAGCGAATTTCTTCATGTACTTTGGAGTGACATAACTGTAGTCCCTCCATTCCCGTGCCCATCTCCTCTCAATTTTCTGGATGTGCACTTTGCGCTCATTCTTGGTTTCCTTAGGGGGTGTGCAATATCCAGCATAGATATCTTCATGGATTTCAAATGCAGTGTTGACCTCCAGTCTCTTACTTCCCTTCTGAGGTTTCTTGCCATCTGCCATTTTCTTCAGCTAAGGGTTTTGAACTATTGAGTTCTCTGAAGAGGTATGCAACTTTTCTTCGAGGAACGTTGCAAATGAGTTAAGTTGATGAGAACCTAGAGATTCAGCAACGGACATGTGTACCTATGAATAGAGTATAGGTGCGAAGAATTTGGAGAGGTTATATGCGTTCTCAGAAGTTTTTGCAAAAAGAACAAGTTTGAGGAATTTGACCAGATGAGTCTTGAGGAATTTCACTAAGCGTTCTTTGACTTAGGTTCCAGAGTTGTACATATTTGAAAATCCACACAGTTGAGGAATCTTGAAGAAAAAAGTTGCTTAGGGAAACAGATCAAGAACAGATGATATGTGAGGTGTTAAGTGTGTGAAGATTTGAAGAATAAACACCTTTTGAAGATTTTATAGAAAAGATCAGAATCAACAAGGGCAATAATAGTAACTTTTAATTTCCCTTGACGAAGAACACGACAAACTGTGAAGAGTAGATTTAGAAGCTCGTCAGTTCGGATCTTCCACGCCCTAACTTAGCAGAGGAAGACAGCTACGGCGGCGGCGGAGTGAAGAAATCCGCAGCCAGCGCGAGTACGATGGCGACGAGGTCGAGGCAGTGAAGCTCTTCCTCACCGGCGACGATGGAAGTAGCGACGACGCTAGGATGAGGAAGAGCAAGTAATGAATCACGCTCCTTCTGAAGATCTTCATAACTCACTCTTAACTGCTCAAGATCTTGCTTTCTTTGAAGAAATTCATAAGAAAGTTTCTCATGATCAGATAAGAGAGTGTTATGATGACTCTGAAGGTTAACAAACTTGGACTGGAGTCCCTGAAGACTTTCAGCCAAAGCTTTAGACCGATCCATTTCTTCACCCAACATATCGCCGCTCTCATCTAGCATGTTTTGAACTTTTTCCAAAGCTCTTTGTTGTTTAGTGGCAAGGGAAACAAGTTTGACATAACTGGGTCCAAATTCATCACCAGATTCATCATCACTAGACTCAGATAAGTAGCATTCAGTTACCTTGGCACCTTTTGCCATAAGGCATGGTGAAGAGGATGATGATTCTAGATTGAAAGTCATAGCCTTGCGCGATTCTGCTACCTCTTGAGCACTGCGTTGGTTTTCCCTTGAAGAGGAAAGGTTGATGTAGCAAAGTAGCGTAAGTATTTCTCTCAGTTTTTGAGAACCAAGGTGTCAATCCAGTAGGAGACTACAAGCAAGTCCCTAGTACCTACACAAACAAATAAGAACCTCACAACCAACGCGATAAAGGGGTTGTCAATTCCTTCACGGTCACTTACGAGAGTGAGATCTGATAGAGATAATAATAATAATAATAATAAGATAAATATTTTTGGTATTTTTATGACATAGATTGAAAGTAAAGATTGTAAAATAAAATAGATGGGAAACTTATATGATAAAAGATAGACCCGGGGGCCATAGGTTTCACTAGTGGCTTCTCTCAAGTTAGTATAAGTATTATGGTGGGTGAACAAATTACTGTCGAGCAATTGATAGAAAAGTGCATAATTATGAGAATATATAGGCATTATCATGTATATAGGCATCACGTCCGCGACAAGTAGACCGAAATGATTCTGCATCTACTACTATTCCTCCACACATCGACCGCTATCCAGCATGCATCTAGAGTATTAAGTTCATAAGAACAGAGTAACGCATTAGGCAAGATGACACGTTGTAGAGGGATAAACACAAGCAATATGATATAAACCCCATCTTTTTATCCTCGATGGCAACAATACAATACGTGCCTTGCTGCCCCTGCTGTCATTGGGAAAGGACACCACAAGATTGAACCCAAAGCTAAGCACTTCTCCCATTGCAAGAAAGATCAACCTAGTAGGCCAAACCAAACTGATAATTCGAAGAGACTTGCAAAGATAACCAATCATACATAAAATATTTCAGAGAAGAATCAAATATTGTTCATAGATAAACTTGATCATAAACCCACAATTCATCGGATGTTGACAAACACACTGCAAAAAGAGTTACATCAAATAGATCTTTAAGAAGATCGAGGAGAACATTGTATTGAGATCCAAAGAGAGAGAATAAACCATCTAGCTAATAAATATGGACCCGAAGGTCTGTGGTAAACTACTCACATATCATCGAAGAGGCTATGGTGTTGATGTAGAAGCCCTCCGTGATTGATTCCCCCTCCGGCGGAGCTCTAGAAAAGGCCCCAAGATGGGATCTCTTGGGTACAGAAGGTTGCGGTGGTGGAAATAGGGTTTCGTGGTGCTCCTAGATGTTTTCAGGGTATATGGATATATATAGGAGGAAGAAGTAGGTCGGTGGAGCTGCGAGGGGCCCACGAGGGTGGGGGCACGCCCAAGGGGGGCAGGTGCGCCTCCCTGCCTCGTGGCTACCTCATTTCTTTCTTGACGTCTACTCCAAGTCCCCTGGATCACGTTTGTTTCAAAAATAACTCTCCCGAAGGTTTCATTCCGTTTGGATTCCGTTTGATATTCCTTTTCTGTGAAACACTGAAATAGACAAAAGCAACAATTTGCATTGGGCCTTGGGTTAGTAGGTTAGTCCCAAAAATAAAATAAAAGTGTATAAATAAGCCCATTAACATCCAAAACAGATAATATAATAGCATGGAACAATCAAAAATTATAGATATGTTGGAGACGTATCAAGCATCCCCAAGCTTAATTCCTGCTCGCCCTCAAGTAGGTAAATGATAAAAACATAATTTTTGATGTGGAATGCTACCTAGCATAATTCTCAATGTAATTTTCTTTATTGTGGCATGATGTTCAGATCCGAAAGATTCAAGACAAAAGTTTAATATTGACATAAAAATAATAATACTTCAAGCATACTAACTAAGAAATCATGTCTTCTCAAAATAACATGGCAAAAGAAAGTTCATCCCTACAAAATCATATGGTTTGGTCATGCTCCTTTTTGTCACACAAGAATGCCCTCATCATGCACAACCCCGATGACAAGCCAAGCAATTGTTTCATACTTTAGTGATCTCAAACTTTTTTCAACTTTCACGCAATACATGAGCGTGAGCCATGGATATAGCACCATGGGTGGAATAGAATATAATGATGGGGGTTATGTGGAGAAGACAAAAAAGGAGAAAGTCTCACATCGATGCGGCTAATCAACGGGCTAGGGAGATGCCCATCAATTGATGTCGATGCAAGGAGTAGGGATTGCCATGCAACGGATGCACTAGAGCTATAAATGTATGAAAGCTCAACAAAAGAAACTAAGTGGGTGTGCATCCAACTTGCTTGCTCATGAAGACCTAGGGCATTTGAGGAAGCACATTGTTGGAATATACAAGCCAAGTTCTATAATGAAAAATTCCCACTAGTATATGGAAGTGACAAAACAAGAGACTCTATATCATAAAGATCATGGTGCTACTTTGAAGCACAAGTGTGGAAAAAAGGATAGTAGCATTGTCCCTTTTTATTTAATTTTCTCTCTTTTTTGGCCTTTCTTTTTTTATTTGGGACAATGCTCTATTAATGATGATCATAACACTTCTATTTATTTACAACTCAATGATTACAACTCGATACTAGAACAAAATATGACTCTATATGAATGCCTTCGACGGTGTACCGGGAAGGGAAATGAATCAAGAGAGACATGTATGATAAATTATGCATGGTGGCTTTGCCACAAATACGATGTCAACTACATGATCATGCAAAGCAATATGACAATGATGAAGTGTGTCATAAATGAAATGGTGGAAAGTTGCATGGCAATATATCTCAGAATGGCTATGGGAATGCCATAATAGGTAGGTATGGTGGCTGTTTTGAGGAAGATATAAGGAGGTTTATGTGTGATAGAGCGTATCATATCACGGGGTTTGGATGCACCGGCGAAGTTTGCACCAACTCTCAAGGTGAGAAAGGGCAATGCACGGTACCGAAGAGGCTATCAATGATGGAAAGGTGAGAGTGTGTATAATCCATGGACTCAACATTAGTCATAAAGAACTCACATACTTATTGCAAAAATCTACAAGTCATCAAAAACCAAGCATTACGCGCATTCTCCTAGGGGGATAGATTGGTAGGAAAAGACCATCGCTCGTCCCCGACTGCCACTCATAAGGAAGACAATCAAAGAACACCCCATGTTTCAAATTTGTTACACAACAGTTACCATACGTGCATGCTACAGGACTTGCAAACATCAACACAAGTATTTCTCAAATTCACAACTACTCAACTAGAACAACTCTAATATCACCATCTTTATATCTCAAAACAATTATCAAGTATCAAACTTCTCATAGTATTCAATGCACTTTTTATGATAGTTTTTATTATACCCATCCTGGATGCCTATCATACTAGGACCAATTTTATAGCCAAAGTAAATTACCATGCTGTTCTAAAGGACTCTCAAAATAATATAAGTGAATCATGAGAGATCAATAGTTTCTATAAAATAAAACCACCACCGTGCTCTAAAAGATATAAGTGAAGCACTAGAGCAGAATTATCTAACTCAAAAGATATAAGTGAAGCACATAGAGTATTCTAATAAATTCCAATTCATGTGTGTCTCTCCCAAAAGGTGTTTACAGAAAGGATGATTGTGGTAAACTAAAAATCAAAGACTCAAATCATACAAGACGCTCCAAGGAAAACACATATCATGTGGTGAATAAAAATATAGCCTTAAGTAAATTTACCGATGGAAGAAGACGAAAGAGGGGATGACTTCCGGGGAATCCCCAAGCTTAGGCTTTTGGTTGTCTTTAAATTTTACCTTGGGGTGCCGGGGCACCCCAAGCTTAGGCTCTTGCCACTCCTTATTCCATAATCCATCAAATCTTTACCCAAAACTTGAAAACTTCACAACACAAAACTCAACAGAAAATCTCATGAGCTCCGTTAGTATAAGAAAACAAACCACCACTTAAGGTGCTGTAATGAACTCATTCTTTATTTATATTGGTGTTAAACCTATTGTATTACAACTTCTCTATGGTTCATACCCTCCGATACTATCCATAGATTCATCAAAATAAGCAAACAACACATGAAAAACAGAATCTGTTAAAAACAGAACAGTCTGTAGTAATCTATAGGTTTATAATACTTATGTAACCCCAAAAATTCTGAAATAAATTTTTTGAAGTGAGTAATTTGTCTATTAATCATCTTAAAAATAATCAACCTAATCTCACTCTCCAGTAAAAAATGGCAGCAAATCTCGTGAGCGCTAAAGTTTCTGTTTTTTACAACAAGATCACAAAAACTTCCCCCAAGTCTTCCCAAAGGTTCTACTTAGCACAAACACTAACTAAAAGCATTAAACCACATCTAAAAAGAGGCTAGATGAATTATTTATTACTAAACAGGAACAAAAAAACAAGAAAAAATAAAATTGGGTTGCTTCCCAACAAGCGCTGTCGTTTAACGCCCCTAGCTAGACATTTACAATTTCGATGATGCTCACATGAAAGACAAGAATTGAAGCACAAAGAGAGAATCATAAAACACATGACAACCACATCTAAGTCTAACATACTTTCTATGCATAGGCATCTTATAGGCAAACAAATTATCAAGGCAAGCAAAAACTAGCATATGCAAGGAAGCGGAAAGAAACAATAGCAATCTCAACATAACGAGAGGTAATTTAGTAACATGAAAATTTATACAACCATATTTTACTCTCTCATAATAACTACATGTAGGATCATAATCAAATTCAACAATATAGCTATCACAAAACATATTCTTAACACGATCCACATGTATGCAAAGTTGACACTCTTCCAAAATAGTGGGATTAAAATTAACTAAAGTCATGACCTATCCAAACCCACTTTTATCAAAAAAATCATAAGATTGAACATTCTCCAAATATGTGGGATCTATAGTTGACACTCTTCCAACCCACTTTCAATAATATTGCAAACACTATTATCAATCTCATATTCATCATGGGGCTTAAATAAATTTTCAAGATCAAAAGAAGAATCACCCCAATCATGATCATTGCAACAAGTAGAGGACAAAGCAAAACTAGCTAGCATCCCCAAGCTTAGGGTTTTGCATATTATTAGCACAATTGACATTAATAGGATTTATAATAACATCATTGCAATCATGCTTTTCATCGAAGGAACTATCAAGTATGAGTGCAATAGCAACGATCTCATGTTTAACATAAGGAACTACAACAAATTCATCTTCATAAATATTGGCATCATGGCCACAAGAATAGCAAGCATCATGTTCATCAAGGGATATTTCAATGAAATCATCAAAATCATAATTATCTATAGATTCATGCATATCATTATTTTCTTCCAAAGCAACAGTCATTCTTTCAATAAATTCTTTGACATAGACATTATGAGCATAGTTTTCATAGCAATATTTAAGTATGTCAAAATTTTCCGATTCGTAGAGAGTAATATCATACTTTACAATCAAAGAAGCAACTTCATAAGCACCCTTAAAAGCAACAAATTCTTTAATTTGTTCGATATCGTAGTAACTATAAACACCCTTTGCATAAGAAGATAAGATTTCATTATCATTAAACTCACATAGGTAGGGGAGGTGTTTTTTAGGGTTCTTAGAGCAACAAGTAAAATCAAAAATTTCACAAAGATTCCAAGCATAACACAACAATCTGTTTATTTGATCCCATAAGAGTCTCCCTTTTTCAGACAAACGGTGACGCACAAAATGAGCATGCTCATCTAAAGATTTCCCATCAACTAGGCTAGTTGGGGTTTCAGCACGAGCACATAATGATCGATGATGATCCAAGTAGAACAATTTAAGTGGATCCATATCAATAGATTTTTAGCAAGCAAATAGAAGGCACAAGGAAACACAAACAAAAAGACAGACAGGAAAAGGGCGAACGGAAAAGAGGGCGAATAAAACAGCAAGGGTGAAGTGGGGGAGAGAAACGAGAGGCAAATGGCAAATAATGTAATGCGAGGGATAAGAGTTTGTGATGGGTACTTGGTATGTCTTGACTTGTGCGTAGATCTCCCTGGCAACGGCGCCAGAAATCCTTCTTGCTACCTCTTGAGCACTGCGTTAGTTTTCCCTTGAAGAGGAAAGGGTGATGCAGCAAAGTAGCGTAAGTATTTCCCTCAGTTTTTGAGAACCAAGGTATCAATCCAGTAGGAGACTACAAGCAAGTCCCTCGTACCTACACAAACAAATAAGAACCTCGCAGCCAACGCGATAAAGGGGTTGTCAATCCCTTCACGGTCACTTATGAGAGTGAGATCTGATAGAGATAATAATAATAAGACAAATATTTTTGGTATTTTTATGATACAGATTGAAAGTAAAGATTGTAAAATAAAATAGATGGGAAACTTATATGATAAAAGATAGACCCGGGGGCCATAGGTTTCACTAGTGGCTTCTCAAGATAGTATAAGTATTATGGTGGGTGAACAAATTACTGTCGAGCAATTGATAGAAAAGTGCATAATTATGAGAATATCTAGGCATGATCATGTATATAGGCATCACGTCCGGGACAAGTAGACCGAAATGATGCTGCATCTACTACTATTACTCCACACATCGACCGCTATCCAGCATGCATCTAGAGTATTAAGTTCATAAGAACAGATTAACGCATTAGGCAAGATGACATGATGTAGAGGGATAAACTCAAGCAATATGATATAAACCCCATCTTTTTATCCTCGATGGCAACAATACAATACGTGCCTTGCTGCCCCTGCTATCACTAGGAAAGGACACCGCAAGATTGAACCCAAAGCTAAGCACTTCTCCCATTGCAAGAAAGATCAATCTAGTAGGCCAAACCAAACTGATAATTCGAAGAGACTTGCAAAGATAACCAATCATACATAGAAGATTTCAGAGAAGAATCAAATATTGTTCATAGATAAACTTGATCATAAACCCACAATTCATCGGATCTCGACAAACACACCGCAAAAAGAGTTACATCAAATAGATCTCCAAGAAGATCGAGGAGAACATTGTATTGAGATCCAAAGAGAGAGAAGAAGCCATCTAGCTAATAACTATGGACCCGAAGGTCTGTGGTAAACTACTCACACATCATCGGAGAGGCTATGGTGTTGATGTAGAAGCCCTCCGTGATTGATTCCCCATTCGGCGGAGCTCCGGAAAAGGCCCCAAGATGAGATCTCTTGGGTACAGAAGGTTGCGGTGGTGGAAATATGGTTTCGTGGTGCTCCTGGATGTTTTCGGGGTATATGGATATATATAGGAGGAAGAAGTAGGTCGGTGGAGCTGCGAGGGGCCCACGAGGGTGGGGGCGCGCCCAGGGGGGCAGGCGCGCCTCCCTACTTCGTGGCCACCTCGTTTCTTTCTTGATGTCTACTCCAAGTCCCCTGGATCACGTTTGTTCCAAAAATAACTCTCCCGAAGGTTTCATTCCGTTTGGATTCCGTTTGATATTCCTTTTCTGCGAAACACTGAGATAGGCAAAAAACAGCAATTTGCACTGGGCCTTGGGTTAATAGGTTAGTCCCAAAAATAATATAAAAGTGTATAAATAAGCCCGTTAACATCCAAAATAGATAATATAATAGCATGGAACAATCAAAAATTATAGATACGTTGGAGACGTATCAGATTCCATGAGGTCCTCAAACCAGGGTTCATGGAGAGATCGATGGCCTTCATAGACCTCAGAGAGTCGGTCCCAGATGAGCTTTGCATGGGAGAGATGCATAACGTTCCTGAACTGATTTTGTGACAAGCCAGAGCAGATGATGTCCTTCGCCGTGAGGTTGAGTAGTGTGTACTTGCGAATATCATCAGCCTCCGCCATCTTGCATAGGTCAGTAAGACCAATCTCAGTGATGGTCTAGAGTTTGCTGTTCATCGCCATGAGACGCTTCTTCATCATGGCCTTCCACTTGGGATAATCATGATCGTCAAAGATGGGGTATGTCACAGTCTTCATTCCTGCGGTCGGCATAACTAAAACTCCAGGCGGTTAAACCAAAATCACACAGAACAAGGGAGTACCTTGCTCTGATACCAATTGAAAGTGTGTTAAGTCGACTAGAGGGGGGTGAATAGGCGATTTTTATGAATTCTTCACTGAGGAATTTCAGGGTGAGGAAATTACTAAGAGAAGAACTACTTGCAGCGGAATAAGTACTCAGATGCAAACATAGCAGAACATAAGCATGATCATCATGATGAAATGAATACAAGCACAGAGTACAGAAAGCGTAAACACATGATAAACAGAATGAAGACAAACAAATTGAAGAAATTGAACTGAGGAAATTGAGAAAGTCTTCAGTTAAAGTCTTCAAACAGATATAAACAAGCACAAAAAATAGTAATGAGGAAATGGAAGGGTTGAGGAAATGGAACCAATTAGCTCGGTGAAGACAATGATTTGGTAGACCAGTTCCAACTGTTGTGACAGTTGTACGTCTGGTTAGGGCGGCTAGGTATTCAAACCTGAGGACACACAATCCCGGACACCCAGTTCTGAACACAAAGTTCAGGACACTTAGTCCTCACCGTATTCCCCTTGAGCTAAGGTCACACAAACCTCGCCCAATCACTCGTGGTAAGTCTTTAGGTGACTTCCAAACCTTCACAAACTCAGTCACTCGGCGATCCACAATTTCCTCTTGGATGCTCTAGACCATGACGCTTAACCGTCTGGAAGATGCACAGTCTTCAAAGGTAACAAGCGTCGGATCCATGCAGGATCAATCTCTTCAGTGATGCTCAATCACTTTGGGTTTGTAGGTGTTTGGGTTTGGGTTTTCCTCACTTGATGATTTTTGCTCAAAGTCCTCGGAGGATGGGATGCTCTCAAATGACAAGTGTCAGTTTCTCTCGGAGCAGCCAACCAGCTAGTGGTTGTAGGGGCGGCTATTTATAGCCTAGGGAGCAGCCTGACATGATAATACATAAATGCCCTTGAATGATATGACCGTTAGGTGGAAGATATTTTGGGATAGCTGGCGCGTAGCACAACAATGGTCAGAAATTTGACTATCAAATTCCTTAGGGATATCATGTTCCCCACTTGTAGGCAATCTGCACTGGCAAATTCCTAACTCCTCAGTCAGAACAAATTCCTCAGAGACCATAAGAACTTCGTCTCTGCCATTGAAGAAATTGACTGAACTGCATGACATTTCCAATGGCTTCACTCGAAGGGATTGGTAGGTGTAGGATTTTGAGTTGAGCATCGCATGGAAATTTTTCCTTTGTATTTCCTCGACCCCCTTTAACAGTACGATGTTTCCTATGACTCAAGAAAGAGGAAAAAGAAACTACGAAAACAAAAGTCTTCACGCTTCATGTTCCTCGAATGAATACCAAATCTTCACGGTCACACAAATTTCTTCACTTTCACAGTCTTCAGAAAGTCTTCAGAAATCCAAAGTCTTTAGTCGAAGAACTTCATTTTTTAGGGGTCGACTTTCTTTGTAAATATCAAACTCCTCATAGACTTATAGACCTGTGTACACGCACAAACGCATCAGTCCCTTAACCTATAAGTCTTCAACACACCAAAATCACTAAGGGCACTAGATGCACTTACAATATTAATGCCTCCTTTTAATAGAGAACTGGAACAAATCATTAACACATAGTGAATACATGAACTCCTCAAACTACGGTAATCACCGGAAGAAGTCCCGGTTATTGTCACTCCGGGGTTACCAGATCATAACACGTAGTAGGTGACTATAACTTGCAAGATCGGATCTAGAACATGGAATAATGGTGATAACATAAACGGTTCAGATCTGAAATCATGGCACCCGGGCCCAAAGTGACAAGTATTAAGCATGGCAAAGTCATAGCAACATCAATCTAAGAGCATAGTGGATACTAGGGATCAAGCCCTAACAAAACTAACTCAATTACATGATGAATCTCATCCAACTCCTCACCGACCAACGAGCCTATGAAGGAATTACTCACTCTCGGTGGGGAGCATCATGGAATTGGCGATGGAGAAGGGTTGGTGATGACGAAGAACAAAAATCCCCCTCTCTAGAGCCCCAAACGGACTCCAGATCTGCCCTCCCGGGGAAGAACAGAGGCTTGGCGGCGGCTCCGTCTCGTGGATCACGATAATTCTTTCTCCCTATTTTTTTTCTCCGAAAATAGGAATTTATAGAGTTGGTTTCAGGGTCAGCAGGGCCACCAGGTGGGGACAACCCACCTGGGCACACCAGGAGAGGGGGCACGCTCTGGTGGGTTGTGCCCACCCAGGGGCCCCTCTCCGGTAGGCTTTCACTCCAGAAATTCTTATATATTATATAAAAATTCCTCGGAAAGTTTCGTTACATTCTGAGAACTTTTATTTCTGCACAATAAACAACACCATGGTAGTTCTGCTGAAAACAGCGTCAATTCGGGGTTAGTTTCATTCAAATCATGAAAATTAGAGTCCAAAACAAGAGGAACAACATTAGGAAAAGTAGATACATTGGAGACGTATCACAGGGCTTCGCCTAAGCACTACGAAAATATGACCGAGGGTGTAAACGGTGGAGGGGGCGCCGCACACGGCTAAACAATTGTCGTGGTTATGTGTGGCGCCCCCTCCCACATGTATATAGGTGGGGGAGGCTAAGGGGCGCCCCAGGTAGGCCCGAATCCTACTCGGGCTCCTGCCCTTAGCCGCCCCCTTCCATATTTGCTTCCGAGAGAAAGGAAAGGGGGAGGGAAAGGAAGGGGGAGGCCGAATCGCCCCTTTCCTTTCCTTCCCTAGGCCGGCTGCCATAGGAGGGGCGCGTCATCCCCTTGTGGGATGGTGTGCTTCCTTCTTTTGGCCCATATGGACCATATACTTTCCGGGGGTGCCCGAAACCCCTTCCGGTGAACCGATAACTACCTGGTGCACTCCGAAACTCTTCCGGTGTTCGAATATCATCGTCCTATATATAAATCTTTACCTTTGGACCATTCCGGAGCTCCTCATCATATATGTGATCTCATTCGAGACTCTGAACAACATCCGGTCACCAAATCATATAACTCATATAATACTATGTCGTCAACGAATGTTAAGCATGTGGACCCTATGGGTTCGAGAACTATGTAGACATGACAGAGACACCTCTCCGGTCAATAACTGATACGTCCATTTTGCATCATGCTTTTATATCGATATTTATTGCATTATGGGCTGTTATTACACACTATGTCACAATACTTATGCCTATTCTCTCTTATTTTACAAGGTTTACACGAAGAGGGAGAATGCCGGCAGCTGGAATTCCGGGCTGGAAAAGGAGCAAATATTAGAGACCTATTCTGCACAACTCCAAAAGTCCTGAAACTTCACGAAAGTCAGTTTTAGAATTTATAAAAAAATATTGGGTGAAGGAAGCACCAGAAGAGGGCCACCCACCATCCACGAGGGTGGGGGCACGCCCCCCTGCCTTGTGGGCCCCCTGGCAGGCCTTCGGTGCCCATATTTGACTATATGAAGTCTTTCGCCCTGGAAAAAAATCATAAGCAAGATCACGGGACAAAACTCCGCCGCCACGAGGCGGAACCTTCGCCGAACCAATCTAGGGCTCCGGCGGAGCTGTTCTGCCGGGGAAACATCCCTCCAGGAGGGAGAAATCATCACCATCGTCATCACCATCGATCCTCTCATCGGGAGGGGGTTAATCTCCATCAACATCTTCACCAGCACCATCTCATCTCAAACCCTAGTTCATCTCTTGTATCCAATCTTTGTCTCAAAACCTCATATTGGTACCTGTGGGTTGCTAGTAGTGTTGATTACTCCTTGTAGTTGATGCTAGTTGGTTTACTTGGTGGAAGATCATATGTTCAGATCCTTTATGCATATTAATACCCCTCTGATTATGAACATGAATATGCTTTGTGAGTAGTTACGTTTGTTCCTGAGGACATGGGAGAAGTCTTGCTGTAAGTAGTCATGTGAATTTGGTATTCGTTCGATATTTTGATGTATGTTGTCTCTCCTCTAGTGGTGTCATGTGAACGTCGACTACATGACACTTCACCATTGTTTGGGCCTAGGGGAAGGCATTGGGAAGTAATAAGTAGATGATGGGTTGCTAGAGTGACAGAAGCTTAAACCCTAGTTTATGCGTTGCTTCGTAAGGGGCTGATTTGGATCCATATGTTTCATGCTATGGTTAGGTTTACCTTAATACTTCTTTTGTAGTTGTGAATGCTTGCAAGAGGGGTTAATCATAAGTGGGATGCTTGTCCAAGGAAGGGTAGTACCCAAGCACCGGTCCACCCACATATCAAATTATCAAAGTACCGAACGCGAATCATATGAACATGATGAAAATTAGCTTGACGATAATTCCCATGTGTCCTCGGGAACGTTTTTGTTTATATAAGAATTTGTCCAGGCTTGTCCTTTGCTACAAAAAGGATTGGGCCATCTTGTTGCACCTTATTTACTTTTATTACTTGTTACCCGTTACAAATTACCTTATCACAAAACTATCTATTACCGATAATTTCAGTTCTTGCAGAGATTACCTTACTGAAAATTGCTTATCATTTCCTTTTGCTCCTCATTGGGTTTGACACTCTTAGTTATCAAAAGGACTACGATAGATCCCCTATACTTGTGGGTCATCAAGACTCTTTTCTGGTGCCATTGCCAGGGAGTGAAGCGCCTTTGGTAGGTGGAATTTGGTAAGGAAAACAAGTGACAGTAGATTTCCGGTAAAGAAGTGACAATAAATTTCAGCACACTATATAAATTACCATGGAAAATAATCCTTTGAGGGGTTTGTTCGGGATATCTTCGCCCCGACCAGTAGAGCAAAGAGTTGCTCCTCAACCCATTGAACCTACTGAAAATGTTTACTTTGAAATTCCTTCAGGTATGATAGAGAAACTGCTAGCTAATCCTTTTACTGGAGATGGAACATTGCATCCCGACTTGCACTTAATCTATGTGGATGAAGTTTGTGGATTATTTAAGCTTGCAGGTATGCCCGAGGATGTTATCAAGAAGAAGGTCTTCCCTTTATCTTTGAAGGGAAAGGCATTGACATGGTTTACGCTATGTGATCATATGGGATCATGGAACTACAACCGATTGAAATTGGAATTTCATCAGAAGTTTTATCCTATGCATCTGGTTCATCGTGATCGTAATTATATATATAATTTTTGGCCTCGTGAAGGAGAAAGTATTGCTCAAGCTTGGGGGTGGCTTAAGTCAATGTTATATTCATGCCCCAATCATGAGCTCTCAAGAGAAATTATTATTCAAAAAATTTATGCTCGACTTTCTCTCAATAATCGCTCAATGCTCGATACTTCTTGTACTGGTTCTTTTATGATGAAGACTATTGAATTCAAATGGGATTTATTGGAAAGAATTAAGCACAACTTTGAAGATTGGGAACTCGACGAAGGTAAGGAGTCAGGTATAACACCTAAGTTTGATTGTGTTAAATCTTTTATGAATACCAATGCTTTTTGTGAATTTAGCGCTAAATATAGACTTGACTCTGAGATAGTAGCTTTTTTCTGTGAATCATTTGCTACTCATGTTTATCTCCCTAAGGAGAAGTGGATTAAATATCATCCTCCCATTGAAGTAAAAGTAGTTCAACCTATTAAAGTTGAATAAAAGACTATCACTTATAATGTTGATCCTATTGTTCCTACCGCTTATATTGAGAAACCACCTTCCCCTACTAGAGTAAAGGATCATGATAAAGCTTCAACTGTGGTTCGTAAGAGTAATACTAGAACACCTACACCCTCTGGGCAAATTAAAGTTGAACCTAGTATTATTATGGTTAAAGATCTCTTGCCGATAATATTGATGGGCATGTTATTTACTTTTGTGATGAAGCTGCTAGAATTGCTAGACCAGATACTAAAAATAAACATAGACCTGTTGTAGGCATGCCTGTTATTTCTGTTAAAATAGGAGATCATTGCTATCATGGCTTATGTGATATGGGTGCTAGTGCTAGTGCAATACCTCATTCTTTATATGAAGAAATTATGCATGATATTGCACCTGCTGAGTTAGAAGGTATTGATGTTACAATTAAGCTTGCCAATAGAGATACTATTTCACCGGTTGGGATTGTTAGAGATGTTGAAGTCTTGTGTGGGAAATTTAAATATCCTACTGATTTTCTTGTTCTTGGTTCTCCACAAGATGACTTTTGTCCCATTATATTTGGTAGACCCTTCTTGAATACTATTAATGCTAAGATAGACTGCAAAAAGGATATTGTTTCTGTTGGTTTAGGGGATATGTCTCATGATTTTAATTTTGCTAAATTTCGTAGACAACCCCATGATAAAGAATTGCCTAGTAAAGATGAAATTATTGGTCTTGCTTCTATTGCCGTGCCTCCTAATGATACTTTAGAACAATATTTGCTAGACCATGAAAATGATATGTTTATGAATGAAAGAAGGGAAATAGATGAAGTATTCTTTAAACAGGGACCTATTTTGAAACACAACTTGCATATCGAAATTCTAGGGACCCTCCTCCACCCAAGGGTGATCCCGTGTTTGAGCTTAAACCATTACTAGATACTCTTAAATATGCTTATCTTGATGAAAATAAGATATATCGTGTTATTATTAGTGCTAACCTTTCAGAGCAAGAAGAGGAGAAATTATTGAAAACCCTGAAGAAGCACCGTGCTGCTATTGGATATACTCTTCATGATCTTAAGGGCATTAGTCCCACTCTATGCCAGCACAAAATAAAATTGGAAAAAGATGTTAAACCGGTTGTTGATCACCAACGACGGTTAAATCCTAAGATGAAAGAAGTGGTAAGAAAAGAAATACTAAAGCTTCTGGAGGCAGGTATAATTTATCCCGTTGCTGATAGTCAGTGGGTAAGTCATGTCCATTGTGTTCCTAATAAGGGAGGTATTACTGTTGTTGTTAATGATAAAGATGAATTGATCCCACAAAGAATTGTTACAGGTTATAGAATGGTAATTGATTTCCGCAGACTAAATTATGCTACTAAAAAGGACCATTACCCTTTACCTTTTATTGATCAAATGCTAGAAATATTATCCAAACATACACATTTTTGCTTTCTAGATGGTTATTCCAGTTTCTCTCAAATACCTGTGTCAAAAGAGGATCAAGAAAAGACCACTTTTACTTGCCCTTTCGGTACCTTTGCTTATAGACATATGCCTTTTGGTTTATGTAATGCACCTGCTACCTTTCAAAGATGTATGACCGCTATATTCTCTGACTTTTGTGAGAAGATTGTTGAGGTTTTTATGCATGCTTTTTTCGTATATGGAACTTCGTTTGATGATTGCTTAAGCAACCTTGATCGAGTTTTGCAGAGATGTGAAGAAACTAATCTTGTCTTGAATTGGGAGAAGTGCCACTTTATGGTTAATGAAGGCATTGTCTTGGGGCATAAAATTTCTGAAAGAGGTATTGAAGTTGATAAAGCTAAAGTTGATGCTATTGAAAAGATGTTGTGTCCTAAGGACATTAAAGGTATAAGAAGTTTCCTTGGTCATGCCAGTTTTATAGGAGGTTCATTAAAGACTTCTCAAGAATTTCCATGCCTCTGGCTAATCTCCTACAAAAAGATGTTCCTTTTGTCTTTGAAGATGATTGTGTAGAAGCATTTGAAATACTTAAGAAAGCTTTGATTTCTGCACCTATTGTTCAGCCTCCTGATTGGAATTTACCCTTTGAAATTCTGTGTGATGCTAGTGATTATGTTGTAGGTGATGTTTTAGGACAAAGAGTTGATAAGAAATTAAATGTTATCCAATATGCTAGTAAACTCTAGACAGTGCTGATGACCCACAAGTATAGGGGATCTATCGTAGTCCTTTCGATAAGTAAGAGTGTCGAACCCAACGAGGAGCAGAAGGAAATGATAAGCGGTTTCCAGCAAGGTATTCTCTGCAAGTACTGAAATAAGTGGTAATAGATAGTTTTGTGATAGGATAACTTGTAACGAGCAACAAGTAACAAAAGTAAATAAAGTGCAGCAAGGTGGCCCAATCCTTTTTGTAGCAAAGGACAAGCCTGGACAAACTCTTATATAGAGAAAAGCGTTCCCGAGGACACATGGGGATATCGTCAAGCTAGTTTTCATCACGTTCATATGATTCGCGTTCGGTACTTTGATAATTTGGTATGTGGGTGGACCGGTGCTTGGGTACTGTCCTTACTTGGACAAGCATCCCACTTATGATTAACCTCTATTGCAAGCATCCACAACTACAACGAAAGTATTAAGGTAAACCTAACCATAGCATGAAACATATGGATCCAAATCAGCCCCTTACGAAGCAACGCATAAACTAGGGTTTAAGCTTCTGTCACTCTAGCAACCCATCATCTACTTATTACTTCCCAATGCCTTCCTCTAGGCCCAAATAATGGTGAAGTGTTATGTAGTCGACATTCACATAACACCACTAGAGGAGAGACAACATACATCTCATCAAAATATCGAATGAATACCAAATTCACATGACTACTAATAGCAAGACTTCTCCCATGTCCTCAGGAACAAACGTAACTACTCACAAAGCATAATCATGTTCATAATCAGAGGGGTATTAGTATGCATATAGGATCTGAACATATGATCTTCCACCAAATAAACCAACTAGCATCAACTACAAGGAGTAATTAACACTACTAGCAACCTACCAGTACCAATCCTGTACTTGGAGACAAGAATTGGATACAAGAGATGAACTAGGGTTTTGAGAGGAGATGGTGCTGGTGAAGATGTTGATGGAGATTGCCCTCTCCCGATGAGAGAGCGTTGGTGATGATGATGGCGATGATTTCCCCCTCCCGGAGGAAGTTTCCCCGGCAGAACAGCTCTGCTGGAGCCCTAGATTGGATCCGCCAAGGTTCCGCCTCGTGGCGGCGGAGTTTCGTCTGAGGAGATGGCTTATGATTTTTTCCTCATCGAAAGACTCCATATAGCAGAAGATGGCCATCGGAGGGCCACCAGGGGGCCCATGAGGTAGGGGGGCGCGCCCAGGGGGGTAGGGCGCGCCCCCTACCCTCGTGGGCTGGGTGTGGCCCCCCAGGTGAACTTCTTGCGCTTAGTATTTTTTATATATTCTGAAAACGTCTTCCGTGAAGTTTCAGGACTTCTGGAGCTGTGCAGAATAGGTCTCCGATATTTGCTCCTTTTCCGGCCCAGAATCCCAGCTGCCGGCATTCTCCCTCTTTATGTAAACCTTGTAAAATAAGAGATAATAGGCATAAGTATTGTGACATAATGTGTAATAACAGCCCATAATGCAATAAATATCGATATAAAAGCATGATGCAAAATGGACGTATCAACTACCCCAAGCTTAGACCTCGCTTGTCCTCAAGCGAAAGCCGAAATCGAAAAATATGTCCACATGTTTAGAGATAGAGGTGTCGATAACAGTAAAATACGGACATGAGGGCATCATGATCATTCTTAGAACAGCAACTTACATAATTATTGTCATATGATTTCTTATGCTAGAGTAATAATTCAATCACAATTTCAAGTATGAATCGTAAACTTCATTGAAAACTAACAAACTATAATCTCAGTCATTGGAGCAATTGCAATTTATCATAACATAGGAAAGAGTCAATATATAAGAGCTTTTCAGCAAGTCCACATACTCAACTATCATATAGTCTTTCACAATTGCTGACACTCACGCAATACTTATGGGTATGGAGTTTTAATCGGACACAGAGAAAGATAGGGGCTTATAGTTTTGCCTCCGAACGTTTTACCTCAAGGGTAATGTCAACAATAATAGTTCATGAAAACTCACATCCAATTAGCCATATATACCAGGATCTTTCCAACATATTGTGCTTGCCAAAGTATAAAATGTAAAAAGGAAGGGTGAAGATCACCATGACTCTTATGCAAGGTAGGAGATAAAAGTAAAAGATAGGCCCTTCGCAGAGGGAAGCAGAGGTTGTCATGTGCTTTTATGGTTGGATGCACAAAATCTTAATGCGAAAGAACATCACTTTATATTGCCACTTGTGATATGGACCTTTATTATGCAGTCTGTCGCTTTTATTTCTTCCATATCACACGATCGTATAAAGCATATTTTCTCCCACACTAATAATTCATACATATTTAGAGAGCAATTTTTATTGCTTTCACCGATGACAACTTACTTGGAGGATCTTACTCAATCCATAGGTAGGTATGGTGGACTCTCATGGCAAAACTGGTTTAAGGGTATTTGGAAGCACAAGTAGTATCTCTACTTGGTGCGATGAATTTGGCTAGCATGAGGGGGAAAGGCAAGCTCAGCCATGTTGGATGATCCATGACAATATAATTTATCTCAGATGTAAGAAAACATAACCCATTACGTTGTCTTCCTTGTCCAACGTTAACTCTTTAGCATGTCATATTTTAATGAGTGCTCACAATCATAAACGATGTCCAAGATAGTATATTTATATGTTAAGACCTCTCTTTCTTTATTACTTCCTATTAATTGCAACGATGACCAAAACTATGTTTGTCAACTCTCAACAACTTTTATTCATCATACTTTTTCTATGTGAGCTCATTACTCTCCATAAGATCCATATGATCTCTTTGTTTCCCTTTTTTATTTATTTCTCTTTTATTTTATTCACTTAGGATCATGGAAAAATAATCAAGCCCTTGAATCAACACTGATCTTTATTATATATAGCTCACGGACTCGATTACATAGAGGGATCATAAAGCAAAACTAAAAACTAGATCATGCCATAAACTTTATTCTACTAGATCAAGATATTACCAAAATGATCAAACTAAGAAAAACGGTAAAGATAAAAGTGATGGTGATACGATATCGGGGCACTCCCCCAAGCTTGGCAGTTGCCAAGGGGAGTGCCCATACCCATGTGATTATGTCTCTCTTTTCGGGGATGGTGATGTGATATTCTTGGCGATGATGCCCCTCAGGATACGATTCTCCTCCTTGAGCTAATTGACTTGCCGCTTGAGGTCCATTATTTCCTTTCGGAGTTTTCCTATAACAACCAAAGCTCCCTGCACCCAAGGGTGCTGCATAGCTGCGGGAGAACCAGTGACACTCCTTTTCATATTCTCATAAGAAAGAAATCTAACATTGGAAGGGATAACCGAGTTTGGAATAGCCGAGCTCTGCAGTTCTCCCATTGTGAATCCAGCTCAGAAGCGGGAAGTGACTTCTTGATCCTCTTCCATGGCATCTATCCTCTTCAAATCAGCCTCCATCTCTTCCTTTGTTGTTGGCCCAAAGAGGTCAACATTGTTGTTTGTCATTGATCTCGGTGCCGGATGAGACACCCGGCTCTCCCCGACTAACTCTTGCGAAGACATCTTGCTCTAATCTGCAGCAGCAACAGCTCAAAACACAAACAGAGGATAATTGTGTGATTCGGGAGTCAAAACCCCCGGGAGATTATATAATGAATTTTTACCGACCAAAATACATGTCGTGTAAGAAAACGGAGTCCGGAAAGCGCACGAGGTGCCCACGAGATAGGAGGGCGCGCCCAGGAGGGTAGGGAGCGCCCTCCACCCTCGTGGAGCCCTCGTGTCCTTCCCGGACCGCTTCTTATTTTTCTATTTTTCTATATATTCCAAAACGGAGAAATATTGCCTTGAAAACTGTTTTGGAGTCGGTTTACTTACCGCACCACATACCTATTCCTTTTCGAGTCTGAAACATTTCGAAAAGTGTCCCTTATGTATTCCTCTGGGGTTACGATTTCAATAACATTGGTTTGAACATTTCTGGGGTTACCTGAGATATAATGTTTGATTCTTTGACCGTTCACCACCTTCGGATTTGTGCCTTCGAAGTTGTTGATTTTTATGGCACCGGAACGATAAACCTCCTCGATAACGTAAGGACCTTCCCATTTAGAGAGAAGTTTCCCTGCAAAAAATCTTAAATGAGAGTTGTATAGCAATACATAATCACCTACATTAAACTCACACTTTTGTATCCTTTTATCATGCCATCTTTTAACTTTTTCTTTAAACAACTTGGCATTTTCGTAGGCTTGGGTTCTCCATTCATCAAGTGAGCAAATATGAAATAACCTCTTCTCACCGGCAAGTTTAAAATCATAATTGAGCTCTTTAATAGCCCAATATGCCTTGTGTTCTAGTTCGAAGGTAAGTGACATGCTTTTCCATAAACCATTTTATACGGAGACATACCCATAGGATTTTTATATGCAGTTCTATAGGCCCATAATGCATCATCAAGTTTCTTGGACCAATTCTTTCTAGACATATTGATAGTCTTTTTCAAAATTAATTTGAGCTCTCTATTACTCAATTCTACTTGACCACTAGACTAAGGGTGATAAGGGGATGCATTTCTATGATTAACATCATACTTAGCAAGCATTTTACGGAAAGCACCATGAATAAAATGTGAAGCACCATCAGTCATTAAATATCTAGGGACTCCAAATCTTGGAAAAATAACTTCTTTAAGCATTTTAATAGAAGTGTTATGATCAGCACTACTAGTTGGAATAGCTTCTACCCACTTAGTAACGTAATCAACAACAACTAAAATATGTGTATAACCATTAGAGGCAGGAAAAGGTCACATATAGTCAAAGCCCCAAACATCAAATGGTTCAATAACGAGTGAATAGTTCATAGGCATTTCTTGACGTCTACTAATATTACCAATTCTTTGACATTCATCACAAGATAAGACAAACTTACAGGCATCTTTGAAGAGAGTAGGCCAATAAAAACCAGATTGCAATACCTTATGTGCAGTTCTATCTCCGGCATGGTGTCCTCCATAAGCTTTGGAGTGACACTTGCGTAGGATTTGTTCTTGTTCATGCTCAGGTACACAACGTCTAATAACACTATCTACTCCTTTATAAAGATGTGGGTCATCCCAAAAGTAATGCCTCAAATCATAGAAGAACTTTTTCTTTTGCTGGTATGTGAAACTAGGTGGTATGTTGGCAACAATGTAATTAGCATAATCAGCATACCATGGAGCAGTATGAGAAGCATTTATGACATTTAATTGCTCATCGGGAAAGCTATCATCAATAGGTAGTGGGTCATCAAGCACATTTTCTAACCTAGACAAGTTGTCTGCAACGGGGTTCTCAGCTCCCTTTCTACCAACAATATGTAAATCAAATTCTTGTAGCAAGAGAACCCATCTAATAAGTCTAGGTTTAGCATCTTTCTTTTCCATAAGATATTTAATAGCAGCATGATTAGTGTGAATAGTTACTTTAGAATCAACAATATAAGGTCTGAACTTATCACAAGCAAATACAACTGCTAAGAAATCTTTTTTAGTAGTAGCATAATTTCTTTGAGCATTGTCTAGGGTTTTACTAGCATATTGAATAACGTTTAATTTCTTATCAACACTTTTCCCTAGAACATCACCTACAACATAATCACTAGCATCACACATAATTTCAAAGGGTAAATTCCAATCAGTGGCTGAACAATAGGTGCAGAGATCAATGCTTTCTTAAGTATTTCAAATGCTTCTACACAATCATCATCAAAGAAAAATGGTATATCTTTTTGTAATAAATTAGTCAGAGGCCGAGAATTTTTTTAGAAGTCCTTAATGAACCTCCAATAAAATCCGGCGTGACCAAGGAAACTTCTTATACCTTTGATGTCCTTGGGGCATGGCATCTTTTCAATAGCATCAACCTTGGCTTTATCAACTTCAGTACCTCCTTCAGAAACTTTATGCCCCAAGACAATACCTTCATTAACCATAAAGTGACACTTTTCCCAATTCAAGACAAGATTGGTTTCTTCACATCTCTGCAAAACTCGATCAAGGTTGCTCAAGCAATCATCAAAAGAAGATCCATAGACGGAGAAATCGTCCATGAAAACCTCACAAATCTTTTCACAAAAGTCAGAGAATATAGCCATCATGCATCTTTGAAAGGTAGCAGGTGCATTACATAAACGAAAAGGCATACGTCTATAAGCAAAAGTACCAAAAGGGCAAGTAAAAGTAGTCTTTGATTGATCCTTGGCTGACACAGGTATTTGAGAGAAACCAGAATAACCATCTAGAAAGCAAAAAATGTGTATGTTTGGATAATCTTTCTAGCATTTGATTGATAAAAGGTAAGGGGTAATGATCCTTTTTAGTGGCCTTATTTAATTTGCGGGAATCAATTACCATCCTATAATCTGTAATAATTCTTTGAGGAATCAATTCATCTTTATCATTAGGAACGACAGTAATACCTCCCTTCTTAAGGACACAATGGACAAGAGGCAGGTATAATTTATCCTATTGCTGATAGTCAGTGGGTAAGTCTTGTCCATTGTGTTCCTAATAAGGGAGATATTACTGTTGTTCCTGATGATAAAGATGAATTGATCCCACAAAGAATTGTTACAGGTTATAGAATGGTAATTAATGTCTGCAAACTAAATTATGCTACTAAAAAGGACCATTACCCTTTACCTTTTATTGATCAAATGCTAGAAAGATTATCCAAACATACACATTTTTGCTTTCTAGATGGTTATTCCAGTTTCTCTCAAATACCTATGTCAAAAAAGGATCAAGAAAAGATCACTTTTACTTGCCTTTTCGGTACCTTTGCTTATAGACGTATGCCTTTTGGTTTATGTAATGCACCCGCTACCTTTCAAAGATGTATGACCTCTATATTCTCTGAATTTTGTGAGAAGATTGTTGAGGTTTTCATGCATGATTTTTTTGTATATGGAACTTCTTTTGATGATTGCTTAAGCAACCTTGATCGAGTTTTGAAGAGATGTGAAGAAACTATTCTTGTCTTGAATTGGGAGAAGTGCCACTTTATGGTTAATGAAGGCATTGTCTTGGGGCATAAAATTTCTGAAAGAGGTATTGAAGTTGATAAAGCTAAAGTTGATGCTATTGAAAAGATGCTGTGTCCTAAGGACATTAAAGATATAAGAAGTTTCCTTGGTCATGCCAGTTTTTATAGGAGGTTCATTAAAGACTTCTCAAAAATTTCCAGGCCTCTGGCTAATCTCCTACAAAAAGATGTTCCTTTTGTCTTTGAAGATGATCGTGTAGAAGCATTTGAAATACTTAAGAAAGCTTTGATTTCTGCACCTATTGTTCAGCCTCTTGATTGGAATTTACCCTTTGAAATTATGTGTGATGCTAGTGATTATGCTGTAGGTGCTGTTTTAGGACAAAGAGTTGATAAGAAATTAAATGTTATCCAATATGTTAGTAAAACTCTAGACAGTGCTGATGACCCACAAGTATAGGGGATCTATCGTAGTCCTTTCGATAAGTAAGAGTGTCGAACCCAACGAGGAGCAGAAGGAAATGATAAGCGGTTTCCAGCAAGGTATTCTCTGCAAGTACTAAAATAAGTGGTAACAGATAGTTTTGTGATAGGATAATTTGTAACGAGCAACAAGTAACAAATGTAAATAAAGTGCAGCAAGGTGGACCGATCCTTTTTGTAGCAAAGGACAAGCCTGGACAAACTCTTATATAGAGAAAAGCGCTCCCGAGGACACATGGGAATATCGTCAAGCTAGTTTTCATCACGTTCATATGATTCGCGTTCGGTACTTTGATAATTTGGTATGTGGGTGGACCGGTGCTTGGGTACTGTCCTTACTTGGAGAAGCATCCCACTTATGATTAACCTCTATTGCAAGCATCCACAACTACAACAAAAGTATTAAGGTAAACCTAACCATAGCATGAAACATATGGATCCAAATCAGCCCCTTACGAAGCAACGCATAAACTAGGGTTTAAGCTTCTGTCACTCTAGCAACCCATCATCTACTTATTACTTCCCAATGCCTTCCTCTAGGCCCAAATAATGGTGAAGTGTTATGTAGTCAGCGTTCACATAACACCACTAGAGGAGAGACAACATACATCTCATCAAAATATCGAATGAATACCAAATTCACATGACTACTAATAGCAAGACTTCTCCCATGTCCTCAGGAACAAACGTAACTACTCACAAAGCATAATCATGTTCATAATCAGAGGGGTATTAATATGCATATAGGATCTGAACATATGATCTTCCACCAAATAAACCAACTAGCATCAACTACAAGGAGTAATTAACACTACTAGCAACCTACTAGTACCAATCCCGGACTTGGAGACAAGAATCGGATACAAGAGATGAACTAGGGTTTTGAGAGGAGTGGTGCTGGTGAAGATGTCGATGAAGATTGTCCTCTCCTGATGAGAGGAGCGTTGGTGATGACGGTGGCGATGATTTCCCCCTCCCTAAGGGAAGTTTCCCCGGCAGAACAGCTCTGCCGGAGCCCTAGATTGGATCCCCAAGGTTCCGCCTCGTGGCGGCGGAGTTTCGTCCGAGGAGATGGCTTATGATTTTTTCCTCGTCGAAAGACTGCATATAGCAGAAGATGGCCATCGGAGGGCCACCAGGGGGCCCACGAGGTAGGGGGGCGCGCCCAGGGGGGTAGGGCGCGCCCCCACCCTCGTGGGCAGGGTGTGGCCCCCTGGTGAACTTCTTGCGCTCAGTTTTTATATATATTCTGACAACATCTTCCGTGAAGTTTCAGGACTTTTGGAGCTGTGCAGAATAGGTCTCTAATATTTGCTCCTTTTCCAGCCCAGAATCCCAGCTGCCGCCATTCTCCCTCTTTATGTAAACCTTGTAAAATAAGAGAGAATAGGCATAAGTATTGTGACATAATGTGTAATAACAGCCCATAATGCAATAAGTATCGATATAAAAGCATGATGCAAAATGGACGTATCAAGTGCCCAGAGAAATTATGCTACTACTGAAAAGGAATTTTTAGCAGTTGTATTTGCTTGTGATAAGTTTAGACCTTATATTGTTGATTCTAAAGTAACTATTCACACTGATCATGATACTATTAAATATCTTATGGAAAAGAAAGATGCTAAACCTAGACTTATTAGATGGGTTCTCCTACTACAAGAATTTGATTTGCATATTATTGATAGAAAGGGAGCTGAGAACCCCGTTGCAGACAACTTGTCTAGGTTAGAGAATGGTCTTGATGACCCACTACCTATTGATGATAGCTTTCCTGATGAACAATTAGCTGTCATAAATGCTTCTCGTACTGCTCCATGGTATGCTGATTATGCTAATTACATTGTTGCTAAATTTATACCACCTAGTTTCACATAACAGCAAAAGAAAAGGTTTTTCTATGATTTAAGACATTACTTCTGGGATGACCCACACCTTTATAAAGAAGGAGTAGATGGTGTTATTAGACGTTGTGTACCTGAGCATGAACAGGAACATATCCTATGCAAGTGTCACTCTGAGGCTTATGGAGGACACCATGCTGGAGATAGAACTGCACATGAGGTATTGCAAACCGGTTTTTATTGGCCTACTCTCTTCAAGGATGCCCGTAAGTTTGTCTTGTCTTGTGATGAATGTCAAAGAATTGGTAATATTACTAGATGTCAAGAAATGCCTATGAATTATTCACTTGTTATTGAACCATTTGATGTTTGGGGCTTTGATTATATGGGACTGTTTCCTTCCTCTAATGGGTATACACATATTTTAGTTGTTGTTGATTACATTACTAATGAAGGAAATATGCCGTAGAGGCAATAATAAAGTTGTTATTTATATTTCCTTATATCATGATAAATGTTTATTATTCATGCTAGAATTGTATTAACCGGAAACTTAGTACATGTGTGAATACATAGACAAACAGAATGTCACTAGTATGCCTCTACTTGACTAGCTCGTTGAATCAATGATGGTTATGTTTCCTAACCATAGACATGAGTTGTCATTTGATTAACGAGATCACATCATTAGAGAATGATGTGATTGACTTGACCCAACCGTTAGCTTAGCACGATGATAGTTTAGTTTGTTGCTATTGCTTTCTCCATAACTTATACATGTTCATATGACTATGAGATCATGCAACTCTCGGATACCGGAGGAACACTTTGTATGCTACCAAACATCACAACGTAACTGGGTTATTATAAAGGTGCTCTACAGGTGTCTCCGATGGTAGTTGTTGAGTTGGCATAGATCAAGATTAGGATTTGTCACTTCGATTGTCGGAGAGGTATCTCTGGGCCCTCTCGATAATGCACATCACTATAAGCCTTGCAAGCAATGTGAATAATGAGTTAGTTGCGGGATGATGCATTACGGAACGAGTAAAGAGACTTGCCAGTAACGAGATTGAACTAGGTATTGAGATACCGACGATCGAATCTCGGGCAAGTAACATACCGATGACAAAGGGAACAATGTATGTTGTTATGCGGTTTGGCCGATAAAGATCTTCGTAGAATATGTAGGAACCAATATGAGTATCAAGGTTCCGATATTGGTTATTGAATGGAGACATGTCTCATTCATGTCTACATAGTTCTTGAACCCGTAGGGTCCGCACGCTTAACGTTCGGTGACGATCGATATTACGAGTTTATGTGTTTGGATGTACCGAAGGTAGTTCAGAGTCCCGGATTTGATAACGGACATGACGAGGAGTCTCGAAATGGTCGAGACATAAATATCGATATATTGGAAGCCTATGTTTGGACATCGGAATGGTTCCGGATGAAATTGGGAGTATACCGGAGTACCGGGAGGTTACCGGAACCCCCCGGGAGGTATATGGGCCTTATTGGGCCTTAGTGGAAGAGAGGGGAAAGAAGCAAAGGAGGGGGCACCCTCCAGGCCCAATCCGAATTGGGAGGGGGGGGGCCCTTTCCTTCCTTCTTCCCTCTCCTTCCTTCACTCCTAAAACCAACAAAGGGAAGGGGGGCGAATCCTACTCCCGGTGGGAGTAGGACTCCTTGGGGAGCGCCTAGAGAGGCCGACCCCCCCTACTCCACTCCTTTATATACGGGGTAGGGGGGCACCCCATAGACACACAAGTTGATCATTGATCTTTAGCCGTGTGTGGTGCCCCCCTCCACCATAATCCACCTCGGTAATATCGTAGCGGTGCTTAGGCGAAGCCCTGTTCCGGTAGCAACATCATCACCGTCATGCTGATGAATCTCTCCCTCGAAGCTCTACTGGATCGTGAGTTCACAGGACGTCACCGAGCTGAACGTGTGCAGATCACGGAGGTGTCATATCTTCGGTACTAGATCGGTCTATCATGAAGACGTACGGCTACATCAACCGCGTTGTCATAACGCTTCCGCTTACGGTCTACGAGGGTACGTAGATAATAGTCTCCCCTCTCGTTGATATGCATCACCATGATCTTGCGTGTGCGTAGGAATTTTTTTGAAATTACTGCGTTCCCCAATAGTGGCATCCGAGCCAGGTTTATGCGTAGATGTTATATGCACGAGTAGAACACAAAGGAGTTGTGGGCGTGGGTATATACATATTGCTTGCCATCACTAGTTGATTCTTGATTCAGCGGCATCGTTAGATGAAGCGGCCCGGACCGACATTACGCGTATGCTTACGCGAGACTAGTTGTACCGACGTGCTTCGCACACAGGTGGCTAGTGGGTGTCTGTTTCTCCAACTCTAGTTGACTCGGATTCAACGAACATGGTTCTTTCTGAAGATCAAAAAGCAATCACTATACCGCATTGTGGTTTTTGATGCATAGGTAAGAACGGTTCTTGCTCAGCCCGTAGCAGCCACGTAAAACTTGCAACAACAAAGTAGAGGACGTCTAACTTGTTTTTGCAGGGCATGTTGTGATGTGATATGGTCAAGACATGATGCTAAATTTTATTGTATGAGATGATCATGTTTTGTAACACAGTTATCGGCAACTGGCAGGAGCCATATGGTTGTCGCTTTATTGTATGAAATGTAATCGCCATGTAATTGCTTTACTTTATCACTAAGCGGTAGCGATAGTCGTAGAAGCAATAGTTGGCGAGACGATGATGATGCTTCGATGGAGATCAAGGTGTCAAGCCGGTGACGATGGTGATCATGATGGTGCTTTGGAGATGGAGATCAAAGGCAGAAGATGATGATGGCCATATCATATCACTTATATTAATTGCATGTGATGTTTATCCTTTATGCATCTTATTTTGCTTAGTTCGGCGGTAGCATTATAAGATGATCCCTCACTAAATTTCAAGGTATAAGTGTTCTCCCTGAGTATGCACCGTTGCTACAGTTCATCGTGCCGAGACACCACGTGATGATCAGGTGTGATAAGCTCTACGTTCATATACAACGAGTGCAAGCCAGTTTTGCACACGCGAAATACTTTGGTTAAACTTGACGAGCCTAGCATATGCAGATATGGCCTCGGAACACTGGAGACCGAAAGGTCGAGCGTGAATCATATAGTAGATATGATCAATATAGTGATGTTCACCATTGAAAACTACTCCATCTCACGTGATGATCGGACATGGTTTAGTTGATATGGATCACGTGATCACTTAGATGATTAGAGAGATGTCTATCTAAGTGGGAGTTCTTAAGTAATTTGATTAATTGAACTTTAATTTATCATGAACTTAGTCCTGGTAGTATTAGCATATCTATGTTGTAGATCAATAGCTCGCATTTAGCTCCCCTATTTTATTTTTGATATGTTCCTAGAGAAAACTAATTTGAAAGATGTTAGTAGCAATGATGCGGATTGGATCCATGATCTAAGGATTATCCTCATTGCTGCACAGAAGAATTATGTCCTTGATGCACCACTAGGTGACAGACCGATTGCAGGAGCATATGCAGACGTTATGAACGTTTGGCAAGCTCGATATGATGACTACTTGATTTAGTGCACCATGCTTTACGGCTTAGAATCAGGGCTTCAAAGACGTTTTGAACGCCATGGAGCATATGAGATGTTCCAAGAGTTGAAATTAGTATTTCAGAATCATGCCCATGTTGAAAGGTATGAGACCTTTGACAAGCACTTTGCCTACAAGATGGAGGAGAATAGCTCAGCTCGTGAGCATGTGCTCAGAATGTCTGAGTACTACAGTCACTTGAATCAAGTGGGAGTTAATCCTCCAGATAAGATAGTGATTGACATAGTTCTCTAGTCACTATCACCAAGTTACTAGAACTTCGTGATGAACTATAATATGCAAGGGATAACGGAAACGATTCCCAAGCTCTTGGCGATGCTGAAATCGGCGAAGGTAGAAATCAAGAAATAGCATCAAGTGTTGATGGTTTATCTCAAAAGAAGTGAGTGGGAGGAAAGTAGAACTTGATGAGGTAATTGTACCTTCTCCCGAATTGGAAATTAGTTCATCACAGAAATCAGTCCCAGTGATTCCTACACCAAGTAGTGAGGAAGCTAATGATGATGATCATGAAACTTCAGATCAAGTTACTACAGAACCTCGTAGGTTAACCAGAGTACGGTCCGCACCAGAGTGGTATAGTAATCCTATTCTGGAAGTCATGTTACTAGACCATGACGAACCTACGAACTATGAGGAAGTGATGATGAGCCCAGATTCCGCAAAATGGCTTGAGGCCATGAAAACTGAGATGGGATCCATGTATGAGAACAAAGTATGGACTTTGATTGACTTGCCCGATGATCGGTGAGTCATTAAGAATAAATGGATCTTCAAGAGGAAGACGAACACTGATAGTAGTATTACTATCTACAAAGCTTGAATTGTCGCAAAAATGTTTTTGACAAGTTCAAGGTGTTGACTACGATGAGATTTTCTCACTCGTATCGATGCTTAAAAGTCTGTCTGAATCATGTTAGCAGTTGCAGAATTTTATGAAATCTGGCAAATGAATGTCAAAACTGCATTCCTTAGTGTATTTCTTAAAGAAGAGTTGTATATGATGCAACCAGAAGGTTTTGTCGATCCTAAAGGTGCTAACAAAGTGAGCAAGCTCCAGTGATACGTCTCCAACGTATCTATAATTTTTGATTGCTCCATTGTAGCGGCCAGACCTCAAACAGTCTGATCTCTGTGCATCAGTGTCATCCCTGGATCAGTAATGCTGACACGCACAGTACTTGAAGGATTTATAACAGAGTAGCAATCACACACTTATTACAAATAATATGGCTTAAGGCCATCTAATAACGATAACAGCGGAAGGTTTGGAAGATAAGCGAGTCCATCAACTCCAACGGCATCACTGAGTATAGAACCACGACCTAATGGCACCTTACTCGTCGTCTGAAAAGTCTGCAACATGAATGTTGCAGCCTGAAAATGGGTTAGCACATGGAATATGCTGGCAATGTAACACATAGAGAGTAATGAACAGAAATAGGCTATACTACATGCATATATGGCTGGTGGAAAGCTCTATGGTTACAGTTTTGCGTAAAGCCAATTTTTCCCTACTGCAAAGGAATAAATTTCATTTAACTATCATGGTGGTTGTTAAACATTGAGAGTGTAGACACCCTCTCAATCCCAATTAAGCATAATCATTAAAACCCAACAAAAATGATTAAAGTAACATGATGAGATTCACATGATAATCCAAGTACTAGATACTCAAGACTGTCCATAACCGGGGACACGGCTAACCATGATTAGTTTATACACTCTGCAGAGGTTTGCGCACTTTTCCCCACAAGACTCGATCTCCTCCGTTGGGATTCTCGCACTACATGGTGTTTGAGAAACGGATGACCGAGACATAGTCTTTCAGAAGCGCTAGCACCTTACGATCGGGTAGACCGTTACACCTACTTTCCCCTACATCTGCTAGTCTACCACTGTAAGAGTTCGCACAACTTAATCAACTATGCTAGAGCCCATAGTAGCTTGTGGCTGCACACGGAAGTTTCTAGTATGAATAATCTCATGATCCCTTTGAGCCTGGGTGGCGGTCCATAAAGAAAAACAGGCAATCGCTGGAATACCCAGGTGCCTCAATCCATCCAAATGTGTGTTAAAGTTGCCACCTTAAGTTGAACCATTAATTAACAATCTCACATATGTCATGGATACACTCACCCAATCCACGTCTACTAGCATAGCATGGCAATATAAGCAAACGTAGAAGTAACTCCCAAGGGTTTGATAATGAAACAGGTAATAGGTACTACCTCATCTACTTCCCAAAACCCACAATTTAATTAGATCCTAATCATGCAATGTTTGGGGATTGATCTAATGCAACAAAACTGGGTAGTAAGACGTATGATCAAAGTGTTACTTGCCTTGCTGATGATCCGTGAAACCTAGAGATTCGAAGTAGCAAGCGGCGCACTCCGGGTACTCTATCACAAACAAACAAGCATACAATAAGCACTCATCTAATGCACAGGTAAAACTCAAATAAGCGGACTAACCAGAAAGTTCAACTTAAGAACTCCGGTTTGCAAAAAAAAACAAATCAAACGAAGCAACGAAAGTCAAACGGCGAAAGAAACAAGCTTCGTTTACTAATGTGGATCTAAGTAAAATTTTACAGAATCAAAAACTTGTTTGAGTTGGTTAAACGGAAAGAGGGTTTCGAGATGAAACTCTAGGCGCTTGAATCGCCTTATTCCGATAAACGAGCGAAAAGTTATACTAAAACGAAAATCAGATCAGAAATCGTGATTGAAAATAATCGCGAAAAATCCGAGAAAAAGAAAAAAATGGACGAACAGGCTAACGGACGAACGTTCGCTGTCTGCGGCTAAAAGACGAAAACCGTTCGTTAAAACGAACATACGGATGAACGTCCGCTGAATAACTAAACCAAAAAAAACCGATCTAAAAAAATAAACCGACGGTTTTCTCTCGAAAACCGCGGCGGCTGCGGGGTCTACCTCCGGCGGGTCAACGGGTGACGGCGGCGGGTCAACGGGCGGCGGCGGTGGTCGGCTCCGGCGGGGCGGGTGGCTCCGGCGGCGGCGGCGGAACGGGCGGCGGCACGGATCGCGGGCGGCGGCGGCGGCTGGCTAGGGCGGTGGCGAGGCTAGGGTTTGAGGTGGGCTGGGGTGGGCTCGGGCGCTATATAAAGGGGGCAGGCCAGGGGAGTCCTGGCCGAATACGGCCCGAGGTTGGTTCGCATTTTTTTAAAACATTACGCGCAGAAAAACAAATAAAAGAAATACTAAACGGACGCCAGAAATCCCGAAATAAATTTTTCCCGGCTTCTAAAATCAAGCCGGATAAGGTGAACATTTATTTGGGGCCTAAATGCAATTTGGAAAAACGCGCATTTTTCCTAAATTCAAATAAAATAGCAAAAAAACTCCAAAATAAAATCTTATTTGATTTTTTATTAAATCCTCAATATTTCTTTATTTTGGCAAAGTCATTTTATTCCCTCTCACTTATTTTTATAATTGAAATAATTGAAGATAAAATAAATAAAATTAAATGATCCTATTTTCAAAATTTGAGAAAAACTCAAATATGAAAATAACGAAATCCCCAACTCTCTCTGTGGGTCCTTGAGTTGCGTAGAATTTCTGGATCGGGCCAAAAGTAATAAAATATGATATGCAATGATGATCTAGTGTATAACATTCCAAATTGAAAATTTGAGATGTTACAAACCTACCCCCCTTAAGATGAATATCGCCCTCGAGATTCGGGTTGGCTAGAAAATAGGTGATGGTGGTCCTTCGGCAAATCTTCCTCTCGCTCCCAGGTGGCTTCATCCTCGGTGTGGTGGCTCCACTAAACTTTACAAAACTTGATAACTTTGCTGCGGGTTACTCGGCTGGCATAATCGAGAATCTTAACTGGTTTCTCCTCATAGATCAAATCACCTTCCAACTGAATTGCTTCCAACGGCACTGTATCTCTCAGCGGTATATCAACCATCTTTGCGTGGCACTTCTTCAACTGGGAAACGTGGAACACGTCGTGAACTCCTGACAATCCTTCGGGCAACTCTAATTTGTAAGCAACTTCTCTCATACGCTCCAAAACTTTGTATGGTCCCACAAAACGTGGCGCTAACTTTCCCTTAACTCCAAAACGCTTAACTCCTCGAAGCGGGGATACAAGAAGATAAACGCTGTCTCCGACTTCATAAACCGTCTCCTTGCGTTTAGAATCTGCATAGCTCTTTTGCCTGGACTGGGCTACCTTGAGCCTATCGTGAATCAACTTCACCTTCTGTTCAGACTACTTAATCAAATCCGGTCCAAACAACTGGCGGTCTCCAACTTCATCCCACGACAATGGTGTTCTGCACCTTCTTCCGTACAAAGCTTCAAAAGGGGCCATCTTCAAACTGGATTGATAACTGTTGTTGTAAGAGAACTCTGCATATGGAAAATTGTCGTCCCAACTAGATCCATAATCTAGCGCACAAGCTCTCAGCATATCCTCCAAAATCTGATTGACTCTCTCGGTCTGTCCATCTGTCTGCGGATGAAAAGTTGTACTGAACTCTAGCCTGGTACCCAAAGTTTCGTGCAACTGATTCCAGAACTTTGAGGTAAACTGGGTTCCTCTATCTGATACAATGCTCCTCGGAACTCCCTGCAGACATACGATCCTGGTCATGTATATCTTAGCCAACTTGGCACTGCTGTAAGTAGTCTTCACTGGAATGAAATGAGCTACCTTCGTCAAACGATCGACTACAACCCATATTGAGTCATAACCTGAACGGGTCCTGGGTAATCCCATGATAAAGTCCATGCCTAGCTTATCCCACTTCCATTCGGGTATCGGCAATGGCTGTAGCAATCCTGCTGGCTTTTGATGCTCTGCCTTTACTCTCTGACATACATCACAAACTGCTACATACTCCGCAATATCCTTCTTCATCCCAGTCCATCAGAAAGTATCCTTCAAATCCAAATACATCTTGGTATTTCGTGGGTGAATCGAGTATGGTGAATCATGGGCCTCTTGCAGAATCAACTTCCTGATCTCCGGATCATTAGGCACATAAACACGGTCCTCGAACCATAAGGTATCATGCTCATCCTCACGAAATCCTTTAGCTTTTCCCTCTCTCATTTTCTCTTTAATAGAAGCAATCTCCTTGTCAGTCTTCTAAGCTTCTCTGATTTTATCCATCAAAGTAGACTGAACTTCCAATGCTACTACATAGCCTCTCGGAACTATCTCCAAACATAGCTCACGAAGATCCTTGGCTAACTCCTTTGGTAACTCTCCGGTCATTTGTGTGTTGACATGGCTCTTGCGGCTCAACGCATCAGCTACTACGTTAGCCTTTCCGGGGTGATAATGCAATCTCATGTCATAATCCTTGATGAGCTCCAACCATCTTCTTTGCCTGAGATTCAACTCCTTCTGCGTGAAGATGTACTTCAAGCTCTTGTGATCTGTGTGCACCTCACAATGGTTTCCAATGAGAAAATGTCTCCACGTCTTTAAGGCATGCACTACGGCTGCTAACTCCAAGTCGTGTGTAGCATAATTCAACTCATGGGGCTTAAGTTGTCGTGAGGCATATGAAACAACTCTTCCCTCCTGCATAAGCACTGCTCCAAGTCCTCGACGTGAAGCGTCGCAATACACCTCATAATCCTTGCGCTGATCTGGCAGAATCAACACTGGCGAGGTAACCAAACGTTTCTTCAACTCCTGGAAACTGGCCTCACATTCCTCAGTCCATTTGAACTTGGTATCCTTCTTCAACAACTCAGTCATAGGTTTTGCAATCTTCGAGAAATATCCTGCAAGTCCAAGAAAACTCTGGATCTCTCCCACTGTTGTTGGGGCTTCCCAATTTTTCACAGTGACAACCTTGGTGGGATCTACTGCTATTCCTTCTCTGGATATAACATGTCCGAGGAATCCAACTTCCTTCAACCAAAACTCACATTTGCTGAACTTGGCGTATAACTGATGTTCTCTGAGCTTACCAAGTACCAAACGCAAATGTTCTTTATGTTCTTCTTCATTCTTCGAGTAAACCAGAATATCATCAATGAACACTACGACGAACTTATCCAAAAACTCCATAAACACCTTGTTCATCATGTTCATAAAATAGGCAGGTGCATTAGTTAGACCAAATGACATAACGGTATACTCATACATCCCATACCTTATGGTAAAAGCTGTCTTAGGTATGTCCTGCTCTCAAATCTTCAACTGGTGGTATCCTGATCGCAAATCGATCTTGGAAAATACCTTAGCTCCTTGCAATTGGTCGAACAAATCATTGATCATCGGTAGTGGGTACTTATTCTTGATCGTCACCTCATTCAATCCTCGATAATCAACAACCATCCTTAACGATCCATCCTTCTTTTCCACTAGAAGTACTGGTGATCCCCAAGGTGACGAACTTGGGTGAATATATCCCTTATCCAGTAACTCCTTAATCTGCTTCTTAATCTCCTCCAAATCCTTTGCAGGCATTCTATACGGTCTCTTAGATATTGGTCCTGTGCCTGGCAAAAGCTCAATCAAAAACTCAATGTCTCTATCCGGTGGCATGCTTGGCAACTCTTCTGGGAATACATCTGGAAAATCCTTTACCACCAGTACTTCCTCCTGTACAACTCATGTTAAGGAATTTACTTGTGTCCTCTTCGGATCATGCCATGACACATACTTGATCCTTCTCCCTTCTGGGATGGTAAGCAAAATCGACTTACTGGCGCAATCGATGTTTCCTCCATACATCGACAACCAATCCATACCTAGAATCACATCCAAACCTTGCGATTCCAGAATGATTAAATCTGAGGGAAACACATGCCTACCTATACTCAATGGCACTTGAAAACATCCTTTACTGGCCATATACTCTGCTCCTGGTGAGCTTACTAACATGGGTGTTCTAAGAACCTTGGTGGGCAGTTTATACTTATCCACGAATCCCCTTGATATGTATGAATGCGATGCACCAGTATCGAAAAGAACGATTGCAGTAAAAGACTTAACCAAAAACTTACCGATAACTGCATCTGGCTGGGCTTCAACCTCCTCCACGTTAACGTGGTTCACCTGTCCCCTATTGAAAGGGTTCGGCTTCTTCCCAGAGCTTCCATTGCCATTTCTATTCTGGGCTTCAGGACATTCATTGGCATAATGTCCGGTCTTCTGACACTTAAAGCAAGTGACTTGGCTCAGGTCTCTCTTGGCTGGGGTTGACGGGTTGGTACGGTTCTGGCCGTTGCTTCCCCCATTCCCATTACCATTCTTGGGGCCATTATGATTATGTGAACTTCCTCCTCCATGGGTATGCTGAAAATTTCCTCCCATTTTCTGTGTAAAACGTGGCTTCTGCTGAGCTCCTGAATTGTACTTCCCTTGTCCATACTTCCTCTTGTGGTTCTCAATCTGCTGTTGCTTCCCTTCAATCATAAGAGCATGATCTACCAACTCCTGGTAGTTGTTGAAGGTTGCTACCATCAACTGCATGCTCAACTCATCATTCAGTCCTTTCAGAAACTTCTCCTGCTTAGCTGCATCCGTAGCAACGTCATCCGGGGCATAACGTGCTAACTTACTAAAGTCATCCACGTATTGGCCAACTATCCGTCCTCCTTGGCGCAAGTTGCGAAACTCACGCTTCTTCATGGCCATAGCTCCTGCTGAAACATGGGCAGTACGGAAAGCCTGCTGAAATTGGTCCCATGTCACCATGGCTATAGGGTAGGTGACAGTGTAATTCTCCCACCATGATGCTGCTGGTCCATCCAACTAATGTGCGGCAAACCGCACCTTCTCAGCATCAGTACATTCTGTAGTGGTTAACTCCCTTCCAATCTTGCGGAGCCAATCATCTACTACTATAGGCTCGGTGCTACTAGAGAACAACGGCGGATTCAGTCTAAGGAAACGGGTTAAGTGATCAACAGGTGGAGGTGGTGGTGGGTTGTTGTTGTTGTTCCCTTGATTCTGATTCTGGACTAGCAACTGCATCAATGCATTCTGCTGCTGGATCAACTGGGTGAGCTCCGGTGGGAAAGCAAATCCATTGTCACGTCTCGGAGGCATCTGATGGGTTTAGAGGGGAGAGATTAGAATAGAATGAGGTCTAATGAGAAAGCACTACCCATATGCACATGAGGCAAACACAAACATTTCACTCAATCAATCAAACAAGGGCATACAATCGGTCTAACTATCGCAAAAGTGCTTGGACTACTCTATTTACATGGTGGAATACTAATACTGATGTGGTGGTCTACTAGAAATATTCCTCGGTTGCAGACTCCATGATATCTGCTCCAGCTTCGTCTTCAAAGTCATCATCGCTCAGGTTAGAGTCAGTGTCGTCGATGATGATGTAGTCTTCCGGGCGAATCTCTTTGGGTTCTTCGTCTTCTTCTACTGGTGTAGGGTCTCCCATGAATATTCCAATCTTCTTAATCAGGTCGTCATTCTTCTCCACTAGTACGACGATTTCCTCCTCATAATCTTCACGTGTAGCCTTGAGTTCTTCCTCCAGCTCCATGATTCTTGTCATCGCCTTCTTCAGATCTATCATGCCTGCGCACATCTGGTTCTCCTGACGTCGAATGTGCTGGTTTAACTCCTGAATAAAAGCTGCGATTGATCTATCCTTCTTGGTGCTGATCATCTCCCAATGCTCATCTCGGCGCCCACAAATCTGGTAGATAGTATCCTTGAGATCATTGCGATAAACTTCTCCAATACGTTCCATGGTGATGTGAGCTGTCATGCTCTTTCCTAGACTCCAGGTTGGTGCATCAAAGGAAAACTCTATGGGTTCAGTGACTGGCACGAATGTCCTTCCTGGAACTTGAACTTGAATCATCCAGTGCTCCTCCTCGGATAAAGTGGCGTTGTAGGTCCCGGTGAAGCTTGGTACTCCAATGTTCAGGTACTTAGTGACTTCCTTCGGTGGCGTCCAAAGGGTGTATCTTCATCCGGTTGCGTGAACTTGTTCCTTGCATCCGCCATCCTAAAAGATTAGAAAAAATGAGAAGTCAGAAATGAGAAGAGAGTAGTGATCTAGGTCTTTTAGCTTAGTGCTCATGTCCTACAGTCAGCTTGTGCTCTGATACCATCTTGTAGCGGCCAGACCTCAAACAGTCTGATCTCTGTGCATCAGTGTCATCCCTGGATCAGTAATGCTGACACGCATAGTACTTGAAGGATTTATAACAGAGTAGAAATCACACACTTATTACAAATAATATGGCTTAAGGCCATCTAATAACGATAACAGCGGAAGGTTTGGAAGATAAGCGAGTCCATCAACTCCAACGGCATCACTGAGTATAGAACCACGACCTAATGGCACCTTACTCGTCGTCTGAAAAGTCTGCAACATGAACGTTGCAGCCTGAAAATGGGTTAGCACATGGAATATGCTGGCAATGTAACACATAGAGAGTAATGAACAGAAATAGGCTATACTACATGCATATATGGCTGGTGGAAAGCTCTATGGTTACAGTTTTGCGTAAAGCCAATTTTTCCCTACTGCAAAGGAATAAATTTCATTTAACTATCATGGTGGTTGTTAAACATTGAGAGTGTAGACACCCTCTCAATCCCAATTAAGCATCATCATTAAAACCCAACAAAATTAATTAAAGTAACATGATGAGATTCACATGATAATCCAAGTACTAGATACTCAAGACTGTCCATAACCGGGGACACGGCTAACCATGATTAGTTTATACACTCTGCAGAGGTTTGCGTACTTTTCCCCACAAGACTCGATCTCCTCCATTGGGATTCTCGCACTACATGGTGTTTGAGAAATGGATGACCGAGACATAGTCTTTCAGAAGCGCTAGCACCTTACGATCGGGTAGACCGTTACACCTACTTTCCCCTACATCTGCTAGTCTACCACTGTAAGAGTTCGCACAACTTAATCAACTATGCTAGAGCCCATAGTAGCTTGTGGCTGCACACGGAAGTTTCTAGTATGAATAATCTCATGATCCCTTTGAGCCTGGGTGACGGTCCATAAAGAAAAATAGGCAATCGCTGGAATACCCAGGTGCCTCAATCCACCCAGATGTGTGTTAAAGTTGCCACCTTAAGTTGAACCATTAATTAACAATCTCACATCTGTCATGGATACACTCACCCAATCCACGTCTACTAGCATAGCATGGCAATATAAGCAAACGTAGAAGTAACTCCCAAGGGTTTGATAATGAAACAGGTAATAGATACTACCTCATCTACTTCCCAAAACCCACAATTTAACTAGATCCTAATCATGCAATGTTTGGGGATTGATCTAATGCAATAAAACATGGGTTGTAGAAAAGGTATGATCAAAGTGTTACTTGCCTTGCTGATGATCCGTGAAACCTAGAGATTCGAAGTAGCAAGCGGCGCACTCCGGGTACTCTATCACAAACAAACAAGCATACAATAAGCACTCATGTAATGCACAGGTAAAACTCAAATAAGCGGACTAACCAGAAAGTTCAACTTAAGAACACCGGTTTGCAAAAAAAAACAAATCAAACGAAGCAACGAAAGTCAAACGACGAAAGAAACAAGCTTCGTTTATTAATCTGGATTTAAGTAAAATTTTACAGAAGGAAAAACTTGTTTGAGTTGATTAAACGGAAAGAGGGTTTCGAGACGAAACTGTAGGCGCTTGAATCGCCTGATTTTGATAAACGAGCGAAAAGTTATACTAAGACGAAAATCCGATCAGAAATCACGATTGAAAATAATCGCGGAAAATCCGAGAAAAAGAAAAAAATGAACGAACAGGCTAATGAACGAACGTTCGCTGTCTGCGGCTAAACACGAAAACCATTCGTTAAAATGAACGTAAGGACGAACGTCCGCTAAATAACTAAACCGCAAAAAACCGATCTAAAAAAATAAACCGGGTTCCTAAAAAAATAAACCAACGGTTTTCTCTCGAAAACCGCGGCGGCTACGGGGTCTACCTCCAGCGGGTCAACGGGCTGTGGCGGCGGTCGGCTCCGGCGGCGGCGGGTGGCTCCGACGGCGGCGGCAGAACGGGCGGCGGCGGCGAGGGCAGCGGGCGACGGCGGCGGCAACCGGCAGCGGCGACGACGCGGATCGCGGGCGGCGGCGGCGGGGCTAGGGTTTGGGGTGGGCTCGGGTGGGCTCGGGCGCTATATAAAGGGGGCAGGCTAGAGGAGTCCTGGCCGAATACGGCCCGAGGTCGGTTCGCGTTTTTTAGAAAAAGACATCACACGCAGAAAAAATAATAAAAGAAATACTAAACGGACTCCAAAAATCCCGAAATAAATTTTCCCCGACTTATAAAATCAAGGCGGACAAGGTGAACATTTATTTGGGGCCTAAATGCAATTTTGGAAAACGCGCATTTTTCCTAAATTCAAATAAAACAGTGGAAAAACTCCAAAATAAAATCTTATTTGATTTTTTTATTAAATCCTCAATATTTCTTTATTTTGGGAAAGTCATTTTATTCCCTCTCACTTATTTTTATAATTGAAATAACTGAAGATAAAATAAATAAAATCAAATGATCATATTTTCAAAATTTGAGAAAACTCAAATATGAAAATAACGAAATCTCCAACTCTCTCCGAGGGTCCTTGAGTTGCGTAGAATTACTGGATCAGGCCAAAAGCAATAAAATATGATATGCAATGATGATCTAGTGTATAACATTCCAAATTGAAAATTTGGGATGTTACATCCATGCTATTATATTATCTATTTTGGATGTTAATAGGCTTTATTTTACACTTTTATATCATTTTTGGGACTAACCTACTAACCGGAGGCCCAACCCAAATTACTGTTTTTTTGCCTATTTTAGAGTTTCGTCGAAAAGGAATATCAAACGGAGTCCAAACGGAATGAAACCTTCGGAAACGTGATTTTCTCAACAAACGTGATCCAGGAGACTTGGAGTGGGCGTCAAGAAACGATCAAGGAGGGCACGAGGCAGGGGGGCGCGCCCTCCACCCTCGTGGGCCCCTCATTGCTCCACCGACGTACTTCTTCCTCCTATATATATATATATATCCACGTACCCCCGAAACATCCAGGAGCACCACGAAAACCTAATTCCACCGCCGCAACCTTCTGTACCCAAGAGATCCCATCTTGGGGCCTTTTTCGGAGCTCCACCGGAGGGGGCATTGATCACCGAGGGCCTCTACATCAACTCCATGGCCTCTCCGGTGATGTGTGAGTAGTTTATTTCAGACCTGCGGGTCCATAGTTATTAGCTAGATGGCTTCTTCGCTCTCTTTGGATCTCAATACAAAGATCTCCTCGATCTTCTTGGTTATCTATTCGATGTAATCTTCTTTTGTGGTGTGTTTGTCGAGATCCGATGAATTGTGGGTTTATGATCAAGTTTATCTATGAATAATATTTGAATCTCCTCTGAATTCTTTTATGTATGATTGGTTTATCTTTGCAAGTCTCTTCGAATTATCAGTTTGGTTTGGCCTACTAGATTGATCGTTCTTGCAATGGGAGAAGTGCTTAGCTTTGGGTTCAATCTTACGGTGCTCGATCCCAGTGATAGAAAGGGAACCGACACGTATTGTATTGTTGCCATCGAGGATAAAAAGATGGGGTTTATATCATATTGCATGAGTTTATCCCTCTACATCATGTTATCTTACTTAAAGCATTACTCTGTTCTTATGAACTTAATACTCTAGATGCATGCTGGATAGCGGTCGATGTGTGGAGTAATAGTAGTAGATGCAGAATCGTTTTGGTCTACTTGTCGCGGACGTGATGCCTATATACATGATCATACCTAGATACTCTCATAACTATGCTCAATTCTATCAATTGCTCGACAGTAATTCGTTTACCCACCATAATACTTATGCTCTTGAGAGAAGCCACTAGTGAAACCTATGGCCCCCGGGTCTATCTTAAATCATATTAATCTTCCAACACTAAGCTATTTCCTTTGCCGTTTATTTTACTTTGCATCTTTATTTCTCTTTATCATAAAAATACCAAAAATATTATCTTGTCATATCTATCAGATCTCACTCTCGTAAGTGACCATGAAGGGATTGACAACCCCTTTATCCGTTGTTTGCGAGGTTCTTATTTGTTTGTGTAGGTGCGTGGGACTCGAGCGTGATCTCCTACTGGATTGATACCTTGGTTCTCAAAAACTGAGGGAAGTACTTATGCTACTTTACTACATCACCCTTTCCTCTTCAAGGGAAAAGCAACGCGGTGCTCAAGAGGTAGCATCCAGCGATCCATCTATGGACTGGTGCAAGCATCTCGGAGTTGGAATATATGCTTTGATAAAGTGATCAAAGCATATGGTTTTATACATACTTGCGGTGAAGCCTGTATTTATAAGAAAGTAAGTGGGAGCACTATGGCATTTCTGATAAGTATATGTGAATGACATATTGTTGATCGGAAATAATGTAGAATTTTCTAGAAAGCATAAAGGAGTGTTTGAAAGGAGTTTTTCAAAGAAAGACCTCAGTGAAGCTACTTACATATTGAGCATCAAGATCTATAGAGATAGATCAAGATGCTTGATATATTTTCAATGACTACATACCTTGACAAGATTTTGAAGTAGTTCAAAATGGAACAGTCAAATAAGGAGTTCTTGCCTGTGTTGCAAGGTGTGAAGTTGAGTAAAGACTCAAAACCCGACCACGGCAGAAAATAGAAAGAGAATGAAAAGTCATTCCCTATGCCTCAGTCATAGGTTCTACAAAGTATGCTATGTTGTGTACCAGACCTATTGTGTACCTCACCATAAGTTTGGCAAGAGGGTACAATAGTGATCCAGGAGTGGATCACTGGACAGCGGTCAAAAATATCCTTAGTGGAATAAGGAAATGTTTCTCGGTTATTGAGGTGACAAAGAGTTCGCCGTAAAGAGTTAAGTTGATGCAAGCTTTGACACCGATCTGGATGACTCTAAGTCTCGATCTAAAATACATATTGAAATTTGGAGCAATTAGCTAGAGTAGCTCCGTGCAAAGCATTGTAGACATAGAAAATTTGCAAAATACATACGGCTCTGAATGTGGCAGGCCTGATGACTAAATTTCTCTCACAAGCAAAACATGATCACTCTTTGGGTGTTAATCACATAGTGATGTGAACTAGATTATTGACTCTAGTAAACCCTTTGGGTGCTAGTCACATGAAGATGTGAACTAATCACATAAAGATGTGAACTATTGGTGTTAAATCACATGACGATATGAACTAGATTATTGACTCTAGTGCAAGTGGGAGACTGAAGGAATTATGCCCTAGAGGCAATAATAAAGTTGTTATTTATATTTCCTTATATCATGATAAATGTTTATTATTCATGCTATAATTGTATTAACCGGAAACTTAGTACATGTGTGAATACATAGACAAACAGAATGTCACTAGTATGCCTCTACTTGACTAGATCGTTGAATCAATGATGGTTATGTTTCCTAACCATAGACATGAGTTTTCATTTGATTAACGAGATCACATCATTATATAATGATGTGATTGACTTGACACAACCGTTAGCTTAGCACGATGATCGTTTAGTTTGTTGCTATTGCTTTCTCCATAACTCATGCATGTTCCTATGACTATGAGATCATGCAACTCCCGGATACCGGAGGAACACTTTGTGTGCTACCAAACGTCACAACATAACTGGGTGATTATAAAGGTGCTCTACAGTTGTCTCCGATGGTACTTGTTGAGTTGGCATAGATCGAGATTAGGATTTGTCACTCCGATTGTCGGAGGGGTATCTCTGGGCCCTCTCGGTAATGCACATCACTATAAGCCTTGCAAGCAATGAGACTAATGAGTTAGTTGTGGGATGATGCATTACGGAACGAGTAAAGAGACTTGCCGGTAACAAGATTGAACTAGGTATTGAGATACCGACGATCGAATCTCGGGCAAGTAACATACCGATGACAAAGGGAACAATGTATGTTGTTATGAGGTTTGACCGATAAAGATCTTTGTAGAATATGTAGGAACCAATATGAGCATCCAGGTTCCGCTATTGGTTATTGACCAGAGACATGTCTCGGTCATGTCTACATAGTTCTTGAACCCGTAGGGTGCGCACGCTTAACGTTCGGTGACGATCGGTATTACGAGTTTATGTGTTTTGATGTACCGAAGGTAGGTCGGAGTCCCGGATTTGATCACGGACATGACGAGGAGTCTCGAAATGGCCGAGGCGTAAATATTGATATATTGGAAGCCTATGTTTGGACATCGAAATGGTTCCGGGTGAAATTGGGAGTATAGCGGAGTACCGGGAGGTTACCGGAACCCCCCGGGAGGTATATGGGCCTTATTGGGCCTTAGTGGAAGAGAGGGGAAAGAAGCAAAGGAGGGGGCGCCCCCCAAGCCCAATCCGAATTGGGAGGGGGGGTCGTCCCCCCTTTCCTTCCTTCTTCCCTCTCCTTCCTTCTCTCCTAAAACCAACAAAGGGAGGGGGGAATCCTACTCCCGGTGGGAGTAGGACTCCTTGGGGCGCGCCTAGAGAGGCCGACCCCCTCCCCCTCCTCCACTCCTTTATATACAGGGGAGGGGGCACCCCATAGACACACAAGTTGATCATTGATCTTTAGCGGTGTGCGGTGCCCCCCTCCACCATAATCCACCTCGGTAATATCATAGCGGTGCTTAGGCGATGCCATGTTCCGGTAGCAACATCATCACCATCATCACGTCGTCGTGCCGGTGAAGCTCTCCCTCGAATCTCTATTGGATCGTGAGTTCGCGGGATGTCACCGAGCCAAACGTGTGCAGATCGCGGAGATGTTGTATCTTCGGTACTAGATCGGTCGATCGTGAAGACGTACGACTACATCAACCACGTTGTCATAACGCTTCCACTTGCGGTCTACGAGGGTACGTAGACGATACTCTCCCCTCTCATTGCTATGCATCACCATGATCTTGCGTGTGCGTAGGATTTTTTTTTTGAAATTACTGCATTCCCCAATAACTAAGTGGGTAGAAGCTATTCCAACTAATAGTGCTGATCATAACACCTCTATTAAGATGCTTAACGAAGTTATTTTTCCGAGGTTTGGAGTCCCTAGATACTTAATGACTGATGGTGGTTCACATTTTATTCATGGTTCTTTTCGTAAAATGCTTGCTAAGTATGATGTTAATCATAGAATGCATATCCATATCATCCACAGTCTAGTGGGCAAGTAGAACTGAGTAATAGAGAGCTTAAATTAATTTTGCAAAAGACTGTTAATAGATCTAGAAATAATTGGTCAAAGAAACTTGATGATGCATTATGGGCATATAGAACTGCATACAAAAATCCTATGGGTATGTCTCCATATAAAATGGTCTATGGAAAAGCATGTCACTTACCTCTTGAACTAGAACATAAGGCATATTGGGCCATTAAAGAGATCAATTATGACTTCAAACTTGCCGGTGAGAAGAGACTATTTGACATTAGCTCACTTGATGAATGGAGAACCCATGCCTATGAGAATGCCAAACTGTTTAAAGAAAAAGTTAAAAGATGGCATGACAAAAGGATACAAAAACGTGAGTTTAATGTAGGTGATTATGTATTGTTATACAACTCTCGTTTAAGATTTTTTGCAGGAAAACTCCTCTCTAGATGGGAAAGTCCTTACATTATCGAGGAGGTCTATCGTTCCGGTGCTATAAAAATCAACAACTTCGAAGGCACAAATCCCAGGGTGGTGAATGGTCAAAGAATCAAACATTATATCTCAGGTAATCCTATAAATGTTGAAACTAATGTTATTGAAACCGTAATCCCGAAGGAGTATATAAGGGACACCTTCCAGAACGTTTCATCCTCCGAAAAGGAATAGGTATGTGGTATGGTAAGTAAACCGACTCCAAAAAAGTCCTAATAGCAACTTTTCTCCGTTTTGGAATATTTAATAAAATAGGAAAATAAGAAGCAGCCCGGAAAGGACCGGAGGCATCCACGAGGGTGGAGGGCGCACCACCTGCCTCGTAGGCACCTCGTGTGCCCTCCGGACTCCATTTTCTTGCACGATACTTCTTTTGGTCGGCAAAAATTCATTATATATTCTCCCGAAGGTTTTGACCACCGTCCCACGCAAATATCCTCTCTTTTGTTTCGAGCTATTTCTGCCGCAGATTTAGAGCAAGATGTCATCTCAAGACTCCGACGGATAGAGCTATGTCTCACATCTCATTGCTAACCCAAAGACCTATGGGGACCTATCTCCTTGTGGTCGAACTACGGATGATGAAGAGGATGATCGATGATTCAAGTTCGGAGGAGGAGGATGTTCCTCTACCTCAACCTGGAGATATGCACGTGAAGTTCAAGAAGTCTAGTCTCCCCAAGAGGGCTAAACTGTCTAACAACTGATCTATTCCCTCTCGTCTTCGGTAGAAAAGCAAAGGAGATTTATGTGACAAGATCTTTAAGCTGGAATCGGAGGTCGATGATTTAAAGGAGGAGATCGCTCTTCTCAATTACAACATGAAAAAGCTGAAGGCACAATTGTCATCATCATCACCATCTCCTCCACCTCCGAAGAAAGAGGCATAAACACAAGGGTATGGGCACTCCCCTTGGCAACTACCAAGCTTGGGGGAGTGCCCCGGTATCGTATCACCATCACACTTTTTATCTTTACCATTTTTCTTAGTTCGATCCTTTTGGTAACATCTTGATCTAGTAGAATAAAGTTTAGTATGATCTAGTTTTGAGTTTTGCTTTATGATCCTTCTATGTAATCGAGTCCGTGAGCTATATATAATAAAGATTAGTGTTGAGTCAAGGGCTTGGTTATATTGCTATGATCTTGAGGGAATAAAAGTAAGAATAAAAAAGGAAATAAAGAGATCATATTGGTCTTATGGAGAGTAATGACTTCACATATAAAGAGTATGATGAATAAAAGTTGTTGAGAGTTGACAAACATAGTTTTGGTCGTCGTTGCAATTAATAGGAAGTAATAAAGAAAGAGAGGTTTTCACATATAAATATACTATCTTGGACATCTTTTATGATTGTGAGCACTCATTAAAATATAACATGCTAAAAAGTTGACGTTGGACAAGGAAGACAACGTAATGGGTTATGTTTTCTTACATCCGAAATAAATTATATTGTCATGGATCATCCAACATGTTGAGCTTGCCTTTCCCCCTCATGCTAGCCAAATTATTTGCACCAAGTAGAGATACTACTTGTGCCTCCAAACAACCTTAAAACCAGTTTTGCCATGAGAGTCCACCATATCTACCTATGGATTGAGTAAGATCCTTCAAGTAAGTTGTCATTGTTGCAAGCAATAAAAATTGCTCTCTAAATATGTATGATTTATTAGTGTGGAGAAAATAAGCTTTATACGATCTTGTGTGTGGAAGAAATAAAAGCGACGGACTGCATAATAAAGGTCCATATCACAAGTGGCAATATAAAGTGTTGTTCTTTTGCATTAAGATTTCGTGCATCCAACCATAAAAACACATGACAACCTCTGCTTCCCTCTGCGAAGGGCCTATATTTTATCCTTGTCTTATAATTCATACAAGAGTCATGGTGATCTTCACCTTTCCTTTTTACATTTTATCCTTTGGCAAGCACAATGTGTTGGAAAGATCCTGATATATATAGCTAATTGGATGTGAGTTTTCATGAACTACTATTGTTGACATTACCCTTGAGGTAAAAGGTTGGGAGGCAAAACTATAAGCCCCTGTTTTTCTCTGTGTCCGATTAAAACTTTATACCCATGAGTATCGTGTGAGTGTTAGCAATTGTGAAAGACTAAATGATAGTTGAGTATGTGGACTTGCTGAAAAGCTCTTATATTGACTCTTTCTGATGTTATGATAAATTGCAATTGCTTCAATGACTGAGATTATAGTTTGTTAGTTTTCAATGAAGTTTCTGATTCATACTTGAAATTGTGAATGAATTGTTACTTTAGCATAAGAAATCATATGAATATATATATATATATATGTTGCTGTTCTAAGAATGATCATGATGCCCTCATGTCCGTATTTTATTTTATCGACACCTCTATCTCTAAACATGTGGACATATTTTTCGATATCGGCTTCCGCTTGAGGACAAGCGAGGTCTAAGCTTGGGGGAGTTGATACGTCCATTTTGCATCATGCTTTTATATCAATATTTACTGCATTATGGGCTGTTATTACACATTATGTCACAATACTTATGCCCATTCTCTCTTATTTTACAAGGTTTACACGAAGAGGGAGAATGCCGACAGCTGGAATTCTGGGCTGGAAAAGGAGCAAATATAAGAGACCTATTCTGCACAACTCCAAAAGTCCTGAAACTTCTCGAAAGTCAGTTTTAGAATATATAAAAAATATTGGGAGAAGGATGCACCAGAGGGGGCCCACCCACCATCCACGAGGGTGGGGGCGCGCCCGGGGGGGGGGGGGGTAGGGCGCGCCCCCTACCTCATGGGCCCCCTGGCAGGCCTTCGGTGCCCATCTTTGGCTATATGAAGTCTTTCGCCCTAAAAAAATCATAAGCAAGCTCACAGGACGAAACTCCGCCGCCATGAGGTGGAACCAATATAGGGCTCCGGCGGAGCTGTTCTGTTGGGGAAACATCCCTCCGGGAGGGGGAAATCATCACCGTCGTCATCACCATCGATCCTCTCATCTGGAGGGGGTCAATCTCCATCAACATCTTGACCAGCACCATCTCATCTCAAACCCTAGTTCATCTCTTGTATCCAATCTTTGTCTCAAAACATCAGATTGGTACATGTGGGTTGCTAGTAGTGTTGATTACTCCTTGTAGTTGATGCTAGTTGGTTTACTTGGTGGAAGATCATATGTTCAGATCCTTTATGCATATTAAGACCTCTCTGATTATGAACATGAATATGCTTTGTGAGTAGTTACGTTTGTTCCTGAGGACATGGGAGAAGTCTTGCTATAAGTAGTCATGTGAATTTGGTGTTCATTTGATATTTTGATGAAATGTATGTTGTCTCTCCTCTAGTGGTGTCATATGAACGTCGACTACATGACACTTCACCATTGTTTGGGCATAGGGGAAGGCATTGGGAAGTAATAAGTAGATGATGGGTTGCTAGAGTGACAGAAGCTTAAACCCTAGTTTATGCGTTGCTTCATAAGGGGCTGATTTGGATCCATATGTTTAATGCTATGGTTAGGTTTACCTTAATACTTCTTTTGTAGTTGTGGATGCTTGCAAGAGGGGTTAATCATAAGTGGGATGCTTGTCCAAGGAAGGGCAGTACCCAAGCACCGGTCCACCCACATATCAAATTATCAAAGTACCGAACGCGAATCATATGAACGTGATGAAAACTAGCTTGACGATAATTCCCATGTGTCCTCGGGAGCGTTTTCCTTTATATAAAAGTTTGTCCAAGCTTGTCCTTTGCTACAAAAAGGATTGGGCCATCTTGCTGCATATTATTTACTTTTATTACTTGTTACCCGTTACAAATTACCTTATCACAAAACTATGTGTTACTGATAATTTCAGTGCTTGCAGAGAATACCTTACTGAAAACTACTTATCATTTCCTTCTGCTCCTCGTTGGGTTCAACACTCTTACTTATCAAAAGGACTACGATAGATCCCCTATACTTGTGGTCATCAATAACCAATAGCGGAACCTGGATGCCCATATTGGCTCCTATATATTCTACGAAGATCTTTATTGGTCAAACCTTATGACAACATACGCAATTCCCTTTGTCAATCGGTATGTTACTTTCCCGAGATTCGATCGTAGGTATCTTCATACCTAGTTCAGTCTTGTTACCGGCAAGTCTCTTTACTCGTTCCGTAATACATCATCTTGCAACTAACTCATTAGTCACTTTGCTTGCAAGGCTTCTTATGATGTGTATTCCCAAGAGGGCCCAGAGATACTTCTCTGATACTCAGAGTGACAAATCCTAATCTCGATCTATGCCAACTCAACAAACACCTTCGGAGATACCTGTAGAGCATCTTTATGATCACCCAGTTACGTTGTGACGTTTGATAGCACACAAGGTATTACTCAGGTATCTGGGAGTTGCATAACCTCATAGTCGAAGGAATATGTATTTGACATTAAGAAAACAATAGCAATAAACTGAACTATCAATATGCTAAGCTAACATATGGGTCTTGTCCATCACATCATTCTCCTAATGATGTGATCCCGTTATCAAATGACAACACATATCTATGGTTAGGAAACCTTAACCATCTTTAATCATTGAGCTAGTCTAGTAGAGGCTTACTAAGGACATGATATTTGTTTATGTAATCACACATGTATTTAAGTTTCCGATCAATACAATTCTAACATGAATAATAAACCTTTATCATGAATAAGGAAATGTAAAATAACAACTTTATTATTGCCTCTAGGGCATATTTCCTCCAGTCTCCCACTTGCACTAGAGTCAATAATCTAGATTACATAGTATTGAATCTAACACCCATGGAGTCTTGGTGCTGATCATGTTTTGCTCGTGAAAGAGACTTAGTCAACGGGTCTGCTACGTACATTCAGATTCGTATGTATTTTGCAAACTTCTATGTCTCCATCCTTGACCTTTTCACGAATAAAGTTGAAGCGTATCTTGATGTGTTTGGTTCTCTTGTGAAACCTGGAGTCCTTCGCCAAGGCAATTGCTCCAGTGTTGTCACAAAAGATTTTTGTTGGACCCGATGCACTGGGTATTACACCTACATCGGATATGAACTCCTTCATCCGGACTCCTTCATGAGCTGCTTCCGAAGCAGCTATGTATTCCGCTTCACACGTAGATCCCATCACGATGCTTTGCTTGGAACTGCACCAACTGACAGCTCCACCATTCAATATAAATACGTATCCAGTTTGTGACTTAGAGTCATCTAGATATATGTCGAAGCTAGCATCTACATAACCATTTACGACAAGCTCTTCGTCACCTCCATAAACAAGAAATATATCCTTGGTCATTTTCAGGTACTTCAGGATGTTCTTGACCGTTGTCCAGTGATCCACTCCTGAATTACTTTGTTACCTCCCTATCACACTTATGGCAAGGCACACATCAGGTCTGGTACACAGCATAGCATATATGATAGAACCTATGGCTGAGGCATAGGGAATGACTATCATTTTCTCTCTTATCTTCTATAGTGGTCGGGCTTTGAGTCTGGCTCAACTTCACACCTTGTAACACAGGCAAGAACCCTTTCTTTGACTGATCCATTTTGAACTTCTTCAAAACTTTATCAAGGTATGTGCTTTGTGAAAGTCCTATTAAGTGTCTCAATTTATCCCTACAAATCTTGATGCCCAATATATAAGTAACTTCACCGAGGTTTTTCATTGAAAAGTTCTTATTCAAGTATCCTTTTATGCTATCCAGAAATTCTATATCATTTTCAATCAACAATATGTCATCCACATATAATATCAGAAATGCTACAGAGCTCCCACTCACTTTTTTGTAGATACAAACTTCACCATAACATATGCTTTGATCACCTCATTAAAGCATATATTTCAACTCTGAGATGCTTGCACCAGTCCATAGATGGATCACTGGAGCTTGCACACTTTGTTAGCACCTTTAGGATCGACAAAACCTTCTGGTTGTATAATATACAACTCTTCTTTAAGAAATCCATTAAGGAATGCAATTTTTACGTCCATTTCCAGATTTCATAATTATAAAATGCGACAATTGCTAACATGATCCGGACTAATTTAAGTATCGTTACAGGTGAGAAGGTCTCATCATAGTCAACCCCTTGAACTTATCGAAAACGTTTTGCGACAAGTCGAGCTTTGTAGGTGGTCACATTACCATCAGCGTCTATCTTCTTCTTGAAGATCCATTTATTCTCAATGGCTTGCTAATCATCTGGCAAGTCCATCAAAATCCATACTTTGTTCTCATACATGGATCCCATCTCAGATTTCATGGCCTCAAGCCATTTATCAGAATCTGAGCCCATCATAGCTTCTTCATAGTTCATAGGTTCGCCATGGTCCAGTAACATGACTTTCAGGACAAGATTACCGTATCACTCTGGTGCAGAACATGCTCTGTTCGACCTACGAGGTCCAGTAGTAACTTGATCCGAAGTTTCATGTTCATCATCATTTGCTTCCTCTCTAATTGGTGTAGGCATCACGGGAACAGATTTCTCTGATGTGCTACTTTGCAATTCAGGAGAAGATACAATTACCTCATCAAGTTCTACTTTCCTCCCACTCACTTCTTTCGAGAGAAACTCTTTGAGTTGCAGAGTATTTGTTTATGTATTCACACATGTATTTAAGTTTTCGATCAATACAATTCTAGCATGAATAATAAACCTTTATCATGAATAAGGAAATATAAAATAACAATTTTATTTTTTCCTCTAGGGCATATTTCCTTCAGGCGGACTTAATAGCCAAACATGTCGGTCAACATTATTCCTAAGCAGCAATCGAGCTAACGTGTGAGTTTCAACGTTTGAGTTGCAGAAAGCAATGCCATCAGTTGTGCACCTCTGGCCTTAATCTCTAGTGTGATATGGTAATAGACTGGTCTTGAGTCCTCATTCAGGGTATTAATCACCATAGGGCAATCAGACGCGATATTGACTCCTTGAGGAAGCAGTCCGGGCACCAACTAGAGAGCCTCTTGCCTGATCGTCAATGCTTTGATAGTTTCTGCATCCGCTATTCTTATGAAAACAACACAAGATGCTCCCAAGAAAACGCCACACAACTCCGAGAACTTGCTACTACAGCCACCTTATCTTCAAGTTTTCCCAAGCTCCGTCCACGTTGATCTTCCCCTTTGCTCCCTCCCCACAATGAACTGGCCCGGTAGATATGAACATGCAAAAGTAACATGAAAAAAATGTTAGTTGATTCAAGAAAGTGTTCTGGATTGAAAAAAATGTGCATGAATTCAAAAAAATGTTCATCAATTCACAAAAAAATGAGTTTGAAAACATGTTCACAAATTAAAAGAAGTTCATGAATTTTTATTTCAATCAGTTTTTATCCTAATTTTTAAAATGTCTCGAACTATAAATAATAAAAAATGTTCATGAAGTTCAAAATTTGTGAATACTAAAAATGTCCTGGATTTTAAAAAATATTCATAAATTTAAGAAAAGTTGGCAGACTGGTGAAAGTGTTCACGGATTCAAAAATTGTTCATGAATTCACAAATGATCAAAATTTGCAAATGGTTTGTGAATACAAAAATGTTCACGAACTAAGAACTTTTTGCGAATTATATTTTTTAGAAAATTCAAAAAAATGTTCACATAGTAGAAAGTGAGAAAAAAAGGAAAAGAAAACCGAAAAGAAACCCTGGAAAACCAGGTGTAGAAGAACATGAAAAAAATATCCTTTTTGGAACCTTCCAATAAGAGGCCGGAGGGTAACTTAAGCTTCCTTTTTCTCGAGGGATTTGTTTTTTTTGCAGGACGTCTTATTTTAGGGGAGGTTTTTGTTTTTGAGGCGAGGTAACGTAAGCTTCCTCAAACCAGCCCTCGGCACTTTGGTGTTCGCAAATATATTGCGCCTAAATGGGCCGGCCCAAAAGCGATCACTAGTTTTTTTTCTTAGAATAAGCGATCGCTAGTGAGCAATTCGCTTCGAAATCACTAAATGAGGAGTACTCCTTCCACAGATCACTCCCACACCTAAGATGCGACAAGTGCCGCATTGTATGCGCGCACTTGTCGCAACCTGAGAGTTTGCCCTTTTTTCGTAGATCCATTTATTCAAAATGTTTTATCTCTTAAATCCTGCGTCCAAATCTCGAATCATTTTCACCATTGAATTTGTTTCGTTGAGATCTTCAAAAATAGATCCCATGTTGATAGGTTTTGACAAACTTTTTTAAAGAAAAAAATTGAATCGGCAGCACTTTTTTATTTTTCCTTTCCGAAAGAGGCACTGTTGTGCCTCTCGTGAAAGAAAAATCATGCCTCTCATGGAAGGAAAAAAACGTATTTTCCCCATTTCTGAGAGGCATGGTCGCGCCTCTCACAAAAAAAAACAGTACCTCTCACGAAAGAAAAAACACGTTTTTTTTTCTGTTTCTGGGAGGTACGGTCGTGCTTCTCGCCAAAGCAAAAAAAGAATGCATTTTTTTCGTTTCTGAGAGGGACGGCCGTGCCTCTCGCCAAAGCCAAACCATGCCTCTCGCTGAAACAAAACCGTGCCTCTCGTGGAAGAAAAACATGTGTTTTTTTCGTTTCCGAGAGGTACGACCGTGCCTCCTGCGAAAGCAAAATCGTGCCTCTCGCGGAAGTAAAAAAATGCATTTCCTCTCACAATAAAAATATTTTTTGAATTTTTTCGTCGAAAAGCTAAGAAAGACTGGTGAAAACGGAAAAACCGGGAAAAAAACCCGTCTAAAAAGCCAAAAACACGTGCGGAAAAACAAAATAAAAATCCAGAGGAAACACCCATAGTGCGACATGTGGCGGCGGACACGTTCTCAACCCACCACTAAGTGATCATTGTCAAGCTTACGAAAGAGTGATCGTTAACTAGTTGCTCTTTATTCGCTCGTACCACTCGTGGGTACTGCTATATACCGCATGGTGCGAGTGATATGGTGGCATTGGGTGTGCCAACCCATTGCCGTCGACAACAGGTTTCTGTAGCGTATGGCGTAAGCGTACACACGACTTTGGGACTTTTTACCTTTTCTTCCTTTTTCCTATAACACCAAAATATGTAAAAATATTCGTAAGTTTTAAAAGATATTCATACAAAAGTGCACAAATCTGAAAAAACAACACAAAATAAAAATATATTCTCATATTTTAAAAATTATTTCCATATTAAGGAATTTGTATATTAAAAAAGTTCATGAATGAAAAATTATACGTTTTTTTCATGAATTGGTTTTCAAGTTAAAAGCATGTTTGAGTTTTGGAAAATGTTCACAAATTCAAATAAATCCAGGATTACAAAAAAAACTCGAATTTGAATATTGTTCAAGAATTGAAAATTGCAATTCATAGAAGTTCATGAATTCTAAATATATTCAAAATTTTGAAAATTGTTTATGAATTATTATTTTTCACAATTATTAAAGTGAAAAAAGACAAAATTGCAAATGAATGGGAACAAAAAGAAATAAAAATGAAACAAAAACCAGGAAAAACGAAAAAGAAGAAGAAGAAACCCATCAGGAATCTTAAAAACACAAGGTGGAATGTTCGAGAAGTTTGCCATAATCGGTCCTAGTGGTTCGCTGCCGCACTATATACTACCACTAATGGGCTGGCCCATGCTGATCGCTTGTGAGTGATTAGCCCGTAAAGAGCCCTTTGGACGATACATATCATTTCTGGCCAATCATATGATTAGTCACGAACATGCGCCTCACTGAACCCCAAATCTAATCGCACACATGCAGGTGCAGGGGCGAGGGTGCACCACCGCGGCACAAACGCGCGATGGTGGGTAGGCAAGCTGTCAGCATGACCTCTCGGCTTGATTGACATTGGCGGCAGCCAGCAGGCCGCAACCGGGCTTCTTTTACAGTCGGTAGGCTTGATTGACATTGACAACGTTGATGATCTGTAAGCTTCCTTGTTGATTTCTTGAGGGATGGCATTCTTATCATTTTGCTATTTATCCTCTATATATTTCAGATGTGTGTCACTTTGATACGTTGAACAATTAGTGCTTCTATACGTTGAATAATTTCAAGTTGATTAATTTACGAATATCTGGTATTATGCTCAATTTTTGGATTTTTTAATAAATTATATAATCTGTACAATGCAGTGCTATAATTAATTATACATATGGATAACAAGGCTTTTTTTAGGGGAGGATACAAGGCTTTCGGCTGTAAAAGAAATAGCTTCTGCATTTTTTAATATACACTTTTCAAATCCTAGGCCTGCCCTGCTTCCATGTCCTCCGGATGAAAACATTTTGCCCCGTTTATACTGGAAAGTGGAATCTCAGGCTCTCTACTTCTCTGAAAAATTTCAGTAGGTTTACTACGAAATATACATTCATACTATACATATTTGATATTCTAGGCACTAGCATATTTTTTTAAATAGTCAAACATAAAAATATCTAGACTCAACCTAAAATTTTAAGTATTATCTCCGTCCTGGTTTATTGGCCACCTTCGTATTTTGTGGCAATTTTTGACCATAGATTTGACTAATAAAATACTAATGCATGTTATAAAAAATTATATCAACGGATTCTTATTTAAAATAATTTCCCACGATACTATTTTTGTTGTGTGTAACTTTTATTAGTTAAAACTGTGGTCAAAATATGACCCTGAATATGAGGGGCTATTAAATCAGGACGGAGGTAGTAATTTAGTAATACAGAGAAAGTGTTTTGTGTTTTTGGTGCAGATGCATGTGATCATTATAGACAGAGTACGAGGGAAGTCGTGGTTGATCCTACGCCCGGCACAAACAAGATTATAAATTACCTAATGGTATGCTTGCTGAAAGTGCAAACGAAACTACTCTGCACATGACAGTTTTAGAGACGATTTGTTCTTGAATGGTGTTGATTTGTAGCATAATGCGATCTAATGGATGCTTTTGTCCATCGTGCAGAGAAATCTTGCACATAGTTGTCGTTTGTGCTGATGCAACTTCAGTGACTTTACCAAACCAAGTCTCACCATAACTTAGCCTCCATTATCGACCATCCGTTAAAGATCCAACGTTTCAGATTGATCTATTTTTCATATTGAAATTTTTAAAGTATTCAGAAAAAATTAAAAAAATCTAATAAACTATAAATGTTTTGTTTTGTATTCTGGGAAAGTTTCAATTCATTTGGATGTATGGTTTGTGATTAAATAGCTTTTTGAGCTCAGAGAAATAAAAAATGTGTATTCGCAAACTATACATCCAAATGGATCAAAATTTTCACATAATACTAAACAAAACTTTTATGATTTATTGGACTTTTTTCAAAATTTTCTAAACACTTAAAAATAATTATTCAGAATATGGATCAATCTAGTCCGTTAGATTTTGAATGGATGGCTGATAGAGGAGGCTAAGTTACTGTGAGACTTAGCTTCATGAAGTCACTGAAGCTGTGCGTAACTTCAATGACTTTACCAAGCCAAGTCTCACCGTAACTTAGCCCCCGTTATCAACCAGGATAAGCATAATAAGATTCTCGCTAACATATACTTTGGGAACAAGTGCCAGAGACAAAATAAGACTCTCGCTAACATATAGAAACTCCTCGTACAGTGAATGAGGTCAACACATCGTCGTTAAATTATCATTATTGAGGAAAAAATAGAAGAGGCAAAGACATGCTTGTGCTGGGATGAGTAGTGAGCTAACTGCTTTGACCGACATGGCTTTTTATATTGCAAGGAACGGGCCTGCAATTTTTGGAAGCATTTTACTTGGCGGCTTTAGATGGAATGTAATTAAGGATGGCTTTTACGTATTTTTCGAGTGCATATATATATATATATATATATATATATATATATATATATATATATATATATATATATATATATATATATATACCCGTAGTTGGCTTTTGTGTGGTCACCAGGATAAGCATAATAAGTTTTTCTTTTGTGGGGGACACATAATACGATATATATTCACACCTATAGATAGATAGTAATAATGTGTGCATTTATTGTGTTCAAAAAATAATAGAAGTATGAGTTTATTGTGTGCCAAATTGAAATGGGTATATTGTGTGCAACCTACCTAAAGATCTTTTTAGGACAATGATACGCGCCGGCGGACCGGCCCAAATTTCGGCTAGTCGGCGCGCACACGTTGGATCAAACCGTTCTGTGTTGTTAGATTACCTTGTCTCACCGTTCTGAACCTCTGATTTGAACACACACACAAAAAAAAAGAACCCCGCACAGCTCGCCGGTCCAACGCGCCGCCCGCTCTTCCCGGCCACCGGCGCCCGCCGGCGCTTGTCCTCGATTGGCCGCGCCACCCGCACTTGCCAGACACCATGCTTCATGTTGGATTTAGAACGTAGATCAAATCGCCGGAGTGTAGGTCCTACATGCAAAGCTAACTTGCAAGCAAGCAAGCAGCTTAATTGATCTACAGTACCACATGCACGATGAGCTAGCTTCAACTGGATTCGAGTAGATCGTTGGAAACTCTAGGTGGAAGCTCTCGTAAACAGACCTGGGCGACAAAATCACTCGACGGTTGCAGCTTTTTTGCACGCCAGTCATAGCTTCTGGGCTTGTCGGTGGTAGCTTTTTTGTCGCCGGTTGCAGCTTCTGTGCTCGACAGTTATAGCTTTTTCCGTCACCGGTCGCAGCTTCCGTGCTCATTGGTCACAATTTTTTTCATGCCGGGTTTTAGCTTTGAATTGCACGGTTGCAACTTCGCCATCGCCGGCCGGAGCATCATTGTAGCATTGGTCTTTGCCAGTTCTAGCACCCGCCAACGACGGTTGCAGCTTCCGTGGAAACTCGAGTCTCTATAAAGCTCCTTTTCATTGCCGGTCGTCGGTTGAAGCTTTATTATCTACGGTTGAAGCTTTTTCTATCAATGGTTGTAACTTTTTTTATTGCACACTGTCTGATTGAAGCTTTTTTCATCTAGAGTTGAAGCTTTTCTGTCAACGGTTGCAACTTTTTCCGTTGCATACTGCCTGATTGAAGCTTTTTCATATACGGTTGAACCTTTTTCTGTCAACGGTTGCAGCACTAGCCGCCCCCATCTTCCGCCACATCCGGTTGAAGCTTTTTCGTAGACGTTTTAGCTTTCTCAGGTGCCGGTTGCAGCTTTGCGGTTGCACAGAGCTGGTTGTAGCACACACGCAGCAAAAAAAAGAAGCAACACTAATTCCAACAAAAATTGTCACCGGTTCTAGCAAAAGATCTCTCCAGTTGTAGCATCAGGGGGAAGCAGTATGAGGTGCTTGGGGAGGGAGATGCTTGCAGCGTTGGGGGAGGGGGTGCTCACAGAAGTAGCAGGAAGTTGTGTCGTCGGCACTGACAAGCTTACTGTGTGTAACAAGAGAGGAGAGAAGCAACAAGGAAAGAGGAAGAAGAAAGCAGAGCAGAAAAAAAAATTACGCAAAAGACATAAGAAAAGGGACATCCCGCTTGAAGGCCCATCAAACTCGTGTGGCCCAGTCCGCTTCGGCGTACACAAGCGAGCGAGCAAGGGGCGGCCGGCCGAGAGCTTGGAAACTCCTAGTCAGCGCCTTCAGCGCCGCGCAAGCTAACCGGCGTCTGCAGGCGCGGCTGGATGGGCCGGCCCAAAATGGCGCGATGCGAAAAAAGGCGGCCCAAAAAACTGCTCTCGTTCGGGATCGATCTCGCGCCCTCACGCTTACAAAGAGCGAGGCGGTAGTGTTTCCCCTCATGCTAGGGTTTCTCCTCCTCTCGGCGATGGCGGCGGCCAACCCGTAGAGATCGGTTCTCCCCTGCCCCCCTCCCCTCGCCGGCGACTGCTGAGGTTCTCGGGCCTCTAGTAACGACGCAGGGTGTGGGTTTTGTCTTGGGACTACACCGCCCGAGGAGACCAACACCATCGGGCAAGAGAATCATGGATGCGACATCGTCAAGTGCGGGTACCACCGGGTCTGACCTGGCGGCGATGATGGAAGAGCTGGGATTGACGGAGGCAGATCTGCAAGACGTGATAGTTGAAGAGGAAGAGTTGCCGCCTGAGGCGACCCGTTGGATGGCGCTGGCTAGGGTTCATACCGATAAACCCTACAACCAGTACTAGTTCTTTAGAAATATGAGAGTGGCATGGGACTTGGCGCAGGAGGTGAAAATCAGACCGTTGGAGGACAACCTCTACACGATGCAATTCTCGTGCCTAGGCGACTGGGAATAGGTGATGGAAGAGGGGCCTTGGAACCACAAAGGGAAGGCTGTTGTTCTAGCACCGTATGATGGCTTCACCAAACCCTCGACCATCGAGCTCAACAAGATAGATATATGGATGCAGATCCACGATTTGTCGGATGGATATTACCCCAAGATCAAGGCTTTGTCTTCAACAGTTGGTGAGTTCATATACGCTGAGCCAAAATCTCATGATTTTGAAGGCAACTTTGCCCGAGTCCATGTTAAGATAGATGTCACCAAGCCTTTGAAGAATGATGTGTCACTTGTGGTCAAGAAGAAGGACGCCCTTGAGCGAGACTTTCGAGTCAAATACGAAAGGCTTCTGGATTGGTGTGCAGTTTGCGGCAACCTGAGGCATCAGTTCAAGGAGTGTGGCGATGGAGTACATCAGCCGAAGGAACTTGTGTTCATCTGCTTGGTTTCGGGGACCGGGGGCCGGCCCGGGAGAAGGTAGTGGTACAAGGGGCGGCCGTGGCAGAGGCCCCGCCGGAAGAGGACAAGGGCGGACAAATCCAGATAGTGGCCCGCTCCATGAGCAGAGTCATGAGTACCCTGAAACCCAAGAGAAAGATACTGGTATGGAGGAAGGTGCAAACAATAGAAAAGGAGGGCCGTCTGCCACAGGTGACCCGACAGCCAACGTGCATGATCCCACTGCCGCGGCACAAGTGAGGAAGCAGCTCATGCTGCCTCCACCAGAGTTACCGTCAAGCCCTCTGCCGAAGCAGGACCCAAAAAGAAACAAGCCAAGTCCACCGACTCCAAACAAGGCAACTGCTTCTCCAAACCCTAGTGATGCGCATTTGGCGGGCCCTCTAGAGGGGTCGCGCCTAGCACAATGAGTATTTTAAGTTGGAACTGTCGCGGGGCTGGCAAACCCGCGACAGTTTGAGAGCTTCGTGACCTCACGAGGCAACATGCCCCCTCAATGCTTTGTATCGTAGAAACCCAAATTGAGGGAATTAGGGTGGAAAATCTAGCCGAGTCATTAGGGTTTGACAAGAGCTATGCTATTAGTAGCTCAGGAAGAAGTGGTGGAATTGGTATTTTTTGGCATGATTCAATAAAGGTTGAAATAATTGGTTATTCCGAGTATCATATAGATGTGATAGTGGATGATTTGGTTGAAACAAAAAATAGAGTGACTTTTATTTATGGGGAGGCCTAAGTATCGGAAAGATATAAAACATGGAACATGTTAAGAGGCATAGCCAATGTGAGTAACCTTCCTTGGGCAGCCATTGGTGATTTTAATGAGGTACTCAGGTAGGATGAACACGATGGAGTTGGGGAACGGAGTCAAGCGCAAATGGACGCCTTCAGAGATGCGGTTGATACATGTGGTCTCATTGATATTGGATACAAGGGAAAGAGCTGGACGTTTGAACGGAAGGTTGCGGGGGGATCTTTTACAAGGGTGAGGCTGGATAGATGCTTAACTTCACCTGAGTGGTGCAACGCCTTCCCCAATTCTGTTTTAGAACACTACACGGCTGCCTCCTCTGATCACGAGCCGATTTTGCTCAACCTTGACGCGGATGTGCATGCATGCAACAAGGGCCCACGATCCTTTAAATATGAAGTTATGTGGGAACGGCATCCAGATCTGGGGAACGTAGTTGGGGAAGGGTGGATAAAAAATGCAGCTAAAACAGTGGCGGACATGCATGCAAAGTTGCAGAATCTGTCCTCTGATCTGTCGGCTTGGGACAGGAGTCAGTTGGGGAATGTGCGGGCAGAGATACAGAAGCTGAAATAGGAACTCCAATCATTGCGCATGATCCCAGGTAGATACGCCCTTCACATGCGGAGTTGAAAATTGCACACTGGTTGGTAGAACTTTTTTACAGGAAGGAAATATTGTGGATACTGTCGGTGTCAAAACCGGCGGATCTCGGGTAGGGGGTCCCGAACTGTGCGTCTAGGCTGGATGGTAACGGGAGGCAAGGGACACGAAGTTTTACCCAGGTTCGGGCCCTCTTGATGGAGGTAAAACCCTACGTCCTGCTTGATTAATATTGATGATATGGGTAGTACAAGAGTAGATCTACCACGAGATCGGAGAGGCTAAACCCTAGAAGCTAGTCTATGGTATGACTGTTGTTTTGTATGTTGTCCTATGGACTAAAACCCTCCGGTTTATATAGACACCGGAGAGGGTTAGGGTTACACAAAGTCGGTTACAATGGTAGGAGATCTACATATCCGTATCGCCAAGCTTGCCCTCCACGCCAAGGAAAGTCCCTTCCGGACACGGGACGAAGTCTTCAATCTCGTATCTTCATAGTCCAGGAGTCCGGCCGAAGGTATAGTCCAGCTATCCGGACACCCCCTAATCTAGGACTCCCTCAGTAGCCCCTGAACCAGGCTTCAATGACGACGAGTCCGGCGCGCAGATCGTCTTCGGCATTGCAAGGCAGCTTCCTCCTCCAAGTACTTCATAGAAGATTTTGAACACAAAGATAGTGTCCGGCTCTGCAAAATAAGTTTTCACATATTGCCATAGAGAGAATAATATTTACACAAATCTAATCTGCTGACGTATTCCGTAGTGTGACACACCACGACCAAGCCTTTATCCGAATCGTTTTATTATCCCACCTCAGCGCGTCATGCGAGGCGGTTTCCTTGGCACGTCTTGTTAAAGCAGAGATCGTGTCCCCTTATTCCGGGATTCTCATCAATACGGGCGTGGGTAACCCAATCGCGCCATTGATTACGGCGCTTGGAGATAAGCGAGTTTTACCAGGCTGGTGGGGACACGTAGTTGCGTCCACCCATATAAGGGGATAAGGATCCACCTTTTCACCTACGCCTTCTTCCTCCTTTGCCTATCCATTCTCGCGCACTCGAGCTCCAGCGTCCAAGTCCGCACTCCCCACCTCAACCTTCTCCAGCCATGTCCGGAGCGGGAGGCAAGTGGATGGTCTCCTCCGTCACGGAGGGGCACATCAAAAAACTGAGGAAGGCCGGATACTTGTCTAACGACATCACGCACCGGCTTCCCAAAGAGGGGCAGCTCCTCCCCACCCCAAGGCCCCATGAGAGGGTAGTGTTCCTTCCCCACTTCCTCCGCGGACTGGGCTTTCCTATTCACCCATTCGTCCGGGGACTCATGTTCTACTACGGCCTGGATTTTCATGATCTGGCCCCGAACTTCATCCTCAACATCTCAGCGTTTATCGTCGTGTGCGAGGCTTTCCTCTGCATCCGCCCCCATTTCGGCCTATGGCTCAAGACTTTCAACATCAAGCCGAAGGTGGTGCGCGGCAACCAGGCGGAGTGCGGAGGCGCCATGGTGGGCAAGATGCCCAACGTCTTATGGCTCGAGGGCTCCTATGTGGAGACCCTGAAGGGGTGGCAATCGGGGTGGTTTTATATCACCGAGCCGCGACCCTGAGTGGGTCGCAGCCTCCGAGTTCCGGTCCGGACCCCCAACGCGGCTCATGTCCTGGAAAGAGACGGGCCTGTCGTGGGGCAGCAAAGGAGAGGTGACTGGACTGCAAACATGCATCCAAACCCTGGAGGACAAGCAGCTCAAGCTTGTCAATGTAGTCCAGGTTATGCTCATCCGCCTGATCCTCCCGTGTCAACAACGGGCCTTCAATCTGTGGGAGTTCAACCCGGCGCAGCACCAAACTCTGAGCAGGCTCTTTGACACGACGTACGAAGATGCCTGGAAGGTGCTTTTCAAGGGTGCAGAGGCTCCCGCATCCGCTACCGAGGATCGCGGATTCAGCGCGCAGCGTCACGCTAGCGCGGTAAGTTGTTTGTACCTTTTACAGGGTATTAGTTTTTTATAGTTTAACTCTATGCGGGATCTAAGCTCCCTTACCTTTGACAGGTTTGGCAGGCGAAGTCCGGACAGATCGACTGTCCGGCTCCCTTGCCCGAAGACCCAGCCGATGCCCACTTGGCGAAGCTGCTGGTTCCGGCACCCCATGTGGTGTCGGAGAAGAAGGCCACAAAGAAGGCCACGGGGACTCGAAAGAGTGCCCGACGCCAGGAGGTGTCGGGTTCATCATCCGACGACTCCAAGGCGCATTCCTCCCGTGAAGACGAGGAGGAGGAAGAAGAGACCTCTCCCCCCCAGCGGGAGGAGAGAAGAAAAGGAAGGTCGCCCTCACTGGGGAGGCCGAAGGGTCCAAGAAGGGGAGAACCCTTCCCCCGGACTACTCCACCGACGCCGACGACGGCAGAGAAGAGTGGCCGCTCAGGGCCAAGCCCCTGGCGAAATCGTAAGTATCCAGATACCAGAGTAATTCATAGTATTCCTTTATTGCACAACTTTCCCTTATGTCGAATATGATTATGCAGCCCACCCAAAGACCGGCTCGACGCATCGTCGAGCGGTTCACTGGACTCGTCGGATGTGAATTCGCTTCCGATGGCTTCCTCCCCCCGCCCTACGGACGACGCCGAAGTGTTGTCTCAACAGGTTCCAAGCCGGAAGGAGGTGGTCCTGGAGGCGCCGCAAGGCGACCTCCCGGACTCCAGGAGTAAAGGGGATAAAACCCCCCAGGGCTCCAAGTCCGGCTCTAGGCCGGACACCGCTCCGGAACCTTCAAAGGTTCTAGAGTCCAGCGGGGGACCTCCTTCCAAGAGGAGCAAGCCCACCGTGCCGGTGACCCCCGTCCAACCGGAGGCGCCGAACAATCTGTTGGAGGTGCTCAAAGGCGCCTCCATCGACGAGGAGCACCACACCATTATGAGTGCGGTGGTCAAGAAGGTTCAGTCCGCCAAGAGCGGACTGACTGAAGCTTGTACTAGCCTTTTAACAGGCTTTGAGGTAAGTAAAGGATGTGTAAATAATATTACCGCATAGATAGTAGCCCCTGATGCTCTATTTGGCGTTCGGGAAGAAAAGCCGAATAGAGGATCAAATAAAATTCGCAGGAGTCTAACAAAAAGGAGTCAATATGCGTATGCAGGCTTCTCTGCTGGCGTCCACCGCACTGACTGCGGAAGTGGACACGCTAAAGCAGAACCTCGAGCGGTCCGAGCAAGAGCTCGGGCGTGCCAAGAAGCAGCTCGAGGAAAATGAAGGTAAGAAATACCTTGTTTAAGTATATATATAAAAGGTGCAATTGCAAAAAATGACAGGAGTATCGTGGCTATTGTAGGGGCCACGTCTGAGGTGGTGACCCTTAAGCAAGCGCTGGTCGAGGCCGAGAAGAGGGCGGCCACGGAGCGCATCGAGCGGGAGAAGTATGAGGCCCAGGTTGGCAAGGTGCGGCAAGAGCTCCAGGCTCTCATGAAAAAATATGAGAGTTTGGAGCTTGACTCAAAGACGCGAGCGTCCGAGCTTGCGGTGGCCATTAAAGATGCCAAGTCTGCCAAGGCCGAATCCCAGAAGACCCTCCAGGAGTTGGATGCGGTGAAAAGATAGCGGCGGGTAAGGCATTCTTTATGCAAAGTAAACATGTAAACGTGAGTTACTTGTTACTTACCCGAATTCGGAGTTCTCTAGGAGCCTTCGCGGATCTTCCCCGTAGCGTGTCCGATGCTGCCGCATTCTATCGAGCCGAGGAGGGCAGCTCGACAGAGAAGGTGTTCTGGTCTCGGTATGTTGAGGCCGGACACCCCGTGCCCCTGAGCGACCAGCTGAAGCAACTGGTCGAGCTCCACAAGGCGGCCGAGCAGGCCATGAAGGGCCTCATAGTTCGGCTGTGACCTGGAGAGGCTCTGCCTGGGAGCTATTTCGGGCTGGTGCGGCGGCTGGTGGGGGCATGTCCAAGGCTCGAAGTCATCAAGCACTCTGTCTGCATTGAAGGTGCCCGTAGGGCCCTTGCCCGTGCTAAGGTGCACCGGGGCAAGCTAGATGCTGAGAAGCTTGTGAAGGACGGGCCACCGCCGGGGAAAGAGCATCGCAAGCCCGAGAATTATTATAAGGATGTTCTGAAGGGTGCCTGCCTTATGGCGGATGAATGTTCCAGGGATGTAATCTTTGAGTAAAACTCGCTCGTTTTGTCCTGTGCGCTGAAAACTTATTCATATGCGCTAAGCAATGCTGTTGGAATTTAAAATATTACCTTCTGTGCGGCTGTTTATCAATTCTGAGAGATGGCGAGTCGTCGGCTTCTGCCCCCGTGCCGCTAGTGCTGGGGTGTTCGGGGATAAACCTGAGCGCTCTTTTTCCCATGTTTGGGTCCTTCGAGGGAGGCACTCAGCACAACGAACAAGGCAATCGGACTATAATGCTTGAACACTCTCACTTAGCCATAGAATTCTATAATTTTAAATTTCGGTGAAGCCCCTGGTATTCGGAAGACCGAGTTCGGGGCGCTATCCACGCCTTGGCCGGACAGAGCCGACTCCTCGCTCTAAGCGGCATAAGTCTTTAGGGACTCGAAAAACCTCTCGAACAGTGACCAGCTCTCGCTTCATCATGACAGTCAGTTTTAGCTTTCTCTACTGAGGTGCTCGACCCAGCTCAACTGGGGCACAATCGCAGTAGTTCTCCTAGTGCTACCTTACCCGATATAACGGAACGTAAGGCACCAAAACATAGGAGCTGGGCAAACCCAACTATTGACCCAAGACATGATTCGGAGCCGATGCATATAATGCTATAAGTTCGGGGTGCCGCACTTGTTAAAGTGTTCAGACTTCTCACACCATATTGAGGGGTACTAAAGCCCCTGGCGTATTTTGGCCGTACCAAAGTGTACGGGTGCAACATGTCGTTAAGGAACATATATTTGTAAAAAAGGTAATGCAAAAATAGACAAAAGCTATGCATTGTTTATTAAAAAGGGCTGCGATCAAAGCAGAACGATACAAATAATGCGATAAGCAAAAGGTTGGACTATTTAACATGTCCTTTCCAGGGGCAGGCTGCGGAATGGTATGCGAAACAGGTATACTACTCGTGATAGAGACCACCTGGGAGTTCCGTAATGCGGCATGGCTTGTCTGCTTCCCTGGTTCTTGCATCGTTTGTGCGGCAATTGAACTGCCGAACAGGCCTTCCGAAGAATGGAGTCCTGAAAGTAAGAGAAAATTAAAAAATCGGCAGCCCCTGGTGCGGTTTAAGTCGTGTTTCGGGCATGCCGTGATGGTGCCCCTCCCCTTGTACCCATGGTATTTCTAGAGCGTAATTATGTACGCGAAGCACTGGCGTCGCATTTTTGCGAGGGCTGGGGTTGGGGCCGTATTGCTACGCCTGCTCGGAACATGCCAGGCGGTCTTGTTGTAGGTTACTCCGGGCGCGCTTGACGGTGTACGGACGTTTAATGGCCGGACTGGAGAACTGCCTGGAGAGGCTGCTTTGTACTTCCGCAAGGGCCGCCGTGTGCTCCTCCGTTCGGAGGGAGCGTTCGGTGTTTCCATTGACCGTAATTACTCCTCGAGGGCCTGGCATCTTGAGCTTAAGGTATGCGTAGTGAGGTACCACGTTGAACTTGGCGAATGGGATTCGCCCGAGCAGTGCGTGATAGCCGCTGCGGAATGGGACTATGTCGAAGATTAACTCCTCGCTTCGGAAATTATCCGGAGATCCGAAGACCACTTCAAGTGTGACTGAGCCTATACAGTTGGCCTCTACACCTGGTATTACGCCTTTAAAGGTCATTTTGGTGGGCTTAATCCTCGAGGGATCTATGCCCATTTTCTGCACTGTATCCTGGTAAAGCAGATTCAGGCTGCTGCCGCCGTCCATAAGGACTCTAGTGAGATGAAATCCGTCAATAATTGGGTCTAGAACCAATGCGGCGAATCCGCCATGACGGGTGCTAGTGGGATGGTCCCTTCGATCAAAGGTGATCGGGCAGGAGGACCATGGGTTGAACTTTGGGGCGACTGGCTCTACCGCGTATACGTCCCTTAACGCGCGCTTCTGCTTCCTCTTGGGGATGTGGGTTGCGTATATTATGTTCACCGTCCGCACTTGTGGGGGAAAACCCTTCTGTCCACTGTTATTCGGTGGTTGGGGCTCTTCGTCGTCATCGCTATGCAGCCCCTTGTCGGTATTTTCGGTATTTAACTTACCTGCCTGCTTGAACACCCAACAATCCCTGTTGGTGTGATTGGCCGGCTTTTCGGGGGTGCCATGTATCTGGCACAAGCGGTCGAGTATTCCGTCCAAACTGGACGGGCCCCTAGGATTTCTTTTGAATGAATTTTTCCGCTGACCGGATTTATAGCCTCTGAATCCGGCATTAACTTCCGTATCCTCGGCATTGTCGCCGTTAATGTGGCGCTTCTGCTTCTTGCGACGCGACCTGCCACTGCTGTCTCTGGTATCCGAATTACCAGGGTTCTTGGTCATATTGTTACTACGAGCAAGCCAGCTGTCTTCTCCCGTGCAAAAGCGGGTCATGAGTGTCGTGAGTGCTGTCATAGATTTCAGCTTTTCCTGTCCAAAGTGCCGGGCAAGCCACTCGTCATGGATATTGTGCTTGAAGGCTGCTAGGGCCTCTGCGTCCGGACAGTCGACTATTTGATTTTTCTTTGTTAGGAACCGTGTCCAGAATTGCCTGGCCGATTCCTCTGGCTGCTGAATTACGTGACTTAGGTCATCGGCGTCTAGGGGTCGCACATAAGTGCCCTGGAAATTGTCAAGGAATGTGGCTTCCAGGTCCTCCCAATAACTGATTGATCCTGTTGGCAAGCTGTTAAGCCAATGCCGAGCTGGTCCTTTAAGCTTGAGTGGGAGGTATTTGATGGCGTGGAAATCATCGCCGCGGGCCATGTGGATATGAAGGAGATAATCCTCGATCCATACTGCATGATCTGTTGTGCCATCATATGATTCGATGTTTACGGGTTTGAAACCCTCGGAGATTTGATGATCCATTACTTCGTCTGTGAAGCATAGTGGGTGTGCGGCACCTCTGTACTGGGCTATATCACGGTGTAGCTCCAATGAGCTTTGTCTACTGTGTTCGACCCTACCGGATTTGTGTCCAGCGTGACGGTTACCGTCTCGAGTCGTGGGGCGCCCACGCGATCCGTAGACCGATCTTGTTTGCCTTTCCTTGTCCTCCAACATATCTCGCAGGTCAGGCGCATTTTCCCGTGCCTTGGTACGGGGTGCGGCTTGAGTGGAGGGCTGAGAGGCCTCTCTGTCGCGGCCACGAGGTGGCCGGTCGGCCGTATCAAGTGCTGGTGATGTAGATTTAGGTGCTTCCTCCTCTAATCGGGGTAGCAACCTGCGCTTTGGGTAGCTCTTGGAGGGGCGTTCGAGTTTATGCTCTTCCGCCGCAAGGACTTCAGTCCATCTGTCGACTAGCAAATCTTGATCAGCTCTAAGCTGTTGCTATTTTTTTAGGCTTCTTGCCGTGGCCATAAGCCTGCGTTGAAAACGCTCTTGCTCGACGGGATCCTCTGGCACGACGAATTCGTCGTCGTCGAGGCTTGCCTCGTCTTCGGAGGGAGGCATATGATTATCGTCCTCGACCTCTCTGTCTGCCGCTCTCTCATGAGGGCTGGTTTCTCCAACCTCCTATGCTGAATCTTGCTGGAGGGGGTTTTCTTCGGCACTCTCCGGAGTATTATTATCTCCTGTGCTGGAATCACCGTATTTGTTTTGGCGGGATTTTGAGCGGCGCCGCTGACGCCGGCGCTTAGGCTGTTTCTTGGAGGGGTCATCCTCCGCTGTTCCATCGCCATCTCCTTCTTTTGGGGTGTCCACCATGTATATATCATATGACGAGGTGGCTTTCCAGGGCCCAATAGGCGCTGGTTCTTCATCGTCTCCTTCATCGGCGTCCATACCGTTGATGTCTTCGGAGTCGAAGTCGAGCATGTCGGTTAAATCATCGACAGTGGCTACAAAGTGGGTGGTGGGTGGGCTTTGAATTTCTTCATCGTCCGTATCCCAACCTTGCTGACCGTAGTCCGGCCAGGGCTCTCCTGATAAATAGAGAGACTTTAGTGTCTTCAGAATATTGCCGAAAGGCGAGTGCTGAAAGATGTCAGCGGTAGTAAACTCCATGATCGACGCCCAATCGGATTCGGTCGGCAGGGGCGCGGAGGGTTTGGAGTCCGGAGAGGAGTCCGGCTCCTTGGAGTCACGAGTCTCGTGGAGTGCGGGGCTGGTGTTCGGCTCGATCGCCGTTGGGATCGCAGCCCCCGAGGCGGCGTCCAACCACCCGTCCTCAATCAGCGTAGTTGGCTCCGAATTAAGGGTCGAAGCCGATGCGGGTGCGGCCTTCAGGGCACTGTTCGGCGGCAGAGCTAGATCATGCTCGTCGTGACAGTGCGGCGCGCTCGGCAGTGGCTCGCATGCGTCGAAGATCAAGTCCCCGCGGATGTCAGCCGTATAGTTTAAACTTCCAAATTTGACCTGACGGCCAGGGGCATAGCTCTCGATCTGCTCCAGATGGCCAAGTGAATTGGCCCGCAGTGCGAAGCCGCCGAAGACGAAGATCTGTCCGGGGAGGAAGGTCTCACCCTGGACTGCATCGCTATTGATGATCGTAGGAGCCATCAAGCCTGACGGCGACGACACAGAGGAACTCTCAATGAAAGCACCAATGTCGGTGTCAAAACCGGCGGATCTCTGGTAGGGGGTCCCGAACTGTGCGTCTAGGCCGGATGGTAACAGGAGGCAAGGGACACGAAGTTTTACCCAGGTTCGGGCCCTCTTGATGGAGGTAAAACCCTACGTCCTGCTTGATTAATATTGATGATATGGGTAGTACAAGAGTAGATCTACCACGAGATCGGAGAGGCTAAACCCTAGAAGCTAGCCTATGGTATGACTGTTGTTCTGTATGTTGTCCTACGGACTAAAACCCTCCGGTTTATATAGACACCGGACAGGGTTAGGGTTACACAAAGTCGGTTACAATGGTAGGAGATCTACATATCCGTATCGCCAAGCTTGCCCTCCACGCCAAGGAAAGTCCCTTTCGGGCATGGGACGAAGTCTTCAATCTCGTATCTTCATAGTCCAGGAGTCCGGCCGAAGGTATAGTCCGGCTATCCGGACACCCCCTAATCCAGGACTCCCTCAGATACAAAGGGCAAGATTAGAGTGGCTTACACATGGGGACAAGAACACATATTTCTTCCATCTTCGGGCAAGCCGACGCCGGCGGAAAAACCAAATTAAAGCACTTCAATTGCCAGAAGGGACAGTCACAGAGAATACGGAAGAACTCGAGGAGATGACAACACATCAGAAGGAGTACAGAACATGGAGGAGGTTATCAACACAGTCCCTCGTTGTGTCACACAGGAGATGAACGACAGCTTAAATGTGCCATACACACATGAAGAAGTGAAAAAAGCCCTGGTTCAAATGTTCCCGGTTAAAGCGTCGGGCCCAGATGGTTTCCCCGCCCACTTCTTCCAGCGACATTGGGATGTGTGTGGAGAGGAAGTCACTAGAGTTGTTCTGTGAATATTATATGGTACAGAATCGGCTGAATGCATCAACAACACCTTGCTTGTGTTGATCCCCAAGGTAAAGAATCCTACGTCACTAACTCAGTTTAGACCAATCAGCCTTTGCAACATGCTTTACAAGATTGCATCAAAGGTGATATCTAACCGTTTGAAGATAGTCCTGCCAGAGATCATTTCCTACGAGCAATCTGCCTTTGTTCCAGGTAGACTAATAACAAATAATATTATTGCTGCTTATGAGTGTCTGCACTTCATGAAAAGGAACAAGGCAAAGAAAAACCAACACTGTGCTTTAAAGCTAGACATGATGAAAGCTTATGACAGAGTGGAATGGGACTATCTGAAGGCAATTATGATAAAGTTGGGCTTCACGGAAAGGTGGGTTGGTATAGTAATGAATCTGATAAATTCTGTCACCTTTTCTGTCCTGTTCACTGGAAAGATATTACAGGAGTTCAGGCCATCAAGGGGTATTCGCCAAGGGGACCCAATCTCTCCATATTTGTTCTTGATAGAAGCAGAGGGCCTTTCGTGCCTTTTAAAATCCAAAGATGAGTCATCCAATCTGAGTGGCTTGCAAGTGGCCCCTACGACGGCAAAGGTAAACCACCTATTATTTGCTGATGACAGCATGTTGTTCTTCAAGGCTAATAGTGTGGGAGCATCGGAGGTGTACCAAGTTCTGGATATCTATTGTCAGGCAATGGGACAAAGGATAAACCATGATAAGTCCTCTGTTTATTTCAGCAAAGGGGTCCCGGAGAGTGTAAGAGGCGAGATAAAGGGGTTGCTCCAAGTGCCCAATGAGACACTAAATGAGAAATATCTAGGCATGCCTTCGGATGTTGGATCCTCTAAAAATGGTGCCTTTAAGTATTTGAAGGACCGCCTATGCAGCAGAATTAAGGGATGGATTAAAAGAACGATGTCTTCTGCTGGGAAAGAGGTGTTGGTCAAGGCAGTAGCTCAAGCCATACCCGTCTTTTCTATGTCCTGTTTCAAGCTACCCAAAGGACTCCGTGAAAACCTAAACATGATGATTAGGAAGTTTTGGTGGGGTAGTAAGAACGGTCAGCGGAAACCACACTGGGTGTCTTGGAAGGAAATGACCCAGCAAAAGCAATGGGCGGGCTAGGTTTTAAGGACTTTGAGCTATTCAACCTGTCAATGCTTGCTAAACAAGTGTGGAGGATCTTACAGAGCCCGGAGACATTAAGTGCACGGATACTGCAAAGTGTTTACTTCCCGGGTACCACAATTATCAAGGCAAGCTTAGGATCGCATCCTAGCCAAGCGTGGAGAGCACTTCTCGAAGGGCGCGACGTCCTAAATCTAGGCCTCATCCGCAGGATCAGTACCGGTGCAGAAACAAGCATATGGGAAGAAAACTGGATCCCAAGGGATGAAATGATGAGGCCATATGGGTGTTTAATACAAAACCCACCATCTCGAGTTTCAGAGCTCATTGATGCTACGTCAGCAAGATGGAATATCCAGCGTCTATAGGAAGTGTTTCTCCACATCGATATCCAGCCAATCTTGAGCATTCCGCTATGCACGAGAAACATAGAAGATAGCTGGGCATGGAACTTTGAGAGGAATGGAGTGTTCTCGGTTAGGTCTGCATACAACATGTTGGTGTCGATTAGAAAGAGAAGGGAGTCATGGTTGGAAGGAAATACAGGGTCGTCCACCACGAACAGAGAAAGCGGGGATTGGAAGAAACTCTGGTATACTCAAGTACCGGGGAAAGTGAGAATGTTCCTATGGCAACTCGCAAAACAATCGCTTCCAACAAATGATGTTCGTGCCCACCGCAACATGGTGCAGTCGAGCGTATGTGGATTATGCGGAGTACAGGACTCCTGGCGTCACTCGCTGCTGGAATGCATATCGTCTCGATGCACATGGGCGCTGACAGAGGAGGAGATAGTTCAAAAAATCTCAGGTACGACAGAACCTTCAGCAAAACAGTGGCTCTTCACAATGATGAACCTGTTATCGCATGTGCTGTTCGTGAAGCTGGTCGCAACTCTTTGGGCGATTTGGACAACAAGGAGGAAGGCGATTCACGAAGGTATCTACCAAAGTCCACATGCTACCCACATGTTCGTTCAGAGGTTCATTGCTGAACTTGATATAATCAAGTCTCCATTCCCAGCACAACCAAGCACCTGAACCAGAACAGCTCAAAGCATGCGATCCAAGGCACCGCCTCCAGGTTTCGTGAAGATACATGTCGATGCAGGAGTGGCGCGCTCTAGGGGGACGGCAACGACTGTTTGCCGGGATGACCAAGGGAATTACATGGGTAGTTCCTCCCTGCTCATATACGGTATGCAGGACCCAGCTACACTGGAAGTCATTGCATGTTGGGAAGCCTGGCATTGGCAGATGATCTAGGAGTGCAGAACGTTGTTATCTCGTCGGATGCAAAACAAGCAATACATGACCTGAACAATGCCAGCAGAGGACGCTATGGGGCCATCATCGAGGAGATCCAAGCCAGAGCTACTAATTTCAATAGCATTTTTATGCATGAGAGTCGTTTGGTTAATAAAGAGGCACACAAACTTGCTAGATTTTCGCTTTCTTTAGATCAGGGGCGCCACATGTGGCTTGTTCAACCCCATGACACGAGTTGTATCCCACATTCTGTGGCTTATGATCAATAAAGCTTTTGCTTTACCGCTCAAAAAAAACAAAGAGCGAGGCTAACCACTTGACCAGCCAAATAATAGTGATTATTTAGAGCGTGAAGCTTTTAAAGAATAGAAACATAGACGCACTATTAATTTCGCATTACACTATAGCGTTCAGATTTTCCAATTATTTAAAAACATGTGCACATATTACAAATGAAGTTCATGCGCATGCAAAAAAAAGTTCGCGTATTCAAATAATAGTTCACCAAATAAAAAAAGTTCATGTATTGAAAATAAAGTTCACAGATTCAAAAGAGTTCATCGATTTTCAAAAAATGTCCATTGAACAATAAAATTAGTTCATCAATTTGAATAAAAAAAGTTCATTGAATTTGAAAAAAGTTCATCTAAATTGAAAAAATTTAATGTATTAAAAAAGGTTCATAGATTCAAAAGAGTTCATCGATTTTCAAAAATGTTCATCGAACAATGAAAGTAGTTCATCAATTTGAATAAAAAAGTTCACTGAATTTGAAAAAAAGTTCATCAGATTTGAAAAAAGTTCATAAATTTTGAAAAAACTTCATCAACATTGAAAAAAAGTTCATTGATTTTGAGAAAAAATTCAAAAAAATGAAAAAAGTTCATCAATTTTGAAAAAGGTTCAAGAGTTTCAAAAAAACAGTTCATGGATTTTGAAAACAAGTTCATCTATTTGAAGAAAACAATTATGAATTTGGAAAAAGAAAGAAGAAAAGAACAGAGAAAAAAGGAAAGGAAAGAAAAAAAGAAGATAAATATGGATGAAAAACGTGTTTGTTATCACAGTTAGTGAGTTAGTTGGGTTGGTCACCCCACGATCATTGATAACGAGCGGCGCTGGGTTCAAATCCTAGCTCGCGCTGTGTTTTTGCAGTTTTCCATAGAGTTTAAAAAGCGGATGAAAGATGGGCCTGCAGCCCTGAATAGGAATTGCCCGAGAGGTCGTTCGTCTAGAAACGTTTCCCTTTTTTTTGATGTCTGTGTGTGGGTGGGTGAACGAGAGGGAAGTAGTACGCTTGGGCCACGCCTATGTCTTGCTAGACACCAGGCGATTCCATACATGGGCCGGCTCAGCACAGGACGAGCTCTCTTTTACTCGCTCGCTCGACTGGCATCACACTAATCTATTTTTATTTTTATTTAAACTGAATATATTTTCAAACTTAACTTTATTTTTAGCAATAACAGTTAACAAATGTCCATAGTTTTTCAAAAAATAATGTTTGTCACATGAAAAAATGTTCCTATGTTTTCAAAAAAATGTATGTGAAATGTTTAAAAATGTGTATGCAACCTCAACAAATGTTTGTGTAGTATAAAAATGTTGTGTACCACAAAAAACATGCACCTGACAATTTAAAGAAAAAAATTCTTGCATTTGAAAAAATGTTCATCAATGTATTTGAAAAATGTCAAATGATGTATTTTAAAAATGTTAATCATCTATTTGGAAAATAATTAATCCTGCATTTAAAAATGTAATTATAGAAATTTATGTAAAACTTGTATTTGAAAATTGTTTATATAAAAAAATGTATACGAAAAATGTATGCTATGTATGAAAAAGGTTAACACCAAATCATATACTAGAAAAAGGTTAATCATGTATTTGGAAAATCCTAAATATATATCACATAAGAAAAATCTTAAATACATATAAAAAATGTTCATGACATATATGAAAAAGTAAATAATGTATTTAAAAATGTTCAACATGTATACAAAATATTCTAGGTGTACACTAAAAATGCACATTGTGTATTGAAAAAATAGAAATATGTTGAAAAAAGGAAAAGAGAAAAGCTTAGAAAAACGGGAACTAACACAGGAAACCAAAGAAACCGAAGAAAACCTCTGAAGAAACAAAGAAAATAGAAGAAAACTGGCAAAGAAACAAATAGAAGGAAAAATATGATGAAAGCCAAAGAGATATCGGTGAACAAACGAAAAAACCGGCGAAGAAACAAACAAAATAATAATAATAATAATAATAATAATAATAATAATAATAATAATAATAATAATGTGCACGCATTTTCAAAACATGTACATGGAATTTTAAAAAAAAAATGATTTACAAGAATATTTATGTAATTTAAAAAATGTAATCGTGTATAAAAATATCTTTCACACGTATAAGAAAATGTGGATGTGTACAAAAAAAGTGGACATCAAAACATTATCTGAAAAGAATGTAATCATGTATATGAAAGTGCTGATACCTGTATAAAAATGTTTTAGATCTATACCCCAAAAACTTAATGTGTATGACTACAATAGACATCGAAACGTATATTTGAAAAAAAATGTGAATGATGTAATTGAAATACGTCTAACATGTACTAAAAATCTGTTAAACGTGTATAAAAATGTTTCAGGTGTATAAATTTTTTGCAGAATGTGTTTGAGAAAATAGACACCATAACATATATTTGAAAAAAATGTAATCATGTATAATGTTAAACCTTTATAAAAAGTTACTTAGATGTATACAAAAAAATTACAATGCGTACAAAAAACGATAGACATGAAACATATACTTGGAAAAAAATTAATCATGTATTCGAAAAAATGTTAAATGTGTATTTAAAATGTGTACTTGACGTATACGAAAAATGTACAATGTGTAAGAAAAATATAGACATGTGTAAGAATAATACAATGTAAACGAGTGCACAATAATGAAAATAGGGAAACCAAGAATGAAACAAAGAAAAACAAAGAAATGGATGAAAACCAAGAAAGAAACAGAGAAAACGGAAGAAAAATGAAGAAAATGGGAACGAAAAACGGAGAAACAAACATAACAAAAACGAAGAAAACAGAAAGAATAAAAAAGTAAAAACCTATAACGAAATGGAGAAAACCAATGAAAAAATTGAAGAAAACGATAAAGGAACAAAAAACCGAAACCCCAAAAAGAAACAAAAAAGAAAAAGAACTAATGTAAACCTCAATGGACATAATAAACAGGGGCTAAGAATGGGTCTTCCTAGCAGGCATACGAAAAGCTTCACGCGGATGCTATATGCCGCTCAATGAGAGAGTAGCTTCTCTCCTTTTCCTAGCCTTGTGCTTCTTATCAAGCCAATTTATTTTCCGTTTTGAACTTTTTGTTTGGACTTCCTTTTTAGACATGCATTAGTCAACAAGTCATTTAGTGGGCTAACATTTCTCGAAGTTGTACATGGATACCCAGTTGCGCTTGTACATGTATTGGTTTTGTAACATCCCAAATTTTCAATTTGGAATGTTATACATTAGATCATCATGCATATCATATTTTATTTTGCATTTTGGTTGATCCTAGAAATTCTACGCAACTCAATGACCCATGCAGAGAGTTGGGGATTTCGTTATTTTCATATTTGAGTTCTCTCAAATTTTGAGAATAGGATCATTTGATTTTATTTATTTTATCGTCAATTATTTCTATTACAAAAATATGAGAGAGGGAATAAAATGACTTTCCCAAAATAAAGAAATATTGAGGATTTAATAATAGAATCAAATAAGATTTTATTTCGGAGTTTTTCGGTGTTTTATTTGAATTTAGGAAAAATGTGCGTTTTTCAAAATTGCATTTAGGACCCAAATAAATGTTCACTTTGTGCGGCTTGATTTTAGAAGCCCGTGAAAATTTATTTCGGAATTTTTGGAGTCCGTTTAGTATTTTTTTTATTTTTCTTCCGAGCGGAATAATTAAAAAAAACGAACCGACATCGGGCCGTACACGAGCGGGACACCGCCCGGGGGCAGCCTTTAAATAGCGCCGCCCCGAGCCGCCCCAGCCCATCAGCCCCGCCACGATCCGCGTGCGTCGCCGGAGCCGCCGCCGCCGCTGATCCCGCCGCCCGAGGTTCGTCGCGCCTCGTTTTCCGTGCCGAAAAAATTCGGCGTTCGTCGTTTTTCTTTTTCTCGGATTAAATTCGCGATTTTTCTGATCGCGATTCCTGATCCGATTTTCGTTTTAGTATAATTTTTCGCTCGTTTATCGGTATCAGGTGATTCAAGCGCCTAGAGTTTCGTCTCGAAACCCTTTATCCGTTTAACCAACTTAAACAAGTTTTTGTTATTGTAAAATTTGCCCTAGATCCAGATTACTAGAACGAAGTTGTTTTCTTTCGCCGTTTGACTTTCGTTGCTTCATTCGATTTGATTCTTTTTACCAACCGGAATTCTTAAGTTGAACCTTCTGGTTAGATCTCTTATTTGAGTTTTACCTGTGCATTAGATGAGTACTTATTGTATGCTTGTTTGTTTGTCTGTGATAGAGTACCCGGAGTGCGCCGCCTGTTACTTCGAATCGTTAGGTTTCGCGGATCATCAGCAAGGCAAGTAACACTTTGATCATACCTTTTCTACTACCCAGTTTTATTGCATTAGACCAATCCTCACACATTGCATGATTAGGATCTAATTAAATTGTGGGATGGGAAGTAGATGAGGTAGAACCTATTACCCGTTTATTATCAAACCTTTGGGAGTTACTTCTACGTTTGCTTATTATGTCATGCTATGCCAGTAGACGTGGATTGGGTGAGTGATATCCATGACAGATGTGAGATTGTTAATTAATGGTTTATCTAATGTGGCAACTTAAACACACATCTGGGTGGATTGAGGCACCTGGGTATTTCAGGACTTGCCTGTTTTTTTTGGACCGTCACCCAGGCTCAAAGGGATCATGAGACTATTCATACTAGAAACTTCCGTGTGCAGCCACAAGCTATTATGGGCTCTAGCATAGTTGACTAAGTCGTGCGAACTCTTACAGTGGTAGACTAGCAGATGTAGGGGATGTAGGTGGTACCGTCTACCCATCGTAAGGTGCTAGCGCTTCTGAAAAACTATGTCTCGATCATCCGTCTTCTCAAACACCATGTAGTGCGAGAAACCAAACGAAGGCGGTCGAGTCTTGTGGGGAAAAGTGCGCAAACCTCTGCGGAGTGTAATAAACTAATCATGGTTAGCCGTGTCCCTGGTTATGGACATCTTGAGTATCTAGTACTTGGATTTTCATGTGAATCTCAACATGTTACTCTAAATTAATTTTGTTGGGTTATGTTTAATGATGATGCTTAATTGGGATTGAGAATGCTGTAAACCATTCTCAATGTTTAACAACTACCATGATAGTTAAATAAATTTATTCCTTTGAAGTAGGGAAAAATTGGCTTTACGCAAAACTGTAACCATAGAGCTTTCCACCAGCCAAATATGCATATAGTATAGCTGTTTCATTCCATTACTCTCTATGTGTTACCTTGCCAGCATATTCCATGTGCTGACCCGTTTTCGGGCTGCAACGTTAATGTTGCAGACTTTTCAGACGACGATTAAGGAGTTTTTAGGTCGTGGTCCTATACTCAGTGATGCCGTTGGAGTTGATGGACTCACTTATCTTCCAAGCCTTCCGCTATTATCATTATTAGATGGCCTTAAGCCATACTTATTGTAATAAGTTCTCTTTTGAGACACTCGATGTAATAAGTGTGTGATTGCTACTCTGCTATAAATCCTCCGAGTATTGTGTGGTGTCAGCATTACTGATGCATGGATGACACCGGAGCACAGAGATCAGACTGTTCGAGGTCTGGTCGCTACAGAGATGGTATCAGAGCACACGTTGATTGTAGGACACGACCACTAAGCACAAGACCTAGAACACTATTCACTCTCTTCTCTTCTGACCTCTCATTTTTTCTACTCTTTAGGATGGCGGATGCAAGGAACAAGTTCACACAACCGGATGAAGATACACCCTTTGGACGCCACTTGAAGGAAGTCACTAGATACCTGAATATAGGAGTACCAAGCTTCACGGGAACCTACAACGCCACTTTACCTGAAGAAGAGCGCTGGATGATTCAAGTTCAAGTTCCAGGAAGGACGTTCATGCCAGTCACTGAGCCCATAGAGTTTTCTTTTGATGCACCAACTTGGAGTCTAGAAAAGAGCATGGCAGCTCACATCGCCATGGGACGCATTGGAGAAGTCTACCGCAAGGATCTCAAGGATACTATCTACCAGATTTGTCGGCGCCGAGATGAACACTGGGAGATGATCAGCACCAGGAAGGATAGATCAATCGCAGCTTTTATCCAGGAGCTAAACCAGCACATTCGACGACAGAAGAACCATGTAAGTGCATCTAGTGCCACCCCTAGTTGGTTTTGGAGTATTGACGACAAACCTAGTTGAGGGACTAATGTGTTTGTGAGAATTGCAGGAAACACAGGTAGAAGTCCCTCATTGATTCGGTTTTACTACCAGAGATGACCCCTAAAAATGTATGAAGACATTGAAGACAAATGTGGTATATGAAGATATTCACACTAAAGACTATGACAAAAGAAGACACGTTATGAAGCCTATGGAACTCGAAGACTTAGATCTTTCGTAGTTCTTTTTATTTTGTGTTGAGTCATAGGAACCACCGTACTGTTAAGTGGGGTCCAGGAGAACCAGTCAGAATGACTGAAGTGATGCCTAAATCAAAAACCTATGTCTTCGAGCGAAGACAATGAGAGCGAATCTTGTCCAGAGCCGGACAAGTCAGCTTTGCTTGTAGCCCAAGTAAAGTTGCCATGAGAGTTCGAAATCTGACCGTTGAGACACGTGTCAGTTCCTTAGTGACCCAGGGTCATTTCGGACAAATCAGGCCGGGTTGCCAAGTGGCTATAAATAGCCCACCCCCCACAACCATAAACGGTTGGCTGCTCAGATTTCAGTGCACGGCTTTTGTCGTTTGAGAGCAACCCACCTCGAAGCCTTTGAGAGAAAAATTCCTAGTGAGGAGAAAAGCCCTAACCACCCAAAGCCAGAGTAAATTGGGCATCACTTAAGTCTTCGTGTCTGTGTGATCTGAAGACTTATTACACTTGAGGACTGTGAATCCTCCAGACGGTTAGGCGTCGCGTTCAGAGCATCTAAGAGACATTGTGGATTGCCAGTGAACGAAGTCTGTGAAGGTTTGGGAGTCTACCTTGAAGACTTACCAGAGTGATTGGGCGAGGACTAAGTGACCTTAGCTCAAGGAGAATACGGTGAGGACTTTGTGTCCTGAACTGTGTGTTCAGGACTGGGTGTCCGGGACTGTGTGTCCTAAGGTTTAAATACCTAGCCGCTCCAACCAGACGTATAGTTGTCACAGCAACTGGAACTGGTCCAACATATCATTGTCTTCAACGAGTCACTGGTTTTATCTTCACTTTCTTTTCTTACTGTTACTCATTGTGAAGCCATTGCATGCTTGCTTTATCTTTTGTCTTCACAACATGAATGTATGATCTATTTGGCTTCATAACTTCTTCCTACCTGATCCTTATTACACTGAAGCTGTTTGTCATTGTGCTTTCACTCTATTGAATACATGACCATGGCTGGCCTAGTGTAATCTAACTTCCGCTGCATAGTAATAGGCATAATCTTCACTGTTTGTCTTCATAACTCTCACCTTTTGAAGACTTTCATAAAAATCGCCTATTCACCCCCCCTCTAGTCGATATAACGCACTTTCAATTGGTATCAGAGCAAGGTGCTCCCTTGTTCTGTGTGATTCGGTTTAACCACCTGGAGTTTTAGCTATGTCGACTGCAGGGATAATCAAAGTCTCCGCTGCGTGCCCCGTCTTCGATGGAACTGAATATCCCTACTGGAAGAATAAGATGCGCATGCATCTTGAAGCCATTGACGTCGACCTATGGTATGTCGTCGAGAACGGCGTTCCCAAGGCTGGAGAAGGTGTCACTGCTGCTGATGTCAAGAAGTTCACTCAACTGGACTCTACTGCCAAAAATATCATCTGTGGTCATCTGACAAAAGGACAGTATGGCCATGTGAGTGCTTTGAAGACATCCAAGCTGGTCTGGGACTGGCTCTCCAAGGTCAATGAAGGCGTCTCAACCCAGAGAGATCAAAGAATCAGTGTTCTTTGCAACCTCTTCAACCGCTTCAAGCGAAATGACAATGAGAATGTCCAGCACACATTTGACCGGCTCACTGACATCACAAATGAGCTTCAAGCCCTCGGAGCCACTGAGATCACCAAACATGAAATCGTCAAGACGCTGCTGAGATCACTTGATAGTTCGTTTGACATCCTGGCCCTGATGATTCAAGAACGTCCTGATTTCAAGACACTCGATCCGTCTGACATACTTGAGAGGCTCAACACACAGAGTTTCAGCTTTCTGAGAAAAGAGATATCTACGGTCCAAAACATGGGCGAACTCGTGCCTTGAAGGCAAAAACTGTTTCCTCATCTGAAGAAGAATCTGACTGCAGTTCTGATGATCCTGAAGACATTGGAAGAGAACTTGCAATGCTAGTGAAGAAGTTCCAAAAATTCACCAAGAAGAAAGGCTTCAGAAAATCTTCACGATCAAGCTCAAGGAATGATGAAGTTTCTGCTCATGACTACAAGAAGAAAACATGTCACAAGTGCAAGAAAACTAGACACTTCATCTCTGAGTGTCCACAATGGGACAATGAGAACAGAAGGAAGAAGAAGAGCAAGGAATATGATTCTGACGACAAGAAGAAGAAGAAATACTCAAAGTCTTCTTCCAAGTCTTCTTCAAAGTCTTCAACACACAAGAAGAGCTCATCTGGCAAGGCACGTGCGTTTGTTGGCAAGGAGATGGATTCAGAGGAGGAGTCCGCATCTGAGGAGGCAGAGGTGGAGTCTGAGGAGGAGTCTAATTCTGGCATTGTGAGTCTGGCTACAGCATACGTCGCCAAGTCCATCTTCAACACTGAAGACAATGACTGCATCACCGACACCGATGCAAATGACAAGAACGACTCCACTCCTACCTACTGCTTCATGGCACGCGGTGCCAAGGTAAACACACGCACTACTCGCTATCAAACATCTAGTGACGATGACTCTGACTGTGATTCAAAACCCAGCTACAAAACACTTGCTAAAATTGCAACTGAACAACAAAAAGCTATGGAACATATTCAAAAACTGTTAGACAGAAGCGTTGATCTGTTGGGTGCTGAAATGACTCGATCTAAATCCTTAATTGAAGACATAAAAAACCTTCACGTTAAGTATCAGGAACTTGAAGATCGTCTTGATACTCTCTCAAAAACTCATGAAAAGCTTTCCTATGATTATCTTCAAAGGAAGCAAGAACTTGAGAAATTGAGAGCGGCTCATGAAGATCTTCAAAAGGAAAACGAGTCACTTCGCGCCGAACAGATCAGTCCCGCTCAGGAAGGATTTGAACCACCATGTCTTAAATGCATTGAGCATGATAATGCTACTTCTGTTGCTGAATGTTCCACTGCTACTGCTGTTTCAATATCTTCAACTGTTGATGTGGTAACTAACCCCTCTGCTGAGGATACCAATGCTATTGCTGATGGGAATGCTAGGTTGAAGACATTGCTTGAAACAGGGATGTACAAAAGCCTTAAAGGACATCAGACATTATGTGATGTCCTCAAGAAGCAGATTCTGAACCGAAACCCTAGGAAAGAGGGTGTTGGGTTCGTGAGGAAAATAAATGCAGATGGCTCTTACTGGAAACCTGAGCAGTACCCCAAAACTACATGGGTTGCTGCAAAGGAACTTTCAGCAGATCCATCCAATTTATCTGGCTTCACTTGTGCTAACCCCATTATCATTGATGAATCCTTTGATGCAAACTATAAACTGTTTAAGAATCAGAATGGTGAAGTGTTTGCCAGGTACATTGGTACTAACTGCAGGAATGGACCGCCTATGAAGAAGATCTGGGTTCCCAAAAAGTGTCTGGAAAATCTTCCTGTGAATGTCTTCATGACACCTCACTTGAAGAAGACAAACCTCAGACCAAAGACTTCATACGGTCCAATGGTTTCATACAAACAGAGGACTCACCTGATTCACACTAACGCAAATGTTTTGCAGGGAAACCATACTCAGGCATATGAATATGAGAGCGGTTCATCGAACCGTCATGTTCATATGACCAAAAATTATTCTGCTTATTCCTATGAGTATTATTGTCCATCTGCTAGACTGTTTGCTAAGGCTTCAAAGCCAAAATTCTCAGATGCTGCACTTAGACTTATTGCTTCTAAGCCACCCTTGAAGATGTGGGTGGTTAAGAAAGCTTAACTCTCTCTTGCAGGGAAAGGTCTCCAGCAGAAAAACAAAATCTTCTGACGCCATTGCTGGGGACCTTAAAAATCTTGTAGGGCGCAAGATAAAATGCCCGAATGGCATCATTATGTACCTCGGTCCTGAATCGCATGCTACTCTCCCTATTAGTCCTAATCTGGATCTAAGTTTTCATAACCCACTGGTCCGTCAAATGTTTTTGCTTCACAATTCTCTTCGTGAAGCCTATCCCCCTAACTGCACTGTAGGGTACGACACCAGCGACTTCAAAGTCTTCAGAATGGATTATTGACAGTGGGTGTACAAATCACATGACTGACAAAAGAAGCCTTCTTATGGACTCAACCTTACGTCCATCCGACAAGAGCCACATCACATTTGCTGACACTAGTAAAAGTAAGGTATTGGGTCTAGGTAGAGTTGCAATCTCAAAGGATCAACACATGGATAAAGTCATGCTTGTTGAATCCCTTGGCTTCAACTTAATGTCTGTCTCAATGCTTTGCGATTTAAACATGATTGTAATGTTTGGAAAATATCATTGCCTAGTACTAATGGAATCTGACAAGTCTCTAGTGTTTGAAGGGTATTGAAAAGATGATTTGTATGTGGTAGATTTCTCAGCAGGACCACAACTTGCAGTATGTCTTCTTGCAAAAGCTTCAGAATGCTGGCTTTGGCATCGGAGGCTTGGGCATGCTGGCATGAGGAACCTCCACACTCTTGCGAAGAAGAAGCATGTCATAGGCATCGAGGGTGTCAAGTTCAAGAAAGATCACTTATGCGGTGCCTGTGAAGCAGGGAAGATGACAAGGGCAAAACATCCTTCGAAGACAATCATGACCACTACACAACCCTTCGAACTGCTCCACATGGATCTTTTCGGTCCCACTCACTACTCAACTTTTACTACTACTGCTTGCCTCTATGGCTTCGTCATTGTTGATGATTACTCTAGATATACTTGGGTGCACACAATCCTTTACAAGACTAAAGTGCAGGATGTCTTCAGACGCTTCGCCAATCGAGCTATGAACAATTTTGGCGCCAAGATAAAGCACATCAGAAGTGACAATGGCACTGAATTCAAGAACACTGGCCTTGATACATATCTGGATACCTTGGGCATCACACATGAATTCTCAGCTCCGTACACGCCACAGCAGAATGGCGTCGTCGAACGCAAGAACAGAACACTCATTGAGATGGCCAGAACAATGCTAGATGAATACAAGACTCCAAGAAAATTCTGGACTGAAGCCATTGATACTGCATGCCATACAATCAATCGTGTTTATCTTCACAAGCTTCTGAACAAGACATCTTATGAACTCCTAACTGGCAAGAAGCCAAATGTCAGCTACTTCATAGTATTTGGAGCAAGGTGCTGGATCAAGGACCCACACCACACCTCAAAGTTTGCACCAAAAGCACATGAGAGCTTTATGCTTGGATATGGAAAGGATTCACACTCCTACAGAGTCTTCAATCTCTTCCATTACAAAGTGGTTGAAACAGTGGATGTGCGGTTTGATGAGACAAATGGTTCACAAAGAGAGCAACTGTCAAATGTTCTAGATGAAGTTCTAGCTAGTGAATCAATCAAGCTTATGGGAACTGGAGAGATTATACCTTCTGAAGCTCATCCTGAAGAAGAACTTATCATCTCAGCACCTGACCAACATGAAGACATTGCTCAACCTGAAAACATTCCTCCCAACAACAACACAGATCAGCAAGAGCAAAGTCTTTGCCCTATACATCCTCGTGTTGCCAATGAAGTGCAGATTGACAGAATAATTGACAGCATCAATGCACCTGGTCCACTCACTCGTTCAAGGGCAACTCAGCTAGCAAATTTCTGTGGGCACTTCGCATTCGTATCAATATCAGAACCCACGAAAGTTGAAGAAGCCTTCATGGAACTTGAATGGATTCAAGCTATGCAAGAAGAGCTTCAACAGTTTGAGCTGAATAATGTATGGGAACTGGTTAAGCGTCCTGATCCACGAAAGCACAACATTATAGGCACTAAATGGATATATCGCAACAAACAAGATGAGCATGGTCAAGTTGTCAGAAATAAAGCTCGTCTCGTTGCTCAAGGATATACTCAAGTGGAGGGCATTGACTTCGATGAAACATTTGCTCCTGTGGCTAGGCTTGAAGCCATACGCATACTGCTGGCCTATGCAAATCATCATAACATACTTCTATATCAAATGGATGTGAAAAGTGCCTTTCTCAATGGCAAGATTGAAGAAGAAGTGTATGTTGCACAACCGCCTGGCTTTGAAAATCCAAAACATCCTGACATGGTATACAAGCTCAACAAGGCACTGTATGGCCTCAAACAAGCCCCTAGGGCCTGGTATGACACACTCAAGTACTTCCTGAAGAGCAAAGGCTTCATACCTGGTTCCCTGGATCCCACTCTTTTCACGAAGACATATGATGGTGAACTGTTTGTGTGCCAAATATATGTGGATGACATTATCTTCGGCTGCACAAATCAGAAGTACAGTGAAGAGTTTGGATATATGATGCAAGAGCAATATCAGATGTCCATGATGGGGGAGCTAAAGTTCTTCCTTGGTCTTCAAATACGACAACAGCACAATGGCATCTTCATATCTTAAGAGAAGTATCTCAAAGATTGCCTGAAGAAGTTTGGTATGCAAGACTGCAAAGGATTCACAACACCAATGCCAGCCAAACATCATCTAGGTCCTGACGACAATGGTAAAGAGTTCGATCAAAAGGTATACCGCTCCATGATTGGGTCTTTGCTTTATTTATGTGCATCTAGGCCAGATATCATGCTTAGTGTTTGCATGTGTGCTCGATTTCAAGCGGCACCAAAGGAGTCGCATCACTTAGCTGTGAAGCGAATTCTTCGATATTTGTCTCACACCCCAACTCTAGGATTATGGTATCCAAAGGGCTCAGAGTTTGATTTGGTTGGATTTTCGGATGCTGATTATGCTGGTGACAAGGTTGATCGCAAGTCTACATCGGGCACATGTCACTTTCTGGGACGATCACTTGTATGTTGGTCTTCAAAGAAGCAGAACTATGTATCTCTCTCCACTGCTGAATCTGAATACATTGCTGCTGGATCTTGCTGCGCTCAGCTTCTGTGGATGAAGCAAACACTCAAGGACTATGGCATTCATCTGAAGCAGGTGCCACTATACTGCGACAACGAAAGCACCATCAAGATTGCCAACAACCCAGTTCAGCACTCGAAGACAAAGCACATTGAAATTCGTCATCACTTTCTCAGAGATCATGTTGTGAAGGAAGACATTGATATCATTCACGTCAACACTGAAGAGCAATTGGCAGATATCTTCACCAAGCCCTTGGATGAGAAGAGGTTTTGCAAGTTACGGTGTGAGCTAAATATCTTGGAATCCTCAAATGTCCTGTGATCAGGCACACATCCTAACACTTATGCATATTGATGACTTAGATGTGCAACACACAAAGTAAAGTATATCTTCAATCAATGAAGACATACATTCTAAGTGTGAATACATTAATGTGGAATTTGACTTCGGAGCGCCACGATAATTGTGCGCCGTGTCTAGGTCTAATACTTCCCATACGGTGGGTAACGCCACCACCAAATGTTCCATTTTGAAGTGTTTCACTCATGGCGTTACCTTGCAATATCTTCACATTTGGTTTGGCTTCGAACTCAACATGTCTTCATGATTATCTTCACTACCTTGATTATGTAGATATATACATAATAGTGTTCTGTCCTCTACAGCATTCACTTATAGCTATGTCTTTTTGGTTGAATCTTTTGAACTAAGTGAATGTGATCGGACCCTAATCTCTCTATGCTTTCTATATCAAATTCTATCTCTCCAAGTCATATGCATTCTATTGAAACTGTCGAATGTCTTCACTGTGTCCTTGTCAGCTGAAGATATAGAGACAACCATAAAGTCCGTTTTTAATGCTCATTCCTCCACATAAAATCCAGAGAAGCAGGAACGACCGCCCGACAATTTAGGCGTGCGTGGGACGTGGAACAAACCCCAAACGTCCGCTAACTGGCCACGCGTTCCTCAAATGCGAACCGCCAGGGGCACCTGTGTAATAGCACAGTGCCGCCCCTGAGCCTATAAATTCACACTTACCGCGGTCATTATCTCCTTCTTCCACCCTCGCACGAACCCTAGCGCCACCGCTAGCACTCGACGACGCCGGAGACGAAGCGCTTCGCTGCCGCAACCTCTCCAACGCCGTCCTCACGCCGACCGCGGACATCGTCCTCTCCGTCGTCGCCGTAGGTGTTTTCCGTCGCCAAGTTAGGGCACGGAGGACTGAACTGCTCGGCATCAACTCCCTTCCGTCTAGCAGTTCCAGTGTGGTAAATAAAACTTCTTTTTACAGCCCCTTTGATCTTATGGTTCTGTCACTTTCTACCATAAGAAGTTTCTCTTCACACTAGCTAGATCTCTCGCTGCATCTCATGACATGCCTAGTATATTCACTTGTGCTTCATAAAGTAGTTAGATTCCTCACTTGTACTGATCTGTGGGTTCGTACAAATCTGGAACCAACTTCTTATCTATGAGTGAATGTCTTCGCACGATGAGGTCAATGTCTTCTAAACTGATTAATCTTCAAAACCTTCTGAGAACGCATATGACCTCTTCCCCTTCCCTCGCACCTTAATGCTGTCACAGGTACATGTCCGTGGGAGAATCCTTCGGTTCTCATAGTCTGCATTCATTTGCAGAATTCCTACAGCATCACATAAACTCTCCTGAAGCCAGTTCCTGTTGGTCCAGAAAAAGAAAGCCTTTGAAGGTTTTGAAGCCTTTCAAGTTAAAATTTATGGCTTCAGAAGTAGCAGCAAGGAAGGGGGGCAGACAGAGACGTGAGGGAACTTCCAAAGATCTGCCTGAAGACTTGGCAGAAATGTACAAAACAGATCCAGAAGAGAGCTATGGGCAGCGCAAGACCCGAATCCAATGGATTCGACGCTATTGGGCAGAACAGTGGTTCAAATACCGCTTCGTCACCCAGGAGTATGCTGAAAAGAGTGCTATCAAGAGGCCATGGGGGGATATCTTATACAAGAACCTTGTACCCAGGACCAGAGATGAAGCCATTGCTCAAGGCTTCTACCCATGCATGGTCCGAGGACCACAGCCTGATGATGCACATCCGTCGTCACTCCTCTGGTGCCGTGACGACAATCTCTTCAAGCGCAACTTTCAGTTTGCCCAACAGTCAGCGAAGCTAAACAAGAAGAAATTTGGGTTAGACTTCAACCCTGGCCCCTCCGCACCTAGGGCAGATGGCACACGCGACGCGGAACCCAATATCATCGGTCCGTTTGCCAATCTTGAGGGCCTGATCACCCACATCTTAGTCCAAGGGACTGCTGTGAATGACCCTCCAGCTGACTCTGATTCTGATGAAGCTCCTGCTGTGCCGAAGCCAAAGCAAACGAAGAGATCAAAAGCTTCAAAGCCGGCCCATGCCTCAAAAATCTCAAGGGCAAAGCCATTGAAAACTGCACCTCCTGAAGTCAGTGTGCAGTCTGAAGACGTATCCCGCGTCTCCAAGCCCCTGAAGGAAAAGGAGCCCCAGCAACAATCAGGCAAAGTGCTCACTGCTGCTGCCATTCTACGCAGCGAAGCCATTGATCTATCAAGCGATGAAGATCTGGGAGATGACGCTCTAGAGAAGCTTATCAAAAGCAAGGAAGAAGCTGAAATCTTCAACAATCTGCCTCTCTTTGATGTCGCCATCATCCACAGCTTCATCGATGAATGGTTTGACTCACCAGACATCAGCTTCGATGATCTGCAGCTGCCTGTTGGACTCAGCATCGCCTTCCAAGGCGCAATTGCTTCAGAACTGGCCATTGCTCAGCGCATTGTTGAGCTGAAGCAGAAAATTAATCACGAAAAGGCTCAGTTCAAGAAGCACATGGCCAGCCTCAGCGTGCAGGAAGTGAGGAGCTTCAAAATCATGCTGCATGAGCTCAAAGAAAACTTTCTGAAGAAGCGTGCTGAAGCTCAGGGCTCGCGTGAAAGGATGAAGTCTTTGGTAGAAAAATGTGTTCAAGCCTACAACGAGGCTGAAAAGCGCAAGGCACTTGGGCGTCCTGGCATCGACCCCAAGATGGCCACAAAGAAGAAGAAGGAGCCTGCTGTGAATGAACCAGAGGCACCTCGGCAAGAAGCGGTTCAAATTGTCTTCCCCACTGCAACGACTGGCTCGAAGCCAAAGAGCCGGTCAACAGCTTCAGAGCTAAAGAAGACAAGAACTACAGAGGCTGAAGCCAGAAAAAGGAAGAGCTCTGAAGCCTCTCCTACTGCCCCCAGCAAAAAGAAGCGCAAGACCAAGAAATCTAGGGCTGCTCCCACAGAACCCTTGATGGTTGAACCCCTTTCTGTCATTCACCCCAATGCAGAAAGACGACTGACAGTTCATGAGCCTGCTCCCACAGAGGCTCCTGAAGCTGAAGATATTCCAGCAGCCGACCCCACAGCTGCTGAAGACATTGGTCACCAAGACAATGTACAAGATGATGCAGCCCTTCCTCCGCTTGAAACAAGCGAACTCATCAGTATTGGTCGTCCTCTGACGCCAATGGCACAAGATGAGTCATGGGCGGATCGCCCTCAGGAGGAAGAAGACATTGAGGCCCAACCCACTCCAACCCCACAAGCGTCGTCTGCATTCCGTAGGCTTCACAAAGGTCCAAGGCCTCAAGTCCATACTGCAGAAATTCCGGCTGCATCAGCCGAAGACAATGTAGAAGCACCACCAGAACCCACTTCCCCGCTCCATCAAGATGCAATTGTCCGGGAGAACGTGCCTGAAGTTGTCCCTCCAACTACACAAGCGGAAGAAAATGTTGCGGCTGCCACCACAAACACTGAAGCCAATGTGGAGCCCGCCCCACCAAATGCTTCAGCGGACAGCGAAGCTACTGAGCCAGACGCTTCTGTTCCTGAGTCTGCTGCAGGTCCACAGTTTGATTATCACATTGAGCACAGGCCTCATGTCCAGAAGCCAGTCCCAAGGCTTCCAAGGTTCCCAGGTCCTGCATCAGCACCTGGCTCCTTTGATATTAACAGCTTCAAGGCAGACAATACATTTTTCAATAGCTCCAAGAACCCCTATTCAAGGGAAAGGATTGTATCAGATAGGTTCTGGAGCTATTCTCAGCGCAGCTATTATTCATGCATCTTATACAACCAAGGTCGCATCTTCCCGCACAAGCGCCTTGAGGTTGAAGCCATTGCTGGTCTGCCATGTCTTGAGGAAGCTTTGGATTGCTTCAAGCAAGTGGGTCTGCTGCCGTTTGTGACTGATGAAGAGCACTGGAATGAAGAGCTTCTGCTTCAGTTCTATGCCACCCTTCATATAAAAGGATACAACAGAGATCCGAAGACTTGGATCCTGGAGTGGATGACTGGCAACGTCCATCATGAAGCCAATGCATTTGATATCATTGAGCTCACCGGCCTGCCCACTCCAGGCGAATTCTTCGAGGAAGGCTGTCAACTACATTCTGAAGCTATTGAGAGCATATTCCAGAGGCCTGAACCCGATATGAGTCAGATGCTCTCAATAATGAAGCCATTGCCTCATGATGCACCTTATCCTACTGAGTTCTTCGTTGAAGACCTAGAGTACCTGCCCAGGACCATATATCACATCATCCGGCGGACTCTCTGGCCCATTAAGGGGCACTCTCCAAATGCAAAGATTGAAGGTGCAATGAAGACTCTCATATTCTATATCCTGCATGGCAAATGCTTCAACGCACAGGATCTCTTCATACGCCAACTTGCAGCGTCAGGCTCGGAATTATTTGGTTTGAAGTTCTATGCTCCTTGGGTGATGAGGCTAATCAAACTGCACTCTGCGATCTCGTATCAGCCCTCAGCCCAAAACCATCGGATCTTCCTGCCAGATGTGGATACCTCTGATGAAGCCATATATCCCGAACCTGCCAAGCAACCAATAAGTCTTCAGAATGCAGAACACCAGAGCTTCACGCAGAACATTGAAGGTGTTGAAGCCATATCCAGGGTATATCCGTTGGCTGGCACTACACATGCACCAGCATCTATTGAAGCCACAGACAGCACCAATGCTCCAAGACCCAAGAAGCATGCTCGTGTCCTCACTGACCGAGAGCTTCTTGTGGCCCTTCACCAAAAGCAGGATAGGCATCACGACTGGCTAAAACGTCAGATGAAGAGCCTCTTGGTGGATGTCAATCGTCTTCGAAACCTTGCCACCAAGAATGCCTTCGTTACCCACGAAACCTGTCGTCGTACATGGAAAGGGCTCTCAATGATATGTACTGAAGCTGAACTTGAAGAGGATGGCTTCACAGAGCATTTCAAGTTTGACACCACACCTCCTAGAAGGGCTGTGATGCGCAACACACCATCACTTGAAGACTCTGAGTTTTCTTCATCTGCTGCCACAGTTACTGCAAGAATCATTGATGAAGACGACGATGCTACATCACCATCACCTGCTTCAGCACCTCCAAGTTCTGCACCGCCAAACAACTCCACCGACCCTGCTACGCCTGGGAACGCGTAGAAAAATCTATGTCTTCAAACCTTTTTGGTCATTACTGACAAAAGTGGGAGAAGCATATGACGTTTATAGTCTTCAAGCGGGTCAATATCAGCGGGTGCCTTATGTTTTGTTATATTTTGCCTCGTGTTTACAACTCTTGCTTTTGCTTTATTTGGTTCTTTGAGTTGTAAACACTAAAACTCGATGGTCGTCTGCTACTTGTTCGCCACTCTGTTTGCGAAGATAAATTCCGCACTTATCTCATTCTGCAGACGTCCATTTTCCATTATGCATGTCATTATCTTCATATACTTTCACATGCATAGTGGATTGTCATCATAAGCTGAAGTGGATCTCCACAAGTACAACCTGCCATGTGCATTTGCATTCCAAAAGCAAATTAACTTATATGCACATCTTCAGGGGGAGCCCTTGCAACTTATGAAGACAATTCCCTATCCTTTACAAACTTCACACTTTATATTCCCCGTTGAAAACTTCAACTAGTTTGTCATCAATCACCAAAAAGGGGGAGATTGTAAGTGCATCTAGTGCCACCCCTAGTTGGTTTTGGAGTATTGACGACAAACCTAGTTGAGGGACTAATATGTTTGTGATAATTGCAGGAAAACACAGGTAGAAGTCCCTCATTGATTCGGTTTTACTACCAGAGATGACCCCTAAAAATGTATGAAGACATTGAAGACAAAGGTGGTATATGAAGATATTCACACTAAAGACTATGACAAAAGAAGACACGTTATGAAGCCTATGGAACTCGAAGACTTAGATCTTTCGTAGTTCTTTTTATTTTGTGTTGAGTCATAGGAACCACCGTACTGTTAAGTGGGGTCCAGGAGAACCAGTCAGAATGACTGAAGTGATGCCTAAATCAAAAACCTATGTCTTCGAGCGAAGACAATGAGAGCGAATCTTGTCCAGAGCCGGACAAGTCAGCTTTGCTTGTAACCCAAGTAAAGTTGCCATGAGAGTTCGAAATCTGACCGTTGAGACACGTGTCAGTTCCTTAGTGACCCAGGGTCATTTCGGACAAATCAGGCCGGGTTGCCAAGTGGCTATAAATAGCCCACCCCACAACCATAAACGGTTGGCTGCTCAGATTTCAGTGCACGGCTTTTGTCGTTTGAGAGCAACCCACCTCGAAGCCTTTGAGAGAAAAATTCCTAGTGAGGAGAAAAGCCCTAACCACCCAAAGCCAGAGTAAATTGGGCATCACTTAAGTCTTCATGTCTGTGTGATCTGAAGACTTATTACACTTGAGGACTGTGAATCCTCCAGACGGTTAGGCGTCGCGTTCAGAGCATCCAAGAGACATTGTGGATTGCCAGTGAACGAAGTCTATGAAGGTTTGGGAGTCTACCTTGAAGACTTACCAGAGTGATTGGGCGAGGACTAAGTGACCTTAGCTCAAGGAGAATACGGTGAGGACTTGGTGTCCTGAACTGTGTGTTCAGGACTGGGTGTCCGGGACTGTGTGTCCTAAGGTTTAAATACCTAGCCGCTCCAACCAGACGTATAGTTGTCACAGCAACTGGAACTGGTCCAACATATCATTGTCTTCAACGAGTCACTGGTTTTATCTTCACTTCCTTTTCTTACTGTTACTCATTGTGAAGCCATTGCATGCTTGCTTTATCTTTTGTCTTCACGACGTGAATGTATGATCTGTTTGGCTTCATAACTTCTTCCTACCTGATCCTTATTACACTGAAGCTGTTTGTCATTGTGCTTTCACTCTATTGAATACATGACCATGGCTGGCCTAGTGTAATCTAACTTCCGCTACATAGTAATAGGCATAATCTTCACTGTTTTTCTTCATAACTCTCACGTTTTGAAGACTTTCATAAAAATCGCCTATTCACCCCCCTCTAGTCGATATAACGCACTTTCAAACCAGATATGCGCCGACATGATAGATCTGAAGATGGCTAAGACTAGAATCAAGGAACCGGAGGAAGAACTCAAGGCTACACGTGAAGATTATGAAGAAGAAATTGAAGTATTGGTGGAGAAGAATGACGACCTGATCAAGAAGATTGGAATATTTATGGGAGACCCTACGCTAGTAGATGAAGACGAAGAACCCAAGGAGATTAGCCCGGAAGACTACATCATCATCGATGGCACCAATTCGGAACCAGATAGTAGCGATGATAACTGCAACCGAAGAATATTTCTAGTAGACCACCTCATCAGTAGTAGTAGTCCACCATGTAAATATAGTAGTCCGAGCACTTTTGTGATAGATAGATCGATTGCATGCTCTTGTTTGATTGATTGAAGTGAATTGTTTGTTTTGCCTCATGTGCATATGGGTAGTGTTTTCTCTTTAGACCCCCTCTATTCTTATATCTCATCTTTTCTAAACCCTTAGATGCCTCCGAGACGTGACCCCGGATTTGCCTTTCCACCGGAGCTCACCCAGTTGATCCAGCAGTAGAACACATTGATGCAGTTGCTAGTCCAAAATCAGAATGAGGGGAACAACAACAACAACCCACCACCACCACCACCACCACCTGTTGACCACTTAGCCCGTTTTCTTAGGCTGAATCTGCCAGTGTTTTCCAGTAGCACCGAGCCGATAGTAGCAGATGATTGGCTCCGCAAGACAGCTAGGGAGTTTACCACAGCAGGATGCACAGATGCGGAGAAGGTGAAGTTTGCCGCACATCAGTTAGAAGGACCAGCAACATCATGGTGGGAGAATTTCACATCCACTTTCCCAGTTGACACTGTCACATGGGACCAGTTTCAGCAGGCTTTTCGTACTGCACACGTTTCAGCAGGAGCTATGGCCATGAAGAAGCGGAGTTTCGCAACTTGCGCCAAGGAGGAAGGACAGTTGGCCAGTATGTGGAGGAATTTAGTAAGCTAGCACATTATGCCCCAGATGACGTCGCTACGGATGCAGCTAAGCAGGAGAAGTTTCTGGAAGGACTGAATGATGAGTTGAGCATGCAGTTGATGGTAGCAACCTTCAACAACTACCAGGAGTTGGTAGATCGTGCTCTTATGATTGAAGGGAAGCAGTAGCAAATTGAGAATCGCAAGAGGAAGTATGGACAAGGAAAGTATAATTCAGGAGCTCAGCAGAAGCCACGTTTTACCCCTAGACCGGGAGGACATTTTCAGCATACTCATGGAGGAGGTAGCTCGCACAATCACAATGGCACCAAGAATGGTAATGGCAACGGAGGAAGCAACGGCTAGGACCGCACCAACCCCTCAACCCCAGCCAAGAAGGACCTAAGCCAAGTCACTTGCTTTAAGTGTTCGAAGACCGGACATTATGCCAATGAATGTCCTGAAGGCCAAAATGGCAATGGAAGTTCTGGGAAGAAGCCGAACCCTTTTAACAGGGGACAGGTGAACCACGTTAGCGTGGAGGAGGTTGAAGCTCAGCCCGATGCAGTAATAGGTAAGTTTTTGGTTAAGTCATTTACTGCACTCGTTCTTTTTGATACTGGTGTATCGCATTCATACATCTCAAGGGGATTTGTGGATAAGTATAACCTACCAACCCAAGCCCTTAGGTCACCCATGTTAGTAACCTCGCCCGGAGCAGAGTATGTGGCTAGTCTATGGTGTGATCGGTTACCATTAAGGATTGGTAACTATGTTTTTCCCTCAGACCTAATAGTATTGGAATCTCAAGGATTGGATGTGATATTAGGCATGGATTGGTTATCAAAGTATGAAGGGAATATTGAGTGTGCTAGTAAGTCAATTTTGCTTACCACCCCAGAAGGGAGAAGGATCAAGTATGTATCCCGGCATGTGCCAAAGCGGACTCAAGTAAATTGCCTAACAGGAGTTGTGCAGGAGGAAGTACCAGTGGTAAGGGATTTTCCTGATGTATTTCCAGAGGAGTTGCCAGGCATTCCACCGGATAGAGATATTGAGTGTTTGATTGAGCTATTGCCAGGCACAGGGCCAATATCAAAGAGACCATATAGGATGCCAGCAAAGGATTTGGTGGAAATTAAGAAGAAGATTAAGGAGTTACTAGATGAGGGATATATTCGCCCAAGTTCTTCACCTTGGGGATCGCCAGTACTTCTAGTGGAGAAGAAGGATGGATCGTTAAGGATGGTTGTAGATTATCGAGGATTGAATGAAGTAACGATCAAGAACAAGTACCCACTACCGATGATCAATGATCTGTTTGATCGATTGCAAGGAGCTAAGGTATTTTCCAAGATCGATCGGCGATTAGGATACCACCAGTTGAAGATTTGAGAACATGATATTCCGAAGACAGCTTTTACCACCAGGTATGGGCTGTATGAGTATACCGTTATGTCATTTGGTCTGACTAACGCACCTGCCTATTTTATGAACATGATGAACAAAGTGTTTATGGAGTTTTTGGATAAGTTCGTCGTAGTGTTCATTGATGATATCCTGGTTTATTCGAAGAATGAAGAGGAACATAAGGAGCATTTGCATTTGGTACTTGGAAAGTTCAGAGAACATCAATTATATGCCAAGTTCAGCAAATGTGAGTTTTGGTTGAAGGAAGTAGGATTCCTCGGACACGTTATATCAGGAGAAGGTATAGCAGTAGATCCCGCTAAAGTTGAAACCGTGACCAAGTGGGAAGCCCCAACAACAGTTGGAGAGATCCGGAGTTTTCTTGGACTCGCAGGATACTACCGGAGATTTATTGAGAATTTCTCAAAGATTGCGAAGCCTATGACTGAGTTGTTAAAGAAGGATACCAAGTTCATATGGACAGAGGAATGTGAGGCTAGTTTTCAGGAGTTGAAGAAACGTTTGGTTACCTCACCAGTGTTGATTTTGCCACACCAGACCAAAGATTATGAGGTGTATTGTGACGCTTCACGTCAAGGACTTGGAGCAGTGCTTATGCAGGAAGGGAGAGTTGTTTCATATGCCTCAAGACAACTGAAGCCTCATGAGTTGAATTATTCCACGCATGATTTGGAGTTAGCAGCCGTAGTGCATGCTTTGAAGACATGGAGACATTTTCTCATTGGAAACCATTGTGAGGTGTACACAGATCATAAGAGTTTGAAGTACATTTTCACACAGATGGAGTTGAATCTCAGACAAAGGAGATGGTTGGAGCTTATCAAGGATTATGATATGAAATTACATTATCACCCTGGAAAGGCTAATGTAGTAGCTGACGCATCAAGTCGCAAGAGCCATGTCAATACATTAATGACGGGAGGAATACCAAGGGAGTTAGCAGAAAATCTTCGTGAACTATGTTTGGAAATAGTTCCGAGAGGCTATGTAGCAGCATTGGAGATTCAGTCAACTTTGATGGATAGAATCAGAGAAGCTCAGAAAGCTGACAAAGAGATTGCCGCTATAAAGGAGAAACTGAGCAAAGGAAAAGCTAAAGGATTCCGTGAGGATGAGCACGACACCCTATGGTTTGAAGACCGCGTTTATGTGCCCAATGACCCAGAGATCAGGAAGTTGATTTTGCAAGAGGCACATGACTCACCGTATTCAATTCACCCAGGAAATACCAAGATGTATCTGGATTTGAAGGATATTTTCTGGTGGACTAGAATGAAGAAGGATATTGCGGAGTATGTAGCAGTTTGTGATGTATGCCAGAGAGTAAAGGAAGAGCATCAGAAGCCAGCAGGATTGTTACAACCATTGCCGATACCCGAATGGAAGTGGGATAATCTAGGCATGGATTTTATCACGGGATTGCCCAGGACTCGTTCAGGCTATGACTCGATTTGGGTTGTAGTTGATCGATTGACGAAAGTAGCTCATTTCATCCCAGTAAAGACCACTTACACCAGTGCTAAGTTGGCAAAGATATACATGACCAGGATCGTATGTCTGCATGGAGTTCCAAGGAGTATCGTATCAGATAAAGGAACCCAGTTTACCTCAAAGTTCTGGAAGCAGTTGCATGAAACTTTGGGAACCAGGCTAGAATTTAGTACAACTTTTGATCCACAGACAGATGGACAGACCGAGAGAGTCAATCAGATTTTGGAGGATATGCCGAGAGCTTGTGCGCTAGATTACGGATCTAGTTGGGACGATAATTTTCCATATGAAGAGTTCTCTTACAACAACAGTTATCAAACCAGTTTAAAGATGGCCCCTTTCGAAGCTTTGTACGGAAGGAGGTGCAGGACACCGTTGTCATGGGACGAAGTTGGAGATCGCCAGTTGTTTGGTCCTGACTTGATTAAAGAGTCTGCACAGAAGGTGAAGTTGATTCGCGATAGGCTCAAGGTAGCCCAGTCCAGACAGAAGAGTTATGCGGATTCTAAACACAAGGAGACAGTTTATGAAGTAGGATACAGAGCTTATCTTTGAGTATCTCCACTTCGGGGAACAAAGCATTTTGGAGTTAAAGGGAAGTTAGCGCCACGATTTGTAGGACCATATCGAGTTTTGGAGCGTATGGGAGAAGTGGCCTACAAGTTGGAATTGCCCGAAGGATTGTCAGGAGTACATGATGTGTTCCATGTTTCTCAGTTAAAGAAATGTCACGCGGAGACGGTTGATATACCATAGAGAGACACAGTGCCTTTGGAAACTATTCAGTTGGATAACGATTTGACCTACGAGGAGAAACCAGTTAAGATTCTCGAGTTTGCCAACCGAGTTACTCGCAGCAAGGTTATCAAGTTTTGCAAAGTTCAGTGGAGCAACCACACGGAGGATGAAGCCACCTGGGAACAAGAGGAAGATTTTCTCAAAGACCACCCTCACCTATTTTCTAGCCAACCCGAATCTCGAGGGCGAGATTCATCTTAAGGGGGGGGGGTAGGTTTGTAACATCCCAAATTTTCAATTTGGAATGTTATACATTAGATCATCATGCATATCATATTTTATTTTGCATTTTGGTTGATCCTAGAAATTCTACGCAACTCAATGACCCACGGAGAGAGTTGGGGATTTCGTTATTTTCATATTTGAGTTCTCTCAAATTTTGAGAATAGATCATTTGATTTTATTTATTTTATCGTCAATTATTTCTATTACAAAAATATGAGAGAGGGAATAAAATGACTTTCCCAAAATAAAGAAATATTGAGGATTTAATAATAGAATCAAATAAGATTTTATTTCGGAGTTTTTCGGTGTTTTATTTGAATGTAGGAAAAATGTGCGTTTTCCCAAATTGCATTTAGGGCCCAAATAAATGTTCACCTTGTGCGGCTTGATTTTAGAAGCCCGTGAAAATTTATTTCGGAATTTTTGGAGTCCGTTTAGTATTTCTTTTTATTTTTCTTCCGAGTGGAATAATTAAAAAAAAAACGAACCGACTTCGGGCCGTACCCGAGCGAGACACCGCCCGGGGGCAGCCTTTAAATAGCGCCGCCCCGAGCCGCCCCAGCCCATCAGCCCCGCCTCGATCCGCGCGCGCCACCGGAGCCGCCGTCGACGACGATCCCGCTGCCCGAGGTTCGTCACGCCTCATTTTCCGTGCCAAAAAAAAATTCGGCTTTCGTCGTTTTTCTTTTTCTTGGATTAAATCCGCGATTTTTCTGATCGCGATTCCTGATCCGATTTTCATTTTAGTATAACTTTTCGCTCATTTATCGGAATCAGGCGATTCAAGCGCCTAGAGTTTCGTCTCGAAACCCTTTATCCGTTTAACCAACTTAAACAAGTTTTTGTTATTGTAAAATTTGCCCTAGATCCAGATTACTAGAACGAAGTTGTTTTCTTTCGCCGTTTGACTTTCGTTGCTTCATTCGATTTGATTCTTTTTGCCAACCGGAATTTTTAAGTTGAACCTTCTGGTTAGATCTCTTATTTGAGTTTTACCTGTGCATTAGATGAGTACTTATTGTATGCTTGTTTGTTTGTCTGCGATAGAGTACCCGGAGTGCGCCGCCTGTTACTTCGAATCGTTAGGTTTCGCGGATCATCAGCAAGGCAAGTAACACTTTGATCATACCTTTTCTACTACCCAGTTTTATTGCATTATACCAATCCTCACACATTGCATGATTAGGATCTAATTAAATTGTGGGATGGGAAGTAGATGAGGTAGAACCTATTATCCGTTTATTATCAAACCTTTGGGAGTTACTTCTACGTTTGCTTATTATGTCATGCTATGCCAGTAGACGTGGATTGAGTGAGTGATATCCATGACAGATGTGAGATTGTTAATCAATGGTTTATCTAATGTGGCAACTTAAACACACATCTGGGTGGATTGAGGCCCTGGGTATTCCAGGACTTGCCTGTTTTCTTTTGGACCGCCACCCAGGCTCAAAGGGATCATGAGACTATTCATACTAGAAACTTTCGTGTGCAGCCACAAGCTATTATGGGCTCTAGCATAGTTGACTAAGTCATACGAACTCTTACAGTGGTAGACTAGCAGATGTAGGGGATGTAGGTGGTACGGTCTACCCATCGTAAGGTGCTAGCGCTTCTGAAAGACTATGTCTCGGTCATCCGTCTTCTCAAACACCATGTAGTGCGAGAAACCAAACGGAGGCGATCGAGTCTTGTGGGGAAAAGTGCGCAAACCTCTGCAGAGTGTAATAAACTAATCATGGTTAGCCGTGTCCCCGGTTATGGACATCTTGAGTATCTAGTACTTGGATTTTCATGTGAATCCCAACATGTTACTCTAAATTAATTTTGTTGGGTTATGTTTAATGATGATGCTTAATTGGGATTGAGAATGCTGTCAACCATTCTCAATGTTTAACAACTACCATGATAGTTAAATAAATTTATTCCTTTGAAGTAGGAAAAAATTGGCTTTACGCAAAACTGTAACCATAGAGCTTTCCATCAGTCAAATATGCATATAGTATAGCTGTTTCATTCCATTACTCTCTATGTGTTACCTTGCCAGCATATTCCATGTGCTGACCCATTTTCGGGCTGCAACGTTAATGTTGCAGACTTTTCAGACGACGATTAAGGAGTTTTTAGGTCATGGTCCTATACTCAGTGATGCCGTTGGAGTTGATGGACTCACTTATCTTCCAAGCCTTCCGTTGTTATCGTTATTAGATGGCCTTAAGCCATACTTATTGTAATAAGTTCTCTTTTGAGACACTCGATGTAATAAGTGTGTGATTGCTACTCTGCTATAAATCCTCCGAGTACTGTGTGGTGTCAGCATTACTGATGCAGGGATGACACCGGAGCACAGAGATCAGACTGTTTGAGGTCTGGTTGCTACAGGTTTTGTCTTCACTTTGCATACTAAGGATGTTAAGTCTATTGTCTATTAACACGACACATTCTGGAAAGTTGGATGTTTGGTTTCTGGCAGGTGTAGTGTCAGACTATGTCCCAAAATGAGCTCGGAAACTTTGAGATTTTTCTTCTTTTGGTCCATTTTTTAAGACTCATGTAGACTCGACAATCGGTTCTAGTTTCGACCGAGGGACTTTGTTAAATGATCATTTGTCTTGTGATCGATTGCCCTCATTTGCATAGATAAATCTACGTGATGTAGCCTTGACATCACATGCCCTTATGCCTGTTTAACAATTCTTTGAGCTCAAAGCCTTTCTGCCCACCGTTGCTAAGCCAAAACGCCCAAGCTTCATCTGAATTTCTAATGTCAACATAAGGTATCAAATCAGGCAATACATCTCGATAGTGTAAAAAATAGCATGAGCGCATGTAACGCCCTGACCAAGTTAAATGATCCTTTGTCTTGTGATCGATCGCCCTCATTTTCATAGATAAGTCTACATGATGTAGCCTTGACATCACATGCCCTTATGCCTGTTTAACATTTCTTTGAGCTCAAAGCCTTTCTGCCCACCGTTGCTAAGCCAAAACGCCCAAGCTTCATCTGAATTTCTAATGTCAACATAAGGTATCAAATCAGGCAATACATCTCGACAGTGTAAAAATAGCATGAGCGCATGTAACGCCCTGACCAAACCACCGGCTCCTGACTATTGAGCCTAGGATCTAGACTGGCCTCATAGACCAACACTAGTCTTTACTGCGGACTTTTTCCCCACGCGTGCGCATCCGAGATCAATTTCCCGGGGCGGTCACCCATCCTCAAATTCCTCCAAGAAAATCACGCTTTACTTTGAGGTTCCTTTCGGATGGGCTCTTGAAAAAGAAGGTGCACGTTATTGATATGAGTAGCCTATCATTCCTATTAAACTGGGATGTCACATAACCGACGTCCCCGACAGCCTAGCAGGAACGTTACCTCTTGGCACACGTCTGTGCATGCAAGTGCCAACATCCACATGTACCCCATGTATGCATCACTGACCCGCACATGCCCGTGTAATTGCAAGGGTCGGCTATGATACCAACTGTAACACCCGACCAAACCCACCAGTTCAACACTGATTCCTGGTCGTTGCACGTAGGGTCTAGATTGGCCCCATAGACCAACACTAGTCTTTAATTTGCACTTTGTCTTCACTCATGTGCACCCAGGATCAACTTTTCCAGTGGCTCACCCATTCTCAAATTGCTCTGAGCTAAGCACGTTTAACTTAAGATTTTTTTGGATGACCACACGGAAAAGAAGGTGCACCTTCTTAATATGAGTAGTGTACCATTCCTATTAAGTCACGATGTCACATCATTGGACTAATAAAATGCCGAGAAAATATGACTAAAAGCATTAACAAAGACATTCCAGAAAAGAACAAGCAAAGAGTACCAGTACTTGGAGAAGCAAAAATCCAAGTAAAACTATTGAGATCTGATGACATAGCCAATGTACTTGGCATAAGAAAAACTACTTACTTATCGGAATTAGAATCATGACACGTTGTGGTAGCCTCCTTTTCTGTCTCGGTTGCTTCTTCCATGAGAAAAAGGGATACATGATCAAGTTCAGCAGGTTGCTTCTTCCATGAGAAAAAGGGAAATTTGATAAAGTTTCAAAGTAATCAGATGGTGGAAGTTCGATCAATTCCAATGTTTTTCACTCATGTGTTAGACGTCAAGATAAAGGACTATGGAAACTTACATGAGATTGATTAGCACAGCAGACATCTCCGCCAAGCTCCGGCGATCTTGTTCCGACATTTTTTTGAGATGTCATTCCGATCAACTTTGGCGTCGTTTCGGTACTCCTGGCGCCTTTTTACGTGGCCGCGCACCTTTTTCCCCCGCTTGCGTCGTACAAGGCCGCATGGGCCGGTAGTTTCGGTGGCAATCCGAGCAACAGAGCCTCGTTATGTTTTCCTACCATTGGATGGCAACGGACCGCGTAGGGCATACTACATTCCTTTGTAGTAGATCGATCCAAGTCAGAGGATCTCATTCGGTGCGATTTGGACTTCATCACTAGGATTTTCGTCAAATAAAAGCGAGTTTTGTAGTGACTACCTCACCTAGCCCCAAAAAAGGGGTTTGTTGCTGCTAGTAGCTGTTGGAAATATGAGCAATTTACCAAATGATTTTATTAATAGAAATACTACATAAAGCATGATTAATATAGTAGAGATAAAACAAGTCATGCGTTCTGACAGAGAGAAGGTAAATAGCTTCTGCATATATGAACCGTAGCCTATCATATCTATACCAGATAGTATGGCAAGTAGCATATATGAAGTAGAACCTATCATGTGTAGGACAAGGACTAGAACAAGGAACTGCGGCAGAACCTTTAACAGGAAAGACAAGAACACGTACGGGACAGCAGCAGCAGAAGCGCTGGACTTGGGGTCGGTGTCCTCGCCTGCCATGTCGTCGAGGAGGTCGTGGACGTCGGGGAAGAAGTCGTCGGCGACCGGATCGTCCGTGATGAAGCAACCAGTAGTCGCGCTAAGCGCTCCCCAAAAACCTTATCACCCTTCTCCCGTACATGACTCAAAAGGTGCGGTTTCGGAGGCCTACTGTCCCGACCTGCGGTGCACGCCACAAGACGGGATGGGGAAGAACGCAGCAGCAGCGCAGTGGTCGGAACTTTGTGGCGAGAGGAAGAGGAGCTTCTGTTGTGTCTCTCTGGAGAGGAGCGACCTCTCTTATATAGGCACAGGAGAAGGACGTGAAGGGGCTGCGGCAGGAGGTGAAGCAACGAAGGGAGACGAAGCGAACAGGCAGCGGCCGAAGAGGCGCGCCGTTCAAATTCAGTGTCCACTACAGAAAACGTTTCAACTCCCACGTGACCTTTCATATACCCGTCGTGCGTGGCAAAAATTTAGACATCGGCTCGGCTCATTCCCATAACCCGCGGCGCGGCGCGTCGCGTCGTGGCGTGGCGTGGCGTGGCATGGCGAGGCGGATGGTGGAGGAGGAGCGCGCATGGATGTCCCTCTTGTTCTCATGCTCATACATGTGGGGAAAGAACCTCCCTTATAAAGAGGTCCAACTCCCTCTAAACTAGCAATGTGGGACTAAATTTTTGTTCCACCTCTTGCCTTGCACAAATGGGCTGCGTGGGCCTCTAGGATTTATTAGGATTTTCTAAAACTGCTATTGGGCAAGGCCCAAAATAGACAAAATTCCAGCAATCCCCCACCAGATCCCAGAGGCACACAAAAATTTGCCTTTGGTTCCAAAACACTGTTTTATATACCAGTACTGCAGTGGAGACTGTTAAGTTGAATTTCCACCTAGAATTCTATGCTACACTAGTAAGCAACTTGAACAGTGGACTGGGCCTTGAACTGCAAGTTTTCTGCGAATCTAGCTTCACATAAAGCCTTGACCGATACGTGGCTACCGTGGGTCTTCCCCGCGGGTGGACCTTATGGGTCATACTCTGTGACCTTTCATGAGTTTACTAGAGAGAACCTTACTCTCATAGATTGCGACGTTTGACAATCAGACTCATATAGGTGTGTTCTTCAAAAGATGTTCTGCAGGATAACATCTCTGCTTAAATAAGCCACTTAGAACTCATTAAGATATACATCAACCTGCCATGCAGATTAGGAGAGTATTGCATCTTCATGGAGTGGTATTGTGAATAGTAAGGATACTCTCATCTCAGTTGACCAACATCTTGTCTTCCACATCTAATTCACGGGATCTCCGATCACAAAGAATAGGTTACCACTGTGAACAACTCATACTGTGGGTCTCATACCCATCTCCCTCGATGCATTATCTATCACATTACGTGATAGACCCTTAGTAAAAGGATCTGCCAGATTTTTAGATGTTTGGATATAATCCAATGCAATAACTTCGGAGTTTTTCATTTTCCTGACAGACTTTAACCTTCTCTGAACGTGTCTTGATGACTTTAGGTTATCCTTTGAGCAGCTCACTTTCATGATCACAGTTTGATTGTCGCAGTTCATAAGGACACCCGGTACAGGTTTCTCAACAACCGGCAAGTCATTCAAGAGCCGGCGAAGCCAATCTGCTTCAACCGTAGTTGTATCTAGTGTTATGAGTTTTGCTTCCATTATTGACCTCGTTAAGATGGTCTGCTTGCAAGACTTCCAAGAAACAGCGCCATCTCCATGAGTGAATACATAACCGCTCGTGGCCTTTATCTCATCAGCATCTGAGATCCAGTTTGAGTCACTATACCCTTGAAGCACCTTTGGATGCCCGGTGTAGTGAATTCCATAATTTGCAGTGCCTTTCAAATAGTGCAAAACTCTTTCTAGAAATTTCCAATGCACATCTCCTGGTTTTGAAACAAACCGACTCAGTTTGCTAACAGCAAAAGAGATGTCAGGTCTTGTAGCACTGGCTAAGTACATAAGCGAGCCAATAATCTGAGAGTACTTCAATTGGTCTCTAGCAATTCTTTGATTCTTTCGAAGCAACACACTAACATCATATGGTGTTGGAGAGGGCTTGCAGTCACTATAGCCAAAGCGACTCAAGATCTTTTCCATATAGTGAGATTGAAGCAATGTAATCCCACCATCATCGTCTCTCAACAACTTGATGTTCAGAATGACATCAGCCACTCCTAAATCCTTCATCTCAAAACAACGAGATAGGAAATCCTTGACCTCCTTAATAACATTCAGATTTGTTCCGAAAATCAGTATGTCATCAGCATACAAGCACAGGATAACTCCCTCGCCCCCACCATGGCGATAGTACACACATTTGTTAGCTTCGTTCACAACAAAGCCTGCAGCTGTTAAAGTTCTTTCAAACTTCTCATGCCACTATTTGGGTGCTTGCTTAAGTCCGTACAAAGACTTCAGCAACTTGCACACTTTCCCTTCCTGACCATCTAGTACAAACCCATCTGGTTGTTCCATATAAATATCCTTGTCCAACTCTCCATTTAGGAAAGCAGTCTTAACATCCATTTGATAAACGAGAAGACCATGTGAGGCGGCTAGTGAAAGTAGAACTCAAATAGTGGTCAGTCGAGCCACAGGTGAGTAAGTATCAAAGAAGTCTTCACCTTCCTTTTGGGTATAACCCTTATCCACGAGCCGAGCCTTGTACTTTTCAATAGTACCATCAGGCCTAAGCTTCTTCTTGAATACCCATTTACATCCTATAGGTTTGCACCCATAAGGACGATCAGTTATCTCCCAAGTTTCATTCGCCAAGTTGGAATCCATCCCGCTACGAACCGCTTCCTTGCAGCAGTCAGCATCTTCAGATGCATAGGCCTCTGAAATAGAACGGGGAGTGTCATCTATGAGGTACACAAGAAAATCATCACCAAAGGACTTTGCAGTCCTCTGTCTCTTGCTCCTAATAGGAACTTCATTGTTCTCCTCCACAGGACTTTCAAAGTGTTCTATCGAAATGGCAGGTTTGGTAATTGTAACTGGTTCCTGATTCAATGAACTAGGCATCTCCTGATTAGATGAGGTAGCCATATCCTTCATGGGAAAGATATCTTCAAAGAAAGTCGCATCATTCGACTCCATGATCGTACCGACATGCATGTCAGGTACCTCATATTTTACAACCAAGAATCTATAGCCAATGCTATGAAAAGCATATCCCAGGAAAACACAATCCACAGTCTTTGGTCTAAGCTTTCGCTTCTTTGGAATTGGAACATTGACTTTCGCCAAACAACCCCATGTTCGTAGATAAGAGAGTTTTAACCTTTTCTTCTCCCATTCCTCGAATGGAGTTATCTCTTTTTTCTTTGTGGGAACTCGGTTTAGGACATGACATGCCATCAATATCGCCTCCCCCACCATGCCTTGGAGAGACCCGATGTGTCTAACATGGCGTTAACCAAATCAGTTAGAGTACGGTTCTTTCTTTCGGCCACCCCATTTGACTGAGGTGAGTAGGGAGGCGTCCTCTCATGGATTATACCATGTTCCGCACAAAAAGCATCAAACTCATTAGAAAAATACTCTCCACCATGGTCGGACCTAAGCCTCTTGATTTTCCGATCAAGTTGGTTTTCCACTTCAGCTTTATAGATCTTGAAAAAGTTCAAAGCCTCATCCTTAGATTTGAGAAGATACATACGGCAGTATCTAGTGGAGTCATCAATTAACGTCATGAAATATTTCTTTCCATCTTTTGTCAACACACCATTCATTTCACATAGATCTGAACGTATGAGCTCTAGTGGTGCAAGATTTCTTATTTCCGCAGTCGTGTGAGACTTACGAGGTTGCTTAGCTTGCACACACACTTTACACTTAGATCCCTTGATGGTGGTGAAACTAGGGATTAAGTTCAACTTCGTTAGTCGCGACATGCAACCAAAGTTAACATGACAAAGACGTGAATGCCACACATTGAATTCACTATTGTTGCAAATATGATTAACAACTTTATTGCAAACGTCTGATAAGGATAAACGAAACAAGCCTCCTGACTCATAGCCTTTACCAACAAAGGTTCCATACTTGGATATTACAAATTTATTCGACTCAAAGATGAGCTTGTAGCCATCTCTACATAGAAGAGATCCGCTAACAAGATTTTTATTGACGGAGGGGACATAATGCACGTTCTTCAGCCGCACAATCTTCCCCGAAGTAAACTTCAGATTGACCGTGCCAACACCACGAACAGAAGCACTTGAACCGTTGCCCATCAGCACGGTTGAAGTCCCTGCGGTCTGATAAGATGAAAACATGGAAATATCACCGCATACATGCACATTAGCACCCGTGTCAATCAACCAGTCAGGAGAATGACATACTCAAAGAATAGTGGGAAATATACCATACCCAGCATCCTTCATGTCAGTGTCTCCAATGACAACATTAGCGGTCTTGCCGCCTTTCCCAGGATGACGCTTGTCATAGCGATTAGGGAAACTAGGAGCCCAATGATCAGGATCCCCACACACATGACAAGCACCTTTCTTCTTGCCATTCTTCTTCTTGAAGTTTGTGTGTTGCACAGCCTTGTTCTTCCCATCAAACTTTGCTTTTCCATCAAACTTGCCCTTGTTCTTGAACTTGTGGGGCTGGAAGTTCTGCTTCTGTACCACATTGGCACTAGATCCTCCCTCAATACCTCGAGCACGTGTGTCCTTTGTTCTCGCCTTTTCTTCCACATCAAGAGTGCCAATGAGATCCGAGATGGAAAACTCCTGCCTCTTATGCTTCAGCAAGGTAGCAAAGTTCCTCCATGAAGGAGGAAGCTTAGTGATGATACCTCCGGCAACAAACTTGTCCGGTAGCATACAACTGAAGTGCTCAAGTTCTCTAGCAAATGACTGTATCTCATGAGCTTGCTCAACCACGGAGCGCTCTTCAGTCATCCTGTAATCATAGAATTGATCCATGATGTACAGCTCAGTGCCAGCATCCGAGACCCCAAACTTGGCCACGAGTGCATCCCACATATCTTTTCCATTATCAATTGATGCATGAGCATCAACTATGTTCTCACCAAGAACACTCAAGAGAGCACCCTTAAACAGAGTATCCATTTTCTGAAAGCTTGTGCATGTTGAGCATCAAGCTCTCCTTCAGGTTTGTCGAGAGTGGCGTCATAGCAACTCATGGTTTGAAACCATAAGACTGCTCTCACGCGCCACCTCTTATAGTGGATACCCTCAAACATAGGAGGTCTCATGGAAGCAGCAAAACCACTCGGGGTAAATTGCCTATAGAAAGGTTTTTGGATTGTTGGAAATATGAGCAATTTACCAAATGATTTTATTAATAGAAATACTAGATAAAGCATGACTAATATAGTAGAGATAAAACAAGTCATGCGTTTTGACAGAGAGAAGGTAAATAGCTTCTGCATATATGAATCGTAGCCTATCATATCTATACCACACAGTATAGCAAGTAGCATATATGAAGTAGAACCTATCATGTGTAGGACAAGGACTAGAACAAGGAACTGCGGCAGAACCTTTAACAGGAAAGACAAGAACACGTACGGGACAGCAGCAGCAGAAGTGCTGGACTTGGGGTCGGTGTCCTCGCCTGCCATGTCGTCGAGGAGGTCGTGGACGTCGGGGAAGAAGTCGTCGTCGGGGAAGTAGTCGTCGGCGACCGGATCGTCCGTGATGAAGCAGCCAGTAGTCGCGCTGAGCGCTCCCCAAAAACCTTATCACCCTTATCCCGTACAAGACTCAAAAGGTGCGGTTTCGGAGGCCTGTCCCGACCTGCGGTGCACGCCGCAAGACGGGATGGGGAAGAACGTAGCAGCAGCGCAGTGGTCGGAACTTTGTGACGAGAGGAAGAGGAGCTTCTGTTGTGTCTCTCTGGAGAGGAGCGACCTCTCTTATATAGGCACAGGAGAAGGACGCGAAGGGGCTGCGGCAGGAGGTGAAGCAACAACGGGAGACAAAGCGAATGGGCAGCGGCCGAAGAGGCGCGCCGTTCGAATTCAGTGTCCACAACAGAAAATGTTTCAACTCCCACATGACCTTTCATATACCCGTTGTGCGTGGCAAAAATTTAGACATCGGCTCGGCTCATTCCCACAACCCGCGGCGCGTCGCGTCGTGACGAGGCGAGGCGTGGCGTGGCGTGGCGTGGCGAGGCAGGCGGCGGAGGAGGAGCGCGCGTGGATGTCCCTCTTGTTCTCATGCTCATACATGTGGGGAAAGAACTTCCCTCATAAAGAGGTCCAACTCCCTCTAAACTAGCAATGTGGGACTAAACTTTTGTTCCACCTCTTGCCTTGCACAAGGGCTGCGTGGGCCTCTAGGATTTATTAGGAATTTTTGAAAATGCTATTGGGCTAGGCCCAAAATAGACAAAATTCCAGCAATCCCCCACCAGATCCCAGAGGCACACAAAAATTTTCCTTTGGTTCCAAAACACCGTTTTATATACCGGTACTGCAGTGGAGACTGTTAAGTTGAACTTCCACCTAGAACTCTATGCTACACTAGTAAGCAACTTGAACAGTGGACTGGGCCTTGAACTGCAAGTTTTCTGCGAATCTAGCTTCACATAAAGCCTTGACCGATATGTGGCTACCGTGGGTCTTCCCCGCGGGTGGAGCTATTGCGTCATACTCCGTGACCTTTCATGAGTTTACTAGAGAGAACCCTACTCTCATATATTGCGACGTTTGACAATCAGACTCATATAGGTGTGTTCTTCAAAAGATGTTCTGCAGGATAACATCTCTACTTAAATAAGCCACTTAGAACACATTAAGATATACATCAACCTGCCATGCAGATTAGGAGAGTATTGCATCTTCATGGAGTGGTATTGTGAATAGTAAGGATACTCTCCTCTCAGTTGACCAACAGCTTGTCTTCCACATCTAATTCATGGGATCTCCGATCACAAAGAATAGGTTACCACTTTGAACAACTCATATTGTAGGTCTCATACCCATCTCCCTCGATGCATTATCTATCACATTACGTGATAGACCCTTAGTAAAAGGATCTGCCAGATTTTTAGACGTTTGGATATAATCCAATGCAATAACTCTGGAGTTTTTCATTTTCCTGACAGACTTTAACCTTCTCTGAATGTGTGTTGATGACTTCATGTTATCCTTTGAGCTGCTCACTTTCGTGATCACAGTTTGATTGTCGCAGTTCATAAGGACACCCGGTACAGGTTTCTCAACAACCGACAAGTCATTCAAGAGCCGGTGAAGCCAATCTGCTTCAACCGTAGCTGTATCTAGTGCTGTGAGTTCTGCTTCCATTGTTGACCTCGTTAAGATGGTCTGCTTGCAAGACTTCCAAGAAACAACACCACCTCCATGAGTGAATACATAACCGCTCGTGGCCTTTATCTCATCAGCATCTGAGATCCAGTTTGAGTCACTATACCCTTCAAGCACCTTTGGATGCCCGGTGTAGTGAATTCCATAATTTGCAGTGCCTTTCAAATAACGCAAAACTCTTTCTAGAGCTTTCCAATGCACATCTCCTGGTTTTGAAACAAACCGACTCAGTTTGCTAACAGCAAAAGAGATGTGAGGTCTTGTAGCACTGGCTAAGTACATAAGCGAGCCAATAATCTGAGAATACTTCAATTGGTCTCTAGCAATTCTTCGATTCTTTGGAAGCAACACACTAGCATCATATGGTGTTGGAGAGGGCTTGCAGTCACTATAGCCAAAGCGACTCAAGATCTTTTCCACATAGTGAGATTGAAGCAATGTAATCCCACCATCATCGTCTCTCAACAAATTGATGTTCAGAATGACATCAGCCACTCCTAAATCCTTCATCTCAAAACAACGAGATAGGAAATCCTTGACCTCCTTAATAACATTCAGATTTGTTCCGAAAATTAGTATGTCATCAACATACAAGCACAGGATAACTCCCTCACCCCCACCATGGCGATAGTACACACATTTGTCAGCTTCGTTCAAAACAAAGCCTGCAGCTGTTAAAGTTCTTTAAAACTTCTCATGCCACTGTTTGGGTGCTTGCTTAAGTCCGTACAAAGACTTCAGCAACTTGGACACTTTTCCTTCCTGACCATCTAGTACAAACCCATCTGGTTGTTCCATATAAATTTCCTCGTCCAACTCTCCATTTAGGAAAGCAGTCTTAACATCCATTTGATGAACGAGAAGACCATGCGAGACGGCTAGTGAAAGTAGAACTTGAATAGTGGTCAGTCGAGCCACAGGTCAGTAAGTATCAAAGAATTCTTCACCTCCTTTTTGGGTATAACCCTTAGCCACGAGCCGAGCCTTGTACTTTTCAATAGTACCATCAGGACTAAGCTTCTTCTTGAATACCCATTTGCATCCTATAGGTTTGCACCCATATGGACGATCAGTTATCTCCCAAGTTTCATCGCCAAGATGGAATCCATCTCGCTACGAACCGCTTCCGTCCAGTAGTCAGCATCTTCAGATGCATAGGCCTCTGAAATAGAACGGGGAGTGTCATCTATGAGGTACACAAGAAAATCATCACCAAAGGACTTTGCAGTCCTTTGTCTCTTGCTCCTAATAGGAACTTCATTGTTCTCCTCCACAGGACTTTCAAAGTGTTCTATCGAAATGGCAGGTTTGGTAATTGTAACTGGTTCCTGATTCGATGAACTAGGCATCTCCTGATTAGATGAGGTAGCCATATCCTTCATGGGAAAGATATCTTCAAAGAAAGTCGCATCATTCGACTCCATGATCGTACCGACATGCATGTCAGGTACCTCATATTTTACAACCAAGAATCTATAGCCAATGCTATGAAAAGCATATCCCAGGAAAACACAATCCACAGTCTTTGGTCTAAGCTTTCGCTTCTTTGGAATTGGAACATTGACTTTCGCCAAACAACCCCATGTTCGTAGATAAGAGAGTTTTAACCTTTTCTTCTCCCATTCCTAGAATGGAGTTATCTCTTTGTTCTTTGTGGCAACTCGGTTTAGGACATGACATGCCGTCAATATCGCCTCCCCCACCATGCCTTGGAGAGACCCTGATGTGTCTAACATGGCATTAACCAAATCAGTTAGAGTACGGTTGTTTCTTTCGGCCATCCCATTTGACTGAGGTGAGTAGGGAGGCGTCCTCTCATGGATTATACCATGTTCCGCACAAAAAGCATCAAACTCATTGGAAAAATACTCTCCACCACGGTCGGACCTAAGCCTCTTGATTTTCCGATCAAGTTGGTTTTCCACTTCAGCTTTATAGATCTTGAAAAAGTTCAAAGCCTCATCCTTAGATTTCAGAAGAACACACGACAGTATCTAGCGGAGTCATCAATTAACGTCATGATTTCTTTCCACCTTTTGTCAACACACCATTCATTTCACATAGATCTGAATGTATGAGCTCTAGTGGTGCAAGATTTCTTATTTCCGCAGTCGTGTGAGACTTACGAGGTTGCTTAGCTTGCACACACACTTGACACTTAGATCCCTTGACGGTGGTGAAACTAGGGATTAAGTTCAATTTCGCTAGTCGCGACATGCAACCAAAGTTAACATGACAAAGACGTGAATGCCACACATTGGATTCACTATTGTTGCAAATATGATTAACAACTTTATTGCAAACGTCTGATAAGGATAAACGAAACAAGCCTCCTGACTCATAGCCTTTACTAACAAAGGTTCCATACTTGGATATTACAAATTTATTCGACTCAAAGACGAGCTTGTAGCCATCTCTACACAGAAGAGATCTGCTAACAAGATTTTTATTGACGGAGGGGACATAATGCACGTTCTTCAGCCGCACGATCTTCCCCGAAGTAAACTTAGATTGACCATGCCAACACCACGAACAGAAGCACTTGAACCGTTGCCCATCAGCACGGTTGAAGTCCCTGCGGTCTGATAAGACAAAAACATGGAAATATCACCGCGTACATGCACATTAGCACCCGTGTCAATCAACCAGTCAGGAGAATGACATACTCAAAGAATAGCGGGAAATATACCATACCCAGCATCCTTCATGTCAGTGTCTCCAATGACAACATTAGCGGTCTTGTCACCTTTCCCAGGATGACGCTTGTCATAGCGATTAGGGAAACTAGGAGCCCAATGATCAGGATCCCCACACACATGACAAGCACCTTTCTTCTTGCCATTCTTCTTCTTAAAGTTCGTGTGTTGCATAGCCTTGTTCTTCCCATCAAACTTTGCTTTTCCATCAAACTTGTCCTTGTTCTTGAACTTGTGGGGCTGGAAGTTCTGCTTCTGTACCACATTGGCACTAGATCATCCCTCAATACCTCGAGAACGTATGTCCTTTTATTCCACATCAAGAGTGCCAATGAGATCCGGGACGGAAAACTCCTGCCTCTTATGCTTCAGCAAGGTAGCAAAGTTCCTCCATGAAGGAGGAAGCTTAGTGATGATACCTCCGGCAACAAACTTGTCCGGTAGCATACAACTGAAGTGCTCAAGTTCTCTAGCAAATGACTATATCTCATGAGCTTGCTCAACCACGGAGCGCTCTTCAGTCATCCTGTAATCATAGAATTTCTCCATGATGTACAACTCAGTGCCAGCATCCGAGACCCCAAACTTGGCCTCGAGTGCATCCCACATATCTTTTCCATTATCAATTGACGCATAAGCATCAACTATGTTCTCACCAAGAACACTCAAGAGAGCAGCCTTAAACAGAGTATTCATTTTCTAAAAAACTTATTCCTGTTGAGCATCAAGCTCTCCTTCAGGTTTGTCGAGAGTGGCGTCATAGCAACTCATGATTTGAAACCATAAGACTGCTCTCACGCGGCACCTCTTATAGTGGATACCCTCAAACATAGGAGGTCTCATGGAAGCAGCAAAACCACTCAGGGTAAATTGCCTATAGTAAGGTTTTTGGATTGTTGGAAATATGAGCAATTTACCAAATGATTTTATTAACAGAAATACTAGATAAAGCATGACTAATATAGTAGAGATAAAACAAGTCATGTGTTCTGACAGAGAGAAGGTAAATAGCTTCTGCATATATGAACCGTAGCCTATCATATCTATACCAGACAGTATAGCAAGTAGCATATATGAAGTAGAACCTATCATGTGTAGGACAATGACTAGAACAAGGAACTGCGGCAGAACCTTTAACAGGAAAGACAAGAACACGTACGGGACAGCAACAGCAAAAGCGCTGGACTTGGGTCGGTGTCCTCGCCTGCCATGTCGTCGAGGAAGTCGTGGACGTCGGGGAAGAAGTCGTCGGCGACCGGATCGTCCGTGATGAAGCAGCCAGGAGTCGCGCTAAGCGCTCCCCAAAAACCTTATCACCCTTCTTCCGTACAGGACTCAAAAGGTGCGGTTTCGGAGGTCTACTGTCCCGACTTGCGGTGCACGCCGCAAGACGGGATGGGGAAGAACGTAGCAGCAGCGCAGTGGTCGGAACTTTGTGGCGAGAGGAAGAGGAGCTTCTATTGTGTCTCTCTGGAAAGGAGCGACCTCTCTTATATAGGCACAGGAGAAGGACGCGAAGGGGCTGCGAGGAGGAGCGCGCGTGGATGTCCCTCTTATTCTCATGCTCATACATGTGGGGAAAGAACCTCCCTTATAAAGAGGTCCAACTCCCTCTAAACTAGCAATGTGGGACTAAACTTTTGTTCCACCTCTTGCCTTGCACAAATGGGCTGCGTGGGCCTAGGATTTATTAGAAATTTCTGAAACTGCTATTGGGCTAGGCCCAAAATAGACAAAATTCCAGCATTAGCTGCCAGACTACCTTAGATCTCATCGAACAACTTCTAGCGGACAAAATGAACAAAACTCTTTGAGAACGCCTCCAAGCAGGATTGAGCTCTCTCTTTTGTGAATCACTGTTAGATATTTAAGGCAAATGATACTCCCTCCTTCCCGGCGCCTAAGTGTTTGGCACAAAATTTAACGCACGGTGGTTGTTTGCGAGTCATACGGTTGCATGAGGAAAAGACTCCACTGTCTTCTCTAACTACCCATTTGACTGATCCATTTGACTGATCCAATTTTACAACTTCACTAGTGCCCTCAAAACAATTGGTTAGATAGCTAACCGCACGAGAGAATATAGGTGGAGAAAAAATCGTGGCGGTCTAACCACACGAGAGAGAGAGAGAGAGAGAGAGTAGGGAGGGGGGGGGGAGTTAAAACACCTTAGATTTTGGAATATTTTAGGAAAACTAAGACGCCTTAGATAATGGGAAGGAGGGAGTACTAGCTAATTTTCCTTGCCTTGTAACAGGGGTCATATATATCCTCTCATCCAAGACTTGATAATACTTTTCATAATTAAGGTGATTCACTCGTCCAATGAATGGTACTCTTTATAAGTAATGTGATCCTCTCGCTCAAAGAATATTAATCTTTATAATTAACATGATCCTCTTGTCCAACACTTGATTATACTTTTCATAATCAGTATGATCCTACTGTTCAAAGAATGACACTCTTCGTAATTAAGGAATCTCCCATCCAAAGAATGACACTTCCCATAATTAACCCAAAAAAAAACATTCAAAACCAAGCCAAACCACGGCGTACCATGACAACCGTAGACTCCACTTTAATCCACTTCAATAGTAGACAAGACTAAAAGGAGTGTGTTTTTTACGGGGAGACTAAAAGGAGTGTTTTAACCTTGGAGTTCTAAAAAGTAGAAAAACAACTTTACTCTGAGGCTTCAACTTTTGTAATATTGACCCATGAATGTAAACATTCGTTTATTGTGTTTGTATCTACTTGATACTTTATTTTTGAATCAATAAAATCCATTCTTGGCCAAGAAAAATAAAATGAATGCATACATCCGGGTCACGATGTCGGAGCTAGGAAAACTTGCGTCGTTGAAACGCACACATGCATCATCCATGTACGTACATCCAGGACAGGAGACTGGGACAACGTCGGAACGCTTGCGCCGTTGATTGTTGTTTGGTCATGGTCAGAAAGGTCTGATTCGATCTAGAACTGAAGAACATGAGCTTTTGGTTTCCACTTTTGGCCCCGTCCGACCGGTCGAGTTCGAGAAAGTGAAGAGGTCTCGCTACACCCCGTTATATCCCGTGCGCTTTCTTCCTTTGTTTTAGAGTATCTTACGCCTTTCCTGGTAGTTGGCTCGCTAGTTGCACTCGTGCATGTACTACCTCTGTTTGTTTTTATAAGACGTTTTAGACTTTCAGACACTGTTTAAAAACAGCACAAAGCAAGTTGTCTGAATGTCTTATAAAAACAAACGGAGGGAGTACTTGTTAATAACGACCTGCTGACAAGACCTTGTATTCAGCGTGCAAATTCGAACCGTTTCTCGTGCAGAAATTTTGATCGTATGTTCGTAGACAGCGACAGTTTTTTTTTCGAGATAGAGCATGCAAATCATGTCTTTATTTTTGTTTTTGCAAGCAGTTATTTGATCAACTGTTCTGCCCTAAGTAATGTGATCGAGAAAAATACAATTCACAAATACTCGTCCAATGAATGATACTCTTCATAAGTTACTAGCAAACATGCCCGTGCGTTGCAACGGGGGAAAAAAATATCACACGCCTAAGCTAAATAAGCATGACTTGAGACCCCAGATACACGTCCTCTATTTCAACATGACACTACAACAGTGACTCAAGACCCCAGACCCCTAACATATACGTTTGTGCTTCGCTACGGAGCAAAAGTGAACAACGACGCCAAGTGTATCGTGGGCAATTGCTAATTTTCCTCTCTCGCATCACGTCTCTCCATGGCGAAAATGTAGAACTTTGATATTTTGTACTTCATATGACAATAAGAAAATTAGCCAGGATGAATCAACTCAAATAATTTCACATAATCTTCTCAATTATGGTTCAATGGATGGAAGAAATGGAAAACCTTTGAGCAAATTTGCTAGTCAACAACCATTATTGCACAGACGATTCAGTTTTATAAAGTACAATATTTTATTTTGCATACAACAAGAAGGCAACACTCTAGAAACATACATGTCCGTTTTTCATCTAAAGTCCAGTTGACATAAAATTTTGAGGTTGCAGCTACGTACTCCATTGATACTTTGCTCAACAAACTTTTAGAATTGTAAGTCAAATCCCAGTAGAAATAATACCTTATCTTGAAGATGAGCATGTAAACTTGGTCAAATTCATGCCTGCTGATTGCTCACATCTTTCTCCAAGCCGTACACTACTTCTCTACTTCTCCTCACCTACATGCAATGTATATATTGTTTAGAAAAGAATATACACCCAAAAAAGAGAATGAGAGAAGACCATGATCTTCCAAGGATCTGCATCTAACAAGAGCAACAAACCTGAAATCAAACTACGCCGAGCAGCATGGCTATAGTCCAGGCAATATCAGCTCTTCGTTGTCCCGGTCAAGTTTCTAAGCACAAATAAAACTTGATCGATTTGGTTGTTCAGTTATGAACACAGAGAGAGGTTGTGAGTTCAATCCTTTAGTGAAGCGTAATATTTTTTGCTGATTCCTTAAGCCAATGCATATGGCTTGCGGCCCAAAAGAGATGGTCCAGTATGGGAATACAAATATTTTTTATTGCCTGGGCCGGTTTCGTATCTAAACCAAATAAAAGGATATATTCCTTATTGATGGCAAACAATGCATTGCTAGGTGAGCTAGTTAGAGCGTGTGGCCTTGTTCCTTCTGGGCTGGGTTCGAATCCCTGGTAATGTATATATTTTTTTTCAACGCGAATTCTATGTGCAACGGAAAACGAAAAGAAAACCGGGGCGGCGTACGAAAAAAGCAAGCGAATGTACGAAAAATCAAAAGTCAATTACATTGACCAAAAAAAGTGGATAAATAATCCTCCCTTTAATATTAGGGAAAGATTTGAGAGAGCGTGCAAATCATGTCTTTATCTGTTCTGCCATATCTGCGCTATTATTTTTTCGAGCTGCCTCAAAGAACTAACCTTTTTATGAATCGTATGTATATAAGCATGTTTTAATGTGTTTGTTCACTCATTTCAGTCCGTGTGCAATCCATATTGAAATATTCAAAACATAAACATCTTATATTTGTGAACAAAGAGAGAATTATTTTGCTCGTACTCCACCCTCACGACTTTATTAATTGTTGATTATATGACTTGTACTCACATGTCCTTCATCTTCAGCAGCGGGTTCTGAAATTAGTAGTGGATGCTTACACGTGATGCGCACTTCGTGTATGCCCATGAGTCGGCGACCAAACAGCTGTAGGAACATGGAATTAAGATAGAGTACTGAAATTATAATTATATTAGTTTTGGCCTTCATGTCCCACGCGTCAAGCTATATAAAACTAGAATTATCTGTGGCGTCGCATTGCGGCACAAAAGCTGACAGACACGTACATCGGTCGGTAGGTGTGCCGCGTTTGAATCCGATCGTAGTTTGCCGCGTCGCCGCAAACTTCTAGTCGTAGTCTCAACGCCGAGTATATTATACTACTGCACCCGTAAAAAATAGTAGGAGTATATTATACTACATACTACTTTCTTCATTCCTAAATATTTGTCTTTTAGAGATTTCAAATGACTATCACATACAGATATATATAGATATATTTTAAAGTGTAGGTTCACTCGTTGAAATATTTAGAAAGATAAATAATTAGTAACGGAGGGAGTATATTAAACCGGATAAGTTGGCAGTCCTTTTTCTTTGAATTTTTTCAAGGGCTCTAACAATTTGACTCATGCTAGTCAATGAATGAACAATGTCCTAAATAATAATTGTGTTCATTAATTAATCGTGCGGGCCGGTAATCCTGTGTGAACACTAATCATGGGTAAATTGTAATTACGGGTGAACAATACTTGCAAACCCACTTAGAAAAATTGATGCATACAATAAATTCTTGTTAAAATTATTTACATATGAAAAGTACTTTTGAAAACAAAAAATACAAACAAAATTTAAAAAACTAGCTAAGCTAGGAGCCCCTTCCTTTTTTTCAAGGGCTCTACCAATTTGACACATGACAGCCAATGAACAGTGCCCTAAATAGTAATTGTGTCCATTAATTAATCGTGCGGTCGAGTAATCCTGTGTGAACAATAATCATCGGGAAATAGTAACTACGGATGAAGAGTACTTGCAAACCCACTTAAGAAGTTGATGCATACAATACTTTCCTGTTAACATTATTTACATATGAAAAGTATTTTTCAAAACAAAAAAATACAAATAATTTTTTTAAATGAGATTTTTACACACTAAAGACAAGAGACCCTTCTAGGTTTGTGTAATTTTTCATGCTGAGATGACATCTGAGAAGCTTGTTAAAAAAATAGAGCTCAAATTAGTTCCTCCTTTTTCTTTTTTTTCTTCACTTAGTGATTTACGTTAGAATGACACGTGTTTATTCAGGCCGCCACCATTTGAATAAGTCTGTTGGCTAAGCTAGCGCGTCCCTTTGATGTCAGTTTTTATTGTTCAGCAGTCTGGTTGATTCTTTTTTTTTAAAACGGAGACAAAAGCTTTGTCTCATCTCGTTAATAAAGAAGAAGAGAGTTGTCCGATTAATAAACGGAAAACCGGACGAAAACCATCATAAAACGCTGAGCGGCACACTTATAATCATACACACACCTCACATAGAGAGTCTAGTCAACATCACACACCGGTGTCATCGTCATCACTTCTCCCCAACAGGTGTCATCACCTTCCCTAATCTCCAAGCAAGCGACTCCGACTTCTCCGAAGACAAATGTTGACCCAACCCACATCGTAGAGGCTATGTGAAACACAAGAAGCCACGTGCCAAACTCAGCCACCCGCACCAAGGACAGCACAACTCCGACTCTGAAAAATAGCTCCGACAGAGAACTAGGCAAGGTTGGACCGCGGAAGACCACCGAACAGACCACCTGTTGCCTGTCATCGTCGCCACAGGGGCCCCGCCGCCACAGCTCCGACTTCACCGCAACAAAACAACCCGAGGTAATCTGCCCACGAACACGTCGAAGAAGAGCCGACTATCGCAACCATTGCCGCGTCTCCGACATCGCACACACCCAACATCGTTGCCACAGAAGCCTCGACGCCAACTCCACCAACTTCCATCGGTCCCGCTTGATGATGTCTAACTCCAAAGACGAAGCCCTCGAGAGGGGATACAATGCTAGAGCACCGTCATCGTCCGATCCCATGGATCTAAGGTTTCCCCCGAAGCTGCGAAGATTGGAGTGAGAGTACCTCGACGATGCCAACAAGAAGGAAACGACGCCTGAAAGCGTCGCCATCGCCGGCTCCGGACACGCCGGAGACAAGCTTTCGCCCGGGTCAACCTCTCGAGCTCCGCACATCATGCATCAGCAAGCCCTCCATCGAGCCACCGATGTCAAATCCGGCCGGATCTGACCACCCTCACCCTTCGCGACCTTCGAGCAGCAGATCCGCGCCGCCCCGTGCGTCAAGACTGCGTTGCCTCCACCCGGGCTGCCGCATTGCCCGAGCAGCAGTCGCCGACTACGCCGCTGCACATCCTCACGATGATAGAACCAAGCCGTCGGGCACCTCGTACCACACCTCCCCGCACGGACGCACCGCGACCCGGCCGCACCCGCACCTCAAGCTTCACCTCTCGTCTGACCGCACCTTACCAGCCAGAGCACCACCGGGCCACGCTCGCGCCGGACTAGATCCGCGGCAACACGGGCGCCATCCCACGGCGCCAGGGCCACCGCTGCAGGCTGGCCCCGCCCACACACCATCAGATCCGGGCGTGAGGGCCCCAGATCCGCCGCCCCCGCCGGAGGAGAGGGGCTTCAGCCCGCCGACGCCGAGCTCGCGACGACCATGCGCCGGCGCCGCACGAGTCAGCCACAAGCCGTCTGCCCCGTGAAGAAGAAGCCCCGCCGCTGCCGCTGCCGCACGGGCTTTGCCCGGCAGCGCATCCGGGCGGCGGCGAGGGAGGGAGACGACGGAGAAAGGGCTGTCGGCGGTGGCTTGGGTCGCCGCCCGTGTCGCTCGTGCGGAGCGACGCGGGGGCCTTACTTTCTGGTTGATTCATCGTTTATATGTATGTTATCTATTCTGGGGTTTTGTATTTCTTTTTTTTTATGCGTCTTCCATTGGTTCGATCATGCACATGATCGGTTGTTGCTACAATTTCGCATGTCCTCTATTCTCTCAAAGGCTCCAAGCCAATCCACCGATGTGCTTCTTCCCCACCACTACCCTGCTTCTTCTGTCGTTGCACCAACACATCCTCGTTGTGCTCGGCGTCCCTACACCTGCCACGACAGACATCATCAGGTTGCTGTCATCGACATCTTGTACGTAGCCGCCACCGATGGAGACGTCCGACATCTTCTCGGCACTCAACACCGATGACTCGGATGCATCGGCGCACATCCTCCATCTGCATCCTTTGTATCACGTCCTCCTTGCGCTCCCTTCTGTGTCCTCCACCAATGTCAAGTCTCGGGCCACTACCACCGCCAGCCTCTATCCAAGATGCACCAGGCTCCACTCCATGTAGAATGAAGTTCTCCACCACGCCTCCTTGGGTACACGACTCACTCGACGTGCTATCTGATAGAACTATAGATCGGGTAGGCTATATCAATCTTGTAGTTTTACCTTGCCTTTGGTTCGAGGAGCCCAATGGGGTTGCCATGGTAGATGATGGCGGTGGCTATGGCAAAGAGGGGGCGAAATGGTAGCGGTGCTTCCCGTCAGCACTGCACTAACCCTAGATCGGTAGGGGAGTAGATGGGAGTGCGGCGTCGTGATGAACCTCGTGATGCGAGCCGCCGGCCCCCACATCTTTATATAGTGCAGGTGACAGGGGCCCGTCACCCATAGTGGGTTGAGCGCCCCCCATCAGGGCCCGGATCTAAGGGCCCGGTGGGCCGTTGGGCCCACTCGGTGGAGATCATTCTAACATTCTCTCCCTTGATCTCAACTTTTACTTTTGACTTTATACTTTCACTTTACTCGTTTCATAACAGATCAATACATAGAACATGTTTCATCGTCACAGCTCAATTGCCGATAGAATCAGACATCCACAATGTACCTCTCTATTTTGAAACAAATTCTTTAACCTTGGGCCCTTTTATTGTCCGAAAATGTTAGACTATACCATAAAACCCATGTCGACTGTGTGTTCTCCGAACAGACTGGGCGGTAAAGCCTTTAAAGCAGATCTGCAAACACTTGTCTGTTGCTTTTATGCTTCAAGCATTTCTACATAATTCCGGACTTTCTCCTTTACAACGCATAACTCTGTATCAGTGTGTTTGGCATCAACACTTGACTCGTTGTCATAGGAGCGAAAAACTTAAAATGGTTATCACTGTTGTCAACCATTATCAACTCCGGGTACATGTCTCCTTAACCATTTTGCCTGTCCCTCAGCCTCATATCAAGCTATAAAATATTTTTGCATCACATTGATGATAATTGTTTCATTCTTTGAAGCTTTTCCACACAAAAACTCCAAGTGTGAAAGTTAGCGATAATTGTGGATTTCGCTATACTTTTCACAAGTCTTGTCTTTGTACTCACAATCTTTCGAGAGCACTTATGTCTTTCAGCGTGAGGCCGATATCTTTGACTCCATTCCAGTTATCTATATATGGAGTTGCATTGCCAAAACAACCCGGATATGTGAACTGTGTTAGGGTAATATATTGAGCTTCCAACAACTGAAGCATATGGTACCATATCTGTTTTGAATATTTTCTCGTGAACTTTTGGAACACCATAGTTTCCGGTTCCATTACCCTTGACTATAAGAACAGACGTAGGTTTTGTTGCATGCATACTTTAGAGACCTCTCTTAGCATGTCCATGCGACATTCCTAATACCCCTTTTATTCTTTTCTTCGTGAATCTCGATACTTATAACGAGAGACACTCTACCGAGAATATTCTTTTGAACTTTGAGGACAAGAACTTCTTTTCTCCTCCTGCAGTAGATTGACATCACCACTAGCAAGTAGAATGTCATCCACATGCACAGAATTAGGAAATGAATTTCCCTTTCTATAACTTTGCACGAATACAATTGTCCTCTCATTTTCTTTAACCCAAAATAACATACGATTCTTTTAACTTTTAAAAGCCATTGTCTAGAGACTTGCCCTAGTCCATAAAAGGCTTCTTGAAGCAGTATCCCTTGTGTTCTTTTCTTTCATCTGATGTAACTCAGATCATGATGTCGATCGTGATGTGGCACTTAACACTCATTGTAATCTATTTCCTTTGGAGTCACATTGACCTTGTAGACCCTTTACAGCCTACTGTTTTGGCTTCATTGGAAATTACTTATGAGTCTCAAAGCATGACTGAATGCTTTAAATGAGGTGGGGTCTACCTCCATTTGAATTTCACTAACATAGACTTTATAGTAATCATAAGTATCTGATTATCTCATTCCTTAAGACAATCTGTGTCTCAGGTACTAGCGCTTCTTTCATATGGGGTCGTTGTTGCTCTGTGATTGCCAAAAGGCAAATTAATTCTATAGTCTTTGGTATTTTCATACCATGCTCCCCTAGATTACTCCATCTTCACTAAAATGGGGTATCTTTAAACTTTATTATTTGGGTTTTATTCTGGTAAAACTTTCTTCTTTATGGCACTTTTAAGCACCATCTTAGTACTCCTTAGTCTGCAGTCGAAACTGTAAAAGATCCAGGAATACAGATATTTCTTTTCTTTAGGGGTATTATTATGACCATCGTACTCCCCCGGACGATCACATTCTTCATTAATGGATAATGTGCATCACATTATCTAAAGTATCGGGGAGTTTCATCATTCTCAATTTATCTAATATTTCTTTCTCCCCCTCGAAATGTGGCAAGAAATTTTCTGCCACAATTTCGAAAACCATTCATAACTTTTGTGAATTGAGGAAACTTCAATTATCTATTTCATTCATCTAATTACTTCATGCGAAATGAGGTTATCTGTTAACTGGTATGGGAGTACTTTTTCCTCATTCCATTTCAGAAACTCAACAGAGTTCTTTATCATTTGTACTTTTGCAAGTCACACTTGCATATCAATCTTATCTTTAGGTTTGTCTCTCACTTTTTATTCTCTTTGGATTTATTGAGTGCTTAATGATCGTTACACATGAGGTGTACGGTCGATACTAGGAAAGCATAATAGCTACTCCATACTTTTCTCCTAGAGTGGGACACATTAAACGCACATGAGTCATCATACTTTCTCCTGTCATACAGGATAAGTCCTTTGCCAAAATTTCTCCTGGCATATAGGATTTTTTGACATAAGACTATGTCAACTTTACCCAGTTACGCATGTATTTTCCCAGACTTTTCCCCGCCGTGTGGATTTTATCATAATCATCTTTTCCCGCTTTGCGGGTAATTCCCTGTAAGGGACATAAATGCCAGAATTAGCTCTTTTGACTGCATATGCAATCATCAAATTTAGAAATAAATCTGAACGCTCTTTGACACACATGCTTAATCCGACGTTGGTCAAATTAAACACGCATGTTGCTTGTTTCGTCTCAAATCATGTTGACTGAAAAATGTTCTTCATAGAGAGTACATGAAAGACATTCGTCAACCAAGACTCTCAATGATCTATCTCTTTTTAAGCCATTATTTAGAGAGAACATACTCCCTCACGTTATGACTTTTCTTGGTTCTTTCGGGTCACAAGTACCCAGCCATTTGCTTTCACGAATGAAAGCATGGAAAACTTTTAGTCTGAGAAAATTTAGCCAATAATCAACAATAATTAGCATAAAAATAACCCTACGTTGGTCTGGTTAAAATAATGCACATTAAACCTTTTTTTAAAAAAACTTTCTTTTATACTCTAAATCACCGTTGTGGTAGAATTAGAATGAAACATCATTCTTCTACATTAATTCCATATCACCGTTGGGCGGAAATGGAAATAATGCATATTACTCATAAACATGTGATGATAGTATTTCTATTAAACAACTTTGCTAAGAAGGAATTATCATCATCAACTTTATCACAGCGAAACAAGAAATATACATTTCTCTAGTTCAAGAGCATTTCTTCATCTTTAACTGTTCTCTGAAAATTGATCACTTTGATACAAAATTTATCAGAGATTTAAGCTTTGAACATAAGACTCATTAGTACTCCCTCCATTCCAAAATATAGTGCGCCCACGCTTCCCGAGGTTCAACTTTGACCATAAATTTGACCAACGAGACCAACTGCGGCGGGAGAAAAAAATTATATAATTGAAAACTTCTTTCGAATACGAATTCACTGATATAATTTTTGCTCCCGCCGCAATCGGTCTTGGTAGTTAAATTTACGGTCAAAGTTGGAGCACGTGGATAAAGGAAGCACTACATTGTGGAATGGAGGGAGTACTGTTATCATCAACGTTGGTCAGAAAATAACAATACCATATTTTAACTTTAAAACAAATATCTTTCTTTTTATCATATAGCAAACTATTTGAATCTGATTTCACCCACAGGGGAAAAAACATTGCTAAGAACAATTCTTCCAATTAAATTTTCCCGTTGGTTCCAATTTAATTGGAGGATTAAACTTTTACTTTGCAGTGGAAAACATGAATAAAAATTCATGAACTTTTTATTCTTTACAGAAACTTTTCTTTGACTAAATAAAAAATTCATGAACTTTGTTATTTTCTATATAAAATTCATGAACATTTCTTTTTCTGAAATTTTTCTATTTTCATTTTCAGAAGCTTTTTCTGTTTACTTTTCTATTTTCCAAACAAAAAATTCAACGAATAATTTGAATAGAAAAAAAACTGTATTATGTTTGCCCAAAACTGGACAAAAAAGAAGAAAACAACAAAAAGAAACAGCCGCGCGCGTTGGGCCTCCGCAGCTGCGCCTCCTCTACTTTCGGCCCAAATGGCCCGGCGCGGGCGCATGCCTCTTTGACCTGGTCCGCCGGCCAAAGGCCCAACTGACTTTCGGCCCACTGGCCCGGGGCGGAGCTAGGGTTGGCATCGTGGCCGTCCGATCTGATCGGACGGTCCACCGCGCTTTTCTCTTGAACAAAAACGTGGGAGAGGGACTCCCGACCCAAACCCTAGCTCATTTCTCTGCCCCCTTCGTCTCTCTCTTCGATATCTCTCCGGTCGGGGCGACAGCGACGGCCCGGCCGCCGGCGACGGCGCCGAAGGCCACCGCGCCGCGCCAGCCTCTTCTTCCCTTCCCCTTCTCTTCTGTGGTTGAGAGAGAGAGAGACGCGCTGAGCCCTCCTCTGCTTCCCTGTTCGATCTCTGTCACCAGACGGCGATGGCGCCGAAGCCACCGCGCCGCGCGAGGATGTGGAGGCGGTGCCCCTGCTGGCCCCTTTGCCGGCGTGCGCGAGCACCTCGAGGGTGGACGCGCCACCGTCAAACGGCTCGGTGGGGTGCCCTTTGCCCCGATGGGGTCTGTTCTTTTGGCAGTGGCAAAGGCGAGGTGCCCCCCACTTCCCGTGTTCTTCTTCCGAATGGCTCGGCATGCCGATGCCCGTTCGGATCGAGAGGAACGGCGCGGCCATGACGGCGGCACACAACTCTGAGGAGCGATTCATAGACTTTTTTCTCTCTGTTTAGGGTTCGGATTTGATCCGATCTGGTAAGGGGAGGGATGGATCTCTGCTGTTTCTACCCGAAAAACTAATCCTAGATAAGCTCTGATACCATTGATAGAACTGTAGATCGGGTAGGCTATATCAATCCAGTAGTTTTACCTTGCCTTTGGTTCGAGGAGCCCAATGGGGTTGCCATGGTAGATGGTGGCGGTGGCTACGGCAAAGAGTGGGCGAAGTGGTGGCGGTGCTTCCCGTCAGCACTGCACTAACCCTAGATCGGTAGGGGAGTAGGTGGGGAGTGCGGCGTCGTGATGAACCTCATGATGCGAGCCGCCGGCCCCCACCTCTTTATATAGTGCAAGTGACAGGGGCCCGTCACCCATAGTGGGTTGAGCGCCCCCCATCAGGGCCCGGATCTAAGGGCCCGGTGGGCCGTTGGGCCCACTCGGTGGAGATCATCCTAACACTATCCTCCTGCTCCTTCCTAGCGCGACACTGGTGTCGTATCTCGGGCCTTGGGCATCCATCGGGCCAACGTAGTCCTATGTGCACGCGACCATGCAGTCGATGACATACACCCTACACGGGGTCTAGTTCGCGATGGGGCTGATGATGGGGTCGTTGTATGCCGCCCGTGCGCCAACTTGACATCTCCCTCCCAGGTGCTACCTCCCTCAGACCAGATACGTCTCCGACATATCTATAATTTTTGATTGTTCCATGTTATTATAATATCAATCTTGGATGTTTATATGCAATTATATGCAACACTATATCATTTTTTGGGACTAACCAATTAACTTAGTGCCAAGTGCCAGTTGCTGTTTTTTTTGCCTATTTTTGGTTTTCCAGAAAATCAGTATCAAACGAAGTCCAAATGCCACAAAACTTTTTGACAATTTTTTTCTGGACATAAGAGACCCTAGAAGCTTTGAGAGGAGGCCAGAAGGCGAAGGAGAGTCCACAAGGCACTAGGGCATGCCCTAGTACCTTGTGGGCCCCTCGTTCATTCGTTTGACCTAATTCTAACTCTATAAATTTTCTAAAATCAGGAAACCAACAGAGAGCCACCCAAATACTTTTTCCGCCGCCGCAAATCTCTGTTCTTGCGAGATTCCATCTGGAGGCCTTTTCCGGTAATCTGCCGGAGGGAGAATCGATCACAAAGGGCCTCTACACCAACCTTGTTGCCCTTCCGATGATGTGTGAGTAGTTTACCACAGACCTACAGGTCCATAGCTAGTAGCTAGATTACTTCTTCTCTCTCTTTGATCTTCAATACGATGTTCTCCTCGATGTTTTTGGAGATCTATTCGATGTAATCTTCTTTTTGCGGTGTGTTTTATTGGGATCTGATGAATTGTGGGTTTATCATCAGATTATCTATGAATATTATTTGAGTCTTCTCTGAACTCTTTTATGCATGATCATTATAGCTTTGTATTTCTCTCCGATCTATCCGTTTGGTTTGGCCAACTAGATTGATTTGTCTTGCAATGGGAGAGTGCTTTGTAATGGGTTCAATCTTGCGACACTCTATATCCCAGTGGCGGAAAGGGAGAAGACACGTATTTGTATTGTTGCCATCAAAGGGAAAACTATGGGGTTTATTCATATTGATTGGATTTACTTTGTCTACATCATGTCATCTTGCTTAAGGCGTTACTCCGTTCTTGATGAACTTAATACTCTAGATGCATGTTGGATAGCGGTCGATGTGTGGAGTAATAGTAGTAGATGCAGGCAGGAGTCGATCTACTTATCTCGGACGTGATGCATATATACATGATCATTGCCTTGGATATCGTCATAACCATGTGCTTTTGTATCAATTGCCCAGTAGTAGTTTGTTTACCCACCATATGCTTTTTGTTCGAGAGAGAATCCTTTAGTGAAAACTATGGCCCACGGCTTTATCTTTATCATATATAAAATCCAAAAATACCCTAGTCCAATTTATTTACCGTTATTTTATTTTGTGTTTTTGTTTATCTATCTATCACTACGAGATTTTATCCTTGCAATTAACCACCAAGGGATTGACAACCCCTTGTTTGCGCTGGGTGCAAGTATTTGTTCTTTTGTCTGTAGGTGTTGTTCATGAGGTCTTGTGTGGTTCTCAGACTGGATTGATAACCTTGGTTCTTAACTGACGGAAATACTTATCTCTACTGTATTGCATCATCCTTTCCTCTTCGAGGAAATCCCAACGCAGCTCACAAGTAGCAAGACCTCCCTAGATCCACACTGATCTGCACAAAATATCACTGGTGAGGGGTGGAAGCAAACATGGTCAACAACACCAAGCAAAGGATGCACGCTAGCCTTTTTGTCACCTTTTGACTTTTTTACTGTTTGTGACAATTTATATTGCAGGGTTATTGAGGGAGTTCTGGCCATTAGGGAGTCCTCGGGTGTTCGGACTATTTGATATGGGCCGGACTAATGGGCTGTAAAGATAAAAGCAGAAGACATTCCCCGTGTCCGGGTAGGACTCCTATATGCATGGATGGCAAGATTGGTGTCCTGATATGTTATTTCCTTTCTTTACAAACCGACTCTGTACAACCCTAGGCCCCTCCGATCTGTATATAAACCGGAGGGTTTAGTCCGTAGAGGCTATCAGAATTCTCATAGGCTAGACATCTAGGGTTTAGCCATTAGGATCTCGAGGTAGATCAACTCTTGTAACCCCCATACTCATCGAATATAATCAAGCAGGACATAGGGTTTGACCTCTATTAAGAGGGCCCGAACATGGATAAACATTGTGTCCCACTTGTCCTTTGTTACCACCATCCTCAGACGCATAGTTCGAGACCCCCTACCTGAGATCTGCCGGTTTTGACACCGACATTAGTGTTTTCATTGGGAGTTCCATTGTGTCGCTAGCATGTATTCCCTCTGTCCCAAAATATAAGTACGTTGTCGATACTATGCTAGTGTAAAAAACATTTTTATATTTTGGGACGGAGGGAGTACTTGCTAATAACGACCTGTTGACAAGACCCCTTGTATTCAGCGTGCAAATTCAATCCGTTTCTCGTACGGAAATTTTGATCGTATGTATGTTCATAGATAGCAATAGTTTTTTTTCGAGCTACAACATGCAAATCATGTCTTTATCATTTGTTTTTGCGAGCAGTTATTTGATCAACTGTTCCGCCATAAGTAATGTGATCGAAAAAAATACGATTCACAAATAGTCGTCCAATGAATGATACTCTTCATAAGTTATTTGAGACAACGTGCAAATCATGTCTTTATCTGTTCTGCCATATCCGTGCTATTATTTTTTCGAGCTGCCTCAAATAACTAACCTTTTGTGGATCGTAATGTATATAGGCACGTTTCAGTGTGTTTGTTCATTCATTTTAGTCCGTGTGTAATCCATATCAAAATATTCAAAACATAAACACTTTATATTTGTGAACAAAGAGAGAATTATTTTGCTTGTACTCCACCCTCACGACTTTATTAATTGTTGATGATATGACTTGTACTCACATCTTCAGCAGCTGGTTCTGAAATTAGTAGTGGATGCTTACACGTGATGCGCACTTCGTATATGCCCATGAGTCGGCGACCAAATAGGTGTAGGAACGTGGCATTAAGATAGAGTAGTGAAATTATAATTATATTAGTTTTGGCCTTCATGTCTCATGCGTCTGTGGTGTCGCATTGCAGCATAAAAGCTGACAAACAATTTGAACTAATACCACGACGAGTAATTTAGAATGGAGGGAGTATGTCGGTCGGTAGGTGTGCCGCGTTTGAATCCGATCGAAGTTTGCCGCGTCGCCGCAACTTCTAGTCCCACCAATTGCAGTCTCGACGCCGAGTATATTATACTACTGCACACGCAAAAAAGAGAGTATATTGTACTACTATATTAAACCGGATAAGTTGGGAGTCCTTTTTTTGATTTTTTTTTCAAGGGCTCTATCAATTTGACCCATGGTAGTCAATGAATGAACAATGTCCTAAATAATAATTGTGTTCATTAATTAATTCGTGCGGGCCGGTAATCATGTGTGAACAATAAGGGCGATGATAGACGCCGGTGCGCCGGCCCAAATTTGGGCTGGTCGCACCTATACCGTACGATTCATTGTATTAGACATAGGATACCTTTCTTCCCCAACCGCTTTATTGGGAAAAAAAGCCATGGTGCTTCGCGAGCAGCCCCCGTGATCCATCCAGATGCCAGTCAGCCCGCCAGCCATCCGTCGCCGTCAGCCGCAGCCTCGTCTCCGTCGGCTGCCGCCCTCGTCACGGATGGTCGCCGTTCGCAGATCCGCCATTTCTGGTCCAGCAGGAAGCGGTCGCCCCCATAGCAAAACGCATCCGTCTTGTAGCACGCCGACACCTGTGTCGTTGCAGGACCTAGCAGCCGCCATCGTAGCACATCCGTCGCTGCATCGTCATGCCGCCGGCCGCAGCTCTCAACGTCGCCACTCACACCATTAGCGTGTCAGTTGAAGCTTTTTCTCACATCGGATGAAGCTTTTTTCATGTCGGTTGAAGCATTTTTCACAAGTTAAGCTTTCCATCGTGTTGATTGAAGCTTTTCTCATCCATGATTGAAGCTTGTTCTATAAACGGTTGCAACTTCTTTCGTCTTGCGGTGCCCGGCTGAAACTTTGTATATCTTCCAGTTGAAGCTTTTTTCACATATGGTTGAAACTTTTTAAGTAATGGTTGCAGCTTTTTTAGTTTGGCAGTGGCTGGTTGAAGTTTCCGCTGTCGATGGTTGAAGCTTTTTCGATCTAGGCTTGAAGCTTTTTTTTGTCAATGATTGTAACACTCGTATCGGTGGTTTCAACTTCTTCGCCGCCCCTCTGTTTTTATTCATCGGTTCCAGCTTTTGGATTCATCGGTTGCAGCGTCTGCACATTCGGATGCAATAATTTTATAACAAGAGTAGTACTATTTTTTTGAGGGAAATGCCATCATGGCGGTTTGTATTTCATGTGAAAATAGGGCTACATCATTTGTGATTACATCGAGCAGAAAGTCTGGAGCCTCGTTCTGCCACACAATAGTTCGCGAGGGCTCCGACTTAGTAGCCAAAAGATCAGCCGCCATATTAGCTTCCCTAGGGCAATGACAAAAACTAACAGAGATAAAATTACGACACAAGAAACACTACAAGAAATATGTCAACTTATGACCTTCAGTCAGTGACCCTCGAAGAATTGGTCATAAATTTATGACCATTTTAGACCAATTGGCCAAAAGCTGTTCAGGGGGCTCCAAACCCTAAACCATTGCGACCATTTTGGTTAGAAAGGTCGTAATTTGCTTACATGAAATGGTCACAAAGCAAACAGTGCTAGTCCGCTGCCTTATTTCTAGTTGTTAATGACCAATATAGATGGTCATAGCCTTGTAGATTGTGGTGGGTTGTGATGACTAGGCGCCATCTCATCAGTTTTGCCTATGTGTCATGTCCATGTGGCAGTTTTTGCCCTAGGTTGTGAAGCAACCTATATTTCTATCATTCCCAAAATTCCCCAAAAATCTCATAAATTCTTTGGGGCATATCTTCATCAAATATGTAAAAATCCTTCCTTGCCTAGTTCAAAACTAATTCAACAATATTCATTTTCCTATTCTGTTCACAACAACACTTTATGAAGGAAGTGCTATTTATATATTCTTGATTGCCCTTGGAATTTTTGGGCACTCTTTCCTATCCAAATCATTACCGCATGACAAAATTCAGCTCCATTTGCCTAGCAAATCTTCCTCGGCAAATTTCCAAAGTTTTTGTCCACCTAGAAGCATTGTGAAGGAAGTACCTTTTTTATATCTCTAAATGACATGAAATTTATACAGTTCCTTCATATGCCCAAATTATCACCCTCCTCTAAATTGCAACTCAGTCAAATCATCTATGTGAGCCCAGGTTCAATTTATATTTTATGGCCAAATTGGCACGTTGCAAAGCAAGTGTTATATAGGCCCCTCCTATTACCCTCAAACTTTTCGGGCACTCTTGCATACCCAAATCATTGCCACATGATAATATTCAGCTCAATTTTCCTAGTAAATATTTCTCAGGAAATTTCCAAAGTTTCTACCTCGAGAGAAGCTTTGTGAAGTAAGTACTATCTAGGCTTACCCAAATGATCTGAAAATTTACCAGCGCATGACCATACCTATGTAACTTACCTACACCAATTTTTAGCTCATTTGATTCATCCAATCTCTCTCACTAGTTTTCCCAAGTTTTTGTCCATAGAAGAGCATTGTGAAGGAAGTACTACTTTGGCACGTCAAAATGATATCAATTTTGTACAATCCTTTCTTATGCCCAAATAACCATCCTCCACCAAATTTCAGCTCAATCCATCATTATTTTGAGCCCAGCTTCAACATTCATATTTTTGTCCAGTGTGGTACTTTGCAAAGCAAGTACCACCTAGGATCCTCCTTTTGAGCTGAAAATTTGTGAATACATTCTCCTTAGTAGATGATCATCCTCGGCCAAAACTCACGCCCATTGGCCATGTGCATTTCCCGTACCGCTAATCAAACACTTGGCTGCTTATTCATGTTTGAGCATCGATCGGTCTCCTCGTGAGAATCTTATGTTGTAATTTTCTTCCTAGCACCTACCTGGGGAGTGCCCAACCCACTAGACATGCCTATGCCGCCCAGAACACATGGCAATGCTAGGGTCACGCGGTGACCAAGCGGCGGGCATGCGAGTTTACGCGCTCTAGAGTTGGGGCCCTCGGCCACCGCCCAAACCTCGACATATCGCCACCAAACCATGTATTTATGATTTAATAGGTACTTATGTACCTAGAAATGATTTTTGGAAAAAATAAATAGCAAACTATGAGACAGGTGCAGTTCAAATTTGACCCGCTTCCTGCTGAATCGGCGGAAATTTGTCTTTTTCACGAGAGGTGGATCAAAATTTTTTACACCCAACCATTTTGTCAATTGTGTATTAAATATGTCCTGGTATTTTAGAAAAATGATTTGGTCCAATTTTGCAACAATTATTTGGGAGGTCCTTCACAAAAAAACCTCCTTTTGGGCACTCGAAAAATGGAAAATGGTTTTTCCGTCCAAAGAAAATGAAAACTTCCTTAGGCAACATTGTTTGCCATTCCAATATGCACCCTTGTGCACAATATGAGATTATTTGAACAAACTATGCCATGAATGTGGCCATAAGATTGATCATTTGGCTTGAAAGCCATTGATCTCCACACGTGATAGCTCGTTTCTGAGAACACTTTTTTAAAATAGTTGCCTTATTACAAGTTTGTTATTTTTCCTGGGTACTTGGCCACATATAATGACACAATGCGAAGGTTTCCCAATTTTTTGATTTTTTTTGAATTTTTTATGCCCGTTTCAAAATGCGGTCAAAACGGCAGGAATGACCGTTCCTAGCTAGTGGTTGAATCTTGGATTTTTTTTGGTATTTCTATGATTAAATAGGTACTTATGTACTTAGAAATGATTTTTCGAAAAAATAAATAGCAAACTATGAGGCAGCTGCAGTTCAAATTGACCCGCTTCCAACTGAATCGGCGGAAATTTGTCTTTTTCACGAGAGGTGGATCAAAACTTTTTACACCCAACCATTTGGTCAATTGTGCATTAAATATGTCCTAGTATTTTAGAAAATTGATTTGGTCCAATTTTGCAACAAATATATGGTAGGTCCTTCACAAAAAAAAGTCCCTTTTGGGCACTCGAAAAATGGAAAATGGTTCTTTCGTCCAAAGAAAAAGAAAACTTCCTTAGGCAACATTGTTTGCCATTCCAATATGCACCCTTGTGCACAATATGAGATCATTTGAACAAACTATTCCATGAATGTGGCCATAAGATTGATCATTTGGCTTGAAAGCCATTGATCTCCACACGTAATAGCTCGTTTCTGAGAACACTTTTTTTAAAATAATTGCCTTATTACAAGTTTGCTATTTTCCTGGGAACTTGGCCACATATAATGACACAATGCGAAGGTTTCCCAATTTTTTGATTTTTTTAAATTTTTTATGCCTGTTTCAAAATGCGGTCAAAACGTCGGAAATGACTGTTCCTAGCTAGTGGTTGCATCTTGGAATTTTTTTTTGTGTTTCTCTGATTAAATAGATACTTACGTACCTAGAAATGATTTTTGGAAAAAATAAATAGCAAACTATGAGGCAGCTGTAGTTCAAATTTGACACGCTTTCAACTGAATAAGTGGAAATTTGTCTTTTTCACGAGAGGTGGATCAAAACTTTTTACACCCAACCATTTGGTCAATTGTGCATTAAATATGTCCTAGTATTTTAGAAAATTGATTTGGTCCAATTTTGCAACAAATATATGGTAGGTCCTTCACAAAAAAGTCATTTTGGGCACTCGGAAAATGATTAAAAATAGCTAGAAAGATCAGAAATGCATAGAAATTAGTCCTTATCCATAAAATGTGGTCTAACTCTAGTGAAAATTTGTGTGGTGCCATTTTACAAAATATTTTTGATAGCTACTTCACAAAATCCCTCTATTTTTAGTACTTAGATAATTTTTTAAATCACTGGTTTTTGAACCAATCGGGACTCTTCCCATGGATCGATGACATGGCGCCCATCCATCCATCCATCCATCTCTCCATCCCACATCCATCCATCCATCTATCTACAGAAAAAAAGAAAATAAAATGAAAAAGAGATACCCCCCACCCGCAGCCCAAACCCTAGGTCAGATCCCATCGACTCCCTCCTCTCCTCGCAGCCGCCGCCACCTCCTCCCTCGATCCAGTCCTCTCCCCGGCCTCCTTTCCCCGATCCAGTCCTCCCCCCGCCCCTCCCACCCACCGCCGACCTCACAGCCCTCCTCACCACCGCCGCGGACCTTGTCCCTCCCTTCCCTCACCATCTCTCCCTACCCTATGCCCCAGATCGAGTCGAGTAGGTCGGGCGATGCGCTAGGGTTCCGTTTTGTCAGCTCCGCACCGGCTCTCCGGTTGGCCGCCAGGGCGGCGCGGGCGGCTACATCCTCGACAGGGATGACTACATCCTCGACAGGGGCGACTACATCCGCCAGGTCGCCCGCCAAGGCGGCGCCGGTGGAGCGCGTCAAGCTGCTGCTGCAGAACCAGGCCGAGATGCTGTGCTGGGGTGCCCTCACGCGGCGGCCGCGGGATCACCGACGCCTTCGCCCGTGTCCTCCCGCTCGCTCGTCGTGTGTACTGGCGGAGGAGAAGAATGCCCACCGGGAGGCCCTCACCGACTCCCTCGCGCGCGCCATGGTCGAGTGGGCTTAGCTGATGTCCGGCTCCACGAGCATGCGTCAGGAGATGAGGTGCTCCTCCTCCTCAACCACACCGAGGCAACATCGGCGTGCTTCTCCTCCCCCATGGACTTGGTGAAGGTACGCATCATCCTTCCCCTCTCTGCCCTCATCTGCTCGCTCTTATCTCCTCTGACCCTTATCTCATCTCTGTCCTAGGTGAGGGTACGCCGGACTTCTTCTCCAACCGCAAGGATCTTCTCCTCCATTGGAACAAGGACGACCTCGGCGGCCTTCCCCCGACGGATCTGCATCGCCTCGCCGGTGGATCAACCTGAAAGTGCCCTTCTGCGGCCTCCAGCGCATCTCACCGCGTAGGAAACCACATCCCCTTTTTGCTTCGCTTTGCTTGCTGCTGCGGTTAAGTTGCGCACTGCTTGTTATGTTGGGCCACACTTATTACGTTCCACTACAAGGAAGGGTCCAGCACCGTGATCTCCATCTAGGATATCTGTTGGAGTCGGGCCAGATCAGGAGAATCACCTGATTGGTAGTCATAGAGTGTGTACCGAGTTAGGAGTGGCACATAGGTGGTAGCATTGGTAGCTATCACTTTTTATCAGTTTAGGTTATAATCTAGTGTCATATCTAGTTTGTGTTCAGCAAAGAATTTCTAGTACATAAAGGAATTTAAGTTATTGGTTGCAACTTATGGAATCAAGCAAGAAGAGATAGTTAGTCCACTTAGTCTTACCTACACAGTGAATTCTAGTTCACTTGTCATATGGCATAGCTTATTAGCAGCTGCTGCTCTTTATTTCAAGTAGTAATGCGGTAGCCTACTTTGTAAACTAATGATTTGTATGTGTTAAGTTTTCAACCCCGGCAACCCCACTATGGTCACTTGCTTCCTAATCCAACACATCAAATCTCTGAAAGGCTCTTATGTTTTCTGCATTACAAAAGATTGCAAGGCTAACTTCACAAATACTTCCCTTGACTGACATGTGATGTGGTTTCCTGCCATGGATGAGCAGCTACAGCCGGATGTATGTAGGATGCCCAGCCATGGACGAGCAGCAGCAACCAGATGGATGTGGTTTCCCTTGCTGTAGGACGTGGGTGTTGGAGAACCAAGTGGCCTTGCACGAGCTCAACCCTGGCGCTCTTCCTAAGGTCCATCTTCCAGTTCCCCTCCCGATGTGATTTTTTTGGACAGATTGTTGTTCCTAAGGTTCATATTTTTTGGACTGTTACTGTTGTCGAATGCACATATTATTATGTTACTGGGTATGTGAAAGATTATTAGCTAGGGTCAATTTCTGCTGCTGCTAATGCATATTGATCCATATGTTCTTGTTTCTATACACATGGGCAGGTTACACCTAACTGACTGACGGTTGATTTGCTTGGAGGGAAGAGTTCATTTTTGCTACCGTACTAGCCTTTGGAACATTTTTGACACGCCATGTAGTTTACTGACAACCGCCTTTCCTCTAGCGCTGCTACACAACGCTAGTTAGGATGAGTACAACTACATTTTTATCTACCTGAAAAATGATGCAAAGATTTACTATTACTTGCCTTGGTGATATGACACGTCCATGGTGCGATTTAATTAGATTCAGACTTTGATAGGCCAGGGCGTGTGCTTGTATTAGCATGGAACAATTACTACTACTAACTAATGAAGGAAGCACACTTGTTCACATAAAGGAAGATATGTCTTTGTTAATATTAGTGTTCTTGATCTTACCTGATAGAGTTGATGGCCATGCTGCTGTTTTGCCCTGCTTGATAATTCTTTCACTGTCCGGTGCTAAATTACTGTACATTACTAGTAGAAGCCTATAACACTTGACAAGCATAATATACTAATATACTGTACATTACTAGTAGAATACTTTGGCTCTCATCACAGTGCAAGCAATTCAATAGCAGGGAACGCAATTACTAAACCATCTCTGACTAATCAGCCATTTAAAAAGCATTAGTTATTAGGGGAGGGGTGGGTCTATTACTGTGCAACACTTGAATTCTTAGCACTGGCTAAGCATAATATATTTGTACTAATTTGTGTGCTTTCTGCTGTCTTTGAGAATATAAAAGAGCTCAAGTGCTTCAGTTGTCATTGCTGTCTGTTGTTTGATTTGTCAAACCCCAAGTTCAATTTTCACTAGGAATACAGTTGCTCTTGTCAGCATGCAAGCAGTCCACTAATATGAAATCTGCAAATATTTTACCATCCCTTACTAATCACCCATTTAATGGTTTAACATAGTGCATACATATACTGTAAAATGCTTAGATTTTCAGTCTTGAACTTCGGCTAAGATTAATATGGCTCTGATCCTGTAGTGTTTAAAACTGATAATTATGATGCATTGGTCCATATGGCCTTGTTTTTTGATGCATATATATATGATGTAGTTGATAGGCCTTGATCTCAACCTCTCAAGTTTATGTTTCCTTGTGTGTAGGTAACTTGTTATTTTTATTGGCAAGCCTGTAATGAATTTATTAGATTTTTGCTCCTATTGCCGTGTACAGTATGTCAGAGGCTTAGGGGCCTGTCATTGTTCTTAGTGTGCTGTTGTGATTCTTGAACGGTGTTAATGGTCATGTACAGGTGTCTTTTGTAGTATAAAAAGGGCCACTATCAGCCGTAGGATTTGGATTCATGCTGTGAAGATCATGAATATATATCTTATTTTGCTGCTCTATGCCTCATTCGTGTACAGATTCCCTAGCAGTATTTTTTTTCGTCTGCCACTTGTGTCGTGGATTTGTCACGGCAGATGTCCTTAGTGTCAGGACTTAGTCGCGAGGCCAACGCATCTATGTGGTAGCTTGAGAGGGGTTGAGTGGGACGAGAGACGCAGGGCGGATCAACATGCAAGACAAGGATTTAGACAGCTTCGGGCCCCGGGAAACATCATCCGGTAATAGCCCTACATGCTGTTTGAGGCTAGGTCTCATTATCATCACGAGGGAGTCGCCGTAAACCGACTCTCCTCTTTGTGTCTAGCCCTAAGATTGTTTCTTCTTTTTTCCTCTCCTCTTTGGGGAGGCCTGCCCCTCCTTATATATGTTGAAGGGGCGGTTTACATGTGGAATCCTATTAGGATTAGGACTAGTCTATCTCTAATACGAACCGGATACAAGTCCTGGTCTTAACTCCTTGTAAGGTAAATATTCGTCATGCCTTTCTCCTTAAACCGGCCCACCATAGTATGAACCGGCCTTCATGAACCGCCTGTTGGGCCACCGGGTCTTGTCGTTCTTCTGACCCGCCTGCCGGATTACCAATGAACCGTAAACCGCCAGGCCCAAACGGGTCGCCAGTGAGTCATCAAGTTTTAGCCGGGTCTCAAGTAAACCGCCAAGTCCGGCCGGGTTATGCTTCCGGCCGGTTTACGCCGCGGGGTATATCCCCGACATTAGCCCCCAGTTTAAATTGGATTTATCCATATTAAACTGATCCTGTAAAATAAACACAAGAACAAATTTGACAGGTTGTGCTCCGGGTTAAGAATTCTTGTGGACCGGCACCTGATCATCCTTTAGTCCTTGTCATTCCCTTCTTCTAAGAAATCCAGATCAATAATCAGCTTCATACTTTAAATTGCTGACGTTGGTTTCTCATAGAAAAATATTGTGAAGAATAATCCACTTGAGTCGGTTTCAAAAAACGCGGCTTAAGAAATTTTGGTCTTGAAATACTTATCTAATATCCATCCGGTTTGAAGATGTAGAACTTGACGGTTTATCATTGCTAAAACTGCCGGTTTATAAAAACTGATAATTCCGGTTTATGATTGTTGATGATGCCGGGTTATGATTGTTGTAGACACCGGGTCATGTAATTGATCTTCCTGATTTGCTCAAACTAATAAAAAGAAGATGTTCCTCCTTTATATGCATAATACCTGTAGCCCCCAAGTCTTAAGAGGAGAACATAGTGATAACTTAAGACTTGCTCCAATAAGTGTTTCAACCTTGAGGAAATCCAGTTTGTTCATCTCAATTATATAAACTGAATACTCCATATATGTAGCCCCCAAGTGCCGGGTTGTCATGTTTGCAGCAACCTGGGACTTGTAATTGCTTGATGCTCATAAAAACTTCAACCAGTGTAGCCCCCAAGGGCCAGGTCATTATGCAAATAATGAGCAGGGACTTTGTAAATATAATCTTGTAAACTTTGAACAGCAACGTGTAGCCCCCAAGGGCCGGCTCAGTAAAATAATACTGAACCGGGACTTTGATATATACTTGAATTGTTGACTGGAGCAATTGGTAGCCCCCAAGGGCCGGCTCGTTATAATATGATGAGTCGGATCTTCAATAAGACTAGTAAAAATGACTTTGCATTAGCCCCCAAGTGTCATGGTGCATGCTTGCAGTGACATGAGACTTGCATGTAACCTCAATTTGAATAATGTAGCCCCCAAGTGCCGGGTCGTGAGCCTGCAGCGACTCGAGATTATTCCTTCCATTGTAGAATAAATCATATCCTTTGATAAAATAATAACCGTTGCGCTAAAGCGACTTTGAAAAATCAATAATACCGGTTATTAATAACCATAAAAATCCAGCCATGTTGGCTATTCAAGATAATATAATCCAATGATTTATAAGCGCATAACTCCGACGGCGCAATCCAAATATATATATACTGGTGACTTTATAGTCCAAAAATCAGGCCGGTTTAACAAATCTGTTTCTGCATACAACAAGTTTAAAGTGTCCTGGCGGTTTACCGCCGGACGGGTCATAATACCCAACATATAACCTGGGTTTACAACCAAGGCTGCATTTAGAATAATCAAATATGAAATATATCATACCTGTGACATTGAATCACATCGTTGGTTTTACCAACTTTTTGTAGTAAGGGTGATAACCCAAATCTTGAGTACTGATAACTCCTTCCATATTGTGCCGGTTTATGATAAAACCGTGCCGGGTTGTGATAAACACCGGTTTACTCCATAAGAGGATGTTAAACCGGGCAAATAGTCTTCGGATTGACGTGAACTGTGTTCCGTCAATTGAATTTTTTTTTGTCGGTTTAAGAAACATAATGAAAAGCAACCCCCCCCCCTTCAAAGAAAAGTGTGAAGCAAAAGAAAAGTTTTATTTAAGCTGATCAAATGGCGTTACCATGGCTAAACACGACCAAGTTCCCGTTAGGTGTAACTATGGTTCTAGTCAGCCAGGTCCCCAGATGAAATCGTGGCATTTATGCTGACCAAATGGTGTGGTCATGGTTCGGGTTCGACCAAGCCCCCAAGTGATTCTGTGGCCTTAGGCCGATTAAGAGGCGTGACTGGTTCAGACATGACCTAGTCCCCAAGTGATCTGGTGGCTTTCGCCTATCAAGAGGCATGGTATTGGTTCGGACACGACCAATCCTCCAAGTGATATAACACGATGCTTTTAGCAAAGCGAACTCAAGGGGTAAACCGGAGGCCGCTTTAGAGCAACTCCGTGTAACCTCACATGATGTAAAAGAACAGAGACCCCGCTTTATGAAGCAGAAGCCTGCATGTGATCGATAATATGTCAGGCCAGTAAGGCGGGATACCCATGTTTGAACCGCGCATCATGGCAGCAGGTCCTCTTTGGCAACTTTTAAATCTTTTTTGCAAGAGATAAATTCTTCTTGAACCGGGATCTTGAACCGGATATTGAGAGCTTCAAAGCTTTGTGGGAGACATCTTTCCCTTGAACCAGATTTTAAACCGGAATCTTCATTTTCAGCCAGAAAATTTTCTGACGGCCTTTAAACCCGAACTTGCGAGAAGTTAATTCCTTTTTGAACCGGACATTGTTAAACTGGATTTGAGCGCTTCAGAGCTTTGGGGGAGAACAGATTTCCCTTGAGCCAGACTGTACACCGGATATTTGAGAGCTTCAGTCAGACTGACTTCCCTTGAGCCGGATTTTAAACCGGAATCCTTTCTGACGACCCGGATCTTCTTCATTGAGCTAGGATTTTGTAATTGTCATATACTTTCTAAACCGGAAATTTTCTGACGGCCTTTAAACTTTCATCAATATAATAGTAGCCTCCGGGACCGGGTTATCCTTCCCTCCATCGTCCTGGGGTTTTTAAATTTGCTGAAACTGGCAATATTCGTCGAGTCATGTCATCGTAGCCCCCGAGTCTCAAAGGTGACTTGAGGAGTTGGCTTGAGGCTCTCCATATTTGACCGTGATATAAACTGGCATAACTTGTATATCATTGGCGTTGATAGCACGATGTGAATCCATAGAAGGTTGAGGTGACTGCAGCGGGTTGTAAATGATCCCATATAAGCCGTGTCAGCAACTCGGCCAATGGTTCCTTCCAACTGGTGATTTGAAGTTAATCAAAACTGTAGTGGCGGCGACTTGTGCGCCCAATAAACAACTCATGCAGACAGGTGCGGCCCGGTATGTTGATGTAGACCAGGCCGCGAGAGACGGACGACAAAAGCGACTGCAACATCAGAGGCAGCTCGGATAGATGAACCGGCCGCGGCATTGTAAACCGGTGCGGACGGGGAAGATCGGCACCGGTGTCGTAAACCGGCGCGGACGAGCAAGTCAACCATGTCGTGTTGATGTAGTGAACAATTGTCCTGCATCAAAAACATCGCAAGCCGGAGTAATTTGTTTTTTGACAAAAACAATATGTTCTAAATTATACTTGGAGGGATATCACCTGATTCGCCCGAACAACAAATGAGTCGGCCGTGGCATTGTAAGCCGGTGCGGACGGAAGAGTCGACCGCAGTGCTGTAAGCCGGCGCTGACGAGCGAGTCGGCCGCCGCGTTGGAAGCGGCGCAGACGTGTGCGAATCGGCCGCGGGGGCGGACGACGAGTCAACCGCGTGCTTTGATGTAGCGGGGGTGACGACTCTCTCGTCTGCGCTAGTGCAAAAAATAATCCTGGCGCACATCCCTTTGTGACACCTTTATAACGAATAATAGTCCTGGTGGTTTGTGCTTTGTCTCGATTTTTCTTGTGGCTAGCCTTGACGCCCCCTTTTTTTAAACACCTTTATTCAGTGGTATTTTCCTGAAATTGGTTGCAGCTTCACGTAATCACGTGACCGAGTACTAGTAGTACTTGGATTTGACTAGTCTTGTCTTCCACGTGATGGATGATGGTCCTTTTTGGAGATTGTGCCATTGTAATTCCGTTTCAATTAGCACTAGTAGCAAGTCTTTGGAAAGTAACTGCCATGGAGATACGGGACAGCGGTCAGGCTGCAGCCTTTTTCTTTTTTTAATGTAGATGACTGCCGCTGATCCATAGTATTTTGCCCTTTGACTCCTTGCGTACTAGTAACAACATCTGGTGTCATGTTGGCTTGATGTGATAGACTGTCTTTTTCTGTGATCTGTAGTGCCTTCGTGGCAGAAGAAAAGGCAGCAGTACACGGTTGATTGCTACGGCCTGGGATTTGTGGACGTAGAGCAGCAGCGATTCGGAGTTGATCCGGTTTAAAAACGCGAAGTTGACTCGGAACAGACCGGCGGTTCGGACGAAACTGCAGTGAAGCGACGGTGGCTTGGTGCGGCCGTTCAACCAGGGTTGACCCGCCGGTGAAAACGTTGCCTTGGTAATTTCTGACTGATGGGATTTGATGCCTACGTGAGTGGCGGCTTTCCTGGTGCGGATCCCTCCATACTAATTAAGGAAAACGCTGCAATCTTTGGCCACTTTCAATCGTATTCCACGAACCGTGTCGGACTTTCTTGGGATATTGAAATCTTCGTGGACGGCAACCACTCGTACGTCGCCGATCGGACAGCCGCCCGACACAGTAGTCATCGGACCCGCTCGCCGATTCTCTACTGACAGCTCTTGTAGCAGTAGTTTTGGTTTCGACGAGAATAATTCCTTTTCTTGATCTTGGCGAGTTATGGCGGTAGCAACGATCCAGCCCTAATGTTCTCTTGATCTTGAATCTCGAATATACCGTTTGACGGTTCGTCGACGATGTAAACTTCTGCGCCGGTTCTTTCCATCCAGCAAATCATGAACTTCTCAATCCCTGAAGAGATCCCTCCAAGATCTCAACACCACCGTGCGCCAGCCCCACGGTGGGTGCCAGCTGTCGTGGATTTGTCACGGCAGATGTCCTTAGTGTCAGGACTTAGTCGCGAGGCCAACACATCTATGTGGTAGCTTGAGAGGGGTTGAGTGGGACGAGAGACGCAGGGTGGATCAACACGCAAGACAAGGATTTAGACAGCTTCGGACTCTGGGAAACATCATCCGGTAATAGCCCTACATGCTGTTTGAGGCTAGGTCTCATTATCATCACGAGGGAGTCGCCGTAAACCGGCTCTCCTCTTTGTGTCTAGCCCTAAGATTGTTTCTTCTTTTTTCCTCTCCTCTTTGGGGAGCCCTGCCCCTCCTTATATATGTTGAAGGGGCGGTTTACATGTGGAATCCTATTAGGATTAGGACTAGTCTATCTCTAATACGAACCGGATACAAGTCCTGGTCTTAACTCCTTGTAAGGTAAATATTCGTCATGCCTTTCTCCTTAAACCGGCCCACCATAGTATGAACCGGCCTTCATGAACCGCCTGTTGGGCCACCGGGTCTTGTCGTTCTTCTGACCCGCCTGCCGGATTACCAATGAACCGTAAACCACCAGGCCCAAACGGGTCGCTAGTGAGTCATCAAGTTTTAGCCGGGTCTCAAGTAAACCGCCAAGTCCGGCCGGGTTATGCTTCCGGCCGGTTTACGCCGCGGGGTATATCCCCGACAACTTGCGACTGCCGGGTTCCTGATGTGCTTCTCATGCCCCGTAGACCATTGACCTGTACGTGGTTTTCGACGTGGCCACTGCCCTACTTCAGGTAAAATTTCACACTTTGATGAGGATTCATGAGCCCTGATTTGGGATAGACAAGTGTAGCATACGAGTTCAGGAAATCAATTATGCGGCACAACACCTATTAGGTGATTCGTGAACACACAACCAGGATGATTCCTATCCTACCTATGTTGTGCTTATTGCTTCCAAGCTAGTGATGGCGGTCGCAGGTGCAGTACCTGCTGGTTAGTACCTGCTGGCAGTTAGTGTTCAACATCTATCGCTTTAGCACCAAGCAACTAAACAATGTTTTGGTAAAGCTTTCAGAAATCAGTTTGCAGTGTTGAATCAGTACACATCTTTTACCTTCAATTTGGTAGTATGAAAAACACAATAGTAAATCTGAGTAACTTTGACATATTTTCTCTATTAACTTGCATTGGATTGGTACCCGTGATTGCCTTGTACTTAATTCTGCTAACACTGATCTTGTTACTGTTAATTTGTTATTGCCATGGTGTTTATGCTGTTTAGAAGAAGATCCATGCATCAATTCTAAGTTCTTGTCTCTCTGAAGGGACACTTCTAGCTTCTATGTCTCAGACTTGTTAACTATTGTTTCTTACTTTGTTAGCTACGACATATATTTACCCCAGTTATTCTAATTCTTCTCTGATTCATGTAACAGGATGACAGTGGAAGCCATGTTGTTGTTTTGTTTGTTCCCAGCCCTGACTATGGTCGCCGAGCGAGTCCGACATGTTGTTCATCTAGTAGAGCTTGTTAGGAGTCTGAATCTAAGAACTTGTAGAGCTTGTTAGTATTACAATTGTAGAGCTTGTTACACTTGTAGAGCTTGTAAAGCAGTATGGTCTTCTGTATTGGAATGGATAGAGCTCGTATTATGTGATCTGGTTGATCTTATTTAAGTATCATGTGTGTTTTTGTCTCCGAAAATCTAAATAATGCTTGAAATATGAAGAATATGAGTCTGAATTGATGGGACCCACTTACCACAACATGACAAATGGGAACCTGTTACTAGAACCTGACAACTGGGACCCATCTGACTAGTGGACCCTTCTTTTGGAAAAAAAGAAAAACTAAATTCGTTTAGACAAAAAGGCCACAACCCAACAATAAAAAGGCTGCAATATTGGGCTTGGCCCATGAACCCAACCAAAAATTGACACACAGAAAAAAAAACACAAATAGGACGAATTGTTGGGCTAGGCCCATGTAGAAAATCGAATTGCACCGGGCTAAATCTTGTGCCATGTCAGATTGCCACGCTGGATGCCTACGTGGCTTGGGGAGGTTGCTAGTGACCAAAACACCACAGTAGACGTATTTTGGTCATAAACGTCTTCGACCATTCCAGAAGAAAGGTCGCTATAGTCAGTTTATGACCGCCAGCTTTTGACCTTCTGTTTTTGGTCACAAAAAGGTCGCAAATGAAAAACCATGACCTTTCAGTGACCAATAGTGGTGGTCACAAGTTGACATATTTCTTGTAGTGAAAGTACACTCCTCATAGATGGCTGCAGCTGGTCCTAAGGAATTGCCTCCGTCTTGCATTATCTGGATGACCTCCATACAATCCGCCCTGATCTCCACCTTGTTGCAGCCGATGGTGTTTGCCAGAACCAGCCCATCCTTGAGGCCCCGTGCCTCGGCTGTCGCTGCGTCTTGGACAAACGGGATGTTGCTCGTGGATGCCGCAACGAAAGAACCTGTAGAGTCCCGTATGATGGCCCCGGTCCCGCCGGTGCCACTGTCAGCATCAAAAGAGGCGTCGATATTGAGGCTAACAAATCCCTCTGTTGATCTCATCCATCCATGTCTTCGTATCCTGCCCGCACCATGCTTCCTTGCCCTCAAGAAATTTTTGGTCAAAGTAACAATGGCTTGGGCCGATCTTCCAGGTTCTTGGATGGGCTCACCATGGGTGAATCTTCATCGTTCCCACCGTATATACCAAACCGCCACAGCCACCAGCTCCTTCATGGGCACACCCGGGAGCGACGGAACATCAACACTTGGCATTAACAACAGGTCACCAAGGACCGAAGATCCCTCCATCTCAGTTTCGCACAGCTCACTTACAGTGGGAAGCAAGCCCAATTTTGCCCAAATCTCTTGCACTCTGTTGCATCTAAAGAAAGAATGACGAATACTCTCACAATCCGTGGCACATATCGGGCAGTCGGAGATTGTTATCATATGTCGATTGGCCAGGACTCCCCGACAAGGGATTGCACCATACAAAGCTCTCCAAACATGCACCTTGATCTTTGCCGGTATTTGAAGTTTCCAAAGAGTGCGCCAAACTGGACTAGTACTTGAAGACAATATGGTATTTGTTTGTCTCAACTTTCGTCCATGTTGGTAATCCCACTCCATGTGGTATGTCGTCTTAACCGAGAAAAACCCTGTTTTGTTGTAGTGCCATGAAACAAAATCCTCCATCATTCCTATAGCAAGAGGAATATTCAAGATCCTATTGGCATCAATAGGCCATAACACCTGTCGGATCAGTTCTTCATCCCAACATCTATTCTTCATATCAATAAGTTCAGAAACTTTTGTGAGAACAATATTACCTCTTTGGGTCATCACCTTCCTGCTTGGGCTGCTAGGGGCCCAAGGATCATCCCAAATATTTATTTGCGTACCATCTCCAACTCTCCAAATATGACCCTTCTTGAAAGTCTGAATACCACTCCATAGACTCTACCAAGTGAAAGAACTATCTTTTTTAAGAGTGCAGTTAAGTAGATCACCATCTGGGAAATATTTTGCTCTCAAGACTCTCGCACATAGTGATTTTGGTTCTGCGAGCAGTCGCCAGCATTGATTCGCTAGGAGGGCCAGGTTAAAACAATGCACATCTCTAAAACCCATTCCACCCATGCTCTTAGGTACACACATCTTCCACCATGCAAACCAGTGCATGTGCTTCTTCACATCCTCATCTTCCCACCAAAACTAAGACATAGCAGAAGTTATTGCATTGCAAATCTGTTTTGGGAGTTTGAACACAAGCATGGCATACGATGGGATGGCTTGAATAACAGCCTTCAGCAGCACTTCGTTCCCCCCAAAAGAAAGCATCCTCTCCTTCCAGCCTCTCATCCTAGCCAATATCCGATCCATAATATGTTGAAAACAATCAGTTCGGTCCAAACCAACGATTGGTGACAGTCCCAAGTACTTATCTGATATGGCCTCCACCATTATATTCAGAATAGAGCACACCTCTGCTCGGACCTCCACAGGGGTACAGGGGCTCAAGAAAATACTCCATTTTGCAGGCGGGAGGTAGAAGGAATATAAAAGATAAGGCAAACACTACTTAAGGAGAAAAAAAAAGAACCATCGCGCAGGACCCACAACGTACGTAAATCTCAACGGAATCAGTTTTGCATGGGCCAGTGTAGCCAGCATGGCGCCCGGCCCGTCACTCGTGTGATGCGTGTGCATATGCATGTGCACACCGTGTGCGTGAGAGCGATGCAGCCGGTCAAAAGTCGCGCCGGTGCGCCGCACACAAACACTTACCGAACAATAATCATGGGTAAATAGTAATTACGGGTGAACAATACTTGCAAACCCACTTAGAAAAATTGATGCATACAATAATTTTTTGTTAACATTATTTTCATATGAAAAGTATTCTTGAAAACAAAAAATACAAAAAAAACCGACTAAGCTAGGAGCCCCTTCCCTTTTTGATTTTTTCAAGGGCTCTACCAATTTGACACATGGCAGCCAATGAACAACGCCTTGAATAGTAATTGTGCCCATTAATTAATCGTGCAGGCGGGTAATTCTGTGTGAACAGTATACTCATGGGTAAATAGTAACTAAGGGTGAAGAGTACTTGCAAACCCACTTAAAAAACTGATGCATGCAATACTTTCCTGTAAACATTATTTCTATTTGAAAAGTATTTTTCAGAACAAATAATACAAACAATTTAAAAAAACTGAGATTTTTACATATTAAAGACAAGAGGCCCTTCTAGATTTGTGTAATTTTTCACACCGAGATGACATCTGAGAAGCTTCTTGTTAAAACTATTTTCATATGAAAAGTATTTTTGAAAACAAAATTACAAACATTTTAAAAAAAACTGAGATTTTTACACATCAAAGATAAGAGACCCTTCTAGGTTTGTGTAAATTTTCACGCTGAGATGACATCAGAGAAGCTTAGTAAAAAATAGAGCTCAAATAATTTCTCTTTTTTCTTTTCCTTTTTTTCTCCACTTAGTGATTTACGTTAGACCGACATGTGTTTATTCAGGCCATCACCCAGGGCCGGCCCTCGGGGGTGGCAGGGGGCGGCCGCCCAGGGCCCCCGAAATCTAGGGGGCCCCTCCAGGGTTCGCAAGGAGCCCATGGCATCGACCTAGACACACACGCACGGAGAAATCCTCATTTTCCTTCTTCCCATCGCGAGTTCGCCGCTTCATGATGATCCTATTCCCGCAAGGGTTCCAATCGTGAGTCTCGACGCCAATGTAGATCGCTCTCCGTCATGCGGCCGGCTGGTCTTCCTCCAGGTCCCCGGTCCCGTTGTGTTATCCTCCATTCGTGAGATGCCTCTCATGTGCAAGACGAAGCCACCCCACTTATAAGGTCATCCCTAACCTCCTCTTTCTAGTTGGTCATGTTCATATAGTGCAGCAGTAGTCAGATCTTAGAAGGTCTCGCATATGATGCAGTACAAAATTTTAATTTCGTGTGCCCGTTGCTCTATTTCTTATTTCAATCTGGACTTTGTCGACACAACACCAATCGCCTTATCTATTGAAAAAATTGCCTGCTATGTGTTTGATTGTCGTTCTTTGCATTCTCTCTCCAAATCATATGACTGCAAATTTAACATAAAAATTGGAAGGAGGTCTCAACTATACACACATAACTTCAATCCAAACATGGTTATATAATAAAGCCACTCAGACTCTCGTAGCCGTCGGGTAGGTAAATGGTCTTTTATTGTTGCAAATGGAGCTTTTAAACTTTAAACCTTTCATCTTGATGTTTACCCTCTATCAGGTATTCGATTTGTCTAATTAAGTACAGGAATACACTATTTACAATTCTCGTTTTATTTTGAAATAATAAACAATAATAAGTTAGGTAAAGGAATGAATCTAAAAAGAAATGAGATTATTAGTATGATCTTTATAATAGGGGCCCCGGGTTGCAATTTCGCCCTGGGCCCCTGAAATATCAGGACCGGCCCTGGTTGTGCTCGACGTCCCTGCACCTGCCACGGCGGATATTCTAATGTCGATGTCATCGACATCTTGTACGTGGCCGCCACCGATAGAGACATCCACATCTCCTAGGCGCTCAACATGAACGACTCAGACGTATCAGCGCACACCCTCCATCTGCATTCTTTGTTTCATGTCCTCCTTGCGTTCCCTTTTGTGTCTGCCACCAATATCAAGCCTCGGGCTACTACCACTGCCAGCCTCTGTCCAAGATGCACCAGGCTCCACTCCATTGTAGAATGAAGTCCTCCACCACGCCTCCTTGGGTACACAACTCACTCGACACGCTATCCTCCTACTCATTCCTAACGCGACAATGGTGTCGTATCTCCGGCCCTGCGCATCCGTCGGGCCAGCATAGTCCTACGCGCACGCGACCGTGCAGTCGATGACATACTCCCTGGGCGGGGTCTGGTTCGTGATGGGGCTGGTGATGGGGTCGTCGTACGCCGCCCGTGCGCCAACTTAACCTCTCCCTACCCCTAGATCCACATTGATCTACACAAAGCATCACTGGTGAGGGGTGTGAGCAAACATGGTCAACGACACCAAGCCAAGGATGCACGCTAGCCTTTTTGTCACCTTTTAACTTTTTATTGCTCTGTGACAATGTACGTGGCAGGGTTATGTGCATCTAGGGGGGTTTGTTTTGTTTTACCAACACTGGGACCTATCAAAAGCATCCACCACTTCCCAACTCCACTATATATAAAAACTACTCTACAAAATGCTCTCTTAGACCCCATCTTTCTCAGTTCTCGGCCAGTCGAAAAAGGAAAAATGTGCATCGCTGGGTGGCTACGCTGATGAGGGCAGCGCAGTGGCGGTGTGCCCAAAGTGGCAGCACAACAACAACACCATGACCTCTCCAGTCTCCACTCCGTCTTAGAGCATTACTAGTAGAACCCTCAAACCCTCACTAGCGTTTTAAGGATTCAAAAATGATCTTTTTGTGCACTTTTACGGGTTGAAAAACAGGGGCAAAGATTAGAACTCTCAAACCCAACCCTTATAACGGAATATTCCTCATGAACGACGTTGTCGTTGCGCGCGGGAGGTCGACGGGGCGGCCGCCGGTGACGGGGGCGACTAGCAGCGGCGGTCGCGGGCGTGGGCGCGGGAGTTGGGAGGATTTTCCCCTCCCGCGCGAGGATAACCGCCAAATGAGGGTTGGGGTAGGTTTTGCTCCCCAACCCTTACTTTTGAGGATTAGGAGAGGGTTTGAGGGTTGGACCTTTAATTTTTTTTGAGGGTTTGAGGATTAAGGGGTTCTAGTCTACGGCTTTTTTTTCGACGAAAACTGTAAAAAAGCAGTTATTTTTAAGGGTTTGAGGGTTTGAGGGCGCTACTAGTAATGCTCTTATCCCTTGAATTTTAGCGGATCCATCGCCGATGACCATTGCTAGAGGAGCTGTGGCCAGCATAGGGAGTCGCCTGTGGCTGAGACCAATGCAATGGGTGGAGGGACACTGTGTGCTGCTTGGGAATGACCCAGGAGAAGCCTCAGCCGACACTAGAAACCATCCCCAACTACTCTCAGTCCTCTCCTAGTCCCAATCGGCGACACCCTTCTCTCTCCCGATTTCTTCCCATAGGTGCCCCTTATCTCCCGGTCTAGCGTGGAAGGCAAGCCCGTCACACTAGCTGCAGCAACGCGATCACCAAGTCGGCCAAAACTAGAAGACAAGACAATAAGCTAGACATAGAAAAAATCAGCCAAATTGACACTTACATGCGGGCCCTAGGCTTGTTTGATGGGAAATAGAAAAAATGAAATTTTAGGGGAAATTTTTATGGGAACTGAGTAAAGATCTCATTAAACAAATTCCCCTAAAATATACAAACTTCCCGTAGAAACACTTTTATGGAAGGTTTTTACAAAAGCTGTTGGAGTTGCTCTAAAGGTGAGGGACTACAAGCTATGGCAGAGGGACTCAAGTTGGCGGCCGAGCACTCTTCGGCTAATATTCTTTTGCAGTCGGATTGCTCCTTAGCACTCAAGGCACTGTCGGATGACTCGTTGGATAGGTCCATGCATGGTCATCTGGTTAGAACTGTTAAGGGGTACTTGAAGGATAGGGTTGTTATTCCAGTTAAAATTCATAGAGAGCAAAACAGGGTTGCAGATTCGTTAGCGAATTATGGTAGATGTGGGGATAGCACAGCATGTTAGCTGAGATGCTCTCCACCGTGTGTCAGCATGCTTATCGCTGAGGATTGTAAACCTGTAACTTTGGAGTAATAAACCCTATGTTTCTGCGCAAAAAAAGGTGAGGGAGTTGGGTGAAGTAAACAAGATGCCATGAAATTTTTTTCAGAATTTACGAGAGCTGTTGGAGGGCTATTTTTGCCTCAACTTCCTGTAGACGGAGACTCTTAATGGATAGGGGAACTATTGGAGTTGTTGTAAGATGTTTCAGATGGCATCTTAGAGCATTTCTAACTCTTCCCTAAAAGGCTATAGCTCCCCAAAACCTAGTCTTTTAGGGAGTTAATAACATCTACCCCCATACATTTGTAACTTTGAATATATTTTAGCATACCCCCAAAACAACCATGTTTGCCCCTATATTTGTGCAGGTTTTAGCTTCTATCTATTCCCTCCAGAACCGAGCAATTTCTGTCGGCTGAGATTTTAGCCACCAACCACCGGTGCCCAATTCCTCCATAGCACCACCTCCACCCTCACCCTAGGCCGCCGCAACCCTAGCTAGTCTTCACTGCTGACCTCGTCCTCGCCTTCCTTGCGAACCTGGAGCCAAGCTCATCCCCACCACTGGCCACCATGCGATCTTGGCCATTTCCACATAGTCGCCTAAAGCAAGAAGATCACCAATAACACACACATTAATGCAAGCTCTCGCCTCCTCTACTACGACCGCCTACAACACCCGACCCGACCTGGCGGGCTCTATTGTCATGAGCCTGGATCGTTGATGAGGCCAGGAATGAACTAGGCCAGCGTCTATGCCTACAATTTGTCTTTCGCCGCCTCCCTCGAGCCCTGCTGCCTATTATTGTGTGGTAGACCTCTCTCCACCTAAAAGGTGCTTGACGATTGTTTTGAAGGTATTCCCTTTTTCCGCTTTTCCTATTCTTGTAGTAGATTTGTAGTCTAAACATTGTTCCTATTCATATCTATGATGTAATCCACAAACAAAGAGGCCCTTGGAAGATTTTTGGAAGGCTTGTTGTTAGACGAAGATGATGATTTTGAGATGGCGGTGGTCGTGATAATTTGAGTGGAAGAGGGGAAAAAAGAGACAGGGTTTTCAGCTAGGCCATTTCCGCTACAGGGCAGAAGGATGTGCCAAACTTATGAGGGACTACTTTGTGGACAATCCGGTGTATTCGAAGTACCTTTCCATGTGAATTTTCAATATGCACGGGGATCTATTTGTGCGCATTGCAGGAGCATTGGAGGATCATTATGTTTGGTTCAGCCATGGAGGGGTGCAGTTGGAGAAATAAGTGCAAGTCATGTGTCTAAGTGTACCACGACAATGCGAGTGCTAGCATATGGAGTTTCAGGTGACTATGTAGATGAATATAATCGTAATAGGGAAGATACCATCATCTCGAATGTGAAGAAATTTCACATTATGTGATTGAGCTCTTCAGAGCCAACAACTTGAGTGCCCCACTGATGAGAACACTGACTTATGTCAATGAGTAAAGAAAGATGGTTCCCACTGATGCTTGGGCTCATTTGATTTTATGCATTGGACATTGAAGAAATGCTCGAGAACATGGCATCAGAGCTCTAAAATGGATTAAATTTTTCCTGATAGCCCAAAATAGTCATAGATTGTATTTGCTGATAGGGCCATGTCAAAGATGGTTTGTCATAGAAGTAGAAAATTCCTGAGAAAGCAGATATTGATCATATGATACCCAACGCGGCAAGCTCATTCATAGTTTTTTCGTACCCACCTTGATAATAGGGCATGGTGGGGTGTTGCAAGCTCGCTTTGCAACTTCCATGGACATAATGTGAATTGGAACCAAAATACATTATTGTACTACTAGGTAATGTTATAAATGGTAGGAAAAATGGGGATTTACAGTAGTTTGCTGAAGATTATGATAACATGTGTGATCTTTCATAACATGACCACAAAGGATGAGTGAGGTCAATCAATGAACTACAACTATGACTACGTGAAGCGCATGTCACAGATCATCATCAAACTAGTGTGATCCAGAAATTCCTTGAAATGCATCGAAAGATTGAGAACCAGGGGAGCTCATGACCAACTCTAAGATGACCATGCCAAGCACTTGTGGGACTTCATAGACTATATTCGTTCTTGTGTTATCAAGTTATTTTGGATTATTGACTTCATTTAGACCTTGTGTTGTGTTAATATGGTTCAAATATGTCTATTGCAAACATCGATTTCTAAAATAAATGTTATGCATGTACAGTTCAAATGGTGTTTGTGTATGCGAATGGTTGGGAGAAATGGCAAGGAAAACATTTGAGAGCTAAGTTAGGGGAAAAGACTAGCTATAGCCCTCCCAAACAATTCAAATTAATTGGACTTAATTTTAATGAGGTGGTGTATAGAGTTAACCGATAATCCCCAAGTGCAGGGAATCATCGTAGCAATTTCCAACGGTGGAAGAATAAGTATGGAGTGTCGAACCCACAAGGAGCTAAAGGTAAGATCAATATTCTCTCAAGTCCTATCTACCACTGATACGACTCTATGTACACCGAACGTTTGCTTCCAACTAGAAACGAGAAATAAAACTACGTTGTGGGTATGAAGAGGATAACTTTGCATGATATCGGAGAGATAAAGTATGAAAGTAGGGGCTGCTATCATAAAGTTAGATTATATTACTAAATATTATAAATAGCGAGTGTGGAATAATGGTGGATCGGTGTGCGGAATTGTCTTAGGCAATTGTTAACAAGACCAATAGTCGTCATTGCAATTTCATATGAGGGAGAGGCATAAGCTAACACACTTTCTCTTCTTGGATCATATGCACTTATGATTGGAACTCTAGAAAGCATCTGCAACTACTAAAGATCATTAAGGTAAAACCCAACCATAGCATTAAAGCATCAAGTACTCCTTATTCCCATATGCAACAACCCCTTACTCGGGTTTGTGTTTCACTCACTCACCAACTCACTATAAGCGAATCATGAACGTATTGCAACACCCTACATCGGTAATCCCTCACGCTTGCGACACACAGAGGGCACCATAGGATAGCACCAAAATAAAACATACAACTCGTAGCAATCTAGATCATCAATCAACCCAAAGACAAAGGATATCTACTCAAAACATCATAGGATGGCAACACATCATTGGATCATAATATGTGGCATAAAGCACCATGTTCAAGTAGGGATTACAGCGGGGTGCGGGAGAGTGGACCGCGTAAAAAAGACGAGGATGGTGATGATGATGGTGATGTTGATGAAGACGATCACCGCGGCGATGATTCCCCTCTCGATGGCACTCCGATGCCACCAAGAGAGAGGAGGAGAGGTTCTCCCCCTTGTGCTTCGTCCTCCATGGCCTCCCCCCTGGATGGGGAGAGGCTCCCCCTTTGGTCCTTGTCCTTCATGGTGATGATGGCCCCTCCGGGATCCTCCTCCATGCCCTCCGGTGATGATGGCCCCCTCCGGCTGGGTGCCGGAGAGGGCCTAGATTGGTTTTCGGTGGCTACGGAGGCTTCTGGCGGCAGAACTCCCGATCTAGGTTAATTTTTGTAAGTTTCTGTATTTATAGGAGAAGTTGGCGTTGATTTCATGCCATGGGGGCCCTCGGGGAGTCCATGAGGCAGGGGGCGCACCCCCCACCCTCGTGGGGCCCCCGTGACTCCCCTCCGATAGATTTTCGTTCTAGTATTTTTCATATTTTCTAGAAAAAATCTCCATTGATTTTCATCGCATTCCGAGAATTTTTATTTCTGCACAAAAACAACACCACGGTAGTTCTGCTGAAAACAGCGTCAATCCGGGTTAGTTCTAATCAAATAATACCAAAATCATATAAAAAATATTGTAAACATGGCATGAATACTTCATAAATTATAGATACGTTGGAGACGTATCAGCATCCCCAAGCTTAATTCCTGCTCGTCCTCGAGTAGGTAAATGATAAAAGAAATAATTTATGAAGTGTGAATGCTAGCAAGTGCACAAGTTTGATCAATGATAGTTCCACTCACTTTTTCTAGCATCATTATATATCATATCAGTAGCTCATCTTCATAAAACTTTTCATGATCAAGTAACAAGCTATTCACATGTTAAAGTATAGATCATAAACTTTCTTGAAACTAACAAACTATATTCTCAGTCATCAAACAATTTCAATTCATCTTATTTTCAGGAAGGGTCTATGTCAGAGCTTTGATTTAGCAAACTCCACATACTACTATCATTTAATCTTTCACAATTGCTAACACTCACGTGATATTTATGGGTTCAAAGTTTTAATCGGACAGAGAGAAAGATAGGGGCTTATAGATTCGCCTCCCAACTTTTACCTCAAGGATAATGTCAACAATAATAGTTCATGATAACTTACATCCAATTGGATATATATATCAGGATCTTTCCAACACAATGTGCTTGCTAAAGGATAAAATGTAAAAAGGAAAGGTGAAGATCACCATGACTCTTGCATAAGGTAGAAGACAAAAGTAAAAGATAGACCCTTCGCAGAGGGAAGCAGAGGTTGTCATGCGCTTTTATGGTTGGATGCACAAAATCTTAATGCAAAAGAACACCACTTTATATTGCCATTTGTGATATGGACCTTTATTATGCAATCCGTCGCTTTTATTTCCTCCACATCATAAGATCGTATAAAGCTTATTTTCTCCACATTAATAGATCATACATATTTAGAGGGCAATTTTTATTGCATGCACTGATGACAACTTACTTGAAGGATCTTACTCAATTCATAGGTAGGTATGGTGGACTCTCATGGCAAAACTGGTTTAAGGAATGTTTGGAAGCACAAGTAGTATCTCTACTTGGTGCAAAGAATTTGGCTAGCATGAGGGGGAAAAGCAAGCTCAACATGTTGGATGATCCAAGACAATATACTTTATTTCAAATATAAGAAAACATAACCCATTATGTTATCTTCCTTGTCCGATATCAACCTTTTAGCATGTCATATTTTAATGAGTGCTCCCAATTGCAAAAGATTTCCAAGATAGTATATTTATATGTGAAATCTCTCTTCCTTCAATATTCTTTCATGAATTGTTCAAGTGACCAATTCTACGTTTGCTAACTTTCAATAAGTTTACTACCTATACTTATTCTATGTGAAGTCATTACTCCCCATGGTATAAGCATATGAAACATATATAAATTCAGATTTATGATATTCAATTATTCAACCATTTACTCATAGGATATACGTGAAGCACGTGAGTAAATGACAAACTACTCCAAAAGATAATAGTGAAGGACACTGAGTAGTCAAATAATTAACTAGCCATGGGAGGATTCTTTTTCATTTAATAATTCAGATCCGATGATTTTATTCAGACAGCAAGTAAAATTGAAAATACGCTCCAAGCAAAACACATATCATGTGACGAATAAAAATATAGCTCTGAGTAAGGTATACCGATCGTTTTTAAAGACGAAAGAGGGGATGCCTTCCGGGGCATCCCCAAGCTTAGGCATTTGAGTCTTCCTTGAATATTACCTTGGGGTGCCTTGGGCATCCCCAAGCTTAGGGTCTTTTCACTCCTTATTCTCCTCATATCGATATCTCACCCAAAGCTTGAAAACTTCAATCACACACAACTTAATGGAACTTCGTGAGATAGGTTAGTATGATAAAGAGTAAACCATTCACTTTGGTAATTTCAAAGACAAGGCTCATAATTGTTATCACACAATGCCTACTGTACCATATCATTTATACAATTTATATTGAGAAATATAAGTCATAGAAACTAGAAAACAAGCAAACTATGCAATGAAAACAGAATCTGTCAGAGACAGAACAGTCTGTAATGATCTGAACACTAACCATACTTATGCTACTCAAAAAATTATGAAATAAATTTGTGACGTGAGGAATTTGTCTATTAATCTTCTGCAAAAATAATCAACACCAAAGCGCTCTTCTGTAAAATATGGCAGCTAATATCGTGAGCGCAAAGTTTCTGTTTTTTTATAGCAAGATCACATTAACTTTCACCCAAGTCTTCCCAAAGGTCTTACTTGGCCCTTTATTGAAACAAAAGCTATAATACATGATTAATACAGTATCTTAATCATGAGAACACACAAAAACAGAAGGGTAAATATTGGGTTGTCTCCCAACAAGCATTTTTCTTTAATGCCTTTTTAGCTAGGCATGATGATTTCAATGATGCTCACATAAAAGATAAGAATTGAAACATAAAGAGAGCATCATGAAGAATATGACTAGCATATTCAAATCTAACCCACTTCCTATGCCTAGGGATTTTGTGGGCACATAATTTATAGGAACAAGAATCAACTAGCATAGGAAGGAAAAACAAATATAACTTCAAAACTTTGAGCATATAGAGAGGAAACTTGATAATATTGCAACTCCTACAAACATGTATTCACCCCTCATAATAATTTTCAGTAGCATCATGAATGAGTTCAACAATATAACCATCACATAAAGCATTCTTTTCATGATCTACGAGCATAGAAATTTTACTACTCTCCACATAAGCAAAATTCTCCTCATTCGGAATGGAGGGATCACTAGTTCCTAAAGTTGACACTCTTCCAAACCCGCTTTAGATGATAGTATTATTCATACTCCAAAATATATAAGTGAATTTCATGGAGCATTCTACAATTAATATAGACTAACCAATATCCAAGCTCAAAATATATAAGTGAAGCACATGAAGCATTCTATAAAACCATACTCAAAAGATTTAAGTGAGGCACAAAGAGCAATTCTATAAGATCATACTTAAAAGATATAAGTGAAGTACATGAAGTATTCTATAAATTATGAAGGTACATATCATACTAGCATGGTTCTTAAAGAAAAAGAAAAACACAAAGGACACAAATCATGTGAACAAAACAAAAATCGAGGTATACCGATAATTGTTGAAGAAGAAAGATGGGATGCCAACCGGGGCATCCCCAACCTTAGATGCTTGAGTATCCTTAGAATATTTATTTGGGGTGCCTTGGGCATCCCCAAGCTTGAGCTATTTCCTCTCTTTATTCTTCTCATATTGATATCTCCTCGATATTCGAACACTTCATCCACACAAAACTTTAACAAAAACTTTGTGAGATCCGTTAGTATAATAAAGCAAATCACTACCTTTTGGTACTGTTTCAAATTCATTCCAATTTTATATTAGAACTATATCTACTGTATTCCAACTTCTCTATGGTTCATACCCTCTGATACTAGCCATAGATGCATCAAAATAAGCAAACAACACACGAAAAACAGAATCTGTCTAAAACAGGACAGTTTGAAGTAATCTGGAGGTTTAGTAAACTTCTGTAACTTAAAAAATTATGAAATAAATTTGACAATTTGAAAAATTTGTACAGAAGTAATGTGCAAAATGTTTCAGACCCATTTGACATTCCATTAAAAAAATGTAAAATCACGCGCTACAGCTAAAGTTTCTGTTTTTGTTCTGCACATAGTAAACAAGCAATCTAATCATCCTAAAACCAAAGCTTGGCACATTATTTTTATAATACAATGGATATATATAAGGGGATAATTATTTATAGAGAAACTTCCATGAAAAGTCTACATTGTTTCCGTGAGCATGAACACGAGTGCTCAAGGTCGACCCTCACTTCTTCAATGCATGACTTTCCAATCACTTCTCTTTTTGAAAAACTTCTTAGGCATGAGAAGCAAGTAATTTTTTTGGTAGTTTCATTCTTTTAAAAAAATTTGTATGTTTCACCCACAACTAAACAGGAACAAAAAGGAAAAACAAAATCTACTTAGTGAAGAAAGCAAACAAGCATACACGAGAATATCAACCCCACGCTATTGCTCCCCGGCAACGGCACTAGAAAAGAGCTGGATAATCCCCAAGTGCAGGGAATCATCATAGAAATTTCCAAAGGTGGAAGAGATAAGCATGGAGTGTCGAACCCACAAGGAGCTAAAGGTAAGATCAATATTCTCTCAAGTCCTATCTGCCATTGATACGACTCTACGTACACCGAACGTTTGCTTCCAACTAGAAACGAGAAATAAAACTACGTTGTGGGTATGAAGAGGATAACTTTGCATGATATCGAAGAGATAAAATATAAAAGTAGGAGTTGTTATCATAAATTTAGAATATATTACTAAATATTATAAATAGCGAGTGTGGAATAATGATGGATCGGTGTGCGGAATTGTCCTAGGCAATTGTTAACAAGACCGATAGTCGTCATTGCAATTTCATATGAGGGAGAGGCATAAGCTAACATACTTTCTCTTCTGGGATCATATGCACTTATGATTGGAACTATAGCAAGCATCCGCAACTACTAAAGATCATTAAGGTAAAACCCAACCATAGCACTAAAGTATCAAGTCCTCTTTATTCCCATACGCAACAACCCCCTTACTCGGGTTTGTGTTTCAGTCACTCACCAACCCACTATAAGCGAATCATGAACGTATTGCAACACCCTACAACAGGAATCCCTCACGCTTGCGCGACACGGAGGGAACCATAGGACATCACCAAAATAAAACATACAACTCGTAGCAATCTAGATCATCAATCAACCCAAAGACAAATGATATCTACTCAAAACATCATAGGATGGCAACACATCATTGGATCATAATATGTGGCATAAAGCACCATGTTCAAGTAGGGATTACAACGGGGTGCGGGAGAGTGGACCGCGTAAAAAAGATGAGGATGGTGATGATGATGGTGATGTTGATGAAGACGATCACCGCGGCGATGATTCCCCTCTCGATGGCACTCCTGTGCCACCAAGAGAGAGGAGGAGAGGTTCTCCCCTTGTGCTTCCTCTTCCATGGCCTCCCCCTGGATGGGGAGAGGTTCCCCCTCTGGTCCTTGGCCTTCATGGTGATGATGGCCCCTCCGGGATCCTCCTCCATGCCCTCCGGTGATGATGGCCCCCTCCAGCAGGGTGCCGGAGAGGGCCTAGATTGGTTTTCGGTGGCTACGGAGGCTTCTGGTGGCGGAACTCTGGATCTAGGTTAATTTTAGGAGGTTTCTGTATTTATAGGAGAAGTTGGCGTTGATTTCACGTTAGGGGGCCCTCGGGGAGTCCACGAGGCAGGGGGTGCGCCCCCACCCTCGTGGGGCCCCCGTGACTCCCCTCTGATAGATTTTCGTTCCAGTATTTTTCATATTTTCCAGAAAAAATCTCCATTGATTTTCATCGCATTCCGAGAACTTTTATTTCTGCACAAAAACAACACCACGGTAGTTCTGCTGAAAACAGCGTCAGTTCGGGTTAGTTCTAATCAAATCATACCAAAATCATATAAAAATATTGTAAACATGGCATGAATACTTCATAAATTATAGATACGTTGGAGACGTATCATTAACTCATAGGGGAAGGGCTAGCGATGCTCTTGGCATATGTTGGACCCATTGGTCCAACCTCGTCACTGAATTTAGATGCACTCTATTGTATTAGGTTGTGTGTTAGATAGACCAAGTATTGGATAGTAGAGCAAACTCCCTTTTTGTTAACATTATATAATTGTTTCTTCTATGCTTGTAAGGCACCCTCGTATTTGGGGTCAAACTTTGAACATGAATTTTGCTAGCAAAATACTCCCTTTGTCATAAAGCATAGCTCGCCTTAAGTTTTCTTTCTGGTGTCTCCAATATTGTTTCAAGCTAATGTGTGTCGAAGCATTTATGACCAAAAACTGTATGAGCCAATGAATGAAGCATACATGACCCCTCTTAACTATTTGTCATGCAAGTTCGAACAAGCATGAACTATTTTTGGACGAAGGGAGTATAAGTTTTTGTTTTTTGAGGAATGAAGGGAGTATAAGTCATATACCACAAAAAGTATAATATTGGTTTCCTATTCAAAATAATTTAATCATAATATTTTTATTAGATATAACTTAAATTTGCTCTTAGTTTTACTATTTTACATCAAAGTTTGGTCTCACCTTCCGCCTCACCAAACTACTCCATAGGTGTTCCCAGCCGCAGTGAGCTACCCAATTATGAAAAGTAGAAAATGTATCACGCTTGATTTTTTTCTTTTACCACGTCCATGTTCATGCTCAAAGGTCAAAAAGTTAACTTTTGTTATTTATATATGGGAACAATGTGTATCAATTCACTTAAAAAGGTTTATTCAGTCTCTTCCCTCCAAAAATATTTGACTAAATAACCAAGTAACTATATCGCCCATTTCTTCCATTATTATACCTGACAATGCATGCAACCTGATAGAATATCTTAGGGCACATACATTGGTTGATAAGACAGTGTTATCATAAGCCTGTAGCGTAATTTAGAGATGACAATAAATAAATGATGTACAATGGATCATCTCGTCTTATCTCCAATAACTAGATGTGCCTAAATATTTGGTGAGAGATGCGGTTGCTAAGACAACATCTCTTAATTAAGAGAAAGTCTAGTCTATTTTCTCCTTCTTCTGATTTCATTTTTCTCCACCTCAACATTTATCCTATATGACACTTTTAAGATAACATCATTGTATATGTCTTTAGTACGCTATACCTATGCATGTACCGTGTCACCACCTAGGGATGGTCAAACCGACCAAACTAATAGGTAACACTTAATTACCATTGTAGGTTCAAATTATATAGTACCTAATTAATATACTTAATTACAAATGCAAAAACACACAATATATTAATGAATATGGTATGTGTGCATTACCAAGTCAACCCTTGTTGTTTTAGCATCATTGTCATTGAAAAAGATCAAGAGAATATGTTTATTTTTATCGTGGTTGACAAGCGCTTGAAAGGCATTTCAGATGAACGGACGCAAAAAGTGTCTTCTTTCATTCAATGTGGGAACTTTGGGGTTAATATCAATGATGAGCTCAGTCATTTTTTCAAATCCAGGAGGGTTTGAGGGAAGGGCACCCCATGTCGTCAATTTCGTTTAATATTGTGACGGATATGCCGCCTATTCTCATAGAAAGGGCTAAGAAGGATGGTCATGTTGGGGGCCTTATTCGACATCTGGTTGATGCACGTGTGTCCATCCACTAGTATTCGGATGACAAGATCATTTTTATGGAGCACAACCTTCAAAATGCGACTAATATGAAGTTTATCATGTGTCGTTTAAAAAAACTGGATGAAAATTAATTTCCACAAAAGTGACCTCATGTTTTGGTAATGCCAAATAGGAGGAGAGTCAGTACAGGTAACTGTTTGGCTCTGAGTGGGATCCCTTCCGTTAACATACCTCAGAATTCCCATTCATCACTGTAGGCTCACCAACAAGTAATGAAAAAAATAACTTAAGACCGTTTCAAAAGAAGCTCAACAGTTAGAAGAGTAAGATTTTTTTCATATGGAGGACAACTTACCCTCATAAACATTGTTCTTACTATTCTACCGATGTTCATGCTCTCCTTTTTTGACATACCTAAAGAGGTGTCAAAAAGACTAGATTTTTACCGGTCTTGATTCTTCTGATGGTGTGAGGAATTGAAGAGGAAGTACATAATTGCTAAATGGGACATTCTATTAGCCCTAAGGATCAAGCTGGGTTGGTCATTGAAATCCTGAAAAATAAAAAACAAGTGGTTGCTCATCAAATGGTTGCATATTGCTTAACAAGGTGTTTGGCAAGAGTTGCTGCACAAAAAATACATATATTCCAAAATCATATCACAAGTTGATGCGAAGCCTACTGATTTGACATTTTGGAAGGGTTTGATGAAGGTCAAGTCTTCATTTTTTTATGAGAGCATCCTTTATGGTCGGTGATGGCCAATCAGTGGGTTTCTAGGAAGATACATGGTTGGGGAACACTCCATTAGCTCTTCCATACCCGACCCTTTAGAATTGCGTTAAGGCAGGAGGCCTCGATGGCTTTTGTTCTAGCGGTTAGCCCTTTGAATATTCACTTCAGCAAGCTTTACTTGGTGAATTTTTTTTAAGTGGATCCATTTAATAGGTTGGTGTCGATCAATCTAACTCAGATGCGAGAGGTACATTCCAGTGGAGCTTGACTACCAATGTTGTCTTCACGGTGAACTCTATGTATGCGGATCTGATGAATTATGGGACTATTTTTTGAACAAAGCACATAGGAAAACAAAAGTCCCATATAAAATTAAAGTTTTCATGTAATTCATGCAGGGGAGGTAATTCTTACCAAAGATAATCTGGCAAAACGTAATTGGTAGGGTAGCACAAAATGTTGTTTTTGTTATCAACAAGAAACAATTAATGATTCATTCATGTCATGTTTGTTCTCTACATTGATTTGGCACACAATTAACATTATTTTTAATTTATCACCACCAACAAGTATATCAAATTTCTTTGGTATTTGGTTTGGACGTATTCATCGAAATTTGAAGGGAAAATCCAAGGGGCGTCTGTGCCATTCTTTGGACAATTTGAAATTGCTAGAATGAGTGTGTTTTTAATAGATCATCTATTCCAAAAAGATGCAGGTTATTTTCAGAGCTACGACATCAATCCATACGTGGTGAACACTGCAGCGTGTGGACGCACGGGGGTTATGGCCTTTTGGTGCAATCATCTAGAAATAGTTGCACATGTTTTTTCAACCAGTTTGACTGGCGTGCGAATAAAAATTTATGTGGATGAGCTATGTAATATTGTTTCTAACACATATAATCGCTTTTTACTATAAATCTTTTTTACACTTGGTGACTTAGACTTACTTTGGGCGTGTATGGTTCCCGTTGGGGTTTTCACATTTTCGCTCAGCCTGGGCCAGTAGAGCTTGTGTGAGCAAATACGAGGTCTTGTCCATGTTGTGCATGTCATTTGGTTGCCCAGAAAGGCCCAGTCTGCATGAGAGCAGAAATAGAAGCACGCCATTTGGTTGCATGTTTGTGCTCTCCCGATGCAACACTCGGCTATTTGGTTATGTGCAACATGCGCGGTGTGGTAACCTCTTCTTTGAGTGTGAGGTTACCAGCACACATAAACATAGGCACAATAATACCAACAACACAAAAGAATAGCGAATAAGCCACACTACTAAACAAGCATTAAACCACAGTCATAATTGTTCACCAGACACATGTACTACAAACTAGTTCACCACATAGCATCAACAACATTAAACAACACTACTCGTCAGTCACGACAAAAGTTGGCTCGTTCTCGGCGCACTTGATTACCACCATTGTGCATGATCGGTCGAAGATGGTGACCCGGAGAGCATCGTAGGTTAGGACCTTGAAGGTCAAGAACTACCCGATATATAGTTGATGGGCAATGGAGAAGCCCGACCACCCTTAATTCATGACAGCCCTTCAGCGTCACCATCCAATTGCAATCGGTGCTCGTCATGAGAACAATGACCCTTGGGTTGTGCCCAGGTAACCACAAAATGTATCAGGTATCGGAAGCACCTCCAACCCAGCTTCTAAGAGCACATGGCAAAAGTGGGCTGGGATACTTCCTCATGGAAATGCCCAACCTTCGTCGGCCTCCCCCTCTGCCTCTTGGAGCCGCGGCCTTCACCTGCACCCTTTGAGTAGCTGTTGTCAGCAGCATTGTTGAGGACCAGCTTGCCGGTAGAGCATTGCAATAAAGATCATGAGGTTCAACAAACTACCATATATATAGCTTATCGTCATTGACGAAGTCATGATGAAGCGCATTCGGATGGTCGCCGTCCACATCTTCCTGCCACTAATGCTCGTCGTCTAGATCTTCTCGCTAAAGGTGAGAGGAGACTGGCATGAGAGAGTGCACGGTGAGAGAGTGGTGAGGGGATTTTACTGTGCATCATTGATAAACATCGGGTCATTTCCCGTTCCCTCCTCCCGTGCAGCCATGTGTCTTCCATGTCCTCGCTTGGGCCAAACTTGCTAGAAACGGCCGATTCAGTCATTCCCAAGAGCCAGACGCTAGGCTGTATTGAGGAAGCGTGCGTTGCAGACCTAGTCGAGTGTGCAAGTAATACAACATCCTAGATATGCCCCCACAACCTAGATGGATGTTATGTGAACAACCAAACATGTTGGTTAAAAAATGGAGATGTGCATCCAATGATGTAGAGGCTGGGGCTATCGTCTTTTAAACAAATACAAAGAAAATATGCTTCTCGATAACAAGGGTTGATGTCTACTACACAACCTTCTTCTTGTAGACGTTGTTGGGCCTCCAAGTGCAGAGGTTTGTAGGACAGTAGCAAATTTCCCTCAAGTGGATGACCTAAGGTTTATCAATCCGTAGGAGGCGTAGGATGAAGATGGACTCTCTCAAGCAACCCTGCAACCAAATAACAAAGAGTCTCTTGTGTCCCCAACACACCCAATACAATGGTAAATTGTATAGGTGCACTAGTTCGGCGATGAGATGGTGATACAAGTGGTATATGGATAGTAGATAATAGTTTTTGTAATCTGAAAATATAAAAACAGCAAGGTAGCAAGTGATAAAAGTGAGCGTAAACGGTATTGCAATGTGTGGAAATAAGGCCTAGGGTTCATACTTTCACTAGTGTAAGTTCCCTCAACAATGATAACATAATTGGATCACATAACTATCCCTCAACATGCAACAAAGAGTCACTTCAAAGTCACTAACAGCGGAGAACAAACGAAGAGATTATGGTAGGGTACGAAACCACCTCAAAGTTATTCTTTCCAATCAATCCGTTGGGCTATTCCTATAAGTGTCACAAACAGCCCTAGAGTTCGTACTAGAATAACACCTTAAGACACAAATCAACCAAAACCCTAATGTCACCTAGATACTCCAATGTCACCACAAGTATCCGTGGGTATGATTATACGATATGCATCACACAATCTCAAATTCATCTATTCAACCAATACAAAGGACCTCAAAGAGTGCCCCAAAGTTCTACCGGAGAATCACGACGAAAATGTGTGCCAACCCCTATGCATAGGTTCATGGGCGGAACCCACAAGTTGGTCACCAAAACATACATCAAGTGGCACGTGGTATCCCATTGTCACCACAGATATCCACGGCAAGACATACATCAAGTGTTCTCAAGTCTTTAAAGACTCAATCCGATAAGATAACTTCAAATGGGAAACTCAATTCATTACAAGAGAGAAGAGGGGGAGGAGAAACATAAGATCCAACTATAATAGCAAAGCTCGCGATACATCAAGATCGTGCCAAATCAAGAACACGAGAGAGAGAGAGAGAGATCAAACACATAGCTACTGGTACATACCCTCAGCCCCGAGGGAGAACTACTCCCTCCTCGTCATGGAGAGCACCGGGATGATGAAGATGGCCACCGGAGAGGGATTGCCCCCTCCGGCAGGGTGCCGAAACGGGTCTAGATTGGTTTTCGGTGGCTACGGAGGCTTCTGGCGGCGGAACTCCCGATCTATGTTGCGTTCTGGAAGTTTTAGGGTACGTGGAGTTATATAGGCGGAAGAAGTACGTCAGGGGAGCCACGAGGGCCCCACGAGACAGGGGGCGCGCCCTAGGGGGGCGCGCCCCCCACCCTCGTGAGCACCTCGTTCCTTCCTTGACGTGGGGTCCAAGTCCATCAGGTGTGTTTCCTTCCAAAAATAACTTCTCCAGTTGATTTCGTTTCGTTTCGACTCCGTCTGATATTCCTTTCCTTCAAAACACTGAAATAGGCATAAAACAGCAAATCTGGGTCGGGCCTCCAGTTAATAGGTTAGTCCCAAAAATAATATAAAAGTGGATAATAAAGCCAAATATTGCCCAAAACAGTAGATAATATAGCATGGAGCAATCAAAAATTATAGATACATTGGAGACGTATCAAGCATCCCCAAGCTTAATTCCTGCTCGTCCTCGAGTAGGTAAATGATAAAAAGATAATGTTTGATGTGGAATGCTAGTTGGCATAGTTTCAATGTAATTCTTCTTAATTGTGGTATGAATATTCAGATCCATAAGATTCAAGACAAAAGTTTAGTATTGACATAAAAATAATAATACTTCAAGCATACTAACTAAGCAATCATGTCTTGTCAAAATAACATGGCCAAAGAAAGTTATCCCTACAAAATCATACAGTCTGGCTATGCTCCATCTTCACCACACAACATATTTAAATCATGCACAACCCCGATGACAAGCCAAGCAATTGTTTCATACTTTTGATGTTCTCAAACCTTTTCAATCTTCACGCAATACATGAGCGTGAGCCATGGACATAGCACCATAGGTGGAATAGAATGGTGGTTGTGGATAAGACAAAAAGGGAGAAGATAGTCTCACATCAACTAGGCGTATCAATGGGCTATAGAGATGCCCATCAATAGATATCAATGTGAGTGAGTAGGGATTGCCATGCAACGGATGCACTAGAGCTATAAATGTATGAAAGCTCAACAAAAGAAACTAGTGGGTGTGCATCCAACTCGCTTGCTCACGAAGACCTACGGCATTTTGAGGAAGCCCATAATTGGAATATACAAGCCAAGTTCTATAATGAAAGATTCCCACTAGTATATGAAAGTGACAACATAAGAGACTCTCTATCATGAAGATCATGGTGCTACTTTGAAGCACAAGTGTGGTAAAAGGATAGTAGCATTGTCCCTTTTATTTTTTTTATTTGGCCTTTCTCTTTTTTGGGGGACAATGCTCTACTGAATGATGATCATCACACTTCTATTTATTTACAACTCAATGATACAACTCGATACTAGAACAAAGTATGACTCTATATGAATGCCTCCGGCGGTGTACCGGGATATGCAATGATGCATGAGTGACATGTATGAAAGAATTATGAACGGTGGCTTTGCCACAAATACTTTGTCAACTACATGATCATGCTAAGCAATATGACAATGATGAAGCGTGTCATAATAAACGGAACGGTGGAAAGTTGCATGGCAATATATCTCGTAATGGCTATGGAAATGCCATAATAGGTAGGTATGGTGGCTGTTTTGAGGAAGGTATATGGTAGGTGTATGATACCGACGAAAGTTGCGCGGTACTAGAGAGGCTAGCAAAGGTGGAAGGGTGAGAGTGCGTATAATCCATGGACTCAACATTAGTCATAAAGAACTCACATACTTATTGCAAAAATCTATTAGTTATTGAAACAAAGTACTACACGCATGCTCCTAGGGGGATAGATTGGTAGGAAAAGACCATCGCTCGTCCCCGACCGCCACTCATAAGGAAGACAATCAATAAATAAATCATGCTCCGACTTCGTTACATAACGGTTCACCATACGTGCATGCTACGGGAATCACAGACTTCAACACAAGTATTTCTCAAATTCACAACTACTCAACTAGCATGACTCTAATATTACCATCCTCATATCTCAAAACAATCATCAAGTATCAAACTTCTCTTAGTATTCAACACACTCATAAGAGAATTTTATTATTCTTGAATACCTAGCATATTAGGATTCTAAGCAAATTACCATGCTATTAAGACTCTCAAAATAATCTAAGTGAATCATGAGAGTTCATCTATTTCTTCAAAATAAAACTACCACCATGCTCTAAAAGATATAAGTGAAGCACTAGAGCAAATGACAAACTACTCCGAAAGATATAAGTGAAGATCAATGAGTAGTTGAATAATGATGCAACTATGTGAAGACTCTCTAACATTTAATAATTTTAGATCTTGGTATTCTATTCAAATAGCAAGCAAAGCAAAATAAAATGACATTCTAAGAATAGCAAACATCATGTGAAGAAGCAAAAACTTAGGATCAACCGATACTAACCGATAGTTGTTGAAGAAGAAAGGTGGGATGCCAACCGGGGCATCCCCAAGCTTAGATGCTTGAGACTTCTTGAAATATTATCTTGGGGTGCTTTGGGCATCCCCAAGCTTGAGCTTTTGTGTCTCCTTAATTCCTCTCGTATCACGGTCTCCCTAAATCTCAAAAGCTTCATCCACACAAAACTCAACAAGGACTCGTGACATAAGTTAGCATAAACCATTGCAAAAACCTTATCATACTCTACTGTAGCAAATCACCAAAATTATTATTCAACATCGCATACTAAATGCCTCTGCATATTTCATAGTCCTATCCTCAAATAGAATCATTAAAGAAGCAAACATATGCAAACAATGCAAACATAACAGCAATCTGCCTAAACAGGATAGTCTGTAAAGAATGCTGCAACATCCATACTTCCCTAGCTCCAAAAATTATGAAAGAAAATTCCCACTGTAGTAAATTTATCATAGCTTAATATGCAAAAGGTTTCAACATTTTATCACATTCTGAATTTTCTAGGGAATTATTGCAACAGCGGTAAACTTTCTGTTTTCAAACAGCAATATGTGGACTTCTAAAATAGGCATAGTAAAGACTATCAATGCCGCTTTTATTTGAAATAAAAGATGCAAAACATTGTTCTAAATAACAGCAAGAAAATCCTAACAAAATAAATTGACGCTCCAAGCAAAACACATATCATGTGGTAAATAAAAATATAGCTCCAAGTAAAGTTACCGATGAATGAAGACGAAAGAGGGGGTGCCTTCCGAGGCATCCCCAAGCTTAGGCTCTTGGATATCCTTGAATATTACCTTGGGGTGCCTCGGGCATCCCCAAGCTTAGGCTCTTGCTACTCTTTATTCCATAGTCCATCGAATCCTTACCCAAAACTTGAAAACTTCACAACACAAAACTTAACAGAAAACTCGTAAGCTCCGTTAGTATAAGAAAATAAATCACCACTTCGAGGTACTGTAATGAAATCATTATTTATTTATATTGGTGTTAAACCTACTGTATTCCAACTTCTCTATGGTTTATAAACTATTTTACTAGCCATAGATTCATCAAAATAAGCAAACAACACATCGAAATCAGAATCTGTCAAAACAGAACAGTCTGTAGTAATCTGGATCAAGCGTATACTTATGGAACTCATAAAAATCTAAATAAATTTCTGGACCTGAGGAATTTATCTATTAATCATCTGCAAAAAGAATTAACTAAATAGCACTCTCCAAATAAAAATTGCAGCAATTCTCGTGAGCACTAAAGTTTCTGTTATTGACAGCATGATCAACAAGACTTTCCCCAAGTCTTCCCAAAGGTTCTACTTGGCACAAACACTAACTAAAAGCATAAAACCACATCTAAATAGAGGCTAGATGAATCATTTATTACTAAACAGGAACAAAAATAAAGTTGGATTGCCTCCCAACAAGCGCTATCGTTTAATGCCCCTAGCTAGGCATGATGATTTCAATGATGCTCACATAAAGGATAAGAATTGAAACATAAAGAGAGCATCATGAAGAATATGACTAGCATATTTAAGTCTAACATACTTCCTATGCATAGGGATTTTGTGAGCAAACAACTTATGGGGACAAGAATCAACTTGCATAGGAAGGTAAAACAAGCATAACTTCAAAACTTTAAGCACATAGAGAGGAAAGTTGATATTATTGCAATTCCTAAAAGCATATATTCCTCCCTCATAATAATTTTCAGTAGCATCATGAATTAATTCAACAATATAACCAGCACCTAAATCATTATTTTCATGATCTATAAGCATAGAAATTTTATTACTCTCCACACAAGCAAAATTCTTCTCATGAATAATAGTGGGAGCAAACTCAACAAAATAACTATCATGTGATTGAAAATTAAGATCAAGATGACAAGTTTCATGGTTATTATTGTTCTTTAAAGCATACGTGTCATCACAATAATCATCATAGATATGATGCATGCTTTCAACATAATAAATTTGCTCATCAAAACTTGGGGGACAAAAAACATCATCTTCATCAAACATAGCTTCCCCAAGCTTGTGGCTTTGCATATCATTAGCATCATGGATATTCAAGGAATTCATACTAACAACATTGCAATCATGCTCATCATTCAAATATTTAGTGCCAAACATTTTTTAGATTTCTTCTTCTAGCACTTGAGCACAATTATCCTTTCCATCATACTCACGAAAGATATTAAAAGTGAAGCGTATGAGACAAACTCAATTCCCTTTTTTTATAGTTTTCTTTAATAAACTAAACTAGTGATAAAACAAGAAACTAAAAGACTCGATTGCAAGATCTAAAGATATACCTTCAAGCACTCACCTCCCCGGTAACGGTGCTAGAAAAGAGCTTGATGTCTACTACACAACCTTCTTCTTGTAGACGTTGTTGGGCCTCCAAGTGCAGAGGTTTGTAGGACAGTAGCAAATTTCCCTAAAGTGGACGACCTAAGGTTTATCAATCCGTAGGAGGCGTAGGATGAAGATGGTCTCTCTCAAGCAACCATGCAACCAAATAACAAAGAGTCTCTTGTGTCCCCAACACACCCAATACAATGGTAAATTGTATAGGTGCACTAGTTCGGCGAAGAGATGGTGATACAAGTGGTATATGGATAGTAGATAATAGTTTTTGTAATCTGAAAATATAAAAACAGCAAGGTAGCAAGTGATAAAAGTGAGCGTAAATGGTATTACAATGTGTGGAAATAAGGCCTAGGGTTCATACTTTCACTAGTGTAAGTTCCCTCAACAATGATAACATAATTGGATCACATAACTATCCCTCAACATGCAACAATGAGTCACTCCAAAGTCACTAATAGAGGAGAACAAACGAAGAGATTATGGTAGGGTACGAAACCACCTCAAAGTTATTCTTTCCAATCAATCCGTTGGGCTATTCCTATAAGTGTCACAAACAGCCCTAGAGTTCATACTAGAATAACACCTTAAGACACAAATCAACCAAAACCCTAATGTCACCTAGATACTCCAATGTCACCTCAAGTATCCGTGGGTATGATTATACGATATGCATCACACAATCTCAGATTCATCTATTCAACCAACACAAAGGACCTCAAAGAGTGCCCCAAAGTTCTACCGGAGAATCACGACGAAAACGTGTGCCAACCCCTATGCATAGGTTCATGGGCGGAACCTGCAAGTTGGTCACCAAAACATACATCAAGTGGCACGTGGTATCCCATTGTCACCACAGATATCCACGGCAAGACATACATCAAGTGTTCTCAAGTCTTTAAAGACTCGATCCGATAAGATAACTTCAAAGGGGAAACTCAATTCATTACAAGAGAGAAGATGGGGAGGAGAAACATAAGATCCAACTATAATAGCAAAGCTCGCGATACATCAAGATCGTGCCAAATCAAGAACACGAGAGAGAGAGAGAGAGAGAGATCAAACACATAGCTACTGGTACATACCCTCAGCCCCGAGGGAGAACTACTCCCTCCTCATCATGTAGAGCACCGAGATGATGAAGATGGCCACCGGAGAAGGATTGCCCCCTCCGGCAGGGTGGCGGAACGGGTCTAGGTTGGTTTTCGGTGGATACGGAGGCTTCTGGCGGCGGAACTCCCGATCTATGTTGCGTTCTGGAAGTTTTAGGGTACGTGGAGTTATATAGGCGGAAGAAGTACGTCAGGGGAGCCACGAGGGCCCCACGAGACAGGGGGCGCGCCCTAGGGGGGGTGCCCCCCACCCTCATGAGCACCTCGTTCCTTCCTTGACGTGGGGTCCAAGTCCATCAGGTGTGTTTCCTTCCAAAAATAACTTCTCCAGTTGATTTCGTTCCGTTTCGACTCCGTCTGATATTCCTTTCCTTCAAAATACTGAAATAGGCATAAAAGAACAAATCTGGGCTGGGCCTCCGGTTAATAGGTTAGTCCCAAAAATAATATAAAAGTGGATAATAAAGCCCAATATTACCCAAAACAGTAGATAATATAGCATGGAGCAATCAAAAATTATGGATACGTTGGAGACGTATCAAGGGTGCATGCATGCTTATGCATATATAGGCACGGTAAATGGCATAGATTTTCTTATATCGATACAATGCTTCTAGCTACCAAGGCACAGTTTTAAAATTCAAGATTTTTTAATAGCATTCATGAATATTTTTAAGGTTTGTGAAATTTATTCAAAATTTGCAACTATATTTTGAAATCCATAAACATTTTTGAAATTCTTGAATATTTTTAAAAATTCATGTTTGTTGAGTAAGCGAGTGGAGTAGGGAACCGAGCTGAGCAAGCAACAACTTGGTGGGCTGGCCCATTTGAGCGTCATAGTAGCAATTCCATGGTTTTAGGGCGGAATAGGAGCTCCCATGATCTGGGGCTCATACAACAACCATCCGCTGACACTGAGGCCAAATTTGTAAGGACACCATAACTACCCAGTGAACAACTTCACCCACATCTCAGAACAAATACCGCACACTAGAACAATATAGGCATTATAAAAAAGCACCAAAACATAATTAAAATTCAAGCCAACACAGATAAAACCAACCAAAACAACCAACCCCAATAACCTACTCGAAAGAAAAGATAGTCCCATGAGTGAAGAACGTCGCTGCGAAGTGCACGTTAGCCTCTAGTTTTAGTTAAACTCCTATGTAGGTACACGGTTGGTTGATAAATTGATTGAGAATGTAATGGATAGTGTTTATTTTGTAACATTTTCATTAACTTCACAAATAAAAAGAAAATGTGCATCAATGGATCACATTAAGCCAAGTCCAGCCCATATTTCACCTCCTAGCCAACTTAGATTTTCACGAAATTTGGATATGTAGTACTAGATTCATTAGCATTTGAGATTTCCTTTTGGATTTATTTTATGAGAGCAAAATTATTAATTTTTGCAGAGTTCTATGGTACAACATCAAGTTTTACTCTTACACATATGAGAAACTTCTACCTACCTAATAACCACCTATTTTACTCTCCAATGGATCAGCCCATAGATAAGCAAGCAACCGAGCTAGATGTTCATGGTTGAGTGCCCTAACCTAGGCTCGAAGTCAAATTAGGTCTGAGTTTTCTTGAAGTTCTTAAATTGGCAGTATGGAAATTGAGTACCTTAATTCTTCGCTATATTTGTGATACACTAAATGTTTATCGTGATGTTCTTGCCGTTGATGCTTTTCCTTGCCGGATGGCATTTGAGAGAGGGAAAGAACGTCAATTCTGCTTTTTAGTTGTATCTAACGAAATATCTGGGTGGATTATTTTTTTTATGAAGAATTACCTCGACGTACATCAAGATGGCATTGTTCTCATGTACAGGCTCCATAAATGGACCCGATGTACAGATTAGCATTACGACATAAAATTTCGTTGTGAATAATAAATCTAATGAAAAAATATTGGGCACAATTTATTTCCTCTCAAATAAAACATTTTTTCGTTCCTTTCCTTGAACCAGAAAATTTTAAAGGGAAGACAAAGAAGTATGATGTTGATGGGATATGGACACTGGCTTTTAGGGATGATCAACCTTGCAAGGCAACAGAGGCCATGGTTATTGAAGAGACGAAGCTCTAGCAAAGTTCTGTTGGCTCATGAAGCGATTCGATGAAATTAACATGCTAATGGCTTGCATTGTCCTCAGCTTTCCATGAAACATTTTTTGATGATGGCTCATGGTTAATAAACGTTTCATCATCTTGATACCTTTGTATGAAACCCTAAAAAAGATACATAAGTATGCAATAGTGCTTTTCTTCGGAAGAACAAGTGGAAAACATATGTCAAGACATGTTTGGATTGGAAAGGTGGAGATAGTGGACGAATGAAGGAAAAGACGAGGATGCTAAAGGTATATGTTTGATACAATTGATGTTGAATTAGTAGAATATTTATTATACCCCCGTTGCAACGCACGGACATTGTGCTAGTTATTATTAAAAGGGAGGATGGATCCCCGAGCACACATGCTGGTTTTTGCTCTCTCATAGCCATTTTTGCCGTTGGCGGCTGTTTGCATGTCAATTTACGCTGACCCCTGCTCGTCCCAACTTGTTTTGTCGGAGCTTTAGCAGCCAATTAAATCAAGCGCCAGGCCCTCATCTCCCGGTTGGTACTTGGTAGTTATTGTCAAAATGGTGGCCAGGGCCGGTCTTGATATTTCAGGGGCCAGAGCGAAATTGCAACCCGGGGCCCCTAGTATAAAGATCATACTAATAATCTCATTTATTTTTAGATTCATTCCTTTACCTAACTTATTATTGTTTATTATTTCAAAATAAAACGAGAATTGTAAATAGTGTATTCCTTTACTTAATTAGACAAATCGAATACCTGATAGAGGGTAAACATCAAGATGAAAGGTTTAAAGTTTAAAAGCTCCATTTGCAACAATAAAAGATCATTTACCTACCCGACGGCTACGGGAGCCTGAGTGGCTTTATTATATAACCATGTTTGGATTAAAGTTATGTGTGTATAGTTGAGACCTCCTTCTAATTTTTATGTTAAATTTGCAGTCATATGATTTGGAGAGAGAATGCAAAGAACGACAATCAAACACATAGCAGGCAACTTTTTCAATAGATAAGGCGATTGGTGTTGTGTCGACAAAGTCCAGATTGAAATAAGAAATAGAGCAACGGGCACACGAAATTAAAATTTTGTACTGCATCATATGCGAGACCTTCTAAGATCTGACTGCTGCTGCACTATATGAACATGACCAACTAGAAAGAGGAGGTTAGGGATGACCTTATAAGTGGGTGGCTTCGTCTTGCACATGAGAGGCATCTCACGAACGGAGGATAACACAACGGGACTGGGGACCTGGAGGAAGACCAGCCGGCCGCATGACGGAGAGCGATCTACATTGGTGTTGAGACTCGTGATTGGAGCCCTTGCGGGAATAGGATCGTCACGAAGCGGCGAACTCGCGATGGGAAGAAGGAAAACAGGGATTTCTCCGTGCGTGTGTGTCTAGGTCGATGCCATGGGCTCCTTGCGAACCCTGGAGGGCCCCCCTAGATTTCGGGGGCCCTGGGCGGCCGCCCCCTTGCCATCCCCCCAGGGCCGGCCCTGATGGTGGCCTTTGTGGTTCGATCAACAGGTGGTATAGAAGAAGAAACAACAAAAAAGTGAAGTGAGCATGTTGGGTAAGAAGAACAAGAAAGAATCAATAAAGTTCGACTTTCAGATCAACATTACATCAATTGCCAAAACAATTAATATTTGAAAATCAATTGGGAAAGTTCTTTTGGGTCCCTTGATTATTTATTAAATTTATTCGTGCTACAAACTTTAGACTGATAACTTTGAGCCACACTAACTTTCCATACTTGACAAATTTGTCCGTTCCCTTAGCCAAAGTGGAATGTAGGATTGTGTGCTGATAGTTTCTCACACGTGCTAGCACAAATAGCACGAAAGAAAAGGCAAAGTATATGTTAGAAAATAGCAATAAAATAAGGAGCAATGAAAGATACTAAAAATGGCGGAAAAGTAGAAAAGTAATGAACGTTAAAATGTGACAAAATATCCATAACATTCTGGAAATCTACTAAAAATATTGGATTTAAAATTGGAGAATTTCATACAATTTAAGAAAAACAATCTTTAGAACGTATCTTGAACAACTAGGGAATTTGAGTAAACTTTGGAATATTTTCTAAGCATTCATGTAACTTGCCATATTTTTTCTTTCATTAATGTTCCTGAACTATTTTTGAGTTTTCTTGAATTTCTAGCAACCGCTTCCTGCTAAGGTAGATTGGCAGTCAAGCGACCCCCACGCAACCACTGTCTAGCGTGACTCTGTACCGAGTTGTCCACGTTGGTACAGCGCGACGCCGTCGGAATAGGACACACCCCAGGCTCACCCTCGGCACTTTAGGTCCCTCCTGACACCTTTGCTAGAAATCCAACGAACTTATCCGCCTTGTCGAGTTACTCCGGCAGAAATCAAGCTCGGTGCTTGCTAGGTGTTCCACGGAATTCCACAACTGAGCTCTGTGCATGAAATATGGATACTGATGAAAGTCTTCTACAAGATCTCTTCGAAGAGCGGTGGACGTGAACTGGGCAATAAGACCACTAGTTCTACTTCTGTGTTCCTTGTTATGTTTGTTGGTGCACTGTGTTATGTTTGGTGAATAACTGTGTTGAATTTGAGGCTGTGGATTGATGAGCTACTTAATAATTTTAAGTGCTATCTGTGTTTTATTTGTTCCGGGTTTATTTGACGAGAGTTTTATACCCCCTTTGTCTCATAATATAGAATGATATTAAATTCGATATACTCATATATTTAGATCATTGCATATGTACGTGAGTTTTGACGTCTGCTGTGAAAGCAATCTTTCTACCTAGATCTTTTGCCTTCTCACCTAAAATTGGATTTATAGGTAACCATGTTTGTCTGCTGTTCGAATGTCCAAGAGTTTTTTTTTTTGAGCATGAATGTCCAAGAGTTTAAGCAGCTGCACCCGTAAAAAAGAAAAGGAAGCCGCGTGGTGGCCAATTAACAAACGCAACATAACGTATCGATTGATTGACCATCCGACTCGTGTCGCGCGCGCTCCAGATCGCATCTCTACCTACCCATGCACTTTCCTGGCAGCGTACATACGTACGTAAGCGCGCGCGACCAGGACGCGGGACTCATCCAACGGCCACACCGCCACGCCGCTTCCCGCGTCCACCTAATCACCTCACCTATATATACCCCGCCCCAAGGACGAACTCCATTCACCAAACCAAAGCAGCAAAGCTAGCTAGCCAACTTACTACTCCTACTAGCTCTTCTCTACTCGTTGCTCTCCGGCAGCAAAGCGAGCTAGCTCCACTTCATTAAGCCACGCCTCACACCTCCTTTGCTCCTACAAAAATGGGCAGCTTGGACACCAACCCAATGTCCTTCTCCGCCTTGCCCAACGACAAGGCCGCGTTCGAGCCGCTCAATCCCGAAGATGTCCGCGCATACCTTCACAAGGCTGTCGACTTCATCTCCGACTACTACACCAACGTCGAGTCCATGCATGTTCTCCCTAACGTGAAGCCCGGATACCTGCAAGACGAGCTCAGTGCGTCCCCGCCAACCTACTCCGCGCCATTTGATGTCACCATGAAGGAGCTCAGGACCTCCGTCGTCCCCGGCATGACGCACTGGGCTAGCCCAAACTTCTTCGCCTTCTTCCCGTCCACGAACAGCGCCGCTGCCATCGCCGGCGACCTCATCGCCTCTGCCATGAACTCCGTTGGATTCACGTGGCAGGCCTCGCCTGCAGCCACCGAGATGGAGGTTCTCGCTCTCGACTGGCTTGCGCAGCTTTTGCGCCTACCCACTACCTTCATGAACCGCACCAGCAATGGTCGTGGCACTGGTGGTGGCGTCATCCTTGGCACAACAAGCGAGGCAATGCTTGTCACGCTAGTCGCCGCTCGTGATGCAGCGCTGCGCCGAACCGGCTCCGTCGGCGTGTCCGACATCCCACACTTGACTGTGTATGCTGCCGACCAGACCCACTCCACGTTCTTCAAGGTGTGTCGCCTCGCAGGCTTCGACCCCGCCAACATCCGCTCCATCTCCACGGGGCCGGAAACTAACTACGGGCTCGACCCGGCCAAACTTCTCGAGGCAATGCAAGCTGATGCCAACGCCGGTCTTGTGCCTACATATGTTTGTGTCACGGTGGGCACCACGTCTTCCAACGCCGTCGACCCGGTGGGCGCCGTTGCAGACATTGCCGCCATGTTCAATGTGTGGGTCCACGTCGATGCTGCCTACGCTGGCAGTGCGTGTATCTGCCCGGAGTTTCGCCACCATCTCGACGGCGTTGAGCGCGTGGACTCCATTAGCATGAGTCCGCACAAATGGCTTCTCACATGCCTCGATTGCACCTGCCTTTACGTCCGTGATGCTCATCGGCTAAGCGACTCGTTGAAGACCAACCCGGAGTACCTCAAAAACGACGCTACCGAGTCTGGTGAGGTCACCGATCTTAAGGACATGCAGGTCGGCGTCGGTCGGCGCTTTCGCGGGCTCAAGCTTTGGATGGTCATGCGCACTTACGGTACTGCAAAGCTCCAAGAGCACATCCGTAGTGATGTCGCCATGGCCAAGATGTTTGAAGATTTTGTTCGTGCTGACGGTAGGTTCGAGGTGGTCGTGCCGAGAAACTTTGCTCTTGTGTGCTTTAGGATCAAGGCAAGTGGAGCCATGACGGAGGAGGATGCCGATGAGGTCAACCGTGTACTAATGGAGAATCTGAACAAGACTGGCAAGGCATATCTTGCGCATACGGTGGTTGGTGATAAGTTTGTGCTTCGGTTCGCCGTTGGGTCGTCGCTGCAAGAGGAGAGACATGTGAGAAGTGCCTGGGACCTCATCAAGAAGACTACGAGTAGTATCATGAATTAAGTGGATGGACCGGCTGACACAGAAAGTTCCATGAGTTACACATATCCGTATATTTAGGGTACGGATATTCTTTTAAATTTTATCTATTTATTCATTTTGCTTCAGTTCTGATTATTATGTATCATGTGGTTCTTATTCGGTTTTGTGATCTATATACCGACCGACGGAATATACGTAGCAGGCCGGTACAAAAAAAATTGATTATAGACTGTAAAAGGGCTTATATTGAATGACCATGAGATACTATATTTGTTATTGTACTCTGCAAGCGGGTGACGAATGCATGCCCACGCATCTCGATCAATCAAGAAATATACGGTTAACTCCGTTGGTTTTTTAGGTTTCAAGATGCCAGACCAAAGCCACTTGGTCACCGTGTATTCCCAACTTCCTGTTAATTATTTGAAACCATCTATCTGCCAATGCCATATAGTTCCATCTCTTGAGTCCAGGGGAAATCAGCAAAAATACGGGGGCAGAGTTTTGAAACGGACATTACATAATTAGGTGATTGGTTTAATTTGCGTCCAACCATCGATGTGTATTAGCAAATGAAGGAACGATCGACAGGTAGTATTATGTTTGAGTATGAACACAGCTTAATTAAAGTTCTGAATCAATCAAAGCAAAAGGGGGCATACAAGTGGGAGTACTAGGACAGTGCTACAGTAGCAAGAGCACACCCCTATATGTCTGCGGACGACACGGGTCGGTCAACTCTCATTTGACCTGCTCTGCAACCACAACCCCCATTTGCAAACCCCTATTTTCATATTTAATCCATGAAATGTGAAATTCATTATACCTAGTTCAGCATATACAGATAAAATGAGCTACATTTGAATAATAACTACCTTACTTTTCAACTCGTCGTTGGAGATATAGATGACCTATGCGCCGGGCGGACCGCCTCATGGTCATTGGCGTCGGGCCGGAACTCCGGCTACTCTTCCTTGTTGTCGAGATCCAGAAGAGTTGTGATACGTCTCCAACGTATTTATAATTTATGAAGTATCTACGCCGTTATATTATCATTCTTTGATGTTTTACAATTCTTTTATAGCAACTTTATATCTTTTTTGGGACTAACCTATTGACCCAGTGCCCAATGCCAGTTGCTGTTTTTTGCTTGTTTTTTACATCGCAGAAAATCAATATCAAACGGAGTCCAAACACCGTGAAACTTTTTTTTGGATTTTTTATGGGCCAGAAGACTCCCGATGGGCCAAAGCAGCACCTGAGGGGTGCCCCGAGGGGGGCACAACCCAGCAGAGCGCGCCAGGGCCCCCTGACGCGCCCAGGAGGGTTGGGCCCACCTTGGTGGCCTCCCGTATCCCTTCTTTGCACTATAAATTCTGAAATATTCTAAAACCCTTCGGGGTTAACCTAGATCAGAAGTTCCGCCGCTGCAGGGCTCCGTAGCCACCGAAAATCAATCTAGACCCATTCCGGCACCCTGCCAGAGGGGGAATCATCTCCGGTGGCCATCTTCATCATCTCGTCGGCCACCACGATGAGGAGGGAGTAGTCCACCCTCGAGACTGAGGGTTTGTACCAGTAGCTATGTGATAAATCTCTCTCTCTCATGATCTATATCATGGGCTTTGTTAATATAGTCGAATCATATGATGTTTCTCCCCTCTATACTCTTGTTGTGATGAATTGAGTCTTTACACTTCAAAGTTTTTCTTGTCGGATTGAATATTCAGAGATGAGAACACATGATATATGTCTTGCGGTATGAATACTTGAGGTGACAATTGAGGTATCTTATTGATTCACTTGATATATGTTATGGCATTCAATTCGCGGATTCCCGCGGTGATACTGGGGTAATCTATGCATAGGGGTTGATGCACGTTTTTATTATCTTTTCTCCGATGGAAACTTTGGGGTCTCTTTATAGTTCTTTGTGTGGATTGAGTATTATGAATATGAACTTGCTTTGGTGTTATCTTAGTACGGACTCTAGGATAGATTGAACGGAAAAATAGCTTTGTGTAATTTTAGTACGGACTCTTGAATAGATCGAACGAAAAGAATAATTTTGAGGTGGTTTAGTACCCTACAAACAATTCTTATATTTTGTTCTCCGCTAATAGGAACTCGGGAGTGATTCTTCGTTACACTTTGAGGGATAATTATATGATCCAACTATGTTAGCATTGTTGAGAGGTTGCACTAGCGAAAGTACGGACCCTAGGCCTTGTTTTTTAAGCATAGCAATACGGTTTTTGTGCCCGTTTACTATTTGCTACCTTGCTGTTTTTATTTATTCAGATTATAAAAATATTTTTTAGCATCTGTATTACACTTTTATTACCATCTCTTCGCTGAACTAGTGCACCTATATAATTTGCCATTGTATTGGGTGTGTTGGGGACACAAGAGATTTCTTGTATTTGGTTGCAGGGTTGTTTGAGAGAGACCATCTTCATCCTACACCTCTCACGGATTGATAAACCTTAGGTCATCCACTTGAGGGAAAATTGCTACTGTCCTACAAAACTCTGCGCTTGGAGGCCCAACACGTGTCTACAAGAATAAAGTTGCACAGTAGACATCAAGCTCTTTTCTGGTGCCATTGACGGGGAGGTGAGTGCTTGAAGGTATATCTTTAGGTCTTGCAATTGAATCTTTTAGTTTCTTGTTTTATCACTAGTTTGGTTTATAAAAGAAAACTACATAAAAATGGAATTTAGGTTGCATCATATTATTGATCATCTTTATAATATCTTTCTTGAAAATGATGGTTCGAAAAATTGTGCGCAATTGTTAGAAGAAGAAGTCAATAAAATGCTTGGCACAAAATATTTGAATGATGAGCATGATTGCAATGTTGTTAGCATGAATTGTTTGAATATCCAAAATGCTAATGATGATTGCACAAGTCATGACAAAAATGTTTCTTATAAGCATGTCACTTTTTGCGGAGTGAACTGGAAGTGCAATTGTGCACCAAAAATGGAAGATAGCTTTTTTAAGAAGCATAAATATTTAGAAACAAGAAAGTTGCAAGAGAGGCTAGATGATTGTGCTGAAAGATTTAATTTTTTTCACCATCCTTGTGGACTTTGCAATGAACATGGTCATTTAAACCTCCAATGCAAATTCTTTCATGATCAAATCGTGTCCAAAAATTGTGATAACTTGATTACCCTTGAGCATCATAAAGAGCTTAGTCTTCTTTTGGGGTATGAAGAAATGAAACGTATAACTAAGGGTATTCCAAAATTTAACCTCAAGAGATTTCTTGATTTTGATCTAGAAGAAATTTATATGTTTTGTGTGGTCAATTGCATTGAGAATCCTTATATTGCCAACTACCTAAAGTCAAGAGAACAAATAGAATATGAAGAGAGTACTAATGAAAGGGAAAATATTTCCAAAAACCCTCCTAGAGTTTATTATGATGAATTAGGTAACGAGGAGGAGCTTCCTATCCAACCAATCTCATCAATAAGAAGCTTGAAAAGATTAATTAAACCCACACATGATGTGGTGAAGAAGAAGAAATGAAAAAAGAAGAGAGGTAAAAAGGTATCTCTCCCAAATAATGTTGCTCCTATTATTGTTGTGCCTCATGAAAAAGAATAAAAATAATTGTGGAAGATGATGCACTTGATGATGATTTTGTTATGCATGTTGCTTGTTGTGATGATTATAATTGGGAAGATAATGATACTTCTTATAATCTTGGAAATCCTTTTGGCATCAACTTGGGAAATTATGATGATAGCAATTTTTATACCGTTGGTGCTATTCATACTATTAATGATATGAATGATTATGCTTATGATATGCCAAGCCACAAGCTTGAGGACGCTATGTTTGATGAGAATGACATGTTTGAGAATTTATTTTCTGCAATTAATGTTTGTCCCAAGCTTGGGGACACTAGTGCAGAACCGGGCAATAGCACCGGTTCGTAAGGCCCTTTAATGCCGGTTCCATAACCGGCACTAAAGTGTGGTCACTAAAGGCCCCCCCCCTTTAGTACCGGTTCAGCATGAACCGGTGCTAAAGGGCAACCACGTGGCACGAGCCAGCTCCGGAGGCCGGGAGCCCTTTAGTACCGGTTGGTAACACCAACCGGTACTAAAATGTTTGGGGGGTTTTTGGTTTTATGATTTCTTTTTCATTTAATTTTGTGTTTTCCATTTTAATTCTTTTTCGTTTGCTGGTATTTTACGATACTACACATTGTACACGTTATGCATATATATATATATATATATATATATAGAATTTCTAGTATAACCAATCATGTAATCAATGTCTCACAAACCACCATATTAATTCACACATACACACATGTATAGCTATATACAATTTCTCCTACATATGCATGTTGCCTTCGGAGCCAGTGGCATTAGCCTAATTGGTGCCTTCGGAGCACGATGACAATTGGAAGTGGTTCATGACCTGGTCGATGGGGGTGGTAGCGGGTAATAGTATTCTCCCTTCGGATTTATGACCTGGTCGAGCAAAAATCCCGCTATTTCCTCTTGAAGTGCTTCTACGCGCTCCGTTTCTAGGAGCTTGTCCCGCACCTTTTTGAACTGTTAAGAAGGAGATCAATATGCATGTGTATTAGTTGTGTGACTAGATATCGATAATGGTGTAAAAATTGTGAATAGTGTTCTGACAAGCGTACCCATTCCTGTCTTTGAGATCTGCTCCTTTCGGACGCCATCATGCGAATGTTCTTGCAAACGCAGAATGCACACAGATCAGTCCCCTGCGCCTGCTTCAGGGCCTTTATTACGAGAATGTAATTTAATTTGATCAGATAATAATTAATCAAGCATGATAATTAAAGAGATGGCAGCTAGCTAGCTAGCTAGTACGACTTAATTACTTACCTTGGGTCGAAACCATTTCAGCTGTCGTTTCCATTCGCCTTCCGTGACGCTGATGAACCTTGCCCAAGCCCTGCCCGCCGACAAAGAAAATGAATAAAGGGGTTATTAAATAGTTCATATCATGAAATAACGAACTAAATAGGCCGAGATATATAGTTAATAATGATTGAAATTACCTACTGACTATCCCAAACAAGATGTTATAGTCACTATTTTCTTTGAGTAGTGAGTCCAGTATTTGAACTGTTCCGGCGTCAACTTTAATGATACACAAGATCCAATGAAATCTGCATGCACACACGTTTGCATGTCTTAATTAAGCGGGCATATGTAAGCAAAAACATGTAGCTAGCTAGTAGGCAAAAACAGAGAATTTGTAGTACAAGAAAGTGTGACTCACTGGAAGTTGTAAGGAAGTAGTATATCTTCATTGTATTTGAGGCGCTTCAAGAACTCTAGCATGCTGTCCTCTACCTACTTTTCATAATGCTTGTTTATTTTCCATGTGTATTCATTAATGGTGTTTGGGTCAATGAACCCAATGCCATAGCGTCCACCTTTTCTCATTTCATACATCTTCATCCTGTATAATACCACAGAAAAGAATATAGTGAGGATAATTACAGGTAATGATTGATCAAAAGGATCACTATAGCTAGCTTGAGACTTAAATTACAGAATGAAATCACTTACAGACAATAGCAACTAACGATATATTTGTCGAGTGCGTCTTGATTGTATAACTGAAACAGTTCAGAATACTCAACGGTCACAGCATTCTCATGGTAGTAATGATCCTTCTTGACTTGCACCATGAGGGACTCTCGATCGGATCTCTTGGTAATGTCCATGTACCATTGATGTAATTCATACATTCTCATTGGGAGCTTCTTGACCTCTTCTGGCTTGACCAAAGGTTGGCCCCGGGCATATTTCCATTTTATTTTCCTCCTCTGTAAGCACAGGCATGTCCTCGATCTCGAGGAGTTGTCCAACAGTGATGTTGAGAGTTTCAGCCTGCATTATATGCTCCTGAGTTATTACCACATCGCCCACCTCGGGAACGTAAACTGTTTGCCCACAATAATATTGGGCGCGCGTACTGTCACGTGTTGTTCGCGGCACAACAAGCGGGGGGGTCGATTGCGCCGCCTGTTCTCCCAGCTGGGCTACGGTTTTCCCGCATTTTTTGACAGCTGCTTGTTGTTTGCTCGAGCTCGAGCTCGCCTTCTTCTGTAGATGTTGTCGATGTAACTTCCTGATGTGGCGCTCATAGTCTGTGTCAACAGGCTTAGGAGCTGGTGGTTGAGCCATATGAATGAAGTGGTCAACTACTTCCACATACACTTTCTCCCTTGGCGGCGGTGGCGGTTTCGGTCCAAAATGGGCGTCGACTTCTGCCCGCACTATGGCATTGGTTTGCTCCTCGGTCCTGTCATAAGCCCTCTCAGGAAGAGGAGTAGTGAGGTTTGGACCATATTTATATCGCTTGCCTCCGCCTGTACTTCCTGTACTATGACCTCGACTCGTACCGCTACGCACCATAGCTGCGGGGTGTCTCTTCTGCGATTGCTGAGGCGGCGGAGATGGCTGACGGGGCTGAGTTGGACAAGGAGGAGTGGCCTGAAGCTGTGCCGGACTTGCAGTGGCCTGAGGTTGTGCCGGACTTGGAGGAGGAGTGGACGTCTAACGCTGTGTCGGACTTGGAGGAGGAGTGGCCTGACACTTTGCCGGACTTGGAGAAGGAGAAGTGGCCTCACGCGTTGGTGGACTTGGAGGAGCGGGAGTCTGCTGACTCGGTGGCGGACTTCGACGAGGAGTCGGGTGACGCGGTGTCGGTGGCCTTCGAAAGATGATGCAATCCTTTCTCCATAGGATGATACGATGTTTGGCATCTCTGAGTGTGTGCTCCTCGTCACCTCCAGGAATGTCAAGCTCTAGCCCCGAATATTGGTCCACCACCTCATCAACCACGACACGAGCATAGCCTGCTGGAATCGGGTTGCAATGGAAGGTTGCATCGGGGGAATTTGTATAAGCAACGCCGTCCGCCACCTTCAAGGATATGTTCTTAATTTTGAAGTGTAGCTCGCAGTTAGTGTTCTCCGCGATATCATCCACGGGGTATCTATCCAGCATTGCGTCAAACGTGGCAGAACCCACGCTGCTTCTCGGCATGGATGGGGCGGTGCTATCCAATGCTGGATCATCCGCTAGCTGCTGCAGCTGCTGAGACCCCCTTTGCTGGCTAAGTGAGTCGATCTGCTCCTACTGCCGCTGGAATTTGATTGCCAAGTCCGCGTGCGCTGATTCTAGGCCTTGAAGGCGTTCATAGTCGAGCTTCCTCTGCTCCTCCTCCATCTTCCTCTTCTTCTCCTCCGCAATCTTCTTTCTCGCACGGGTTCTGTAGTCGGCGTTCCAGTTCGAAAACCCCTCATACCACGGAATAGCGCCCATGCCTCGTGTTCTTCCCGGGTGTTCAGGATTTCCCAGGGCACGTGTAAGCTCGTCGTTCTCTCTGTTGGGCTCGAACAACCCGGATCGAGCCTCTTCTATTGCAACAAGTAGCTTATCTTCGGCTCCGTGCAGACATGCCTTCTTGGAAACTTTGCCTGTCTTCGGGTCCAACTCCCCTCCATGCGCATAGAACCAAGTCCTGCACTTGGGGGGCTAGCTCAATGTTTCTGGAGTGACACTTGCATCCAGCATCTCTTTCTCAGACTTATCCCACTTAGGCATTCCCACCGCATAGCCACCTGGCCCCAGCTTATGGAACTTACCCTTTTTTGCGGCATTGGCCTAGTTTATTCTTGACCGTTCCTTAGATAATTCTGAATCCTTGAATTTCACGAAATCATCCCAATGAGCACTTTGATTCTCTAGTGTTCCCTCGAATACTGGAGTCTTCCTTCCTCCCTTGACGTACTTTTCCCATTCACGATTCTTGTGGTTCTTGAATGGAACCGCCATCTTCCTAAGAGCAGCGTCCTTGACTTTCTGCACATCTGCTTCTGTGAAATGATCTGGTAGGGTGAAATGTTCCATGAGAGTATCCCAAAGCAGACTTTTTTGTCTGTCATCGACAAAAGTAAGATCTGGACGTGGCTTTGCTGGCTCTCTCCATTCTTGAAGGGAGATCAGGAGTTGGTCCTTCACAAGAACTGCGCACTGACGAACGAACTTGTCCGCAATCTTCTTAGGCGCTAATGGTTCACCATTAGGTTTGATTGCCTCGATATTATACTTTACGCCCTCCTTCAACTTTTTGTTCGGGCCTCGTTTCGTCCTGTTGCCTAAAGATTTGCTCGATCCGGATGGCTGAAAGAAGAAAGATCGATTCGTTAATATATCTTCAACTCATTTAAAACATGTGATGATCACCAGATGCCTGCTTATATAAATATGTATACCTCTCCGGTGTTGTCATAATCGTAGTTCATGACTTCATCAATTCGGTCGTCGCGATCGAATATCATATCACCCTCTTCGGTGTTGTTTAGAAATTCGGAGCCGTCATAATCTTCTTCATTCTGATCATCATCTGGCCCGCGTATTATATCGAACATGGTCTGTTCTCCCTCTCTGTTGGTATTGTCCGCCATAGCTTTTATTTAACTATGCCAAAAGAAATATAAAACAATTTAGTATTCAAATTACATCGTCTCGAATAATAGATATAATCTCGAATACATCGTCTCGAATAATAGATATAATCTCGAATACATCGTCTCGAATAATAGATATAATCTCGAATACATCGTCTCGAATAATAGATATAATATCGAATACATCGTCTCGAATAATATATAATCTCGAATACATCGTCTTGAATATTATATATCGAGTACATCACTGGCTAGGTAGCTAATAAAGATCGAATACTATAGAAGAATCTAGGACACTCGCGGTTCCTGCGGCGCGGGCGGTGGACACCCAAAGAGAAGGAACCCTCACAGGATTATAGCTGAAGTGAGATCTCTGAAGAAATTGCCAGGTATTGGAGAACCTGTCGCCCTCTAACGCATCCATGTAGCGATGGACGTGCTCGTCCTCCTCCCTGACACGGCGACGTACCACCTCTGGCGGGGCCGGCTCCCTCCGCACCGAAACTGGCCCACGCGAATGCCACCAAATGAGATCAGGGTCGACGACGGGACCCGGGGCCGGGTTCCTCATCAAGCGGCGCGCCCCTCCAGGCAGCACCTCCCAGTGCCAGCCCGGCGGAGCCCAGTCCCGGACATGGGTCAGTCGGACGTCGTCGCGGACGGGTCGACTGCGAGGATGCGGGCCGGGCATCGTCAAGAACAAATACTAGCTATATGCCCGCAAAAAGTAACATTTTTTTAATGATTGGATTTTGATAACTAAAATTTCTAACATTTCTATATAACTAACATTTCTATAAAATTTCTAATATTTCTAGAACTAAAAAAAGAAAAATTTCTAACTATTTCTATAACTAAAAAACAGAAAAATTTCTAACAATTCTAACTTTTTTATAACTATTTCTATAACTAAAAACAGAAAAATTTCTAACAATTCTAACATTTCTAACTATTCTAACAATTCTAACATTTCTAACTATTTCTAAAAAACAGAAAAATTTCTAACAATTTCTAAAAAACAGAAAAATTTCTAACAATTCTAACTTTTTTATAACTATTTCTATAACTAAAAAACAGAAAAATTTCTAACATTTCTAACTATTCTAACAATTCTGACATTTCTAACTATTCTAACAATTCTAACATTTCTAACTATTTCTAAAAAACAGAAAAATTTCTAACAATTTCTAAAAAACAGAAAAATTTCTAACTATTTGTATAACTAAAAAACAAAAAATGTATGTGTGTGTGTGCGCTCACCGGCGAGGCGAGAGGCGACGGGGACGGCGACGGGCGCGGCGACGACGGGGATGACGACGACGGGGACAGGGACGGGGCGGCGATGATGGGGACGGGGACGTACGGGCCGGGGCGACGACGACGGCGGGGACGTACGGGGCGGCGACGACGGGGACGGGGACGACGCGGGACGGGCCAGGACGGGGCGGCGGTGACGACGGGGACGACGGGGCGGCGACGACGGGGACGGGGCGGCGACGGGGGCGGCGACGAGGGATGGAGACGTATAGGGGCGCGGCGGGCGACGGTGCAGAGGAGAAGAAGCAGATGAGAAACTGAAATTTTCGTAAGTGTTGTTTATATAGGAGGGGCCTTTAGTACCGGTTAGAGCCACCAACCGGTACTAAAGGCCTGTTTTGGCCAGGCCAAGCGGCGGGAAGCGACCCCCTTTAGTACCGGGTGGTGGCTCCAACCGGTACTAAAGGCCCCCCCTTTAGTACCGGTTGGTGCCATGACCCGGTACTAAAGGTCGTGCACTGGTGCAGGTGCGGTGCGGCAAGTTTAGTCCCACCTCGCTAGCCGAGGGGCGACCGCACTGGTTTATAAACCCCCGTGCGGTAGCTCTCTCGAGCTCCTCTCCAAAGCAGGCCTACTGGGCCTACATGTTCTGTGCTGCCCTGTTGGCCTACTAGGCCTTTGCGGGCCTGCATCCTGGCCCAACAACAGGTTGGGTTTCTAGTCGTATGCCGGCCGCTTTGGGCTAGTAGGCGGGCTTTTTTATTTTTATTTTGCTTTATTTATTTTTGAGTTGTTTTTTTGTGTATTTAGAGTTTCTTTGTGAATATTTTTGCTTTAGGTACAAAAAATTACAAACTTTCTGTTAGTGCCCGTAGTTTTCAAATTTGAATAGTTTAAATTTTGAATTATTTGAAATTAGTGTGAATCACTAGTTTGTGAATAACTTAACTTTAAAAATCAGTAAAGGCATGAAAGAATTTGTTTGCACATAAAATTTCTTCGCGTTTCAAATGCCAAAACACATAATTAACTACCCTAACTATTACAGAGATTCCCTTCTGGGTGTGAAACACAGAAGAAAGTGATGATAGTGAAGCCGATCACATCCCAGATCTTTGGGTGTGAAACTTTTTCTTCGCGTGTGTCCCTTTGCCGTAACCATGGAAAATCTTCATCATTTAACGGGATGCTCAGGTCAATATTCACTGTGAATGGAGCAATTTCATCAAACTTTTCATAATCTTCTGACTTGTCTGTCTTGTCATCCACTCCCACGATGTTTCTCTTCCCAGAAAGAACTATGTGCCGCTTTGGCTCATCGTACGATGCATTCGCTTCCTATCTTTTCTTTTTCTTGGCTTGGTAGACATGTCCTTCACATAGAAAACCTGTGCCACATCATTGGCTAGGACGAATGGTTCGTCTGCATACGCAAGATTGTTGAGATCCACTGTTGTCATTCCATACTGCGGGTCTTCCGTTACCCCGCCTCGTGTCATATTGACCCATTTGCACCGAAACAAAGGGACCTTCAAACCATGTCGATAGTCAAGTTCCCATATGTCCTGTATATAACCATAATATGTTTCCTTTCCCGTCTTGGTTTCTCCATCAAAGCGGACACCACTGTTTTGGTTGATGCTCTTCTTATCTTGGGCGATCGTGTAAAATGTATTACCATTTATCTCGTACCCTTTGAAAGTCATTATATTTGAAGATGGTAACTGGGACAGTAAGTACAGGTCATCTTCAATAGAGGTGTCATGCATGGTACGTGTTTGCAACCAGCTGGCGAAACTCCTGGCTTGTTCACGTGTAATCCAGTCATCAGACCGCTCCGGGTGTTTGGAGCGTAGCAAATTCTTGTGTTCATCCATATACGGAGCCACCAAGGCGGAATTCTGTAGAACTGTGTAGTGTGCTTCAGTGAGAGAATGTCCGTCCATACATATTATTTGTTCCCCTCCTAGCGTGCCTTTTCCATCCAGTCTGCCCTTATGCCGCGATTCAGGAACACCAATCGGCTTAAGGTCAGGAATAAAGTCAATACAAAACACAATGACCTCCTCATTTTGACGGCCCTTGGAGATGCTTCCTTCTGGCCTAGCACGGTTATGAACATATTTCTTTAAGACTCCCATGAACCTCTCAAAGGGGAACATATTGTGTAGAAATATAGGACCCAAAACGTTAATCTCTTTGCATAGGTGAACTAGGACATGCGTCATGATGTTGAAGAAGGATGGTGGGAACACCAACTCGAAACTGACAAGACATTGCACCAAATCATTCTCTAACCTTGGTATGATTTCTGGATCGATTACCTTCTAAGAGATTGCATTGAGAAATGCACATAGCTTCACAATGGCTAATCGAACGTTTTCCGGTAGAAGCCCCCTCAATGCAACCGGAAGCAGTTGCGTCATAATCACGTGGCAGTCATGAGACTTTAGGTTCTGGAATTTTTTCTCTGCCATGTTTATTATTCCCTTTATATTCGACGAGAAGCCAGACGGTACCTTAATACTGAGCAGGCATTCAAAGAAGATTTCCTTCTCTTCTTTGGTAAGAGCGTAGCTTGCATGACCCTGATGTATGCCGTCTTTTCCGTGCATACGTTGCTGGTCCTCTCGTGCCTCAGGTGTATCTTTTGTCTTCCCATACACGCCCAAAAAGCCAAGCAGGGTCACACAAAGATTCTTCGTCACTTGCATCACGTCGATTGCGGAGCGGACCTCTAGGTCTTTCCAATAGGGCAGGTCCCAAAATATAGATTTCTTCTTCCACATGGGTGCGCGTCCGTCAGTGTCATTCGGAACAGGTTGTCCACCAGGACCCTTTCCAAAGACCACCTTCAAATCCTTGACCATATCATGTACATCAGCACCAGTACGGTGGCGAGGCTTCGTCCGGTGATCCGCCTCACCTTTGAAATGCTTGCCTTTCTTTCTTACGAGATGCCTGCCCGGAAGAAATCGACGATGTCCCAGGTACACATTCTTCTTACAATTAGCCAAATATATACTGTCGGTATCGTCCAAACAGTGTGTGCATGTGTGGTATCCCTTGTTTGTCTGTCCTGAAAGGTTACTGAGAGCAGGCCAATCATTGATGGTCACGAACAGCAACGCCTTTAGGTCAAATTCTTCCCCCATGTGCTCATCCCACGCACGTACACCTGTTCCATTCCACAGTTGTAGGAGTTCTTCAACTAATGGCCTTAGGTACACATCAATGTCGTTGCCGGGTTTCTTAGGGCCTTGGATGAGCACTGGCATCATAATGAACTTCCGCTTCATGCACAACCAAGGAGGAAGGTTATACAAACATAGAGTCACAGGCCAGGTGCTATGGTTGCTGCTCTGCTCCCCAAAAGGATTAATGCCATCTGCGCTTAGACCAAACCATACGCTCCTTGCGTCATCTGCAAACTCCTTCCCGTACTTTCTTTCGATTTTTCTCCACTGCGACCCGTCAGCGGGTACTCTCAACTTTCCGTCTTTCTTACGGTCTTCTCTGTGCCATCGCATCGCCTTGGCATGCTCTTTGTTTTGGAACAAACGTTTCAACCGTGGTATTATAGGAGCATACCACATCACCTTGGCAGGAATCTTCTTCCTGGGGCGCTCGCCCTCGACATCACCAGGGTCATCGCGGCTGATCTTATAGCGCAATGCACCACATACCGAGCAAGCGTTCAAATCCTCGTACTCACCGCGGTAGAGGATGCAATCATTAGGGCATGCATGTACCTTCTGCACCTCTAACCCTAGAGGGCAGACAGCCTTCTTTGCTTCGTACGTACTCTCGGGCAATTCGTTGTCCTTTGGAAGCATATCCTTTATCATTACCAGCAACTTTCCAAATCCCTTGTCAGATACACCATTCTCTGCCTTCCATTGCAGCAATTCCAATGTGGTGCCCAGCTTTTTCTTGTCACCTACGCAATTCGGGTACAACAATTTTTTGTGATCCTCTAACATGCGCTGCAACTTCTTCTTCTCCAAATCACTTGCGCAGTTTCTCTTTGCATCGGCAATGGCCCGACCTAGATCATCAACGGGCTCATCTGATGCCTCTTCTTCAGCTTCTTCCCGCATTGCCGGCTCAGCTTCTTCCCGCATTACCGGCTCAGCTTCTTCCCCCATTGTTGTATCATCGTATTCAGGGAACCCATGGCCAGGATAGTTGTCGTCGTCCTCTTCTTCTTCATTGTCTTCCATCATAACCCCTCTTTCTCCGTGCTTGGTCCAAACATTATAGTGGGGCATGAAACCGGACTTAAACAGGTGGACATGAATGGTTCTTGACGTAGAGTAATTGTGACCATTCTTACAGCGAGCACATGGACAAGGCATAAAACCATCCGCCCGCTTGTTTGCCTCAGCCGCAAGCAGAAAAGTATGCACGCCCTCAACGAACTGGGGAGAGCATCGGTCATCATACATCCATTGCCGGCTCATCTTCATTACACAACACCGAATAGACCAAATTAATACAAGTTCATACATAAAGTTCATACAACACTTAAATGCAACAAACAAATAACTCTCTAGCTAAAGCATTTAAATGCAACAACAAATACGATCAAGATCGCAACTAAGGTAACAATGGATCCAACAGCATAATGATACCAAGCCTCACTATCGATGGCATATTTTCTAATCTTTCTAATCTTCAAGCGCATTTTCTCCATCTTGATCTTGTGATCATCGACGACATCGGCAACATGCAACTCCAATTCCATCTTCAACTCCAATTCCATCTTCTCCCCCTCAATTCTTTTCAATTTTTCTTTCAAGTACTCGTTTTCTCTTTCAACTAAATTTAACCTCTCGACAATAGGGTCGGTTGGAATTTCCGGTTCACATACCTCCTAGAAAAAATTTCTATGTCAACTTGATGGGCATAATTTGTCATAAACACGAAATGCAACTAGTTTTAAAAGAGAATATATATACCACATCTGAATCATAACAAGGACGAGGGCCGACGGGGACGGATATGAAAACCATGGCACTATATGTATAACAAACAACGTATGGGTAAGATAATTATACAAGTAACTATATATCCAAATCACACAAACATCAATTTTTATATAAAATTTCATGAACAAGAGGCTCACCACAAGGTGGTGCCGGCGACGGGACGGTGCGGGCGATCGACGGTGGTTACGACGGAGATTTAGAAGGCACTATGTAAACCACACCTACATATGCAAACTAAGTGTTATTTTTGACCTCAAATTGCATATAAATCAAATACTAGCATATATATATATATATATCCTCCCAAATTACTAAACTCATAAATTAATCACTATATAAAGCATTGCAAGAGCTAATCTAGCAATGAGAGATGAAAGGACAAAGTTGCTAACCTTTGTGATCATTTGAATGGATGTGGGCCTTCAAATCTTGACAAATTTTGGGCAAAATGTGTGATGAGGTCGAGAGGAAGAGGGGAAGAACAGAGAGGAGAGGGGAAAGGGGAAGAACAGAGCGAGCTCGGGTGGACGAAGGGTTTATGTAGGACGACCTTTAGTACCGGTTCGTGCCAAGAACCAGTACTAAAGGGGCTGGAGGGGCCCCAGTCTAATAACATCCTGCCACCACTCTCATTAGTACCGGTTCGTTGCATGAACCGGTGCTAAAGGTTCGCCATGAACCGGTACTAATGAAAGCGGCCCGGCTAGCCGTTGGAACCGGCACTAATGTATACATTAGTGCCGGCTCAAATACAAACCGGCACTAATGTGCTTCACGTTTGACCCTTTTTCTACTAGTGGGAGGCTATGTTTAATGAAGATGATCTTTTTAGTCCCCCTAATTTGAATTATCAAACTTATTTTGATGATAGCATGCCTCCCATTTATGATGATTACATTGATAAAAGTGGGTTTGGAAGAGTGTCAACTCTAGGTAGTAGTGATCCCACTATTTTGGAGGGTGTTGAATCTTATTACAATATTTATGAAAGTGGATTTGGAGAGGCCATGAGTTTATTTAGTGATACATCCACTATTTTGGAAGAGGTTTCAATTGACTATGGCAATAAAGTTGCTATCTATGATGATCATTATGATGACATGTATGCCATAGAGAGTAATAAATTTTCTATGCTTGTGGATCATGAAAAGAATGCGTTATGTAATGGTTATATTGATGAATCTATTCATGATGCTACTGAAAATTATTATGAGAGAGGGACTTATGATGCATGATGTTCTCTTCATATTTCAATTCTTATCTTTTATGTGAGCATCATTAAAATCATCATGCCTAGCTTAAAAGGCATTAAAGAAAAGCACTTGTTGGGAGGCAACCCAACACTTTTAATTACTGTTTTTGTGTGTTCACATGGTTATGCTAGTGTTTTATAGCTTTTGTTTCAATAAAGTGCCAAGTAAAGCCTTTGGGATCATGTTGGGTGATAGTTGATTTGACTCTGCTGAAAAGCAGAAACTTTTGCGCTCACAAAAATAGGTCTTATTTTAACAGAAGAGTACTATTGAGTTGATTATTTTTGAAGAAGTTCAATATACAAATTTCTCACGTGTTCATAATTTTTTTCATAATTTTTGGAGTAGCAGAAGTATGGTAGTTATCCAGATCATTACAGACTGTTTTGTTTTTGACAGATTCTATTTTCGGTGCATAGTTTGCTTGCTTTCTAGTTTCTATGGCTTATATTGCCCAATATAAATTGTGGAAATGATGTGCTACAGTAGGCATTGTGTGTGAACAATTATGAATCTTGTCTTTGACAGTACCAAAAGTGAAATGGTTTGCTCTTTATCATACTAACCTATCTCACAAGGTCCCGTTAAGTTTTGTGTGATTGAAGTTTTCAAGTTTTGGGTGAGATGTTGATATGAGGAGAATAAGGAGTGACAAGACCCTAATATTAGGTATTCCCAAGGCACCCCAAGTTAATATCCAAGGAATATCCAAGCAACTAAGCTTGGGGATGCCCCGGAAGGCATCCCCTCTTTCGTCTCCAACATTATCGGTAACCTCACTTGGAGCTATGTTTTCGTTCGTCAGATGATATGTATTTTACTTAGAGCGTCAATTTATTTTGTTACGATTTTCTTGCTGTTATTTAGAATAATGTTTTGCATCTTTTATTTCAATAAAAGTGGCAAGGATAGCCTTTGCCATGCTTATTTTGCAAGTATACATGTTGCTGTTTGAAAACAGAAAGTTTATCGTTGTTGTAAAAATTCCCTAGAAAAGTCAGAATGTGATAAAATGTTGAAACTTTTTGCAAAATGGGCTCTGATAATTTTTCTGCAGTGTGGTAAATTTTCATAATGTTTGGAGTGTAATAAGTATTGACACTCTTGCATTCTTTACCGACTGTACTATTTTGGCAGATTGTTGTTATGTTTGCATATGTTTGCTTGTTTAATGATTCTATTTGCGGATAGGAGTATTAAATATGCAGAGGCATTTAGTATGCAATGTTGAATAATAATTTTAGTGGTTTGCTACAGTATGCATTGGTTTATACTAACTTATTTGAGTTTTGTGTGGATGAAGTTTTTAAGATTTAGGGAAACCGTGATATAAAAGGAAATAAGGAGACACAAAAGCTCAAGCTTGGGGATGCCCAAGGCATCCCAAGTTAATATTTCAAGAAGTCTCAAGCATCTAAGCTTGGGGATGCCCCGGTAGGCATCCACCTTTCTTATTCAACAATTATCGGTTAGTATCAATTGAGCCTAAGTTTCTACTTCTTCACCTGATGTGTGCTATTCTTAGAATGTCATTTTGTTTTGTTTTGCTTGCTATTCTAATAAAATACTTAGATCTGAAAGTTTTTAAATAAAATAGAGTCCTCAAATAATTGCCAAGGAGGCTAAGTAAGCGGCATTCACATTCCGTCATCGAAGTTGTTTTCTATGTCATTTACTCTTGTGCTTCACTTATATCCTATGAGTAAATTGTTGAATAAATTGAATGTCATGAAGTTGAAATCATATCATGCCGACTGGTACCTTCACATTGGGTTTGGAAAGTGAAATCTTTTGAGGCTTGAAAATCACAATATTGGCCGTATAAGAAATTCACGAATAATTAGTATAAGAAAGAAAACTTTCACATGCAAATACACTATCTTGGAAATCTTTTGTGATTGTGAGCCCCCATCAAAATATTATATGCCAAAATTGTTGACGTCGGACAAGGAAGACAACGTAATGGTTTTTGTTTGTTCATATTCACATAGAAGTTATATTGTCATAGATCCTTCAACATGTGGTGCTTGCCCCCCATCTTTGCTAGTCAAAAATTCCGCACCAAGTAGAGATACTACTTGTGCATCCAAAAATCCTTAAACCCAAATCTTATTTTCAAGAGTCCACCATACCTACCTAAGGATTGAGCAAGATCCTTTAAGTAAGTTGTCATCGGTGCAATAAGGCAATGAAAATTGCTTCTAAAAGTGTGAGATCATTTAGTGTAAGAGAAAATTGAGCGTTGTACGAACTTGTGATGGCAAAGTAATAAAAGTGACGGACTACATAAGAAAGGTTGCTATCATAAGGGGCAATATAACGTGACGTTCTTTTGCACTAAGGGGTTGAGCATACAAACAAATAAGCACATGGCAACCTCTGATTGCCTCTCCGAAGGTCCTATCTTTTACTTTTATGTATTTACTTTTATGCAAAGAGTCAAAGTCCTTCTCTCTATTTCTTTTTATTTTTCTCTTTTGGCAAGCATCATGTGGTGAGGAAAGATCTAAGCACATATGTCCAGTTGAATATGGGTAGCATGAGTTATTATTGTTGACATCACCCTTGAGGTGAATACGTTGGGAGGCGAAATTATAAGCCCTATCTTTCTATGTGTCCAGTTGAAACGTTTTGCTCATGTGTACAAGGTGAGTGTTAGCAATCATAGAAGACTATATGATGGTTGAGTATGTGGATCTCTTACTTAAACTCTGTTGAATAAGTTAAATTGAAATTTCTTGGTGACTAAGAACAAAGGTTGTTGAGTTTCAAGAGAGTTCATTGTTTGAACCTTAACATGTGAATTGGTTGCCACGATAACATGAGAAGTTTCATAAGAAAGAATTGCTGTTATGATGCTAGGAAAAGTGATTGAAATTGTCATTGATTAAACCTGTGCACTTTGCTAGCATTCACCTTCATAAATTATTTCTTTTATCATTTACCTACTCGAGGACGAGTAGGAATTAAGCTGGGGGATGCTGATACGTCTCCAACATATCTATAATTTATGAAGTATTCATGCTATTATATTATCATTCTTGGATGTTTTACAATCATTTTATAGCAACTTTATATCATTTTTGGGGACTAACCTATTGACCCAGTGCCCAGTGCCAGTTACTGTTTTTTGCTTGTAACACCGCGAAACTATTTGTGGATTTTTATGGGCCAGAAGACTCCTAATGGGCCAAAGCAGCATCTGGGGGTGCCCCGAGGGGGGCACAACCCACCAGGGCGCGCTGGGCCGCCTGGCACGCCCAGGTGGGTTGTGCCCACCTCGGTGGCCTCCCGTACCCGTTCTTTGCACTATAGATTCCCAAATATTCAGAAACCCTTCGGGGTTAACCTAGATCAGAAGTTTCGCCGCCGCAAGGCTCCATAGCCACCGAAAACCAATCTAGACCCATTTTGACAACCTGTCGGAGGGGGGAATCATCTCCGGTGGCCATCTTCATCATCCCGGTGGCCACCAAGATGAGGAGGGAGTAGTCCACCCTCGGGGCTGAGGGTTTGTACCAGTAGCTATGTGATAAATCTCACTCTCTCTCTCTCTCTCTCTCTCTCTTTAGTGATCTATATCATGGGCTTTGTTAATATAGTCGGATCGTATGATGTTTCTCCCCTCTATACTCTTGTTGTGATGAATTGAGTCTTTAACCTTTGAAGTTTTGTCTTGTCGGATTGAATATTCAGAGATGAGAACACATGATATATGTCTTGCGGTATGAATACTTGAGGTGAAAATTGGGGTATCTTATTGATTCACTTGATATATGTTATGGCATTCAACTCGCGGATTCTCGCGGTGATATTGGGGTAATCTATGCATAGGGTTTGATGCACGTTTTTATTATCTTTTCTCCGATGATAACTTTGGGATCTATTTATAGTTGTTTGTGTGGATTGAGTATTATGAATATGAACTTGCTTTGGTGTTATCTTAGTACAGACTCTAGCATAGATCGAACGGAAAAAATAGTATTGTGTTATTTTAGTACAGACTCTTGAATAGATCAAACGGAAAGAATAGCTTTGAGGTGGTTTAGTACCCTACAAACAATTCCTATCTTTTGTTCTCTGCTAATAGGAACTCGGCAGTGATTCTTCGGTACACTTTGAGGGATAATCATATGATCCAACTATGTTAGCATTGTTGAGAGGTTGCACTAGCGAAAGTACGGACCCTAGGCCTTGTTTTTAAGCAAAAAACGAGGGCGGGGTTTTGACACGGACATTACATAATTAGGTGATCGGTTTAATTTGCGTCCAATGATCGATGCGTATTAGCAAATGAAGGAACCATTGACAGGTAGTATCATGTTCGAGTATGAACACAGCTTAATTAAAGTTCTGAATCAATCAAAGCAAAAGCGGGCATACAAGTGGGAGTACTAGGACAGTGCTACAGTAGTAAGAGCATACCCCCTATATGTCTGCGGACGACACGGGTCGGTCAACTCTCATTTGACCTGCTCTGCAACCACAACCTCCATTTGCAAACCTCTATTTTCATATTTAATCCATGAAATATGAAATTCATCATACGTAGTTAAGCATATACAGATAAAATGAGCTACATTCGAATAAAAACTACCTTACTTTTCAACTCGTCGTCGGAGATATAGATGACCTATGCGCCGGGAGGACCGCCTCATGGTCATTGGCGTCGGGCCGGAACTCCGGCTACTCTTCCTCGTTGTCGAGATCCAGAAGAGCTGCTCCCACCTCACATCGGCGACGTGAGTACAACGGTGGTTCGCCGCCACCTTCTGCTCGGATAGGATCAAGTAAAGGATGGGCATTTGCTCCGCCTCGAACTGCACCGCCACCTCCGCAGCTTGGGCCTGATGGAACTCTGTCTCCACCTCCTCCATGTCAGAGCCGCTGGGCTCAATCTTCATGCCTGGCGTCTCCTCCTCCATTTCCTCCATGTTCGCCTCCTCCTCGTTCTTCGGCACCTCCTCCTCCATTTCCTCCATGCCTACCTCCTCCTCGTTCTCAGGCACCTCCTCCTCCCTTTCTCCAGTACCTCCTCCTGCTCTGAAACAGTTTAAGCGTCGCGCATCTTAGTGACGATCTTCACTTGACTCGGGGTGTGAGCATATAGTAGTACGTTATCTTTTTTTAACACGCAAGAGCTTTGTGTGTTGATTTGTTAAGAACGGAAAGAAGAAACAGAGGTTAGGTTACAAGATGCTAAAGAAGAAACACTCTAGCTATCCACATCTACCCTGAGACCTACGAGAATATCATGTCTTTTGACTCCACTATCCCTGCTCCATTCCTCTTCATATGCCAAGCCAATTTGCATAGCCTCCACTCCGCAGGGATTTTCTTCGCCACCTCATTGTTAGAGATTGAGATGTTATCATGTCTCTTTGCAGCATGTTATCTTTTGCTGGACCATGGTAGACGACGGGGTCGGAGTGGAAGAGGAAGAGCAGGGGAAGCAGTGGCAGAGCGGATGGGGAAAGAGGAGGGGAATGGGGCAGATAGGGTTTACCCTCGCCGTTAGGCTTAAATAGACGGATTTAATTCCTCGGCCAACATGTCATAGCGGTGACATGATTTCTTCCTAACAAAATAGGAGAGGAACCAAATGGATCAATAGTTTTTGGGTGGGTCATGCCCATCAGTCTGACATGGCAAGCGTGTCTGAGCGAGCCCGGGCGTCCCCATATCCGGTCCACCTTGGACAGCCATGACATTTGGGCTAGATGTGGGGTAGTTCTGTCGCGATTTGTGATCGAGAGGTGTCCACTTGTCCGCACAAAAGTTTGGGAAAGGGGGGCCGAGGGGTCTGGTTCTAGAAGCTCCAAGTGACTGTACTAAATGGATCGATTGGTATTGGCAACTAGTGACCAATTCTCTGCTCACCTAAAACTATACATCAGATGATTCCTCTAAATGATGGAGCTACGTAATCTATCGGTACTGCCGACCTAATTGCTCACGAGCTGGCAGCAACAAATTCATCACCATATGAGGAGCTTGGCAGACACGTATATTCCGTCGGGCCGGCCGACATATATACGCGGAGGCCAGGGATCCTCCATAGACGGTGATGACGCCTGCAGGCTACACAAACGGATGCCTGGCGTTGACTCAAACGGACGCGTGCTCTATCCGTTTTTCTCCGTTTGGGTCAGCCGCCCGCTCGTCGTCCGCCCCCTTTTGCTTATGGTTTAGCAATGCGCCCAACGCACCGATCCATTTTCGTCCTCGCGGCTGGCCTGCTTTGGGTTTTCAATTCAGACAAAAATAAAAACATTTTTCATAGTTTCACAACCAAGCGAATATATGATACGTCTCCAACGTATCTATAATTTTTGATTGCACCATGCTATTATATTATCTATTTTGGATGTTAATGGGCTTTATTTTACACTTTCCTATCATTTTTGGGACTAACCTATTAACCGGAGGCCCCGCCCAAATTGCTGTTTTTTGCCTATTTCAGTGTTTCGCAGAAAAGGAATATCAAACGGAGTCCAAACGAAATGAAACCTTCGGGAACGTGATTTTCTCAACGACGTGATCCAGGAGACTTGGAGTGGGCGTCAAGAAACGATCGAGGAGAGCACGAGGCAGGGTGGCGCGCCCTCCACCCTCGTGGGCCCCTCGTTGCTCCACCGACCTACTTCTTCCTCCTATATATATCCACGTACCCCCCAAACATCCAGGAGCACCACGAAAACCTAATTCCACCGCCGCAACCTTCTGTACCCAAGAGATCTCATCTTGGGGCCTTTTCCGGAGCTCCGCCGGAGGGGGCATTGATCACAGAGGGCCTCTACATCAACTCCATGGCATGTCCGGTGATGTGTGAGTAGTTTACTTCAGACCTACGGGTCCACAGTTATTCGCTAGATGGCTTCTTCTCTCTCTTTGGATCTCAATACAAAGTTCTCCTCGATCTTCTTGGAGATCTATTCGATGTAATCTTCTTTTGCGGTGTGTTTGTCGAGATCCGATGAATTGTGGGTTTATGATCCAGATTATCTATGAACAATATTTGATTCTTTTCTGAATTCTTTTATGTATGATTGGTTTATCTTTGAAAGTCTCTTTGAATTATCAGTTTGGTTTGGCCTACTAGATTGATCTTTCTTGTAATGGGAGGAGTGCTTAGCTCTGGGTTCAATCTTGCGGTGCTCGATCCCAGTGACAGAAAGGGAACCGACACATATTGTATTGTTGCCATCAAGGATAAAAAGATGGGGTTTATATCATATTGCATGAGTTTATCCCTCTACATCATGTCATCTTACTTAAAGCATTACTCAATTCTTATGAACTTAATACTCTAGATGCATGCTGGATAGCGGTCGATGTGTGGAGTAATAGTAGTAGATGCAGAATCGTTTCGGTCTACTTGTCACGGACGTGATGCCTATATACATGATCATGCCTAGATATTCTTATAATTATTCGCTTTTCTATCAATTGCTCGACAGTAATTCATTTACCCACCGTAATACTTATGCTCTTGAGAGAAGCCACTAGTGAAACCTATGGCCCCCGGGCCTATCTTCCATCATATTAATCTTCCAACACTTAGTTATTTCTATTGCCGTTTATTTTACTTTGCATCTTTATTTCCCTTTATCATAAAAATACCAAAAATATTATCTTATCATATCTATCAGATCTCACTCTCGTAAGTGACCGTGAAGGGATTGACAACCCCTTTATCGCGTTGGTTGCGAGGTTCTTATTTGTTTGTGTAGGTGCGTGGGACTCGAGCGTGATCTCCTACTGAATTGATACCTTGGTTCTCAAAAACTGAGAGAAATACTTGCGCTACTTACTGCATCACCCTTTCCTCTTCAAGGGAAAACCAACGCAGTGCTCAAGAGGTAGCAATATATCATAGTTCACAAGCCAAATAAATATATCATAGTTTACAAGCCAAGTAAAAATTAAATTATCTCAAATACATTTTAAAAAAGATACATATATTTGTTGCCAACTTGAGCCCACATATGCTCAACCAAATCATTTTGCAGCTGAATGTGAGTTTCCCAATCACACATTTGATGATAAAATTGGGTGAACTGTGCAAAAGTTGCCGCTCCTCCATGCTCAGGCACAACATTGTCAGCCTGAAACTCAAACCCTTGGTTGTAGATACGTTCTAGGCGCTCATCCTCTACGATCATGTTGTGCATGATCACGCAAGCAGTTATCACCTCCCGCAACTTTTTGGTGCTCCAAGTTCTAGTAGGATATCGAACGATGCCCCATCGAGATTGCGGAACATCAAAGGTACGCTCCACATCCCTCCTAGCACTATCTTTCTCTTGTGCAAGTCGCTTCTCTTCTCTCCTATAGGATGGGAGACAAGAGTAGTCCACTGAGGATAGATACCATCAGCTAGATAGTATCCTTTCTTGTACTTTAGGCCATTGATGTTAACATTCACCTCCAGGCAGTTACCTTTGGCAAGCCTTGCAAACACCAGAGAGCGTTGAAGCACATGTATATCATTGTGAGATCCGGCCATGCCGAAGAAAGAGTGTCAAATCCAGAGATCTTGTGAAGCCACGGCCTCGAGTATGATGGTGCAAGCTTCAGCATGGCCCCTATACTGCCCTTGCCAAGCAGAAGGGCAGTTCTTTCACTCCTAGTGCATACCATCTATGCTACCAAGCATCCCCGGGAAGCCTCTACTGGCATTCATCGCCAACAAGCAGGCTATATCGGCAACATTTGGCTCTCTCAAGTACTCAGGGCAAAACACTGCAATCACAGCCTTGCAGAACCTATACATGGAGTCTAGGCAAGTGAACTTGCTCATACGGACATACACATGAATGAGATCACCGGAAACTCTATATGCAAGCATGTAGATAGTTGTAGTGCATTTTTGATAAGTGGAGAAGCCAATCTTTCCAAGGGCATCCTCCTTGCACTCAAAATACTTATCGTATCCGACTAACACCTCCCGAATACGGTTGAAAACATGCCTAGCCATATGGAAACGACACCATAATAGGTGATGTCTGAAGAGCAGGTTGGGAGTCTCAAAGTAGTCCTTCCAGAGAAGGAAATGACCGCTCTCTCGGTTGCGATTCAATGCCAGAGTGTGCCCTGGATCGAGCCCCGAAACAACGGCCGCTACCTACTAAGGTGATCATGGACGACTAACACAACGACCACCATCTGCTCATCGTCGGATGAAGAATCATCCGAGTCGCAAAGGAAATTGTGGAAAAATAACTCGTCGGTGGAGTCCATTTGTACCTTGCGGGCAAACCGTCGAACATCATGCGGGTGTCGTCGAAGAAGCATGCTAGCGAAGAGCCACACGCCTCCCCTGCATGAGGTAGCAGGCCTGGCAGCATTCGGCGAGCATGGCGGCGTCAGACAAGCATGATTGCATCGTCGAAGGAGCTGGTCGGGGGCGCGGGGGGCGAGGTGGTGATGGCGTCAACGTAGGGGGAAGCTGCGGTGGCCCGGCGGTGAGGCGGTGCTGGCGGCAATGTGGGAAGGTGGCATGCTGTGGGGGAGATATGTGTGTGTGTGTGGACGGCTGGCGGGGGCACCGGAACTGGGTGGCGGTGGCGACAGGGTGGGGCGGCCGAGTGCTTGCTATCAATGGGAGGAAAAGAATGGCCTATGTAACATCGACTGGTGGGCCAGGGGAGGAGTAGGCAGGCGTCGCACGCATCCATCTTTTGTCTGCACCAACGCAAATGAGGCCCAAATTTGGGTCCGGAATGGGTCGAGTCGGCGCGTTGGGCCGACTTTTGTGCCCGTTTTAATCCAAACAAACAAGCGCGGACGATATAGGTCGGCACGTTGGAATCGTTCTAATTTCTCATGAGCTAGCACCAACAAAGTCATCACCATGTGAGGAGCTTGGCAGACATGTATGAATCCGTCGGGCTGGCCGACATATATACTTGGAAGCCAGGGATCCTCAATAGACGATGCCAACGCTTGCACCCTACACCAGGTCGCTCAAGCGAGTCTTGTAAAAAATGTTCAAATAATGTTCACGTTTAAAAATGTTTGGGGGGGGGGTAAATTAGGAGGAGTAGGTTATTTAACCCAATTCTTGATCCGTAAAGTTTCGTCGGTTTAGTCCGTATGTCTATCATTTTTGTTCATTGCATAGGTTGGCCGGTCAGCCCTTGTGCAATCGGGCAACACAATGTCACAAAGAGACAACTAGTGTTTTTTACTGGAACAGGTATGTGCCCGTGCTGAATCCACCCTTGAATTCTTGGAGATTGATGCACACTCTCTACATGCATACTAGTATTTGTATTCTGTTTTTCCCGAAAAGGGGACAGGCCCCGGCCTCTGCATCAGAATGATGCATATGGCCACATTATTAATAATAAGCAAAATGTTCCACAAAGGTCTTCAGGTTTGAAAAGCAGAAAAGCTCACAAAGAGCAAAAGCATCATGACAGGAGAAGCCACAACCGGCAGGCAAAAATATAAGATAGGAACCTAAAAACCTATCCTATTACATGACCGTCATCCAAACCGGTTGAAGATATCCTGAGCTATCATCTCCGATCGGACAGATCCAGTAACCAAACGCTCCCTGGCCTCCGTTGGAGTGAGTAGCGACCACATACGGATGAGTGTAGTGGCCCGGAAGATAACCTGCAAGAAATGAATATTTGTTGTTCTATTAAAAACCAAATAGTTTCTGCAGTTCCATACAACCCATAATAAAGCACATACTCCAACACGGATATGTCTCGCGGTTTCGGGGTCTAACCCATCTAACCACGTTCCAAATAACGTGTTGATGGTATTTGGAGGAGTAATATTAAAAGCTAAGTGCACCGTCAGTCACAATTTTTTGCCAAGGGACATTCGAGAAAGAGGTGTTTGATGGATTCATCCTTATCACAGAAACTACATCTTCCCATCATTCAATATGCAGATGATACGATTATCTTTCTTGCATCTAAGGATGAAGAGCTTGTTGCCCTTAAGAACATGTTGTATACCTTCCAGCAATCCACTGGTTTAAAGGTGAACTTTGCAAAATCCTCAATGATTCCTTTGAACATGGAGGAAAGTGAAGCTGCTAGATTGGCTGCTATACTTGGTTGTAGAATTGGGCAGCTCCCATTCACCTACCTTGGATTGCCCTTGGGAACTACTAGGCCCAGAATCATAGATCTCATGCCACTAGTTGATAGTCTTGAGAGGAGATTGACTGCAAGTTCTTCCATGTTGAATCAAGGCTCTCGCTTACAGTTGCTTACATCTGTCTTGATCTCTATGCCAATATACTTTCTGTGTAGCCTACACATTCCACCATGGATCATCAAACAGTTGGACGGAATCTTCAGACAATGTCTCTGGAGGGGCAATAGTGATGCTCCAAAGCAGTCTCTGGCTGCATGGGATCTGGTCTGCAGGCCAAAAGACAAAGGTGGTTTAGGGGTCATTAATCTAAACATCCAAAACAAAGGCCTCCTCATCAAGCATCTCCACAATTTTTATAACAAGGTTGACATTCCTTGGGTGGCCTTGATATGGAACAGCTACTATGATCTTGGTGTCCCCCATGCCACAGCACAATCTAGTTCGTTCTGGTGGAGGGATGTGCTAAAACTTCATGAGGCTTATAGTGCCATTGCCTCCGTACGTACCAACATGGGTGACACTACTTTGTTTTGGACTGATTATTGGCATATTGGGGGCTCTTCTAGACCTTTATGTTGGAGATTGCCTCGGTTGTTCTCTTTTGTAAATAATGATAAGATATCAGTTCAGGAATTCCTTCAGTCTCAGGATTTATTCTCCATGTTTTATCTGCCTTTATCCCATGAGGCTTCCTCTGAGCTACACATGCTGGAAGGTTGGATCATGCAGTTAAACAGGGACCCCACTATCCCTGATGTTTGGATATGGCCTGGTAAATCTGGAGGTTATTCTGCCAAAAGCTTTTACACAATAATGCACTCCCATTTACCTACAATACAACCCTGCAAATGGTTGTGGAAGAGTAGGTGCACTATGAAGATCAAGGTTTTGGCTGGCTGTTACTCTTTGACAGTCTCAACACCAAGGACATGCTGGTTAGAAGACATTGGAGATCAAGCCAAGATGATAATCTCTGTCTCATTTGCAATGAGTATGTATATGAGGACATGATTCACCTGTTCTTTAATTGCAAGTTTAGCTCCAGGGTATGGAATTACTTGGGCATTGATTGGACTGGAGGTTCTAATATACAACAATGTATCCTTCATGCTAGGACCAGCTTTAGGCATCCCTTCTTCTTTGAAGTTATGCTAACAGCAGCATGGAATATATGGATTCTACGAAATGGCAGAACTTTCAGAGCTGAGAGAGCCACCTTCAGTGCATGGAAATGTAAATTCATCCATGATATTTAACTTCTAGCCTATAGGGTGAAGGATGGTATCAAACCTAAACTATTGGCATGGATTGACTCTTTGTTGTAAAGCGGGTAGGCATAGTTAGGCATAGGTAGGTCCTTTTCCTTAGCCTTTGTACAAAGTTTCTCTTTGTCTGTACAGTGCATGCTTTTTCAATAAAGGGTTGTGGGGCTTTGCCTCACAGTAAATATTCAAAAAACCAATTGTGCGAACCTGCTTATTTCAGTGTTTGAAACTAATATTTGTGAAATACAACCATTATTTCAATGTTTGAAAATGATATGCGTGAAATCTACATTTTGTAATTGAGTGTAATGTGTTTTTTGAAACTAGTGAAATGTGTGAAATATGTCTTTTATAAATGAGTGAAATCATTTACCGATATTACTGGAATTAGTTTAACTTGAAAAAAGAGTGAAAACATTTATTTGAAATGAGTGAAAGATATGTTTGAAATCTATCTGTGAAATATATTCAGAAATGAGTGAAACTAGTTTTTTATAAAGAGTGAAATATGTTTTCATAAATGCGTGAAATTTGTTATATTGTATAATTCAATCATATACTGAAATGAGTGAAATACATGTTTTGAAACGAGTGTAATCTCTTTCTAAATGGGGTGAAACCTATCTTTTAGAAATCTGTGTTTTTGCATTGAGGGAAATCAATTTTGAAATATGTTTTCTTAACTTAGTGAAATATGTTTTCTCAACTAAGTGAAATTATTTTTCTAAAATGAGGACGGTTTCTTTAGATGAGTGAAATTGGTTTTTTGAACATAAAGTGATGAGTTTATTTTCAAATGATTGAAATCAGATTTCTGAAACGAAAGAAACTATTTTTTAACGACTAAAATCCATGTTTTCTCAACTTAGTGAAATATGTTTTCTCAACTGAGAGAAATTATTTTTCTGAAATAAGTGGCATCAGTTTCTTCGGATGAGCGAAATTGGTTTTTTGAACATAAAGAAATAAGTTTTTTTAAATGATTGAAATCGGCTCTCTGAAAAGAGTGAAACAAGTTTATTAAATGACTAAGATATGTGCCTTCTAATGTGTGAAATAGGCATTTTACAACGAGGGAAATCCATTTTAAAATGACTGAGATCTTTTTTTTGTAATGTGAAACTGATTGAAACAGTAAAATTCAAACTAGCCATAATGTATCCAAAATCGGTCTTGTTTTAAAGGCCTTATCATTCTGAATTCAAATATACAAAAAATTCACAAACATAATTTTTTTTCATAAGTTATTTACCATTCAAATATGACTAGGAAATAAAATGCAAAAATTTTGCTTGGGGAGAGAGAACACATGCGCCGTATTTTTCTTCTCACTCACTCTCTCTCATAGCTAAAGTTGCCACAAATCTGACATGCACTAGTGTTTTTCTTTCTCCACTGTTTGTATTGCATAGCAAATTATTTTTACTTTATACACAAAAAATTGGCATGAATATCAGAGGAAGCAAGTGAATAGGCGATGTTTCACCAGTAGGTACCGGTTCCGGTAGAAAAACTATTTTGGACCTCCATGTTGTGCCGTGTCTCTAGGTTTTTTTTGAGACAAGTGTTCTCTCTCCCCAAGCAAAAATTTTAGAACATCAAGAGGGCTACGAGCCCCTCCCCTTCCGTATCAAAATGAAACCAACCATTGACACAATTCAGAGCAATAAAAATATAAAAAGGTTGCAAAATCGAAATGAAGGAAGTTTATACTCCCTTCGTCTTAAAATAAATGTCACTGACTTAGTAAAAATAAGTGTCATTGGTTTAGTATAACTTTACTACAAAGTTGTACTAAGTTCATTCGTAAAAAAAAATTCATGCTAAGTCAACGACACTTATTTTAGGATGTAGGAAGTACATCTCAAGGGTGAACAACCAGATCAACATTCCAGCACGTCTCACGCGAGCGTCGAAAGAGGAGAAAGGTTCAGCGGATATCCAACCACTTTAGAGTTACTATCTTAGGGCATGTACATCGATTGATAATACTATCTTATCTTAAGTTTGCCGTGTAATTTAGAAATGGCAGTATAAAAATGATGTACAATGGATCATCTCTTAGTCTTCTCTCTAGTAGTTGTAATTATCTAAATATGTGGTGAGAGATATGGTTGCTAAGACACTATCTCTTAATTAAGATAAGGCAAGTTTTTTTTCATTCTCCTACATCTAAGCAACCCTATACCACGAATGGATGGGCAAACCCACAGAAACAATAAGTACAACTAAGCATTGCAGGTTTGAATTATATCATATTTAATAAATCCACTTAATTACAAATGTACAACAACTCAATATATTAACGAAGCTGGTATACGTGCATTACTAAATCAGGTCATTTGTCTCAAAAAATTAAGTCAAGTTATTGCTGCTTAATTATCCGGATTAGCTCCGCACCTTTGTCACTAAATAAAATTGAGGAATCTGTTTACTTTTTTTACCATGATTGAAAAATAAATATGTTTCTTGATAACAAGTGTGCGTGCGTGCGTACCCCCCTATACATATAGGCACGGTAAACGACGTATGTTTTCTTCCACCGATACAGTAATTACCTAGCTACAAGCCATACTCAAGTGAGAAAGCTACGCCCCTCTGATGCATACTATTTATCGTTGATTTAGTATTGTACTAAATCAATGATACTCCCTCCTTCCCAAAATCTAGGGCGTATTAGTTGTTAGCACGAAAATTAGCGCAGAGTCAGTTACGTAAGCAAATCGCACGAGGGAGCCATCCACGATTGGAGATAAAAAAGGAAGGCATGCATGATTTGGGTGCTAACCCCACAAGAGGATTGGTCGCATCTTTTTATTTCCAAAAAAGTAGCGATCTTGGCTAGGCTTTAACTGTGGGTCCTACATTATGGGATTGCATGTAAATCCTAATATGCCTAAGATTTTGGGAAGGAGGGAGTAATTAATATGGATCAAAGGGAGTTGAATAATTGTATCTTCCTCTGTTCACAATTGTAACATGTGTTTTGGTAGTTTAAATTGCCAAAACATCTTATATTTAGAACCAGAGGCATATATTAGTTCAACTCATGTGCAGGTACCTAGTCGGTTGATTCATTCTGACCGTAAATAGAATCTAATCTAACAGAAATTTTTTTATTTCATACTGTTTTCAGTACTTTTTCACATACAAATACAAATTGTGCATCAATGGATCACTAAGCCAAATCCAACCCACATTTCATCTCGTAGCCATATAATCCACCAAACTCATAAACTTGTCGCCCACTCATCAGCCATCACGCCACCTTCTCTATCCTCACACACCTATTCTTCTCCCCATCTCTCTTGAACAACAGATCTTGTGATCTGGATTGGGAGCACAACTCGTCTATATTTTTTAATTCAAAACTGAGTTGCAAATTATGAGAAACATCCAAAACACATGGTGTGTAGATATTAGAGTGACTCATGTGCTAAATTAGTTTATAATTTTATTTATTTATTTATGGTCTGGTTAGAACAAAGAAGTGGGGAGCTAGAATAACAAATAAACTTTTGAAAAAGTTCCCGAGTTTGATATTTTGCATAGCTTGCAAATGAATTGGGATTTTCACAAAATCTGGATTTGGAGATGAACTTAATTCATTAGAATTGGAGGTTACCTTTTTGGATTTATTTATGAGTGCAAAATTATTATTATGTTTATAAAGGGATCATGTTTATAAAGGGAGCACACTTGATGGTTAAAGTAATCGCTAAAGTTTGACTTTCTGATCAACTTTTACACCAATTGCCAAAGTAGGTGAAATTAAAAAATTAATTGGGAAAGTTCTTTTAGGTACTTCCATTATTTATTCAATTGAGCTTTGTTCCACAAACTTTAGACTGATAACTTTGAGCCCCATTAACTTTCCATACTTGACAAATTTGTCTATTGGCTTTAGCTAAAGCGGAATGTTGGATTGTGTGCTGATAGCTTCTCACATATGCCAACACAGATATCACAAAAAATAGCGAAAGTATATGTTAGAAAATAGCAATAAAATATCGAAAAGGTGTGGCTACACCTGGGTTAACAATAAATAAAAAAACTAGCATGAACACAAAAATGTAACAAAATAGCCATAATTAACTTCATGCAATTCTACTAAAAATATGGGATCTGAAAATGAGAAATTTTAAAAATTTAAGAAAAACAATTGTTAGTATGCTGGAATAACTAGAGAATTCGAGTAAACCTTGGAATATTTTTTAAACATTCATATAACCCCACATATTTTTTCTGTCACTAATGTTTCTAAACTAATTTTGATATTTTCTTTAATTACTAGGTCTTTGCATAATTTTTCTAAATTATTATATTTGACTTGTTAAAGATTCTTAATTTTTAAATAATTTTCATGGCATTACAATAATTTTCTCAAATAGTTTAGATTTTATGTATCCAATGTGCTTTTGTTTTCAAAGTAATCACTACTTTTGAAGGAAACTTAATATAATTCCACTACTCCTGAATTTTGTAGCATCTCCTATTACTTCTTTTTGTGTTACATAGGTTGTCATTTCTACAGAAAATAGTGTTGTGTGAACAACAAGACTACTTTCACCCTAGAAAAACAGACTGCTTGACAAGGTTAGGGAGAAAAATGTGTGGTGTCGTGGGGTAAAATTTGACAGTAACAAGGGTGTACAACGGAACTTGATCTACCCAGGCACAGATGGGTGACACGAGATTATAGAGGTTCAGGCACCTCGGCGGTGGAGGAAATAGTCATAATCCTGTGCGTGGTCTTGCGAGCGGTGGAGGAAATAGTCCTAATCATGTGTGTGCTCTTGCGTTTAGTTGTGTATAGGGATTACAAAGAATGTGATTGAGTTCATGAGAAAAAGTAGAAGCTCCCCCAGACCCGGTGTCCTAGCCATGGCTTATCTAGAGTACGCCAAGAACCGGAGTTACAACGGCTGGTCCTAAATCTACAAGTAATGGCTCATTGATTGTTGGTTGCTTCTTTTCATCATGGTGTAATGGCTATGCTTAATGTGTCATAAGAGGTATTAGTAACGCTTAGAGCAATGGATGAGCAATTAACAAGGCAACCTGCGTTTGAATGACATGTTATTTAATAACATTGATGTTGTGTCGCAACTCTCAGTCTTCCAAAATCGGAGACACATACATACCAAGTAAATGGAGTGCCAATGATTACTTTGGTTGATGATTAGTGAATCATCCATGCGTAGCGCCTCCTTAATTGCTCCCGGCAGTTAGTCTACTAGTAGTCACTTGTGCCGAGCCGCCTGATAAAACTCTCGATTAAGACTAGTCACAATGGGTAGTAACTTAGAGTAGTAACATGCGCATGTTACTACTTTATGTTACTACCTCCACAATGGGTAGTAACATATGTGTTGTGCCATGCATGACTTCATTTATTAGGTTATAGACTCATCTTTTTTTTTGATATGTGTGATGTTACAGTAACTAGCTATGTTACCACATGCCTCTCTTTCTTCATTAATTACATGCACGTCATCTATTTAATCTAGATAAGTGTGATGTTATCACCTATGTTACTCCAATCGTGAGTAGTCTAATGGGCAAACCAACTGATGAAGATCCCCTGACTAGTGTCCACTCCGACTGGGCCGCCACCGCATGTTGCTTGTGTTTATATGGTCCTTTGCGTTCATGGGCATGGGCCTGCATGAAACTCTTAGCTGGGCCTTATGTCCCCGTGGGTCTACCCAGTGTGGTTCCTCATCACCCGGTGTTGAAATTAGGGATAATACTTATGTTGTACTTCCTTTGTTTCTAAATATAAGTCTTTTTAGAGATTTCATTATGGACTACATACGGAGCAAAATGAGTGAATCTACACTCTAAAAAAATGTCTATATACATCTGTATGTAGTTTGTAGTGGAATCGCTAAAAAGACTTACATTTAGGAACGGAGGGAGTATATACTGGCATTTAGGGTTTAAAAATAAACTTGTTTGATAGAATGATCAGACTCCATATTTTCGGTTTAATTTCGGTAAATTAATTTACATAAATGGTCATTTCTACTCATTTCCTAAGAAACGCTATCGATCGTACTGAAAATGTTGTATGATGACGTACTTACTTTCACAAGTCTAAATGTTAGTCAAGATTAAACACTCAGTTTGGCTAGCTAACAAAATAATTCACGAACTCACTTTTGCCCGTGATGACCAACGACTCGAGAGGAATGGACCACAGCTACAAAAATAAAATAAAATAAAATAATAAAGAGGAATCAACCACATGCACGCGCGTATGCGCACATGAAAAAGGTTTCGGCGTTAGCGATGGAATCTCCGCTGTACACGTCCAAGTATTAAGTATAAGTACGTCCAACTAGCTCTTGTTCCAATTTCCATGTGACATTCATCACGTGGCTTGCAGCGTATCACACGTCTTGAACTGTGTACGAAACGCATGCTCAGACAGGGGGTCGATACAGCAGGTTGATCGAACGTTGTTTAACCTGAAAATCTGTGTTGTCCACACATGCCATAACATTTTTATAACAGGTTGATCGTACTTCAATGAATCGTCTGAACCATGCTTTTATAAACCGCTCGCGTTGGAATGAACGAAACAACATAATGAAAGTAATAACCTATCGTTTCATCGTTCTATACGCGGTTTTGAGAGGGAAAAAACCGTAGAATTTGGAATCTGACACAGGGAGCTTTTGCTCCTGCAATGAAGTAAATTCAAAACAAAAAGGAAAGAACTTAAAAATTGTTTTTTACACGTTAATGTCTAAAGCGTGCATTACAATTTTTATGCAAAACAGAACATTAGTGTTTTATCAACGAAAAAATATTAAATAGTTGAGAAATGCCAAAAAAATGTTGTCCAACTTGTTTTTTTACATGGATCAAAATTCTTTTGCATTCCACCTAAACATTTACAGATAACATTTACACATGCATATCTTCTTCTTCTTTTTTGTTTTTTCGACATTTACAAAAATTCTTTGGCGAGCAAGAGCAAATGCTAGCCCAGAGCTGAATTGAATAGACAATTGTATTTTTACCCCTAGTTGGTTCCTACCCACGGGTTTTGCCCTTACTTTTCAAGTTTGCTCAGTTTTGCCCTTACTTTTTTCGTCGAGGTCCCTCGAGTGCCCTTGACCGTTTGACCAAAACTTTGAAAATTCATAAATAATTCATGTGAACTCAGAAAAATGCAAATAAGATATCAGAATGTTCATATAAACATTACCTTTATGTGCATATCATTTGAATTCAGGACAAAAGCAGCGTTTAAACTTCCTGAGGTAATTAATGTTATTAGCATTATCAAAAATAAAAAGCTATAAACAATATTTTTTCATGAATAAAAATTATATGCAAATGTAGGTGATGTTTTCTGAATATCCTGATATCTTATTTGCATTTTTCTGAGTTCGTATCAACTTGTCATGAAGTTTCCAAATAATGGTCAAAGTCGTTAGAAAATTCATAACAAGATGATACGAACTCGGCAAAATGCAAATAAGATATCTAGATGTTCAGAAAACATCACCTACATTTGCATGTAATTTTTATTCACGAAAAAAATATTGTTTATACCTTTTTATTTTTAATAATGTTAATAACATTAATTACCTCAGGTAGTTTAAATGGTGCTTTTGTCTTGAATGCAAATGATATGCACATAAATGTAATGTTTATTTGAACATTTTTGATATCTTATTTGCATTTTTCTGAGTTCATATGAATGAGTTATGAATTTTCAAAGTTTTGGTCAAACGGTCAAAGGGCATTCGAGGGACCACGATGGAAAAAGTAAGGACAAAACTGAGCAAGCTCGAAAAGTAAGGGCAAAACCCGTAGGTAGGAAGCAACTAAGGGTAAAAATGCAATTGTCCCAATTGAATATCCCAAGATATACTGCCTACCTTAGGAAATTTGAAGGCTCCGGCTTTTGCATTGCATGCAAGAGGCAGGTGACAGATGGCTCATCGAGCTTGATTAGTCGACCCATTTCATTCCGCGTTAACATGTAGTACAAATCATCCATAGAGCTTTTTTTAGACAAACTCGCAAAGCTTTTATTCACCCGTCACAAATGTTTACAGGGACGAAATCCAGATTTCCTGGATGACCTAACCAGACATGGCGGTCAGAACCCAGGGATAACACATGCTTTGCAAGCTTGTGAGCCTCAACATTCGAGGTCCTAAACTCATGATTAATCAAACAAGAAGAAAAAACTCTAGAGCGGTCTATAATTTCATGTGCCACAGCTCCATATTGTGCACTTGTACCTTTCTTGATTGCTTTCGACAGCCACTTTAGAATCCGACGCCACTGAAATATCGTGGAAGAGCAAGTCATCAGCAAGGGCCAAAGCTTCACGTATCGCCAAGGTCTCCAACGTCTCTGGATCATCAACAAAGTTGAACCGGATCGCCGGCGCTCCTTGGTACTCCCCTCTGCCGTCTCTGCAAATGGCTGCAACTGTCCCGAACCCGCCATGTCGCGCAACCGCCGCGTCGACATTGATTTTCATATGATTTTCTGGGGGAAGGATCCACTGGGCCGATCTAGGGCCGGAGCCTTCTTCTCCTTCTCTGGCTTTTCCAAAACCTGAAGCTCTGTCAGGAAGTTCGATATGAAGCCATGGGTTGCAAAGGGTGTCTGGAAAATTCCCTTGTGTATTAGCTTCCTCCGCGCAGCCCAAATCACCCATAGAGTAACGACCATTGTGACAAGCTCGTCGTTGGGTAGCGACTCAAACATAGAGAATATCCATTCTTTTGCGTTCTCGTTTCGGTTCATCGACATATGCTGCACCATCTCCTCCTTCGACAGAGCCCAAATGCTCCTGGACAGGGTGCAGTCCAGTAGAGAATGACGCCAACTGTCCTGCACCCCACGCACCCCGCAGACGTCCGTAGTGGACATGTTTCGGTGCTGCAGTAAATCTCCTGTTGGTAGTGAGTGTTGGGCAAGTATCCACGTGAATACCTTCAATTTTGACGGCACCTTTAGCTTCCATAAAGCCGACCAACTCTTCATCAGTCCCTGGAGATTGGAAGTATGCTCTCCTTCCTCTAACCATGCTTCTCTTCCACTCTTTATACGATATATCAACTTGTATGTTGTTCTGACAGAGAAAAGGCCTCTTGGGTCCTCGGACCACGCCCAAAAATCATTAACTTGACGGGTGCATATGGGGATCCTCGGGATGGCCTCGGCATCCATTGGAACAAAGACTTGCCTGATCAGCTCTTCCCTCCAAGAAGCGGATGATGCATCAATTAAGTCTGATACTAGTTCTGGGGGTCATGGACCAAAAAATAAATCGGCCTCATCATACCCGCTCTGGGAATCCAATTGTGCTGCCAAATGTTCGCCGAGCGCCCATCTCCTATGTGCATGATCGCACCCAGTTTCAACATGTCTCTCCCATCGACGATTGCTCTCCATATCTGAGATGGGTGTGAGCCCACCTCTGCCTCGAAGATGGATGAGGTTGGATAATAAGCTGCCTTTAGGATGCGTGCACTCAAGGAAAGCGGCTCTGTCAGGCACCTCCAAGCCTGTCTAGAAAGTAGAGCCAGGTTGAATACTTCCATATCCTTAAAGCCAAGACCACCCAAGTTTTTGGGATTTGTCATAATGTCCCAAGATACCCAGGCAGGTTTCCTTCTCCCATGTTTTGAGCCCCACCAGAATTGTCGTATGATTGAAGTTACACTATCACATAGACCCCTCGGGAGTCGGAAGCAAGACATAGAAAAAATTGGTATGGCATGTGCAACTGATTTTATCAACACCTCCTTTCCCGTTGCTGACAATAGTTTCTGCATCCACCCCTTCACTTTTTCCCACGCTCTATCCCTCAGATAACGGAATGTGCCATTCTTTGACTGACCAACCTCTGTGGGCATCCCCAAATATTTTTCGCTCAGAGAATCGTTCTGGACCTGTAGGATGTTTTTTACTTGGTTCCTCAAAACCTCGGGGCAACCTTTGCTAAAGAATATTGAAGACTTCTCCGTGTTGATTCTTTGGCCAGATGCATCACAATAAGTACGAAGTAGGTTTGAAACCGCATTTGCTCCCTCCGCACTAGACTTAAAAAGCAACAGGTTGTCATCCGCAAACAGAAGATGATTCACCATAGGAGCTGTGGGTGCCACCTTCACACCGCCAAGAACCGATGACTGAGAACTATTTTTTAAAAGGCACAAAAGGCCCTCTGCTGCCAATAAGAATAGGTAAGGGGAAATGGGATCTCCCTGCCTTATACCTCTGGATGGTTTGAATTGCTCCAACTTTTCTCCATTGAACAATACCGAGAAGGACACGGATCTTACCATACCCGTAATAATATCAGTCCATGCTGAGGAGAAACCTAATTTCAGCATGATCGCATAGGTAAGCCCACTCGACCCTATCATACGCTTTCATCATATCCAGCTTCAAGACACATAGACTATTAGTCTTAGACTTGTTCCTCTTCATGAAATGCAAGCATTCGTAAGCATAAATAATATTGTCTGTGATAAGTCTCCCAGGCACGAAAGCAGACTGTTCTTCAGAAATAATATCAGGCAAGATTTTCTTCAATCTGTTAGCAACAACCTTCGAGGCGATTTTATATAACACATTGCAAAGGCTTATTGGCCTGAACTAAGATAAAAGAGTCGGACTAGCAACCTTTGGTATCAAAACTAACACTGTGTCATTGACACCCTCAGGGCTCTCCTCTCCTTTAATGATGCGCAAAACCACCGCTGTCACTTCATCCCCACATAGGTCCCAATGTCTCTGGTAAAAATGAGCCGGAAAACCATTGGGCCCCGGCGCTTTAGTTGGGAACATCTGAAACAGTGTCGTCTTCACCTCAGCATTAGAGTATGGTGCTTCTAATGTGTCATTCATCTCCTGCGAAACCTTGCGGGGTTCATGCTGTAGCACTTCCTCCATATCGCTCACTCCCTCAGAAGCATATAATGACTTGTAAAAATCTTGGACCATCGCCCTCAATTCTGTCGGATCCTCTATTACAACGCCCAGGGAATTCAATAATGCTCGTATCATGTTTTTCTTGCGCCTCAAGCTAGCCCGCATATGAAAAAATCCGGTATTTCTATCACCCGCTGACAGCCACTCTAGCCGAGATCTCTGACGCCACATAAGTTCCTCCCTGTGAAGAAGTTCCACCAGCCTCTCGTTGAGTTTCAGCTCAGCATGCGTAGGGCCAGTACGGACTGGGTCGCCCCGCAGCTGCTCCAGCTTAGCCTTGATTTGCTTCATTTCCTTCCGAACACACCCAAACGTATCTCTGCTCCATGTTGCCAAGTCCTTGCTAATTCTGAGAAGTTTGTCCCGAAAATCTCCTACACCATAGCCCGGTGCAAGAGTACTCCAACTATCAGTTATCTTCTCCGTCCATGCCTCGTGTGATTCCCACATAGTCTCATATCTGAACATCTTCTGCTTCATTGTGTCATGTTGAGTACCATCAAACCTCAACAGTATCGGCCCATGATCTGATGTAGCTCCATCTAAGTGATATAGTGTAGCTAGTGGAAAACGAGTTGTCCAGCTAGCCGAAGCCAAGGCCCTGTCAAGACGAACCCTACAAAAGTTTGAACCCTACAAAAGTTCCCTCCTGTGACCTTCTTCTCAAAAGTCCAGGGCCACCCCTGGTAGCCAAGATCCATGAGCATGCACACATCAGCTGCATCGTGGAAGGCTTGTATCTGCGCGTTACTTCTGTCCGCTACTCCATCGTGCTCCTCCGGAAGTAGCACTTCATTGAAGTCGCCAAAACAAAGCCAAGGTAAATCTCTCATGGTGCTGATTCCCTTGAGGACATCCCAGGTTTGGTGCCTTAGATGTGTCTGGGCCTCCCCATACACGCATGTGATGCGCCAAGGGTCCTGACCCGTCTCTGTGACCCTAGCATCAATGTGGTACGCAGAGTCTCTCAAAATTTCAACATTACAATTGTTATTCCAAAACATACCCAATCCTCCACTTCTTCCTTGAATGTTTATTGCATACGAATTATCAAAACCTAAAGTTCCAGCTAAAGCTTCTACACGTGCTCCACTTATCTGTGTTTCAACAATACATAGCACGGTAGGGGTAAAATTCATCGCGAACTCGCAAATTTCTCTAACTGTTGCAGGTTAACCCGCTCCGCGACAGTTCCAACAAAAGGCACTCATTGGGCCCGGTGGTCCTCCTCTAGGGATTCCGCCAACTTCTTAACAGATATGTTGAAACCTTCCTGACCCGGGGTCACCAATCTTGTACACTTGGGATCTCTTTTTGGGGGTGGACTGATCACTAAGCTGCTCCCCACAGGCACTAAGGCGAGCTGATCGGGTCCCACGCCAGAACCATGAATGGAAGCTGAAACGTTGCTGTCATGCCCTGTACCACTTGGCCTCTTACGAGAGGCCTCCTCCATGTCTGTATCTTGAGCCGGTTCTGACTGATCTTTCTCATGTGTCTGACTCTCCCGACCATCCCCATCAAATCGGTTATTACCTGGGTGCTGGCCTCTACCACCCATGTGTCCTCCTCTGTGACCACCACGGCGGCCCCGGCCACCACCAGGCCCTATACCAGTTCTCATGTACCAGCCCGCCCTCAGGTCTTTGATGACTAAGGCAGAAGGTGGATGCACACCCGACCCGTGTTCTTTGAAGAGATGACCCAGCATCCCACAAATTGCACACCAATCGGGCAACTTCTCATATTTAACCTGATAAATCTGACGCTTCCCTCCCCTTACCATTGATACAACATTCTTCAAAGGCTTTGTCACATCTATTCTAACCCAAACACGATGGAAATTTCCAGCAAAATCCTATGAAGGAGGTTCAGCAAACAAGACTTCTCCCTCCCTGCCAACAAGCGGTTCAATGAGGTGAGCAAACAAATCGGGGACGTCATGAATCTGGATCCAGATATCAATTGTGTCCAGCTTGATAGTGGTCGGTTTCGTCACCCCATCATATGTTTTGATAATGACAGCATCTCCCCTGAAGTGCCATGGCCCTTCTTGCATCACCCTCTCCCAATCACCCAAGCAAGAAAATTGGATGGTGTGCAAGTTATCTTCCAATGGCCTGAATTTGACCTCCTGGGCAAGGTCCCAAGCAGATCTCATATTGCAAAAAAAAAACCACTTCTGGCTGTATGTTTTGACTGAGTTCACCTTCGCGATAGCAACCCAGCGAGCTGCATCTTCAGGGATGTCGGCCTCGTCGAAAACTACATCATCCAGATCCTCTTCCTTGAGCCCAAGATCTTGCATCATCTTCTCTACGTCGCTAACCCCGGCAGCGCTAGGGTTTTCGTCAGAAGCCATGTCGTAGTCTCACCCGATGGATATCAGATCGGGTTGGAACCAGGGGAACCCTAGGAGCGCCCCGCTCCCACAAGCCAGCCTCGTCCCCCACCGATGAGCGTGGGAGGAGCGGCGAAGGCGGGCAGGGGAGGTTTATCGGCGGCGGCAGGGACGGCCAAAACTCCAGACGACGACAGATCGCCTCGGAGAAAAACCCTAAACCCTAACGAGAGGGAAGGAAATCGTTAATGAAAAAACTTACAGGGTGAACCGAGCAATCATTCATAGAGCTAACAATTGTCATCCTGTTACTCCAACGAAACTGGAACTTTTTTTTAGCAAGAGCCCAACAAAACTGAAACTACTCCCTCCATTTCAAAATATAGTGCGCCCGCGCTTCCCGAGGTCGAACTTTGACCATAAATTTAACGAACAAGACTGACTGCAGCGGGAGAAAAAGTTACATAATTAAAAACTTCTTTTGAATACGAATTCACTGATATAACTTTTGCTCCTGCCGCACGGGGATAGAGGAAGCACTACATTGTGGAATGGAGGGAGTATTACTATAAGTTTACTAATCATGTTCTTCCATTTATCAATTTTCCATGCAATACACAATGGTCAAGAATGTGACCTCAGTTATACAGAGACGAAGCTCACACGCAACAATTATTTATGGATTTTTGTCCGCATATATTCTTATTCTTACGAAGATGTTAAAACATAATCGGCAATACTATTGTAAGATAATTGACGCACAGCGAGCCAACCGACCGTAATAGACCGTGTACAAAATAAACAAAGAAAACGTAACTCACGACCGAAGAATGGTGCGGCAAAGCGCGCGGCCCATTCTGGTTCAAACTGTTCCCCCTGATTTCTCCGTAGCTCTAGCATTTTCACTGTAACAAACCATCCCTGAGTAAGTGTAGCATCGAGATAGATCTCTTTTTATCTATTTTGAACAAGAAATCGATTTTATTTTTCATTTACGAAAACGATCCATGCATGTATAGCCCTCCGCAAAAATACAAAAAATATATTATACTATATAGCTTAAGCAGCCAGATGGTGGCCAATTAACGCACGCACCATAACGGGTGCGACTGGGTGGTGGTGCATCGGTATCCGAATTGAACGGACGAGTTGACCATCTACCTTTGTGTCGCGCACGCTCGAGCTCGAGCTCGGATCTGTACCTACCCATGCACTTTCCTAGAAGCGTGTACGTAAGCGCGCGCGACCAGGACTCACGACTCATGCAACGCCCAAACCGCCACGCCGCTTCCGGCATGGCCGCATCCACCTATATATACCCCGCACCAGCAACGAACTCCAATTCACTAAACCAAGCAGCAAAGCAAGCTAGCTAATCTACTACTAGCCCTCCTCTGATTCTTCTTGCTCTCCGGCAGCAAATCGAGCTAGCTAGCTCCACTTCATTAAGCCAAGCCTCACACCTCCTTCAAAAATGGGCAGCTTGGACACCAACCCTATGTCCTTCTCCGCCTTGCCCAGCGACAAGGCCGCGTTTGAGCCGCTCAACCCCGAAGATGTTCGCGCATACCTCCACAAGGCCGTGGACTTCATCTCCGACTACTACACCAACATCGAGTCCATGCCGGTTCTTCCTAGCGTGAAGCCGGGATACCTGCAAGACGAGCTCAGCGCATCCCCGCCGACTTACTCTGCGTCGTTCGATGTCACCATGAAGGAGCTCAGGACCTCCGTCGTCCCCGGCATGACACACTGGGCTAGCCCCAACTTCTTCGCCTTCTTTCCCTCCACCAACAGCGCCGCTGCCATCGCTGGGGACCTCATCGCCTCTGCCATGAACACCGTCGGGTTCACGTGGCAGGCCTCGCCTGCAGCCACTGAGATGGAGGTTCTTGCTCTCGACTGGCTTGCGCAACTCCTGCGCCTACCCACCACCTTCATGAACCGCACGAGCACTAGCCGTGGAACCGGTGGTGGTGTCATCCTTGGAACAACGAGCGAGGCAATGCTTGTCACGCTAGTCGCCGCCCGTGACGCAGCACTGCGTCGGAGCGGCTCTGTCGGCGTGTCCAACATCACACGCTTAGTTGTGTACGCTGCCGACCAGACCCACTCCACGTTCTTCAAGGCATGCCGCCTCGCAGGCTTCGACCCTGCCAATATCCGCTCCATCCCCACCGGGCCGGAAACTAACTACGGGCTCGATCCGGCCAAGCTTCTTGAGGTAATGCAAGCTGATGCCAATGCTGGTCTCGTGCCAACATATGTCTGCGCCACAGTAGGCACCACATCTTCCAACGCCGTCGACCCAGTGGGAGCCATTGCCGACGTTGCCGCCATGTTCAATGTGTGGGTCCACGTCGATGCTGCCTATGCTGGCAGCGCGTGTATTTGTCCGGAGTTCCGCCACCATCTCGACGGCGTTGAGCGTGTGGACTCCATTAGCATGAGCCCACACAAATGGCTTCTCACGTGTCTCGATTGCACATGTCTCTATGTCCGTGATGCTCACCGACTAAGCGACTCATTGGAGACCAACCCAGAGTACCTCAAGAACGACGCTACTGAATCCGGCGAGGTCACTGATCTTAAGGACATGCAAGTCGGCGTTGGTCGGCGCTTTCGTGGGCTCAAGCTTTGGATGGTCATGCGAACCTATGGTACCGCAAAGCTCCAAGAGCACATCCGTAGTGATGTCGCCATGGCCAAGATGTTTGAAGATTTCGTCCGTGCCGACGAGAGGTTCGAGGTGGTCGTACCGAGGAACTTTGCTCTTGTGTGCTTTAGAATCAAGGCAAGTGGAGCCATGACGGAGGAGGATGCCGATGAGGCCAACCGTGTGCTAATGGATAATCTGAACAAGACTGGGAAGGCTTATCTTGCACACACGGTGGTTGGTGACAAGTTCGTTCTTCGGTTTGCCGTTGGGTCGTCACTGCAGGAGGAGAGACATATAAGAAGTGCCTGGGACCTCATCAAGAAGACTACGAGCAGTATCATGGATTAAGTGGATGGACCTATTGACACAGAAAGTTCCAGGAGCTACACAAATCCCTATATTTAGGGTATGATTATTCTTTTAAATTTATAATTTGTTTTTCTTTTGCTTTGATTCTGATTATTATTTATTTGGACATGTGGTTCTTATTCGGTTTTGTGATCTATACCGACCGAGGGTATATATATAGCAAGCCGTTACCAAAAAAGGTCTGATGATAGACTGTAAAAGTGCTTATATAGAATGAACACGAGTTACTGTATTTGCGACTGTACTCCGCTAGCGAGTGACGAATGCATGCCCGCGCATCTCGGTCAATCAATAAATATACGTTGCACTCAGTTGGTTTTAGGTTTCAAGATGCCAGGCCGAAGTCTGGACACCGTGTGTTCCCAACTTCCCATTAAACTGGCCCTATCTATCTGCCATACAATTCCATCTTCAGGGTCCAGGCCGACCATACACTTGCACATCTGAATTAATGGTGCTTGCGCCGCAGCATTAACGCAGGAAACACACGGGGGCAGAGTTTTGACACGGACGTACATAATTCAGTGATCGATTTAAATGGAGGAACGATCGACAGGTGATATCACGTCTGAGTAGGAACGAAGTTTGATTACGGTTCTGACTCAACCAAAGCGAAACAGGAATACAAGTGGAAGTACTACAGTAGTCTTAAAGTTCTGATTCAATCAAAGCAAAACACGGCGGAGTACTACAGTAGGATAGTACTGCAGTTAAGTGACTGTACTGATTGATTTGATCCGTACTGGCAGCCAGTACCCATCCGCCACCCAACTGAAAAGATCCATAGAGGAGCTATCTATCAGTACGATTTGTGACCTATGGGCATTTCCAACGTCGACCCGTATAGATGTCTGTTTGTATGTCCGGATGTGGTTCATGGGCATGATATCAAAGTGAGTCTTTCAATGCTAATCATAAAGTATTCGGTTTGGAAAGAAATAATATGTAGGGACCATACATGTGGTGGAATATTGTGGTGTGATGTCCGGTTGGAAGGAGAGAGAGGAAAAGGTGATCATGCATGCGGAGAGAGAGAAGTGTTAGAGTTGCATCGAATATTGTGTACAATGTAGGTTTGGACTTTGAGTTGTATTGTGTTTACAGGGTATGAAGTCATGTCCTAGTAGGATGTATGCTAGGCCCAGGGGCGGAGCCAGGATTTTGATATAGGGGGGGGGGGGGGGGGCCAAGTTGAGTTGATAAAAGAATTATCTAGAGCGAAAAAATAGCTACCATAATACTATAATAATATGTCACTTTGAGGCCATAAAAACATGTAAACATTTGTATTAGTTTAAATTTGGCTCTATCATTATCAATAAGATGAAAAAAGTTAACAATTTCATCCAAAGCGAACTTAACTAGTAATTTTTTTCCAACGTAGATTTTCATACAATACCGGAGAAATCGTCTCCTATTTGACGACTCTTAAAAAAGTAACCAAGCTTTAGAGTATTCGGTTTGGAAAGAAATAATATGTAGGGACCATATATGTGGTGGAATATTGTGGTGTGATGTCCGGTTGAAAGGAGAGAGAGGAAAAGGTGATCATGCATGTGCGGAGAGAGAGAAGTGTTAGAGTTGCATCGAATATTGTGTACAATGTAGGTTTGGACTTTGAATTATATTGTGTTTACAGGGTATGAAGTCATGTCCTAGTAGGATGTATGCTAGGCCCAGGGGCGGAGCCAGGATTTTGATATAGGGGGGAGGCCAAGTTGAGTTGATAAAAGAATTATCTAGAGCGAAAAAATAGCTACCATAATACTATAATAATATGTCACTTTGAGGCCATAAAAACATGTAAACATTTGTATTAGTTTAAATTTGGCTCTATCATTATCAATAAGATGAAAAAAGTTAACAATTTCATCCAAAGCGAACTTAACTAGTAATTTTTTTTCCAACGTAGATTTTCATACAATACCGAAGAAATTGTCTCCTATTTGACGACTCTTAAAAAAGTAACCAAGCTTTAGAGTGTTTGAGAGCGCTCTCTGATATATACTCACAACTGCCCAAGGCCCCGAGCGCAAGTTTCAAAAATAGCCACACAACACAAACAAAAGAACCAAATCTGATGTATAATTTTGACACATCAAGAACTAAAATCTGATGTATAATTTCAACATGTACAAGAACTAAAATCTGATTTATAATTTCGAAACGCATAAGAACTAAAATCCATTAGCATCACAACAGAAGAATTGAGAGAGATCAATACAGTAATCTCCAATGCTATTGCTAACCTTGGGTAATTCCTTCCGGACTGAAGAATTGCATACGGCAGCCTGAGGCATAGCTCTTCGTCCCATCGCGGCACACATGCGGTTTCAATCTAATCACAGAGGCAGTGAGGAGCGGCGGTAGCAAGGGCGAGGGGGGAGCGGAGGCGGCAGTTGGAGCGTAGTGTTAGGAGCGGCAGCGGCGCAACGCTAATCACATAGAAGAGGCTAATTACGCAAGGGCCTGGAAGCCATCTGTCCAATCGTGGGCTGTCTCATGGGCTTTTTCTTCTTTTCTCATTTTACGCTTGTGATGGGAGGGGCCGAGTACGTGCAATTATACGAGTTTTCGCTAATTAATCACTACCTATTAAGCGTTCCTTCCATCGTTAGGGGGGGCCAGGCCCCTGCTCGCCCCCCCCCCCCCCCTCCCCTTGTCTCCGCCACTGGTTAGGCCTCTCACCTCTCATATATAATGCCGGGGGGGGGGGGGGGGGGGGAGGACGGGTAGACACACGATGTAACATATGACAATATAATAGCACATGCGCGCAAGGGGAAGCCGACGCCTGGTCGGTCGGGGTGCGGTACTGTGACGGTGTCACGGGGAGGAGCGCCCGTAGTCAGGCCCCGAGGATGTAGTCATATCGGTGAATATTGTTAACAAAACTCGGTGTCGTGCCGCATGTAATTGCTTGGTCCTCAGATGATCGACGGAACGCATCGAATTAAATCTAACAAATGGTATTAGAGCTAGATTGTTCGAAGGCCGTGAAGGAGTTGATCTAGAGGATAAAAGTGCTTGGCATGGATCAACATCGTTCGTATGAAGCGGTCGCCGTAGAGTGATGTGTGCAGACATGGACAGATCGGAGGAGTTGGCGGTTTTTTGAATAGCAATCGAAAGAGCGAAAGTCAATGAGTAAAAATGCTGGCGACGGCGTGTTATAGTCAAGCACTCGGCGAGATCGGAAGTAGCGGCCGCACACGGATTTGTGAAAGGAGTCGCTTGATCCAAGTAGCGCAGCATGTGCGTCACACGAGTGGTCCACAGATGCGTGGCCCATCGAAGGCCCAGCCCAGGTAGGGCTGGACGATGCACGCACGGCTGGACGTGGTCCAGGCCGTTGGTAGCAGAAAATCCTATTTGTCACATTCTGCGGCAAAGTGTTAACCTGTGACACACCCATCGATCGTTCGTGGGCTGGCCTATGACGGTGTTTCCTAGAGAAAAAATCCTCCTAAAAAACAAAGAGAGCTAGAAATTGAACCTCAGACCTCCTTCTCGTGGAGGTACGATTCTAGCCACTTGAGCTTAACAACGCTGGTGTATTATACATACAAGAGGGATACTATTATCTGTTTCTTTTTTCCGCATTTTTCTATTTTCATATTTTTTTTCTTTCTTCCTTTTATTTTTGTTTTAGAAAAATCGCAATTTAGAAAAAAACTTTGCTCGGATTTTCTTGTTCAGGTTTCAGAAAAAACTTTCGTCATTTTCAAAAAATGTACAAAATTTGTTCGGAGTTTCCACATTTGTTCATGATTTTCAAAAAAATTGTTCATGTTTTCCAAAAATTGTTCACATATTTAAGAAAATTAACAGATTCAAAAAATGTTCACGTTTTCAACTTTTTGTTCAGAAATTTTCAAAATATGTTCCTGTTTCTAAAATTGTTCACATATTCAAAAAAATTGTTTGTTGTTTCAAAATTTGCTCGCGTTATTTGTGAACTTTGTATTTTTTTGGAGTTTCATTTTTTTACAGATTTTAAATATTTGTTCTCTTTTTAAAATATGTTCACAAATTCAAAAAATGGTTGAGTTTCAAAAAACATACAGTAACTTTAAAAAATGTTCCCATATTTGGAAATTTGTCCACAAATTTTGAAAATTTTCATATTTTGAAGAAACTTCTGAAATTGCAAAACATGTTCGCAGTTGTAAAATTTGGTCTGAAATGCAAAAATGTTCAAGAATTTTAAAATATTATTGAGGTTTCAATTTTTTGTTAGATATTTCATGAAATGTTCCATTTTCACTTTTTTGTTCACAATTTTTTTAAAAAATTGTAGTTGCAAAATTTTGTCTAAAATGCAAAAATGTTCTCGTTTCAGAAAGTGTTCAAGAATTTCAAGAAATGTTTGCGGTTTCAAATTTTTGTTAGATATTGCTTCGAATGTTCTATTCTTTTTATTTTTGTTCAGAAATTCAAAAATGTTCATGTTTTCAATTTTTTTGCTTGGAATTTCATGAAAGTTCCATTTTTTATAATTTTTGAAAATTTTAAGAATGTTCATGCTTTAAAATTATGTTTGGAATTTCATAATTTGTTCACAACTTACAAAAAATGATTTACGTTTTTCAAAAATAGTTTCTCCGATTTCAAAAAAAATGGGCATATGAAAAAAAATGTTTCCTGTCTACAAAAATTTCTCCAGAAATTGAAAAAATATCCATATTTTTTTTCAAAATATTCACTTTGTTTTTAAGATGTTCGCTGCATTAACTAATTCCGGCTCGTTACAGTAGATTTGTGTGGTTGTACGGTCGTCCTAAGTTCTTTTAGATACGCGATGTTATCTATACCTACTATTAAAAAGAATAGATATTCTTGGTTTGGTTTCGTTTTGTTTCGTCTCATTTTGATGATTTTTACGTACGCTATTTTTTTTGGAGTAAATAGCATAAAACTACTAGTTTACATGCCAGGGTTTCAAAAAATTACCATTTTTTAATTTTTCTCAGAAAACTAACAAACGAGCGGTCGGCTGTTTCAAAAAACCCAAACCCGCGGTGACTAGCGATTTAACCGTTTTCCTGACGGACTGGGCCCACCTGTCAGCCCACATGGCCCGGCGCATGGACGGCGCAGCAGTTAACGGTCGTTAACCGACCGGCCCGGTCGAAACTGGGGTAAATATACCCCATCGGTCAGTCGGGCGCACCTGCTCGCTCACTCTATGCTGCTCGCTCACTCCCCTGCTCTCACTCCCCTGCTCCTGTACGAGCTCGTCGCCGGTCGCCGTCGACCTCCTTGCTGCAATGTCTTCCTGGAATGACGAGGAAACGAGCTCGGAGGAGGACTGCCAGGTCGTCAGCATTGACATGGGACTTACGGTAAGTTCTTTGCCACCTAGGGTTAGGGTTAGGTGCTAGTAGGCCTAAGCTACCGACATGGATCTTGCTGAGTGTAGTGTTGTTGTTGTGTGTGTGATATTGTTCTTGATTAGTGAGGGTGGGGTTTGATTGTAGGATTGAGGTAACCTAGGGTTCATCTCTGTACAGTGTTAGGGTTCATTGCTGATTTGGGGATTTTTTTAGTGTTCAGGTTTAATGAACAGTGCAAGTTGATTCTGGTATTGAGTGCAGATTGAAACCAATGTTTGTTGGTTATTTTGGTTGCAGGAGGAACCAGACACCACCGTGGAGCCCCTTTTTTATGGCCAACTTGAGCTTGCTCATCCCAAGTGCATTCTGCACCAAATGAGGCCTATTAAGCGTGTTGCTTTTGAAGGGCGTTTTTATGGCTGCCCAGTCCAGGTTAGATGCCAATTAAGTATTCTGCTATGGATGTTCACTGATGTTTGATATGATGTAGCAGTTTGTTTGATATGACAGTCACATATGTATTTTTGTTACTTTGGAAACTTAATCATGGCATTGTAATAACTTATCATATCTCATTTATGTTATTCGTTGTTAGAAAATATCAAGTTTATCAAGTTAACCATGGAATTGAAATAAGCTACTAGTCCACTTGTAATAACTTATCACATTTACAAATGCAGGAAAATGGTGTGAATTGTGGTGTTGTAGAGTGGGTTGATGGGCCTTGGCCTCCTGTTCTTCAGAGATGTTTGTGCAAGCTATGGGAAATGTTCCATGAGCAGAAATGTGGAAGGGTACTTGACAAGGAGAAGTTTGAGAAGGAGTTGGCCAAGCTAAAGAGTGAACATGAAAGGGAGTTGGCCAAGCTTAAGACTGAAAATGACAAGCTTTGCATTGAGTACACCAAGCTTGTAGATGATGTATCCGAGAAGTTTGATTGGCAGGATGGTAGGGTGGAAAAGAAGGTGTACCTGAAACAAGTGGAGGAGGAAGAACTTGAGAAGAAGATATGGTACCAAACATTTGGTCTATGTAACATTTGGATGTTTCTGAATCAATGTACCATATTACAAACCAAATCAAATCCTACAGTATCAAGTACTTAGTGAAGCAGTGTTATTACAAACCAAATCCAACAGTGCACTTGCATACATAACCTAGGATAACATAGGAGTTCAACCACTTCAGCTAGTTACCACTTGCATAAAAGTAAACTTTCAGCCTCCCAGATGGCTTCCTGACCCTCTTTGACCCATCCCGCACAGCACTTCTAGCAGATTGTCTAGGAGCAATGAAAGATCCATTGCCAGCTTTATTGGCAGAAGTTGACCTGGTGTTCTTTGCTGGAGAAGACCTTGATGACCTAGTGTTATTTGCTGCTGAAGAAATAGTTGTGCTCTTCTTCTTGGGAGGTGGTATTGGTGTTGCTGAAGAGGTGTTGGTCCTGCTCTTCTTGAGAGGTGGTGGTGCTGCTGTTGTAGCCTCAATGTTGGTGCTCCTCTTCTTCTTGGAGGCTGATGTTGTACTTGGTGCTGCTGCTGATGTGGAAGCAACCCTCTTCCTTGACCTAGAAGCTAACTGTGTTGACTCATTTGTTGTTGGAGGAGGTGTTGGTGCAGGTGCAGAGGCAGCAGGTACCCTTGGTGGCCTTTGTGCAGTTGCAACCATTGAAGAACCAACCTCAGAGTAGTTAGCTCTATTTTCCTACACAATAAGATTAGTTAGATCTATTTTCCTACAAATGAAATGAATGTAACAATGCAATGAATGTAACAATGCAATGAATGGACATACCTGGTGTTGTTCATCCTCATCTGGAACTTAGGTTTCAATGGATCACCACAATTGTTGAACTTGTGCCCTTGCTTCTTGTAGTTACTGCATGTCACTGTACCAATCCTAGAAATATCCTTTTTAGCTGGCACCTCAAACATGCCTTTCCTCCTGGCAGTTTGTTTTTTACCTTTCTTTTCTCTAAAAACAGGTGGAGATATATCATCACCAGGTGTATGAGACCAATGGTCAGGACCTGGCACAGGGAATATTATGTGCTTGTATGTTTCACAATACATGGGTTTCTTGAAGAAAGCATTCACATAGTCTTAGGATGTATCTTCACTTTCTGCATTGCAGCAATGGCATGACTGCATTGGGATAGCTGTCATGTCCCACCTCCTACAGTCACAGGTCTGGTTGATCAAATTAACACAATATGTGTTTTCAGAGCTACTTGTGACTTGCCATATGCCTGGACCTGCCATGTATGCTTCACAATACTTAGCCCACTTCTTCGCCTCTTCTAAAATCTCTGGATACGTAGGTGTGATCTCCCATCTGCATGACTCTGTCTTTTCTCTGATCTTCTGAAACTTAATTATCAGCTTTGTTCTTATGCCCTCTAACATAGTCCTGATTGGCTTGTTCCTAATATCCAATATCATTCTATTGAAAACCTCACTAAGGTTGTTTACTACCAGGTCTGTTTTGCACACAGTGTCCATTTTATACCTAGCCCATGTATGCTCTAGTATCTGTGACAACCACTGCCAAGCTTCTAAACTTTCTTTTTTCAAATTCTCCATGCCTAAATCATGACCATGTTTGGTAAAGGAATAGGCAGCCCGATCTAAATGTTTCTTAAGTTCCTCTCCTCTGAAACCAGCAGATTGGAAATTGGCATAAATATGTCTAAGACAAAACCTTTGTGGAGAGTCAGGGAATACATCATCTATTGCATTCAACAATCCATGTTCAATGTAGTGTAATCTTAAGTGTTACTACTGAATAACATTTTACTCATGGCAAATGTAAAGGCAAATGTAAAGACTAGGTTCAGAACAATACATTCTGCCTGTCAGGCATAATTGTGTATTTGCCAAACTTATTGCCAGTTCCAATGACTGTTCTCAACTGTGTGAGAAACCATGTCCAACTGTCTGTCTCTTCCTTATCAACAACACCAAAAGCTATTGGGAAGATGTTATTGTTACCATCCCTCCCTGTAGCTGCCAATATCTGCTGACCAGTGCTTAGCTTGATGAAGCAATCATCCAGACCTGCTAACATGATCACATGCGTGCCTAATTACATCAATGTAAAAATATCATATACATTTGTGAATACTTACCTATAAATGGCCTGCATCCATTTAGAAAACCCTCCTTGCATGCAAACAAGCAGTAAAACATATAGTGAAACCTTGGGGTAGGATCTGGGTTTAGTGGGTCCTCATGTGTTGTTACTATGCACCTACTGCCAGGGTTAGTATCTAGCACACACTGCATGCAGTCCCTTATTCTGTGATACTGGAGTTTGTGATCTCCTTGCACAACCTCAACTGCTTGCTTCCTTGCCCTATATGCCAAGCTTTTAGGCACATGCACACCAAACTTCTTCTTCGTGTATGACATAGTTGTGTCAACACCAGCTCCATATTGGGGAACGTAGTAATTTCAAAAAATTTCCTACGCACACGCAAGATCATGGTGATGCATACCAACGAGAAGGAAGTGTTGTCTACGTACCCTCATAGACCGGAAGCGGAAGCGTTAGCACAACGCGGTTGATGTAGTCGTACGTCTTCACGGCCCGACCGATCAAGCACCGAAACTACGGCACCTCCGAGTTCTAGCACACGTTCAGCTCGATGACGATCCCCGGACTCCGATCCAGCAAAGTGTCGGGGATGAGTTCCGTCAGCATGACGGTGTGGTGACGATCTCGATGTTCTACCGTCGCAGGGCTTCGCCTAAGCACTGCTACAATATTATCGAGGATTATGGTGGAGGGGGGCATCGCACACGGCTAAGAGATCAATGATCAATTGTTGTGTCTGTGGGGTGCACCCCTGCCCCCGTATATAAAGGAGTGGAGGAGGGGGCCGGCCAAGGGGGTGGCGTGCCCTAAGGGGGAGTCCAACTCCCACAGGGAGTAGGACTCCCCTTTTTCCTATTAGGAGTAGGAGAGGGAAGGAAGAGGAAGGAGGGAGGCAGGAAAGGGGGGCCGGCCCCCCTCCCAATTCGGATTGGGCTTAGGGGGGGCGCCCCCTCCCTTGCTCCTTTCCCCTCCTTTCCACTAAGGCCCAATAAGGCCCATATACCTCCCGGGGGGTTCCGATAACCTCCCGGTGATTCGGTATTGTTCCGGTGTCCAAATATAGTCGTCCAATATATCGATCTTTATGTCTCGACCATTTTGAGACTCCTCGTCAAGTCCGTGATCACATCTGGGACTCCGAACAACCTTCGGTACATCAAAATATATAAACTCATAATGAAACTGTCATCGTAACGTTAAGCGTGCGGACCCTACGGGTTCGAGAACAATGTAGACATGACCGAGACACGTCTCCGGTCAATAACCAATAGCGGAACCTGGATGCTCATATTGGCTCCTACATATTCTACGAAGATCTTTATCGGTCAGACCGCATAACAACATACGTTTGTTCCCTTTGTCATCGGTATGTTACTTGCCCGAGATTCGATCGTCGGTATCTCAATACCTAGTTCAATCTCGTTACCGGCAAGTCTCTTTACTCGTTCTATAATACATCGTCTTGCAACTAACTTATTATTTGCATTGCTTGCAAGGCTTAAGTGATGTGCATTACCGAGAGGGCCCAGAGATACCTCTCCGACAATCGGAGTGACAAATCCTAATCTCGAAATACGCCAACCCAACATGTACCTTTGGAGACACCTGTAGAGCACCTTTATAATCACCCAGTTACGTTGTGACGTTTGGTAGCACACAAAGTGTTCCTCCGGTAAACGGGAGTTGCATAATCTCATAGTCATAGGAACATGTATAAGTCATGAAGAAAGCAATAGCAACATACTAAACGATTGGGTGCTAAGCTAATGGAATGGGTCATGTCAATCACATCATTCTCCTAATGATGTGATCTCGTTAATCAAATGACAACTCATGTCTATGGTTAGGAAACATAACCATCTTCGATTAACGAGCTAGTCAAGTAGAGGCATACTAGTGACACTTTGTTTGTTTATGTATTCACACAAGTATTATGTTTTTGGTTAATACAATTCTAGCATGAATAATAAACATTTATCATGATATAAGGAAATAAATAATAACTTTATTATTGCCTCTAGGGCATATTTCCTTCAGTCTCCCACTTGCACTAGAGTCAATAATCTAGATTACACAGTAATGATTCTAACACCCATGGAGCCTTGGTGCTGATCATGTTTTGCTCGTGGAAGAGGCTTAGTCAACGGGTCTGCTACATTCAGATCCGTATGTATCTTGCAAATCTCTATGTCTCCCACCTGGACTAGATCCCGGATGGAATTGAAGCGTCTCTTGATGTGCTTGGTTCTCTTGTGAAATCTGGATTCCTTTGCCAAGGCAATTGCACCAGTATTGTCACAAAAGATTTTCATTGGACCCGATGCACTAGGTATGACACCTAGATCGGATATGAACTCCTTCATCCAGACTCCTTCGTTTGCTGCTTCCGAAGCAGCTATGTACTCTGCTTCACATGTAGATCCCGCCACGACGCTTTGTTTAGAACTGCACCAACTGACAGCTCCACCGTTTAATGTAAATACGTATCCGGTTTGTGGTTTAGAATCGTCCGGATCAGTGTCAAAGCTTGCATCAACGTAACCATTTACGATGAGCTCTTTGTCACCTCCATATACGATAAACATATCCTTAGTCCTTTTCAGGTATTTCAGGATGTTCTTGACCGCTGTCCAGTGATCCACTCCTGGATTACTTTGGTACCTCCCTGCTAGACTTATAGCAAGGCACACATCAGGTCTGGTACACAACATTGCATACATAATAGAGCCTATGGCTGAAGCATAGGGAACATCTTTCATTTTCTCTCTATCTTCTGCAGTGGTCGGGCATTGAGTCTTACTCAACTTCACACCTTGTAACACAGGCAAGAATCCTTTCTTTGCTTGATTCATTTTGAACATCTTCAAAACTTTGTCAAGGTATGTGCTTTGTGAAAGTCCAATTAAGCGTCTTGATCTATCTCTATAGATCTTAATGCCCAATATGTAAGCAGCTTCATCGAGGTCTTTCATTGAAAAACTCTTATTCAAGTATCCCTTTATGCTATCCAGAAATTCTATATCATTTCCGATTAGTAATATGTCATCCACATATAATATCAGAAATGCTACAGAGCTCCCACTCACTTTCTTGTAAATACAGGCTTCTCCAAAAGTCTGTATAAAACCAAATGCTTTGATCACACTATCAAAGCGTTTATTCCAACTCTGAGATGCTTGCACCAGTCCATAAATGGATCGCTGGAGCTTGCACACTTTGTTAGCTCCCTTTGGATCGACAAAACCTTCCGGCTGCATCATATACAACTCTTCTTCCAAAAATCCATTCAGGAATGCAGTTTTGACATCCATCTGCCAAATTTCATAATCATAAAATGCGGCAATTGCTAACATGATTCGGACAGACTTAAACATCGCTACGGGTGAGAAGGTCTCATCGTAGTCAATCCCTTGAAATTGTCGAAAACCTTTTGCGACAAGTCGAGCTTTGTAGACAGTAACATTACCGTCAGCGTCAGTCTTCTTCTTGAAGATCCATTTATTCTCAATTGCTTGCCGATCATTGGGCAAGTCAACCAAAGTCCACACTTTGTTCTCATACATGGATCCCATCTCAGATTTCATGGCTTCAAGCCATTTTGCGGAATCTGGGCTCACCATCGCTTCTTCATAGTTCGTAGGTTCATCATGATCTAGTAGCATGACTTCCAGAACAGGATTACCGTACCACTCTGGTGCGGATCTTACTCTAGTTGATCTACGAGGTTCAGTAGTAACTTGTTCTGAAGTTTCATGATCATCATCATTAGGTTCCTCACTAATTGGTGTAGGTGTCACAGAAACCGGTTTTTGTGATGTACTACTTTCCAATAAGGGAGCAGGTATAGTTACCTCATCAAGTTCTACTTTCCTCCCACTCACTTCTTTCGAGAGAAACTCCTTCTCTAGAAAGGATCCATTCTTAGCAACAAATGTCTTGCCTTCGGATCTGTGATAGAAGGTGTACCCAACAGTCTCCTTCGGGTATCCTATGAAGACACATTTCTCCGATTTGGGTTCGAGCTTATCAGGTTGAAGCTTTTTCACATAAGCATCGCAACCCCAAACTTTCATAAACGACAACTTTGGTTTCTTGCCAAACCATAGTTCATAAGGTGTCGTCTCAACGAATTTTGATGGTGCCCTATTTAACATGAATGCGGCCGTCTCTAAAGCATAACCCCAAAACGATAGCGGTAAATCTGTAAGAGACATCATAGAACGCACCATATCAAGTAAAGTACGATTACGACGTTCGGACACACCATTATGCTGTGGTGTTCCGGGTGGCGTGAGTTGCGAAATTATTCCGCATTGTTTCAAATGTAAACCAAACTCATAACTCAAATATTCTCCTCCACGATCAGATCGTAGAAACTTTATTTTCTTGTTACGATGATTTTCAACTTGACTCTGAAATTCTTTGAACTTTTCAAATGTTTCAGACTTATGTTTCATTAAGTAGATATACCCATATCTGCTTAAATCATCTGTGAAGGTGAGAAAATAACGATATCCGCCATGAGCTTCAACATTCATTGGACCACATACATCTGTATGTATGATTTCCAACGAATTTGTTGCTCTCTCCATAGTACCGGAGAACGGCGTTTTAGTCATCTTGCCCATGAGGCACGGTTCGCAAGTACCAAGTGATTCATAATCAAGTGGTTCCAAAAGTCCATCAGTATGGAGTTTCTTCATGCGCTTTACACCGATATGACCTAAACGGTAGTGCCACAAATAAGTTGCACTATCATTATCAACTCTGCATCTTTTGGCTTCAACATTATGAATATGTGTATCACTACTATCGAGATTCATCAAAAATAGACCACTCTTCAAGGGTGCATGACCATAAAAGATATTACTCATATAAATAGAACAACCATTATTCTCCGATTTAAATGAATAACCGTCTCGCATCAAACAAGATCCAGATATAATGTTCATGCTCAACGCTGGCATCAAATAACAATTATTTAGGTCTAATACTAATCCCGATGGTAGATGTAGAGGTAGCGTGCCGACCGCGATCACATCGACTTTGGAACCATTTCCCACGCGCATCGTCACCTCGTCCTTCACCAGTGTTCACTTAATCCGTAGTCCCTGTTTCGAGTTGCAAATAATAGCAACAGAACCAATATCAAATACCCAGGTGCTTCTGTGAGCTCTAGTAAGGTGCACATCAATAACATGTATATCACATATACCTTTGTTCACCTTGCCATCCTTCTTATCCGCCAAATACTTGGGGCAGTTCCGCTTCTAGTGACCAGTCTGCTTGCAGTAGAAGCACTCAGTTTCAGGCTTAGGTCCAGACTTGGGTTTCTTCTCCTGAGCAGCAACTTGCTTGCTGTTCTTCTTGAAGTTCCCCTTCTTCTTCCCCTTGCCCTTTTTCTTGAAACTAGTGGTCTTGTTGACCATCAACACTTGATGCTCCTTCTTGATTTCTACCTCCGCAACTTTTAGCACTGCGAAGAGCTCGGGAATTGTCTTATTCATCCCTTGCATATTATAGTTCATCACGAAGCTCTTGTAGCTAGGTGGAAGTGATTGGAGAATTCTATCAATGACGCAATCATCTGTAAGATTAACTCCCAGTTGAATTAAGTGATTATTATACCCAGACATTTTGAGTATATGCTCACTGACAGAACTGTTCTCCTCCATCTTGCAGCTATAGAATTTATTGAAGACTTCATATCTCTCAATTCGGGCATTTGCTTGAAATATTAACTTCAACTCCTGGAACATCTCATATGCTCCATAACGTTCAAAACGTCGTTGAAGTCCCGATTCTAAGCCGTAAAGCATGGCACACTGAACTATCGAGTAGTCATCAGCTTTGCTCTGCCAGACGTTCATAACATCTGGTGTTGCTCCAGTAGCAGGCCTGGCACCCAGCGGTGCTTCCAGGACGTAATTCTTCTGTGCAGCAATGAGGATAATCCTCAAGTTGCAGACCCAGTCCGTATAATTGCTACCATCATCTTTTAACTTTGCTTTCTCAAGGAACGCATTAAAATTCAACGGAACAACAGCACGGGCCATCTATCTACAATCAAACATAAACAAGCAAGATACTATCAGGTACTAAGTTCATGATAAATTTAAGTTCAATTAATCATATTACTTAAGAACTCCCACTTAGAAAGACATCCCTCTAATCTTCTAAGTGATCACGTGATCCAAATCAACTAAACCATAACCGATCATCACGTGAAATGGAGTAGTTTTCAATGGTGAACATCACTATGTTGATCATATCTACTATATGATTCACGCTCGACCTTTCGGTCTCAGTGTTCCGAGGCCATATCTGCATATGCTAGGCTCGTTAAGTTTAACCTGAGTATTCCGCGTGTGCAAAACTGGCTTGCACCCATTGTAGATGGACGTAGAGCTTATCACACCCGATCATCACGTGGTGTCTGGGCACGACGAACTTTGGCAACGGTGCATACTCAGGGAGAACACTTTTATCTTGAAATTTAGTGAGAGATCATCTTATAATGCTACCGTCAATCAAAGCAAGATAAGATGCATAAAAGATAAACATCACATGCAATCAATATAAGTGATATGATATGGCCATCATCATCTTGTGCTTGTGATCTCCATCTCCGAAGCATCGTCATGATCACCATTGTCACCGGCGCGACACCTTGATCTCCATCGTAGCATCGTTGTCGTCTCGCCAATCTTATGCTTCCACGACTATCGCTACCACTTAGTGATAAAGTAAAGCATTACAGCGCGATTGCATTGCATATAATAAAGCGACAACCATATGGCTCCTGCCAGTTGCCGATAACTCGGTTACAAAACATGATCATCTCATACAATAAAATTTAGCATCATGTCTTGACCATATCACATCACAACATGCCCTGCAAAAACAAGTTAGACGTCCTCTACTTTGTTGTTGCAAGTTTTACGTGGCTGCTATGGGCTTAGCAAGAACCGTTCTTACCTACGCATCAAAAACCACAACGATAGTTTGTCAAGTTGGTGTTGTTTTAACCTTCGCAAGGACCAGGCGTAGCCACACTCGGTTCAACTAAAGTTGAAGAAACTGACACCCGCCAGCCACCTGTGTGCAAAGCACGTCGGTAGAACCAGTCTCGCGTAAGCGTACGCGTAATGTCAGTCCAGGCCGCTTCATCCAACAATACCGCCGAACCAAAGTATGACATGCTGGTAAGCAATATGACTTATATCGCCCACAACTCACTTGTGTTCTACTCGTGCATAACATCAACGCATAAAACCTAGGCTCGGATGCCACTATTGGGGAACGTAGTAATTTCAAAAAAATTCCTACGCACACGCAAGATCATGGTGATGCATAGCAACGAGAGGGAAGAGTGTTGTCTACGTACCCTTGTAGACCGGAAGCAGAAGCGTTAGCACAACGCGGTTGATGTAGTCGTACGTCTTCACGGCCCGACCGATCAAGCACCGAAACTACGGCACCTCCGAGTTCTAGCACACGTTCAGCTCGATGACGATCCTCGGACTCCGATCTAGCAAAGTGTCGGGGATGAGTTCCGTCAGCACGAGGTGTGGTGACTATCTTGATGTTCTACCGTCGCAGGGCTTCGCCTAAGCACCGCTACAATATTATCGAGGATTATGGTGGAGGGGGGCACCGCACACGGCTAAGAGATCAATGATAAATTGTTGTGTCTGTGGGGTGCACCCCTGCCCCCATATATAAAGGAGTGGAGGAGGGGCCGGCCAAGGAGGGTGGCGCGCCCTAAGGGGGAGTCCAACTCCCACAGGGAGTAGGACTCCCCTTTTTCCTATTAGGAGTAGGAGAGGGAAGGAAGAGGAAGGGGGGAGGAAGGAAAGGGGGGCCGGCCCCCCTCCCAATTCGGATTGGGCTTGGGGGGGGGACGCCCCCTCCCTTGCTCCTTTCCCCTCCTTTCCACTAAGGCCCAATAAGGCCTATATACCTCCCGGGGGGTTCCGATAACCTCCCGGTGATCCGGTATTGTTCCGGTGTCCAAATATAGTCGTCCAATATATCGATCTTTATGTCTCGACCATTTTGAGACTCCTCGTCAAGTCCGTGATCACATCCGGGACTCCGAACAACCTTCGGTACATCAAAATATATAAACTCATAATGAAACTGTCATCGTAACGTTAAGCGTGCGGACCCTACGGGTTCGAGAACAATGTAGACATGACCGAGACGTCTCTGGTCAATAACCAATAGCGGAACCTGGATGCTCATATTGGCTCCTACATATTCTACGAAGATCTTTATCGGTCAGACCGCATAACAACATACGTTTGTTCCCTTTGTCATCGGTATGTTACTTGCCCGAGATTCGATCGTCGGTATCTCAATACCTAGTTCAATCTCGTTACCGGCAAGTCTCTTTACTCGTTCTATAATACATCTTCTTGCAACTAACTTATTAGTTGCATTGCTTGCAAGGCTTAAGTGATGTGCATTACCGAGAGGGCCCAGAGATACCTCTCCGACAATCGGAGTGACAAATCCTAATCTCGAAATACGCCAACCCAACATGTACCTTTGGAGACACCTGTAGAGCACCTTTATAATCACCCAGTTACATTGTGACGTTTAGTAGCACATAAAGTGTTCCTCCGATAAACGGGAGTTGCATAATCTCATAGTCATAGGAACATGTATAAGTCATGAAGAAAGCAATAGCAACATACTAAACGATCGGGTGCTAAGCTAATGGAATGGGTCATGTCAATCACATCATTCTCCTAATGATGTGATCTCGTTAATCAAATGACAACTCATGTCTATGGTTAGGAAACATAACCATCTTCGATTAACGAGCTAGTCAAGTAGAGGCATACTAGTGACACTTTGTTTGTTTATGTATTCACACAAGTATTATGTTTCCGGTTAATACAATTCTAGCATGAATAATAAACATTTATCATGATATAAGGAAATAAATAATAACTTTATTATTGCCTCTAGGGCATATTTCCTTCACTCCAGGGTTGGATCTGACTGTATCCTCACAAACCTTAGCAACCCAACTGACTGTCACCTTTGTGTTCTCTCCACTTGCTCCACAAGTGTGATCCAGGTTCATCTTCTTGATACTGAAAGTTGCCTCATGAGCTATCCTAGAGGCAACTATGTAAAACTCACAACCATGATTTCTCTCAGAGCACCAAGCAATCACCTTAGTTGGTTCATTTATGTGATACTCAAAATTCCTAAGAGTCCTCACATGAAAATTTCTAAGTGCTTCTCTGAACTGAACTACATTTTCAAGCACAAATGCATTGAAAACTGCTCATGTGCATCAAGCCTGGATGGATCATACCATCTCCTCTCCTTCTTCTGCTTCTTCCTACTCTTCCTTCCAGATGGCAGCCTTGGAGCATCCTCTTCATCACTTAGGCCAAAATCACCTAGAAAATAGTACTCATCAGCATCAGGGACATAATCTTCAAACTTGATGTGCTCAGGCTCACTGTGAGACTTGCTAGTTGGGCCAGGTTTTCTAATTGACTTAAGCTTTTTGGCTCCTTTTGTAATTAGAGCAGCAGGATCCTCTGCTTGTTCATCTTTAGAAACAATTTGTTCTTCCTGCCAAAACTCAGAAGGTTCTGAGTTAGCTCCACAAAAGTGCTCTGCAGTATCAGTGCCACCCTCATCTTCACCCCTACACCAAGCTTTGTAAGAAATTTTCTGCCCTCTGTAATCACCCCTAAAGAACTCAAAATCTGAAGATGATTTGTCATCTTCAACTTCATCTTCTTCTTCTGGTACATCTTCATCTTCTTCTTCTTCTACATCTTCTTCTTCCACAACTGTTTTCCTCTTGTTCAAATTGCTGCTTTGTTGTGTGTTCAGGTAGGGCTCATCAGGGGTTACAGCTGGCACACTAGCATTAGAGGCAGGGTACAAAACACATTCTTGTGAAACTCTGTAAACAACAGGTTCACCAACATGATCAATGGGGATCTGTTCCTCAAGCATGATGTTATCCATGTTAACATCAGCTGGGCTTGCATCAGTGGCTTTTCTGACAGTGATGTTCAGTATCTTCTTATCAACAAATAAGTCAAGCATTTCCTCTAATGCCTCCTCACTATACAGGGTCTCCACCCCCTCCAGCCCCTTTCCCTCTTCCTTTACATAAGTCAGAAAAGCATCCATTCCATAGCCCTCCAACTCAACCAATGCGAATATGGTCGGATAACTGATATCTGAAGAAACTGAATACTTTCTCTCGATATTATCTGTTCCTTGAAAATGTAGCCTCAAGTCCCAAATCTCATCATCTAAGCTATAGGATTAAATTGACAAACAATTATTTTTTAAGTCACTGAAACTTAAAACAATGACCAAATGCACTGAACATTACTGAACTTTTTTCTAATTACAGTGAATGCACTGACCAGATGAACTAAGCAAATGCACTTTCTACTACAGTGGCATAACCAATAAAATACAGTACCATGCCAAGAACAAACAAGTACTAACCCTAGTTCTAATTTGAACTAAAGGACCCAGAAATTTGAACTAAAGGACCTAGAAACATGGACCAGTGCTTACCTCACTCCACCAAAGGACGACGCCCAATTGTGGCTGCCATCTGGATCCGCGTGGATGCCCTTCGCCACTGCCCTAGCCACGCGGACTGCCGGATCTGAGCTCGCCGGATCCACCTGAGCCGCGGGCGGTGATGGCTGCTGCGACCGCTGCGCCGGGAAGCTCGAGCTGCCTAGCCATTTGTCCACCTCTGAGTGTCCACCGCCCTCCTGGTCGGTGCCACCTTGGCTCAATAGCTCGCCGCCGACAGCATTTGGCTGCGCCGCCGCCATCGCCCACCTAGGTCACTACGGGGGAGAGGAGGGGGGACTGAGAGAGAGTGTGGCCCGACCGCCTACTTTGGTTCCGACCGAACCGGCCTGGCTAACGGCCGTCAACGGCTGCGTCGTCCACGCGCCGGGCCACGTGGGCTGACAGGTGGGCCCAGCTCGTCAGGAAAACTGTTAAATCGCTAGTCACCACGGGTTTGGGTTTTTTGAAACAGCCGACCGCTCGTTTGGTAGCTTCTTGAGAAAAATTAAAATCTGATAGTTTTTGGAACCCTAGCCTGTAAACTAATAGTTTTATGCTATTTACTTTATTCTTTGGTTTGGTCCGTTTTGACCAACATATGACGTAACTGAAAAGGATACAGGGACAGCCGGCCACATGCAGAGGAAACGAAAAACTAAGCAACAATGACGTACTTGAAAGGAAAGCGAGACGGCCGGCCTATATGTCTATATTAGTTGCCAGCCCATGTTGCGCTAAGGACTCTCTCCGTCGCTCGGCTGAGGAGAGAACGCACGGCGTACAATATGCGTACGGCACCGCCGCCGCTGCCTTCCTCCAGCTCCATGTCCGTATTGGATTGAATCCGCGTAGAAGAACTACTCCAGTGGAGAGCCATCGATGTCCCGATCCGGATTCCACAAAGAATTCCCGCAATAAAAAGAAAGGCTGGACTAGAATCGAGCTAAATTGCATCGCAAATTCACAAGCCTGCAAGTATCTCACCCCCATCGACTTTGCCGGAAATTCGCCCAATGTTGTCTCCTTCGACTTCGCCAGAAAATAAAATACCGTCCAACAGAATCTATTCAATAACACCTGCAAGTATCTCGCCCCCGTCGACTTTGCCGGAAATCCGCCCAATATCGCCTCCACCGACTTCACCAGAAAACAAGACGTCGTCTGAGAGAATCTGTTCAATGTTGCCTCCGCCTACTTCGCCGGGAGACTGCCCAATGTCACCTCATCAGACTTGGACGGAAAACAAACCAGCGTCCGACAGTTTTGGTTCTCTGGCAACCTACGGTTCATTGCTTCAAATACGTCGGCAACCGCTCTTCCTCCCCAACTCGCTTTGGCTGCTTGACTGCATCTCAATTTGATCTGATGTATTATTAGTTCTCTGGCAACCTACAGTTATTTGCTTCAAATACGTCTGCAACCTCTCTTCCTCCCCAACTCGCTTTGGCTCCTTGACTGCATCTCAATTTGATTTGATGTATTATTATTTTAATATATACTTGGCCCGTACTGATCTCTCTTTGGACGTATTTATTGACACCAATTAACCTTGATGAGATAGCAAAGTTTCTTACTTGAGAGAGCCATGCCAATGACCATATCCTCTAGGACAAAGATTAAAGGTCCTGAATTATAGTGGTATGCATTAGAGATACATTCATGTATATGACTGACAGTAACATTAGCAACTGTTGTATGTTGTCTTTTCTAGGGAATTGAGAATTCTGCTAGAGCTGCTTCCTAGAGTTTATCCCTTTGGATTTACTATATAATTTACGTTTTTTTCCTAAGGGGAAAATGAGTTCAGTTATAACCCTACTCACGACATGCGTGTACCCTCGGTAGATGCATTTTCCACACACATTCATGGTTAATCTACATGCCTACCATTATATTTTACATTGGTGGAGAGAACATGTAATACCTTACGGTGATGTAGATTGGTGACCAGAAAACAGTATTGCAGCATATCATCTTAATTTTGTATTTGGTTAGCACAGACTACGCTACCAAGTAGCCCAAAGTTCCAAACTCATATATGTATAGTTGGTGATCATGTAGATGCTTGTCGGTATGCTAGGTGATTACTCATGAGTGCTTGCAAGGGTGGATGAATTAGTGCAGATCTTTGATCCATGCAGTTTTTGGAGGTACAACTTTTACATGTCACTGACGTCCTAATTTAAAAGTAGTCTATACCATTAATTTATTTCTCATGTGCTTCATGAAGTTTTTGGTAGTTCACTGTATCATGAGGACATAGTATTTGAAATGCGTTATGGATCATCTCACCCCTAAGCAGTGACAAGTCAGAGGTATTTGAGGAAATTACTTGAGTTGTTGTTTGATAATTTAGTTTCCAATTCTCATTTTGTTTCTATCTAAATCTCGAGGCCTACACTCTGAGAACTCATTAGTAATATTTCATTAGTGACAAACTTAGCAATACTGTTGAGAGAGTAATGCTCGTTTGTGAATCTAGCTGCAGCAAGTAGCAATTTGAATTGATGCAAGCAAGTAGTGACGAAGAACAAGATGCTCCTGATTCTGTAATATGTGTTGTATAATACACTTCTATTTTTACTGCAGTATCACAATACTGCCTTCATCATATTTTTTATGTTAATGTGACATAGATAGTTTGATCAGACTCAGCTTGCTGGTTACTAACATACATAGTTCTCTCCCCGTATCTTGCTGGAAAATTCAAAAATTCAGTACTCCCTCCAATAAAGTGCTAGGTACATCCGTTTGAGCGTAAAGTAATATGGATTGGATGGAGTAGCTCTTTTTTATTGAGAAGTGAGCAGAAACAGGGACTAACCAGTCAAAACTTGTACGCTGTAGTGCATGACTAACTCCAGGTGTCCAGGTGTTTTTTTAGATAACTCCAGGTGTTTTCTTTTTCTAAGAACGTACGTGCTGTGTAGGCCAAGTCCTTATATCTGGGCCAAGCCCAAATAGTGCCAAAAAAATAACAAATGAAGTATTTCAAAATCAAACATGTTACATTCAACAACAAAAATGATTTAAAATTTTCAAATAATGTTCTCAAAAATTACAAAAAATACCTTTTAAACAACACGTGTTATTCTGGACAACAAAAAGACTATTCCATGCATCACTACTTTATCATCGGATGAAAGTGCGGAGCTGCAATACATCCTGATGAACGATATTAGGAACATTTCTAGCAGACTAAGGCATAGCCTAGTGGTGGGAAGGGGCTGATGTCTTTCCACCCACCCAGATTCAAGGCATGGTACTTGCAATTTGGATTTGTTACACCAAGTATATTGTAGGGGGTTCCCTTACTGTCTTTCTGTCAAAAAAAAATATTAGAAACATTTCTTCACATTCACATTTCATGGGTTGAAAAGCGATACTTAGGGTCACGTTATTTCTGGCGTTCGTCGAAAATTGGATATAAGAAGTGTTGAGAAATGACACGTGGAGCAGGTTCTATTAATTTTATCGCCCGTTGTAACACATAGGCATTTGTACTAGTACTACATAAAACTCTAATCATATGGAGTGGCAAGGAGCACGCGGTTGCAATCGTTTGGTCGTCGGTTCGATTCCTAGCATCGCGTCTGGCTCATATTTTGCTTTCCCTTTTTTCTCACTCGGTACAGCTCGATGGGCCGGCCCAATCAGGCTGCCTCCCTGGCGCCGTGACACTAATTTGACGCAAAGAGCGTACAGTAGGAGCTCCCGTTGGTAGCCTCCGACGCGTGGTATTCCTGTGCTGCAGGAGCCTGGTGTTGTACTGAAGATTTGAGATTTATTTGGAACAAAAAATGTCCGATGTGAGTAGCTGCAGGTTACGGTGGTCATGCAAAGCTCTGGCAAGTTCATGGAGGGGCAATGGGGCACGTAATAAACAAAATAAAGGAAGGAAAATTGTGTAACTTGGTCTTGTTGACAGTTTGCATGGATGTGTTCTTCTTTATCATGGAAGCGTGTTGGTAGTGCTCAAGGACTGTACCAAGGAGGGAGCTAAGAACTTACTATGGGCAGCGACAAGGAAAGGACAGTGATGATGCATAGGGCTTGTGTAACCTGGACACGACGCAAGGTGGAACATGGTTGCAGTCGAAGAAGTTTCAGCTGGGTCGGACTACACAGTCTGACAGATCGATACGAGTCGGTTGGTACAGAAGATAATGGTGAGATTGGCAACGATAGGTGGAAATTTCTTCGAAAACACATGAAAACTTCAAGGAAGAAGAAAAAAATTGTGGCAAAAAAGGACAAGATTTGCCGTTCCCGCCAAGCAAACTTGTCATAAAAACGTTCTCTTGCGACCACTTCACAGACGACGCTCGCTAGATAACATTATCGTTCCTTTATGCACGGCTTCCTTTTTTGTCCTTACCAACTGTATGCACGCAAACTTTTTGTCTTAAGTTCGTATACATCATAAAAACAAATTAATGTATCAATAAATAATGCATCGACAGGTACGACACGTACAACACTAGGAAAGCTAATAAACTCTATACTACTCCCTCAATTTCAAAATACTCCTTCTTTTTCGATTTATAGGGCTCAAAACCTGAAATCTCATCAACCAAAGCATTTTGTGAGTGGAGAAATGTATCTCGTACTTTACAAAATTATTCAAATTAAACGCATGCATTAATTTGGATTAATGGCAGTGCATGCATGCTTGACCACTAGATGAGTAGGAACATTACATACATTGGTGTGTTCCTTTTTAATTCTTGCATGCAAAGATTTAATGCGCCTTGAAAACTAAAATGAGATGAAGATGATCCCTTTAAATTGGAAAAACAAAAGAGTTAAAATAAGACCTATAAATCGGAAAGGAGGGAGTATAACGCGTCTGCGCTTCTCGAGGTTCAACTTTGACCATAAATTAACCAACGAGATCGACTGTGGCGAGAGCAAAAATTATATAATTAAAAACTTCCTTTGAATATGAATTCATTGATATAATTTTTGCTCCTGCCGCAATCGGTCTTGTTGGTTAAATTTATGATCAAAGTAAAACACGGAAATCAAGGATGCACTATATTTTGAAACGGAGGGAGTACTTATCTACTACACGACCCTTTTCTTTTATATAAAACAAACACATGCAAAATTAACTAAAAGAACAACCTTTTTAGCAAAATAGAACAACGACCTAAGCAACAACGAGCACGTCACACCTCTACCCAGTCATCTAGGGCGAGTTTGGTTGCCTGCCTCGAGGCCAACCAGGCCCGCACGGTGCAGTATCTTTTTGGACATCGGTTGTTTGGTTCCCTGCATATACTGTTCAGCCCGCATAGCACGGTTCTTAAAGCACCCCTGGCTCTGGCCCGTTGGGAACAGCCGAATCGGCAGTTTTCCGAGAGCCAGGCCCGAGCGATGCAGTGAGGCGCACGTGGGTGGCTCTCTGGAGACGTGTGTCTCGAGCTAATCCATCTCTCTCTCTCTCCCTAATCCTTAATCCCCTCTCTCTCCCTCTACTCCAGTGCGATCCCGACATGGTCTTGTGTGCGTCCGACATGGCGAACGTGGAGCAGAGGCTGGAGCAGCTCAAGATGGCCATGAGGATGGGCGGCGTGGGCGCTGGCGCCGCCCCCGACAACAACTTCGGCACCCACCTCGCCACGGACACTGTGCACTACAACCCCACCGACCTCTCCCATTGGGTCGAGAGCATGCTCTCCCAGCTCAACGCGCCGCTGCCGCCCCTCCCGCCCGCCCCGCAGCTCAACACCTCCACCTCCTCCACCGTCACGGGCGGCGGCTACTTCGATCTCCCGCCCCCTGTTTGAAGGAAATATGCCCTAGAGGCAATAATAAAGTTGTTATTTATATTTCCTTATATCATGATAAATGTTTATTATTCATGCTAGAATTGTATTAACCGGAAACTTAGTACATGTGTGGATACATAGACAAACAGAGTGTCCCTAGTATGCCTCTACTTGACTAGCTCGTTTATCAAAGATGGTTAAGTTTCGTAGCCATAGACATGTGTTGTCATTTGATGAACAGGATCACATCATTAGAGAATGATGTGATGTACAAGACCCATCTATTAGCTTAGCATAATGATCGTTTAATTTTTCTGCTATTGCTTTCTTCATGACTTATACATGTTCCTCGGACTATGAGATTATGCAACTCCCGAATACCGGAGGAACACCTTGTGTGCTATCAAACATCACAACGTAACTGGGTGATTATAAAGGTGCTCTACAGGTGTCTCCGATGGTGTTTGTTGAGTTGGCATAGATCGAGATTATGATTTGTCACTCCGTGTATCGGAGAGGTAGCTCTGGGCCCTCTCGGTAATGCACATCACTATGAGCCTTGCAAGCAATGTAACTAAAGAGCTAGTTACGGGATGATGCATTATGGAACGAGTAAAGAGACTTGCCGGTTACGAGATTGAACTAGGTATGATGACACCGACGATCGAATCTCAGGCAAGTAACATACTGATGACAAAGGGAACAACGTATGTTGTTATGCGGTTTGACCGATAAAGATCTTCATAGAATATGTAGGAGCCAATATGAGCATCCAGGTTCCGCTATTGGTTATTGACCGGAGATGTGTCTCGGTCATGTCTACATAGTTCTCAAACCCGTAGGGCCTGCACGCTTAACGTTCGATGACAGTTTGTATTATGAGTTATGTGATTTGATGACCGAAGTTTGTTCGGAGTCCTGGATGAGATCACAGACATGACGAGGAGTCCCGAAATGGTCGAGACATAAAGATTGATATATTGGACAATGTTATTCGGACATCGGATGAGTTCCGAGAGGTACCGGGTAATTATCGAAGTGTGGGAGGGTTATCGGAACCCCCCGGGGGAACTAATGAGCCTCTATGGGCCTTAGTGGAAGAGAGGAATGGCTAGGAGGGGCTGCCCCCCCTTGGGTCCAAATTGGACTAGGGGAACGGGGTGCCCCCCTTTCCTTTCCTTCCCTCTCTCCCTTCCTTCTTCCCCCTCTTCCTTAGGTGGAAACCTACTAGGACTTGGAGTGCTAGTAGGATTCCCCTCTCCTAGCGCGCTCTAGGAGGGCCGGCTGGCCTCCCCTCCCCTCCTTTATATACGGGTCAGGGGCACCCTAGAACACACAAGTTTCTCTTAGTTGTGTGCGGTGCCCCCCTCCACATTTACACACCTCGGTCATATCATCGTAGTGCTAAGGCGAAGCCCTGCGCCGGTAACTTCATCATCACCATTACCACGCCGTCGTGCTGACGGAACTCTCTCTTGGCCTCAACTGGATCAAGAGCTAGAGGGACGTCATCGAGTTGAACGTGTGCTGAACACAGAGGTGTCGTACGTTCGGTACTTGATCGGTTGGATCACAAAAACGTTCGACTACACCAACCGCGTTATTAAACGCTTCCGCTTTCGGCCTACGAGGGTACGAGGACACACTCTCCCCTCTCGTTGCTATGCATATCCTAGATAAATCTTGCATGATCGTAGGAATTTTTTTGAAATACTGCATTTCCCAACAGTGGTATCAGAGCCAGGTCTATGCGTAGATGTTATATGCACGAGTAGAACACAATGAGTTGTGGGCGATAATAGTCATACTGCTTACTAGCAACGTCTTACTTTGATTCGGCGGTATTGTTGGATGAAGCGGCCCGGACCGACATTACATGACCGCGTTCATGAGACTGGTTCTACTGACGTGCTTCGCACACAGGGGGCTAGCCGGTGTCTGTTTCTCCAGCTTTAGTTGAATCGAGTTTGACTATGCCCGGTCCTTGTTGAAGGTTAAAACAACACACTCGCCGAAAAATCGTTGTGGTTTTGATCCGTAGGTGAGAACGGTTCTTGCTAGCAGCCCGTAGCAGCCACGTAAAACTTGCAACAACAAAGTAGAAGATGTCTAACTTGTTTTTGCAGGGCATGTTGTGATGTGATATGGTCAAGACGTGATGATATATAAATTGTTGTATGAGATGATCATGTTTTATAACAGTTATCGGCAACTCGTAGGAGCCATATGGTTGTCGCTTTATTGTATGAAATGCAATCGCCATGCAATCACTTTACTTTATCACTAAGCGGTAGCGATAGTCATAGAAGCAATAGTTGGCGAGACGACAACGATGCTACGATGGAGATCAAGGTGTCAAGACGGTGACGATGGTGATCATGACGGTGCTTTGAAGATGGAGATCTAAAGGCACACGATGATGATGGCCATATCATATCACTTATTTTGATTGCATGTGATGTTTATCTTTTATGCATCTTATTTTGCTTAGTATGATGGTAGCATTATAAGATGGTCTCTCACTTAATTTCAAGGTACAAGTGTTCTCCCTGAGTATGCACTGTTGCTACAGTTCGTCGTGCCGAGACACCACGTGATGATCGGGTGTGATAAGCTCTACATTCACATACAACGGGTGCAAGCCAGTTTTGCACAAGCAGAATACTCAGGTTAAACTTGACGAGCCTAGAATATGAAGATATGGCCTCGGAACACTGAGACCGAAAGGTCAAGCATGAATCATATAGTAGATATGATCAACATAGTGATGTTCACCATTGAAAACTTCTCCATCTCACGTGATGATTGGATATGGTTTTGTTGTTATGGATCACATGATCATTTAGATGACTAGAGGGATGTCTATCTGTTGGGGATGCAGTATTTCAAAAAAAAAATCCTACGATCATGCAAGATCTATCTAGGAGATGCATAGCAACGAGAGGGGAGAGTGTGTCTACGTATCCTCGTAGACCGAAAGCGGGAGCGTTGAGTAACATGGTTGATGTAGTCGAACGTCTTCGCGATCCAACCGATGAAGTACCGAACGCACGGCACCTCCGCGATCTGCACACGTTCAGCTCGGTGACGTCCCTCAAACTCTAGATCCAGCTAAGGCCGAGGGAGAGTTTCGTCAGCACGACGGCGTGTTGACGGTGATGATGAAGTTACCGATGCAGGGCTTCGCCTGAGCACTACGACAATATGACCGAGGTGGAAATCTGTGGAGGGGGCCGGCTGGCCTCATGGGGCGTGCCCCAAGGGGGGAATCCTACTCCTACTAGGAGTAGGTTCCCCCTTTCCTAGTCCAACTAGGAGGGGAAGGAAAGAGGAAGACGGAGAGAAGGAAAGGGGGGCGGTCCCCCCCCATTCGGATTGGGCTTGGGGGGCGCACGCCTCCACCTGGCCGCCTCCTCCTCTCTTCCACTAAGGCCCATGAAGGCCCATGAACCCTACGGGGGTTTCCAGTAACCCCCTGTACTCCGGAAAATGCCCGAACCTATCCGAAACCTTTCCGGTGTCCAAACATAACCTTCCAATACATCAATCTTTATGTCCCGACCATTCCGAGACACCTCGTCATGTCCATGATCACATCTTGGACTCCGAAAAACCTTCAGTACATCAAATCACATAACTCACAATACATATCGTCATCGAACGTTAAGCGTGCGGACCCTACGGGTTTGAGAACTATGTAGACATGGCCGAGACTCATCTCTGGTCAATAACCAATAGCGGAACCTGGATGCTCATATTGGTTCCTACATATTCTACGAAGATCTTTATTGGTCAAACCGCATAACAACATACGTTGCTCCCTTTGTCATCGGTATGTTACTTGCCCGAGATTCGATCGTCGGTATCATCATACCTAGTTCAATCTCGTCACCGGCAAGTATCTTTTGTAACATTCCAAAATTCTAAATTTTGGAATGTTATAATAAATAGATAGATTTGTTTGATTGATTGAGTGTAATTGAGTGAAATTCGAAACTTTTTGAAAGTTAAATGAGAGGGAATAAAAGGACTTTCCCAAACTTTCATTTTTGCATTTATGATCTCCGGGAATTCAAATTCTTTTCACCACAAAACCCTGGAGAGAAGATGACATGACTTCTTCCATTTATTTAAATGAAAAGGGGTGTTGAAAATATTTAAATTTCATTTGAAAATATTTCCAAAACTTTATGCAACTCAATGATTTTCATGAGAGAAGATAAAATGACTTCTTCAAATTATATGAAATACGAGTTGGGAGTTTAAAAGGATCAAAATTTAAAATCCTTTTGAAATTATTTTCAATTTGGAGTTATTTGGGTTTTATTCAAATTATTTTTTTCCAAAAATAAAATATATGGAAAATAGGGTAACATGATTCCCTACAATAAAAAATTGGAGAAAAATTAATTTGAAATCATTTTGGTGTTTTTAAAATGATTTTATTAAGTTTTTATTGCACCAATAGCACTGTTTGATTTACTCAAATTTTTGTTGATTTTATTTGACATTAGAAAAATGTTCATGTAGTAGAAAATCTTTTTTTGAAAATTTTGATATATAATATGCCTATATAATTTTTTTTTATTTTATTCTCGTTATTCAGTTTTCCCTTTCTGTTTTTATTTAAAAAAACTGTACATGCGGCCATAATTATTTGTCGCCCATGTGCGCTGCATGGTGGCATCGGGCGCCCCATCATTTTAGTGTTTCTTCTCTCCTACATGGGCCAGGCCCAGCCAGCCTTTTCATTTTTGTAGGCCGAATTTTGTTTCAAAAAAAAAACTGCAGCCGCAGTGTGCGCGCGGCCGGCCGAAGTCCTTTAGGCCCATGCGATGCGAGCCATCTCTTTTCATCTCTGTTTCGTATATTTTCGTCTACGTTTAGTCCCACATTGCCTAACTTTTAACCCTTAAATCCTTTTACTACCTATAAATATAGACCCATAGAGTCTTCAAAAATCATTCGATTCAGGTTAAATCAATATTTTGATTTGACTAGATAAAAATATTTTTCTCCTCTCCGGCGCGACTTTTGAAAATTGTCACTTTTTTCCAAAGTCATCTTTTCTCTGCTTTATAAAGGTATTTTTCTTTATACTTCCGTAGTTTATTATTTCTAGACTAATATGATAAAATAATTAGATTATCAATTAGTCTACGTATTTATACATTAGACCTAGCCATAGCTATTTTTCTTTCGTAAAACAGCTTGGCCCTGATTTTTTAAATAGCCATAACTTTTCACTCGTTTATCCAAATTAGATGAAACCAACGCCTATAGCTTCGTCTTGTTTTTACCTATCCAGTGAACCTGCCACATCAACTTTTTGAAATTTTCAATTTTCAAATTTTGTTTAGATTTATATTAAAACTTTTTTATCATAACTTGAGTTTTATAATTCCGATTTAGTTGATTCTTTTTGCAAAACAAAGCTCTTGACCTAAACTTTCTGATAAGGCCAAATTCACATAATTTTGGTACTGTTAGAAATTGTTTTATGTTGCAAGAGTTATTTGCTTGGTTTTGATGTTTTCCGAACTGTCTTCTTCGTTCTTCCCGATCTTCTGAGTGATTGCTTATATGTGGTTACTATTGCTTGCTCACGATAGATTGAACGGAGTGTGACGAGTAGAACTATCAAGAGTTTTGAGTGCGAATCATCTTCATCAACAGTACATGCAAGTTCACACTTTGATCATATCCCCCTTCATACCCAGTTTTTATGCATTAGTTTCACCCTCAAACATTGCATGAGTAGGATTGATAACATGTGGGTATTGGGAAGTAGTTGATGAGGTAGGAACCTATTGCCCTGCATTCAAACCTTGGGAGTTACTTTTACGTTATGCTTATATTGCCATGCTATGCTCGTAGACGTGGATTGGGTTTGAGAGTATTCATGACAGATGTGAGATTGTTAATTAATGGTTTACTTAAGGTGGCAACTTTAACACACATCTGGGTGGATTGAGGCACCTGGGTATTCCAGCGATTGCCTGTTTAGGCACCTGGGTATTCCAGCGATTGCCTGTTTTTTTATGGACCGCCACCCAGGCTCAAAGGGATCATGAGATTATTCATACTAGAAACTTCCGTGTGCAGCCACAAGCTACTATGGGCTCTATCATAGTTGATTAAGTCGCGCGAACTCTTACAGTGGTAGACTAGAAGATGTAGGGGAAAGTAGGTGTACCAGTCTACCCGATCGTAAGGTGCTAGCGCTTCTGAAAGACTATGTCTCGGTCATCCGTTCCTCAAACACCATGTAGTGCAAGAAATCAAACGGAGGTGATCGAGTCTTGTGGAGAAAAGTGCACAAACCTCTGCAGAGTGTATAAACTAATCATGGTTAGCCGTGTCCCCGGTTATGGACAACTTGAGTATCTAGTACTTGGATTATCCTGTGAATCTCATCATGTTACTTTAAATTAATTTTGTTGGGTTTAATGATGTTACTTAATTGGGAATGAGAATGTTGTCAACCATTCTCAATGTTCAACAACCACCATGATAGTTAAATAAAAAAAATTACTCCTTTGCAGTAGGGAAAAATTGGCTTTTCGCAAAAACATTATAACCATAGAGCTTTTCCACCAGCCAAATATGCATGTAGAGATAGCCATTGTTCATCATTTCTCTCTATGGTGTGAATTTGCCAGTACATTCAATGTACTGAACCTTTGTGGCTGCAACGTCTCATGTTGCAGGAAATCTTACGACGAGTAAGTGATACATTACAGTTACGATTTCTACACTCAACTTTGCCGTTGGTGTTGATGGGAATCCACAACCTTGTTACTTCCGCTATTTGGATTGAGGTAATAGTAATTACGTTACTTTTACATGTGATTTACCTCTGTTATAAATCCTCGAGTACTGTGTGTGTCAGCATACTGATCCAGGGATGACACTTAAGCACAGAGACTTGATCCATTCGGGTCGGGTCGCTACATCTTTACTCGTTCCGTAATGTATCATCCCGTAACTAACTCATTAGTCACATTGCTTGCAAGGCTCATAGTGATGTGCATTACCGAGAGGGCCTAGAGATACCTCTCCGACAATCAGAGTGAGAAATCCTAATCTTGATCTATGCCAAACAGCATCGGAGACACCTGTAGAGCATCTTTATAATCACCCAGTTACGTCGTGACGTTTGATAGAACACTAAGTGTTCCTCCGGTATTCGGGAGTTGCATAATCTCATAGTCATAGGAACATGTATAAGTTATGGAGAAAGCAATAACAATAAACTAAATGATCATAGTGCTAAGCTAACGGACAGGTCTAGTACATCACATCATTCTCTAATGATGTGATCCCGTTCATCAAATGACAACACATGTCTATGGCTAGGAAACTTAACCATCTTTGTTTAACGAGCTAGTCTAGTAGAGGCATACTAGGGACACTCTATTTGTCTACGTATTCACACATGTACTAAGTTTTTGGTTAATACAATTCTAGCATGAATAATAAACATTTATCATGATATAAGGAAATATAAATAACAACTTTATTATTGCCTCTAGGGCATATTTTCTTCAGTCTCCCACTTGCACTAGAGTCAGTAATCTAGATTACACAGTAATGATTCTAACACCCATGGAGTCTTGGTGCTGATCATGTTTTGCTCGTGAGAGAAGCTTAGTCAATGGGTCTGCAACATTCAGATCCGTATGTATCTTGCAAATCTCTATGTCTCCTTCCTTGACTTGATCACGGATGGAATTGAAGCGTCTCTTGATGTGCTTGGTTCTCTTGTGAAATCTGGATTCCTTTGCCAAGGCAATTGCACCAGTATTGTCACAAAAGATTTTCATTAGACCCGATGCACTAGCTATTACACCTAGATCGGATATGAACTCCTTCATCCAGACTCCTTTTGCTGCTTCCAAAGCAGCTATGTATTATGCTTCACACGTAGATCCTGCCACGACGCTCTGCTTAGAACTGCACCAACTGACAGCACCACCATTCAATAAAAATATGTATCCAGTTTGTGACATAGAGTCATCTAGATCAGTGTCAAAGCTTGCATCGACGTAACCGTTTACGACGAACTATTTGTCACATCCATAAATGAGAAACATATCCTTAGTCCTTTTCAGGTATTTCAGGATGTTCTTGACCGTTGTCCAGTGATCCACTCCTGGATTACTTCGGTACCTCCTTGCTAAACTAATAGCAAGGCACACATCAGGTATGGTACACATCATTGCATACATGATAGAACCTATGGCCGAGGCATAGGGAATGACTTTCATTTTCTCTCTATCTTCTGCGGTGGTCGGGCATTGAGTCTCACTCAACTTCACACCTTGTAACACAGGCAAGAACCCTTTCTTTGCTTGATCCATTTTGAACTTCTTCAAAACTTTATCAAGGTATGTGCTTTGTGAAAGTCCAATTAAGCGTCTTGATCTATCTCTATAGATCTTGATGCCCAATATATAAGCAGCTTCACTGAGGTCTTCCATTGAAAAATTCTTATTCAAGTATCCTTTTATGCTATTCAGAAATTCAGCATCATTTTCGATCAACAATATGTCATCCACATATAATATCAGAAATGCTACAGAGCTCCCACTCACTTTCTTGTAAATACAAGCTTCTCCAAAAGTCTGTATAAAACCATATGCTTTGATCACACTATGAAAGCGTATATTCCAACTCCGAGATGCTTGCACCAGTCCATAAATATTATCAATTCTTTGACATTCATCACAAAACAAGACAAACTTACGGGCATCCTTGAAGAGAGCAGGCCAATAAAAACCGGATTGCAATACCTTATGTGCAGTTCTATCTCCAACATGGTGTCCTCCATAAGCCTCGGAGTGACACTTGCGTAGGATATGTTCCTGTTCATGCTCAGGTACACAACGTCTAATAACACCATCTACTCCTTCTTTATAAAGGTGTGGGTCAACCTAGAAGTAATGTCTTAAATCATAGAAAAACTTTTTTCTTTTGCTGGTATGTGAAACTAGGTGGTATAAATTTAGCAACAATGTAATTGGCATAATCGGCATACCATGGAGCAGTACAAGAAGCATTTCTGACAGCTAATTGTTCATCAGGAAAGCTATCATCTATAGGTAGTGGGTCATCAAGAACATTCTCTAACCTAGACAAGTTGTCTGCAACGGTGTTCTCAGCTCCTTTTCTATCAATAATATGCAAATCAAATTCTTGTAGTAGGAGAACTCATCTAATAAGTCTAGGTTTAGCATCTTTATTTTCCTTAAGATATTTAATAGCAGCATGAACAGTGTGAACAGTTACTTCAGAATCAACAATATAAGGTCTGAACTTATCACAAGCAAAAACAACTGCTAAAAATTCTTTTTCAGTAGCAGCATAATTTCTCTAGGCACTGTCTAGAGTTTTACTAGCATATTGGATAACATTTAATTTCTTATCAACTCTTTGTCCTAGAATAGCACCTACAGCATAATCACTAGCATCACACATAATTTCAAAGGGTAAATTCCAATCAGGAGGCTGAACAATAGGTGCAGAAATCAAGGCTTTCTTAAGTATTTCAAATGCTTCTACACAATCATCATCAAATACAAAAGGAACATATTTTTGTAAGAGATTATTCAGAGGCCTGGAATTTTTGGAGAAGTCTTTAATGAACCTCCTATAAAACTCAGCATGACCAATGAAACTTCTTGTACCTTTAATGTCCTTGGGACACGACATCTTTTCAATAGCATCAACTTTAGCTTTATCAACTTCAATACCTCTTTCAAAAAAATTATGCCCCAAGATAATACCTTCATTAACCATAAAGTGGCACTTCTCCCAATACAATACAAGATTAGTTTCTTCACATCTCTGCAAAACTCGATCAAGGTTGCTTAAGCAAGCATCAAAAGAAGTTCCATATACAGAAAAATCAGCCATGAATACCTCAACAATCTTTTCACAAAAGTCGAAGAATATCGCAGTAATACATCTTTGAAAGGTAGCAGGTGTGTTACATAAACCAAAAGGCATACGTCTATAAGAAAAGGTACCGAAAGGACAAGTAGAGGTGGTCTTTTCTTGATCCTCTTTTGACACAGGTATTTGAGAGAAATCAGAATAACCGTCTAGAAAGCAAAAATGTGTATGTTTAGATAATCTTTCTAGCATTTGATCAATAAAAGGTAAAGGATAATGATCCTTTTTAGTAGCTTTATTTAGTTTGCGGAAATCAATTACCATTCTATAACCTGTAACAATTCTTTGTGGGATCAATTCATCTTTATCATTAGGAACAACAGTAATACCTCCCTTCTTAGGGACACAATGGACAGGACTTGATAATCCCTAAATGCAGGGAATCATCGTAGCAATTCCCAATGGTGGAAGTGATAATTATGGAGTGTCGAACCCACAAGGAGATAAAGGTAAGATCAATATTCTCTCAAGCCCTATCTGCCACTGATACGTCTCTACGTACACCGAACGTTTGCTTCCAACTAGAAACGAGAAATAAAAATACGTTGTGGGTATGAAGAGGATAACTTTGCATGATATCGGAGAGCTAAAACATAAAAGTAGGTTCTGTTATCATAAAGTTAGAATATATTACTAAATATTATAAATAGCGAGTGTGGAATAATGATGGATCGGTGTGTGAAATTGTCCTAGGCAATTGTTAACAAGACCGATAGTCGTCATTGCAATTTCATATGAGGGAGAGGCATAAGCTAACATACTTTCTCTTATTGGATCATATGCACTTATGATTGGAACTCTAGCAAGCATCCACAACTACTAAATATCATTAAGGTACAACCCAACCATAGCATTAAAGCATCAAGTCCCCTTTATCCCATACGCAACAACCCCCTTACTCGGGTTTATGCTTCTGTCACTCAAGAAACCCACTATAAGCGAATCATGAACGTATTGCAACACCCTACAAAGGGAATCCTTCACGCTTGCACGACACGGAGGGCACAATAGGACAGCACCAAAATAAAAAATACAACTCATACCAATCTAGATCATCAATCAACCCAAAGACAAAGGATATCTACTCAAAACATCATAGGATGGCAACACATCATTGGATCATAATATGTGGCATAAAGCACCATGTTCAACTAGGGATTACAGCGGGGTGCGGGAGAGTGGACAGCGTAAAATAGATGATGATGATGATGATGGTGATGTTGATGAAGACGATCACCGCCGCGATGATTCCCCTCCCGATGGCACTCCGGCGCCACCGAGAGAGAGGAGGAGAGGTTCTCCCCCTTGTGCTCCCTCCTCCATGCCCCCCCTAGATGGGGAGGGGTTCTCCCTCTGGTCCTTGACCTTCATGACGATGATGGCCCCTCCGGGATCCTCCTCCATGCCCTCCGGTGATGATGCCCCCCTCCGGCAGGGTGCTAGAGAGGTCCTAGATTGATTTCTCGTGGCTACAGAGGCTTGCGGCGGCGGAACTTCCGATCTAGGTTATTTTCTGGGGGTTTCTGTATCTATAGCAATTTTTGGCGTCGGTTTCATGCCAGGGGGTCTCTGAATCGTCCATGAGATAGGGGCCCATGCCCAGGGGGGTGGGGCGTGCCCCGCACCCTTGTGGGCGGCTCGGGACTCTTCTGGCCCAACTCTTTTACTCCAGGGGCTTCTTTTGGTCCATAAAAATCATCAAAAATTGGCACGTCAATTGGACTCTGTTTGGTATTCCTTTTCTGCCATACTCAAAAAACAGGGGGATAACAGAAACTGGCACTGGGCTCTAGGTTAATAGGTTAGTCCCAAAAATCATATAAAATAGTATTTAAATACATATAAAACATCTAAGATGGATAATATAATAGCATGAATACTTCATAAATTATAGATACGTTGGACACGTATCAGCATCCCCAAGCTTAATTCCTGCTCGTCCTCAAGTAGGTAAATGATAAAAGAAATAATTTATGAAGTGTGAATGCTAGCAAGTGCATAAGTTTCATCAATGATAGTTCCAATCACTTTTTCTAGCATCATTATATATCATAACAGTAGCTCAACTCATGAAACTTCTCATGATCAAGTAACAAGCTATTCACATGTTAAAGTATAGATCATAAACTTTCTTGAAAACTAACAAACCGTGCTCTTGGTCATCAAACAATTGCAATTCATCTTATTTTCGGGAAGGGTCTATGTAAGAGCTTTGATTCAGAAAACTCCACATACTCAACTATCATTTAATCTTTTACCATTGCTAACACTCATGTGATATTTATGGGTTCAAAGTTTTAATCGGACACAGAGAAAGATATGGGCTTATAGTTTCGCCTCCCAACCTTTTACCTCAAGGGTAATGTCAACAATAATAATTTATGAGAACCTACATCCAAGTGGATATATATATCCGGATTGATCCAACACAAAGTGCTTTCCAAAGGAAAAAGTGTAAAAAGGAAAGGCGATGACCACCATGACTCTTGTATAAGTGTAGAAGATAAAAGTAAAAGATAGGCCCTTCGTAGAGGGAAGCAGATGTTGTCATGCGCTTTTATGGTTGGATGTACAAAATCTTAATGCAAAAGAACGTCACTTTATATTGCCACTTGTGATATTGATACGCCTCCGTCGTATCTATAATTTTTTATTGTTCCATGCCAATATTCTACAACTTCCATATACTTTTTGGCAACTTTTTATAGTATTTTGGGACTAACATATTGATCTAGAGCCCAGTGCCAGTTCCTGTCTGTTGCATGTTTTTGGTTTCACATAATATCCATATCAAACGGAATCCAAACAGGATAAAAATGGATGGAGAATTATTTTGGAATATTTGTGATTTTTGGGAAGAAAATCAACGCGAGACGGTGCCCGAGGTGGCCACGAAGGTGGGGCCCATGGCCACTACAGGCAGGCGCGCCCCCACCCTCGTGGGCCACCCGTAAGGCGGTTGATGCTCTACTTTGGCTGCAAGAAAGCTAATTTTTGCAAAAAGATCTGGGTGAAGGTTTCAACCCAATCGGAGTTACGGATCTCCGGATATAAAAGAAACGGTGAAAGGGCAGCGGAACAGAATGCAGAAACAGAGAGAGATAGAGAGACCGATCCAATCTCGGAGGGGCTCTCACCCCTCCCACGCCATGGAGGCCAAGGACCAGAGGGGAAACCCTTCTCCCATCTAGGGAGGAGGTCAAGGAAGAAGAAGACGAAGGCCCCCCCTTCTCCCCTTCTCTTTCGGTGGCGCCGGAACGCTGCCGTGGCCATCGTCATCACCGCAATCTTCACCAACAACTTCACCGCCATCATCACCAACTCTTCCCCCTCTATGCAGCGGTGTAACCTCTCTTTTACCCGTTGTAATCTCTACTTAAACATGGTGCTCAATGCTATATATTATCTCCCAATGATGCATGGCTATCCTATGATGTTTGAGTAGATCTGTTTTGTCCTATGGGCTATTTGATGATCAAGATTGGTTTGAGTTGCATGTTTTATTATTGGTGCTATCCTATGGTGCTCTTCGTGTCACGCAAGTGTGAGGGATCCCCACTGTAGGGTGTTGCAATACGTTCATGATTCGCTTATGGTGGGTTGCATGAGTGACTGAAACACAAACCCGAGTAAGGGGGTTGTTGCGTATGGGATAAAGAGGACTTGATGCTTTAATGCTATGGTTGGGTTTTACCTTAATGATCTTTAGTAGTTGCGGATGCTTGCTAGAGTTCCAATCATAAGTGCATATGATCCAAGTAGAGAAAGTATGTTAGCTTATGCCTCTCCCTCATATAAAATTGCAATAATGATTACCGGTATAGTTATAGATTGCCTAGGGACAAATAACTTTCTCGTAACAAAAAGCTCTTTACTAAAACTAACTTAGTTGTGTCTTTACCTAAACAGCCCCTACTTTTTATTCACGCAATCTTTATTATCTTGCAAACCTATCCAACAACACCTACAAAGTACTTCTAGTTTCATACTTGTTCTAGGTAAAGCGAACATCAAGCGTGCGTAGAGTTGTATCGGTGGTCGATAGAACTTGAGGGAATATTTGTTCCGCCTTTAGCTCCTCGTTGGGTTCGACACTCTTACTTATCGAAAACTGTTGCGATCCCCTATACTTGTGGGTTATCAGATATGGACCTTTATTGTGCAGTCCGTCGCTTTTATTTCTTCCACATCACAAGATCGTATAAAGCTTATTTTCTCCACATTAATAGGTCATACATATTTAGAGAGAAATTTTTATTGCTTGCAAGAATGACAACTTACTTGAAGGATCTTACTCAATCCATAGGTAGATATGGTGGACTCTCATGGCAAAACTGGGTTTAAGGATATTCGGAAGCACAAGTAGTATCTCTACTTGGTGCAAAGAATTTGGATAGCCCGAGGGGGAAAGGCAAGCTCAACATGTTGGATGATCCAAGACAATATAACGTTTCGAATATAGGAAAACATAACCCATTAAGTTGTCTTCCTTGTCCAACATCAACTTTTCAGCATGTCATATTTTAATGAGTGCTCACAATTACAAAAGGTGTCCAAGATAGTATATTTATATGTGAAATCTCTCTTCCTTCAATATTCTTTCATGAATTGTTCAAGTGACCAATTCTGCGTTTGCTAACTTCCAATAAGTTTACTACCTATACTTATTATGTGTGAAGTCATTACTCCCCATGTTGTAAGCATATGAAACGTATATAAATTCAAATTTATGATATTCAATTCATTCAACCTTTTACTCATAGGATATATGTGAAGCACGTGAGTATATGACAAACTACTCCAAAAAGATATAAGTGAAGAATACCGAGTAGTCAAATAATTAAATAGCCATGGGAGGATTCTTCTTCATTCAAGATTTCAGATCCAATGATTTTATTCAAACAACAAGTAAAATTGAAAATACGCTCCAAGCAAGACACATATCATGTGACGAATAAAAATATAGCTCCGAGTAAGGTATACCGATAGTTTTGAAGACGAAAGAGGGGATGCCTTCCGGGGCATCCCCAAGCTTAGGCACTTGAGTCTTCCTTGAATATTACCTCGGGGTGCCTTGGGCATCCCCAAGCTTAGGGTCTTTCCTCTCCTTATTCTCCTCATATCAATATCTCACCCAAAGCTTGAAAACTTTAATCACACAAAACTTAACAAAACTTTGTGAGATAGGTTAGAATGATAAAGAGTAAACCATTCACTTTGGTACTGTCAAAGACAAGGTTCATAATTGTTCTCACACAATGCCTACTGTACCATATCATTTCTACAACTTATATTGAGAAATATAAGCCATAGAAACTAGAAAACAAGCAAACTATGCAATGAAAACAGAATCTGTCAGAAACAGAACAGTCTGTAAAGATCTGAACACCAACCATACTTCTGCTACTCCAAAAGTTGAAATAAATTGGTGGACGTGAGGAATTTGTCTATTAATCTTCTGAAAAAATGATCAACTCAATCGCACTCTTCTGTAAAAAAATGACAGCTAATCTCGTGAGCGCAAAGTTTCTGTTTTTTACAGCAATATCACATTAACTTTCACCCAAGTCTTCCCAAAGGTCTTACTTGGAACTTTATTGAAACAAAACCTATAATACATGATTAATACAGTAGCTTAATCATGAGAACACACAAAATAGTAAGGGCAAATATTGGGTTGTCTCCCAACAAGCGCTTTTCTTTAATGCCTTTTAGCTAGGCATGATGATTTCAATGATGCTCACATAAAAGATAAGAATTGAAACATAAAGAGAGCATCATGAAGAATATGACTAGCACATTTAAACCTAACCCACTTCCTCTGCCTAGGGATTTTGTGAGCACACAATTTATAGTAACAAGGATCAACTAGCATAGGAAGGCAAAACAAGGATAACTTCAAAACTTTAAGCACATAGAGAGGAAACTTCATATGATTGCAACTCCTACAAGCATATATTCCTCCCTCATAATAATTTTCAGTAGCATCATGAATTAATTCAACAATATAACCATCACACAAAGCATTATTTTCATCATCTACAAGCATAGAAATTTTACTACTCTCCACATAAGAAAAATTCTTCTCATTCAGAATAGTGGAATCATTACTAACTAAAGTTAACACTCTTCCAAATCCACTCTATATTATAGTATTATTCATACTCCAAAAGATATAAGTGAAGTTCATGGAGCATTCTACAATTAATATAGACTAACCAATATCCAAGCTCAAAATATATTAGTGAAGCACATGAAGCATTCTATAAAACCATACTCAAAGATTTATGCGAGGCACAAAGAGCAATTCTATAAGATCATACTTAAAAGATATAAGTGAAGCACATGAAGCATTCTATAAATTAATGAAGGGCTATCTCATACTAGCATGGTTCTTAAAGGAAAAACAGAAAACACAAAGGACACAAATCATGTGAACAATACAAAAACCGAGGTATACCGATAATTGTTGAAGAAGAAAGATGGGATGCCAACCGGGGCATCCCCAATCTTAGATGCTTGAGTATCCTTGAGATATTTACTTGGGGTGCCTTGGGCATCCCCAAGCTTTAACTCTTTCCTCTCTTTATTCTTCTCATATTGATAGCTCCTCGATCTTCGAACACTTCATCCACATAAAACTTTAACAAAAAATTTGTGAGATCTATTAGTATAATAAAGCAAATCACTACCTTTAGGTACTGGTGCAAACTCATTCCAATTTCATACTCCCTTCGTCCTGAAAAACATGTCGCAGGGGGTTTCAAATTTGAACTACCGCATTTTTTTTTACAAAAACACCTTCCCGCAACTTTGAATTCTCTCAAAGCAACCCACACACAGGCCCATGTCACGGGAAGATCCTGCCGCCAGCCGGGCTCCAGGCCGGTGGAGCTCCTCCCGCTGCTGCATCTTATCCTGCAGATTCTCCCCTACTATCGGCCGCTGCTTCCGCACAGGAGCTGCCCCCACTCCAAAAACGAGCCCGTCTCCTCCCCCTCCGGTAATGGCATCCACACAGGGGCTCGGCGCCGTCGCACCTCCTCAGTCCTTCCCGACCATACGAGGAGCTCCGCCTCACTGATACCTACACCCTCCTTGAGCCACGCTTGCTGGGAAGCCGCTGATCGACGGAATCGATCCCGTCTCCTCCCACTCTGGTCGCTGATTCCGCACACGAGCTCAGCACCGTCGCTCCTCCTCTAGTTTCCCCGAGCGGCTCAACAGCTTCAGGGTGATCTTCTGGTCCTCCAGGTCACTTTTCCCCCGTCGATTGGTTGCTGGTTTGCCTGGCCTTGGTGGTCTGCCGCTTGCTGCCATTGGAGCTCGTCAGTAGCTCCTCCGGTGACCAAAAACCGGCGCCGCTGCCATTGGAGTATCACCCACGCTCTGGTGCGTTTACGCTCGCCCACGCTACATGCTTGCTGGTGGAGCTCATGCTCATGCTGACCTGTTGTTCTTCGCTGCTGATCTTCTCTGACGAAGAAGGTACAATACAATCTCTGGTCTTCTGTTGTTCTTCCCTTGTAGATTGATCTGTAGCAACTATTGTTGTTGTAATCTCTTCGTCATAATGTTGCTTGCTGTATCAAAAATTAACTCGTAGATATGTGACTTAGATCAGTCATTCAAGATAACACTATTTATGCATGGCACATGAATACATACCTGATAATTAAGTAACTGACCTGTGTTAAAAAAATGTACTCCATTCCAATTTAGCATGGATTAGTAATCTCTACCACTGGAGGAGTACAAAGTTCAACAGCTAACAATAGTAAGGAGAATTTTGCATGTCTGGCTAACAACAGCTAAACCACTTACTGCAAGAAGAATATGTACTAACCTCTTGCTCCATGATCCAATAAGTCCTTCAGATCAAAATTTCAGTTTCAACATCAGTATAACATCAAGCAAAACTCTTAAAAAATTTCAGTTTCGACAGTGTCAAAGCTTACAGTAGTAGTGACAGTAATTTTGATAATTCAAGCAAATTAATTGAACCTATCTATGCTTGACATGGCAAGATCTGCCTGGGGAGACCCATGTTCATGATGTTGCTTGCTACTGCTTGATTTACAATTTAAATGACAGTGATCTGGATTTACAATTTAAATGACAGTGATCGATATTTTGTTTACTTACTTCAGTGATCATGCATATGTAAATGGCAGGACTGCATTTTACCTAATTTATGATGGCTCATGCAACTGGTATGGGTATGCACCCAAAGAATGCATGCCAGGGGATGCTAGTTTGAAAAGAAATGAATATTCTAAATAGGCCTTCGTAAAAGATACAAAACTGAATTTAAAGAGTTTTAGCAAATTTGCTTGGCAACCCTCAGATGTCAATCTAGAAACTACTCCCATCTCTTTGAATACTTCTTCACCCTTATGATTTAGCTATTGATATTTTATTTACACTTTGAATCTATTGTAAGTGGAGTAAAATTCAGTTAAAACTACTGTAAGTAGGGTAACCTCAGTTAAAACTACTGTAAGTAGAGTAAAATTCAGCAAAACTACTCTAACTAGAGTAAAATTCAGTAAACTAGATTAGTTTGACATGAAGGTACACTGAATGCATTTCTCTGGAACTAATTTAGATTTGAGATTCACAACAAAATCCTGTTACAGAAATTGACAATATATACGCATACAGAAAGTAACTTCCCATTAGAAGTCAAGAGAAGCAAGCAAGCAAGAAAGGAACAAGACATGGTCAAAATTCAGTTAAGATACATACAGTAAAATCCAATTGTATGACAGGAGTTGAAATCCAATTGTACTCCAGTTAAGATTCGGTGAAAATTTACTCCAATAAGGTTTTATGCACTTGTTTCACACTAGGAGTAGTTTATATGCAAAGGTAATAAGTCAGTTTTGATTCTATTGACAGGAGTACATTTAACAATGTTAGTAAATTTGTACTGTTTTGACAGTAAATTACTACTCTTGTATTAACAGGAGTTGTACCACAAATAGCAGCAGATCACTTAACAACATTACATAAAGTTAAGCAAAACTAGTGATAAAAATGAAGTTGATAAACTAATGACATAAACTTCAAAATTAATCATGATGGATTGGAATTCTTTCTGAAATGACAGGAGTTGGAAGTTTCATAAGAAATGAAATGGTGTTACAAAGGAGCAGCTTAATTTCTTAGTCATAACATTCTTAGTCAGTAGTTCAAATTTTTGTAATGCTTGCAAGGCTCCTGTCATTCTAATAAATTTTTTGTGTGTATATCCTTGTTATGATACCATGATGTACTCATCTTTTGTCATTGATAGCAGGAGTATGGATTTGAACATGATGCCTCAAGAGGAAGACGATGAAGGTATTAATTTGAATTTGATGCCTCAAGATAATGGAGCTATGGATTTGAAATTGATGCCTCAAGAGGAAGACGATGAAGATATGAATTGGATGCCTCAAGAAGATCTAGGGAAAGAGGATGAATCTCAAGAGGAAGAGGGTGAAGTTATGAATTGGATACTTCAAGAGAAGAGAAGAGAATTGTCAGATAAGGAGAGGCATGGTGTTTACTTTGCCTTGCTGGTAATCGAGCTCAGAGATGGGTCTGTTCAAGCAGACGGCAAGCTGCTAGTCTCAAACCTATTGGACATAAGTGTACGATCTCTTGAAAGAATCTGGGAAGACGCCAAAAAGCAAATTGCCGATGGCAAAGAAGTAGATGTGTCAAGCAAGAAGCCAGGAAGATCTGGCCGAAAGAGAAAGGAGCTGGATCTAGAGAGGACCTCAACAATCCCACCGAATAAAAGAAGAAGAATTCGATCTCTGGCACGGTCTCTAGGTGTGGCCCGATTGACCCTACATAAGAGGTTCCAGTTGAATGAGCTCAACCGCATCACAAGCACCGTGAAGCCTCACCTCAAGCTAGAGAACAAGCTTGCGAGATTGAAATTTTGTATGTCCATGGTCGATGACAATTCGATCGCAACTTCTCAGGCTATGTTCAAACCAATGACGAATATGGTTCACATCGATGAGAAGTGGTTTGACATGATGAGAGTGAAGAATATTTACTATGTACTTCCCGGAGAACCTGAACCGAAGCGCACCGTGTCAAACACTCACAGGATTGGGAAGGTAATGTTCCTAACAGCTATTGCCAGGCCTCGATATAACAATGAGGGGGAGCTAACATTCAATGGGAAGATTGGAATTTGGGCATTCGTCGAAGAGACTGAGGCGAAGCAGACAAGTCAGAACAGAACAAAGGGAACAAAAGTGTTGACATCAGTGAAAGTAACCAGGCCTGTGTGCAGAGATTATCTAATCAATAAGGTTATCCCGGCAATTCAGGATACGTGGCCTGACGATGATGAGGGAGCAGCAATATTCATCCAACAGGATAACGCAAAGCCTCATGTCCTTCCCAATGATGTAGCTTTTCGAGAAGCTGTGGAACAAACTGATCTTGACATCCGATTGCTACAACAGCCCCCAAATAGCCCTGAGTAAAATTGTTTGGACCTCTGCTTCCATAACTCTCTCCAGTCTCTAACCGACTGCAGGTCACCTACAAACATCCAGGAACTGGTACAGGGTGTGGAAGAGGAATTCAAGAACTACGATCCCAACAAGTTGCACAGAAGCTTATCACATTAGAAGCAGTTATGTTTGAAGTTATGAAAGACAAAGGAGGGAATCAATATAAGTTGCCCCACTTGCACAAGAATTGCTTTCAGAATGCTGAAATGGAAATAATAAGTGTATATTGCAACAGTCAGGTAGTTGTTGATACTAGGTCCATTATAGAAGAAATGGAAATTGCAATAGGAAAAGAAAATGAAAGGAAAGAATTAGCTAGAGAAGGGAAATAAAGAAAAGTAAAGGGAAGGGAAGGGAAGAAGTGGCCAACGAAAGGAAAAGAATGTAGTCAAGAGGGGACAAAGGGGCCCTTATGTCATGTAGTCAGGTGCTCCTTGTGTATGTCTTGTGTAATCTTGTGTCAAGAGGGGACAAAGAGGCCCTTATGTCATGTCCTTGTGTATGTCTTGTCTAATCCTTGTATATCAACTCCTTGTTGGAATTTGGGTTATTTGAATTAATTGAATTATCTAGGTTATTTAGATTAACTGGATTAATTTGGATTATTTGAATTAATTTGGGTTATTTGGATTTATTTGAATTGATTTGGATTAATTTTAGTTATTTGAATTAATTTAAAATATTTGGATTTATTTGAATAATTTGGATTAAAACTGAATTTGTGCTAACTTACTTTGCAATTTAGGACAATATGGATCTGATCAACAGTAGAAAAATAGAACATGTATTGTCAATACATGTTTGGACTTGTACTGTCAAAAGAAAAAGAATGAAGCAAAACTCTTGCAAATTTAGGGGCTAGTATTACTCCTGCTAGTATTTTCAAGATTCAGTGCCATGCAAATGTACTCCATCAAAAACAGAATCAAAAACATAATGTGGGAGTAGTAGTGGATATTTATTACCCATGCTGATTATTCACTTCACAAGGTTACCTAGTACTCCATCAAAAATAGAATCAAAGATGGCATGGCATGCTTGATGCGATGTAACTAATCTTTGTGCCATAATCTTTTCCATTTTAGAAATGCACTAATTAAATTTACGGGAGTATCTTGAACGTTAAAAGTGCAGTCCTAACTTGAATATTTAAAATGCTATTGAGACAGTACTAATTCCAGAGTTCATAGTTCATGACTGAATTTAGAGACAATAAAAATCTTACTGAAAACAAAATGCATCTTAATGCCCTTTTGAAACTACACATGCCTTGAAATGCATTACCTTGAGACTGCTACTGCTTCCTAATATCTAAATTGGCTTCAGGGGTGCAAGCTATTCCTGTGAAGATCCTATACACCATTAAAAGAATAAACAATAACAGTTATGATGAATGGAAGAATATCTGGTATTAGTAGAATGAAGACTGAACTGAAAAACTACAAACCTCATCTGTTGCAAAACACTGACAGTTCACTATTTTCCAATATAATCCCTAAAACTGAGCTTTCCAGGTACACCACGAGTCTTCATGACTTTGGACAATGTAACCATAAGTGGCTAGAAGTCCCACCAAACAAACACTAGAAAACCTGAACAACAAGCAAACAGAAATTAGTAATGCAGGAGCACACGGTACTAGTAGCAACATAGCAGTGAATTTCAAGAAACAATGTGCATCCAGAGGACATAAATGATGCATAAACCCAACAACTCTAATCTTTTCCTGAAGAAGATCACCACAAGCACACTGCAAGTTCACAGATAGCACAGGTGATGGATTGTGATGAAGCAAACAAGTGTCAGGTTGGCATCCCTCCATCACTCAACCTGAATAATGCTCCAAGGGTAGGAATCCTCTCTCGAAGAGTAGGTTGTAGTTGCAACACAGCAAGCAACAAGTAGGAATTTTGTCAATTGGACACGATACATCTCAAATATCATAGCAAACATAGATCAAGCAACAGAGATTCAGAGAAAGTTGGATTCACAATGTAGAAATCTAAAAGAATGGTGAGAGAATAGGAACCCAACGAAGATAGTGAGGAATCCCTCACTCACTCACCATCAGGGTCGAAGAAGAAGACCTAGCGTGTGCGGCCGTCGGGCTGGGTCTTCTCGAATAGCTCGGTGCCGTGGGTCCTGAGCCCGGTGAGGAGGGAGCAATGAGGAGGGCTCCTTCTCGACGTCCGGCAATGCGGCGGCGGCGACGGTCAGCGAGACACCGCGGGGACGGTGATGGCCGAGATGCGGTGGGGCGACTCCATGACGAGGCAGGGGCGATGAGGAGGCCCGCAAGCTCTTGACGTTGGCCGAGCTGCCTTTAGGTTGTTGGTGGTGGTCTGGATATGGCGCCTCCAGGCTCTCCGACGGCGGTTCCGACGCAGCCGGAGCAGAGCGCGGTGGTACCTGGTGAAATCCTAGATTTTTTGAGGAAGGCGGGAGCTTGGGGAGGTAGGCGAGCAGTAGCTACGGCGGCGGAGCAGGAGGCAGCTGCGGCAGGAGAGCGGGGGAGCAGGGGAGCTACGGCGGCGGGGAAAAGGGTAGCTACGGCAGCGGGGAGCAGCGAGGCTGTGGCGGCGGAGAGCAGCGCAGCTGCTGCTTCTGTCGGAGGACGAGGATTGCGGGTTTGGTCGGGAGAAACTAGAGGGTTTTTTTTGCAAAAATGCCGCCGCAAGATGTTTTTCGGGACGGGGGGAGTATTAGAACTATATCTATTGTATTTCAACTTCACCATGGTTCATACCCCCTGATACTACCCATAGATTCATCAAAATAAGCGATCAACACATAGAAAACAGAATCTGTCAAAAATAGGACAGTCTGTAGTAATCTGGAAGTTTAGTATATTTCTGTAACTCCAACAATTCTAAAACAAATATGAAGATTTGAACAATTTATTCATAAGTAATGTGAAAAAAGTTTCAGACCCATTTGACTTTCCAGTAAAAAATGTAAATTCACATGCTACAGCCAAAGTTTCTGTTTTTGTACTGCACAAAGTAAACAAGCAATCTAATCATCCTAAAACCAAGGCTTGGCACATTATTTTTATAATACAATGGATATATACAAGGGGATAATTATTTTCAGAGAAGCTTCCATGAAATTTTTTACATTGTTTCCACGAGCATGAACACAAGTGTTCAAGGTTGACCCTCACTTCTCCAATGCATAACCATCCAATCACTTCTCTTATTGAAAAACTTTTTAGGTATGAGAGGCAAGTAAATTTCTTGTATTTTCATTCTTTAATTTTTTTGTATGTTTCACCCACAACTAAACAGAAACAAAAAAGGAAAAACAAAATCTACTTAGTGAAGAAAACAAACAAGCACACATGAGAATATCAACCCCACACTATTGCTCCCCGGCAACGGCGCTAGAAAAGAGCTTGATAATCCCCAAGTGCAGGGAATCATCGTAGCAATTCCCAATGGTGGAAGTGATTTGTATGGAGTGTCAAACCCACAAGGATCTAAAGGTAAGATCAATATTCTCTCAAGCCCTATCTGCCACTGATACGACTCTACGTACACCAAACGTTTGCTTCCAACTAGAAACGAGAAATAAAAATACGTTGTGGGTATGAAGAGGATAACTTTGCATGATATCGGAGAGCTAAAACATAAAAGTAGGTTCTGTTATCATAAAGTTAGAATATATTACTAAATATTATAAATAGCGAGTGTGGAATAATGATGGATCGATGTGCGAATTGTCCTAGGCAATTGTTAACAAGACCGATAGTCATCATTGCAATTTCATATGAGGGAGATGCATAAGCTAACATACTTTCTCTTCTTGGATCATATGAACTTATGATTGGAACTCTAGCAAGCATCCGCAACTACTAAAGATCATTAAGGTAAAACCCAACTGTAGCATTATAGCATCAAGTCCCCTTTATCCCATACGCAACAACCCCTTACTTGGGTTTATGCTTCTGTCACTCAAGCAACCCACTATAAGTGAATCATGAACATATTGCAACACCTTACAGAGGGAATCCCTCATGCTTGCGCGACACGGAGGGCACAATAGGACAACACCAAAATAAAACATACAAATCATACCAATCTAGATCATCAATCAACCCAAAGACAAAGGATACCTACTCAAAACATCATAGGATGGCAACACATCATTGGATCATAATATGTGGCATAAAGCACCATGTTCAAGTAGGGATTACAGCGGGGTGCGGGAGAGTGGACCACGTAAAAGAGATGAGGATGATGATGATGTTGGTGATGTTGATGAAGACGATCACCACGGCGATGATTCCCCTCCCGATGGCACTCCGGCGCCATCGAGAGAGAGGAGGAGAGGTTCTACACCTTGTGCTTCCTCCTCCATGGCCTCCCCCCTAGTTGGGAGAGGTTCTCCCTCTGGTCCTTGGCCTTCATGACGATGATGGCCCCTCCGGGATCCTCCTCCATGCCCTCCGGTGATGATGGCCCCCTCCGACAGGGTGTCAGAGAGGGCCTAGATTGATTTCTCGTGGCTACAGAGGCTTGCGGCGGCGGAACTTCTGATCTAGGTTATTTTCTGGGGGTTTCTGTATTTATAGGAATTTTTGGCATCGTATTCACGTCAGCGGGGGTCTCCGAGTCGTCCACGAGATAGGGGCTCCCGCCTAGGGGGTGGGGCGCGCCCCCACCCTCATGGACGGCTCGGGTCTCTTATGGCCCAACTCTTTTACTCCGGGGGCTTCTTTTGGTCCATAAAAAATCATCAAAAAATGGCACGTCAATTGGACTCCGTTTGGTATTCCTTATATGCAATACTCAAAACAATGGGAAAACAGAAACTGACACTAGGCTCTAGTTTAATAGGTTAGTCCCAAAAATCATATAAAATAGCATATAAAACATCTAAGATGGATAATATAATAGCATGAATACTTCATAAATTATAGATACATTGGAGACGTATCAGGACTTACCCACTTTCTATCAGTAACGGGATAAATTATACCTACCTCAAGAAGCTTTAGTATTTCTTTTCTTACCACTTCTTTCATCTTAGGATTTAACCATCGTTGGTGATCAACAACCGGTTTAGCATCTTTTTCCAATTTTATTTTGTGCTGGCATAGAGTGGGACTAATGCCCTTAAGATCATCAAGAGTATATCCAATAGTAGCATAGTGCTTCTTCAGAGTTTTCAATAATTTCTCTTCTTCTTGCTCTGAAAGGTTAACACTAATAATAACAGGATATATCTTCTTTTCATCAAGATAAGCATATTTAAGAGTATCAGGAAATGGTTTAAGCTCAAACATGGGATCACCCTTGGGTGGAGGAGGATCCCCTAGAATTTCAACAGGTAAATTGTGTTTCAAAATAGGTCCCTGTTTAAACAATACTTCATCTATTTCCCTTCTTTTATTCATAAACATATCATTTTCATGGTCTAGCAAATATTGTTCTAAAGGATCATTAGGAGGCACGACAATAGAAGCAAGACCAATAATTTCATCTTTACTAGGCAATTCTTTATCATGGGGTTGTCTACAAAATTTAGCAAAATTAAAATCATGAGACATATCCCCTAAACCAATAGAAACAATATCCTTTTTGCAGTCTATCTTAGCATTAACAGTATTCAAGAAGGGTCTACCAAATATAATGGGACAAAAGTCATCTTGTGGGGAACCAAGAACTAGAAAATCAGCAGGATATTTAACTTTCCCACACAAGACTTCAACATCTCTAAGAATCCCAATCGGTGAAATAGTATCTCTATTGGCAAGCTTAATTGTAACATCAATACCTTCTATCTCAGCAGGTGCAATATCATGCATAATTTCTTCATATAAAGAATGAGGTATTGCACTCGCACTAGCACCCATATCACATAAGCCATGATAGCAATGATCTCCTATTTTAACAGAAATAACAGGCATGGCTACAACAGGTCTATGTTTATTTTTAGTATCGGGTCTAGCAATTCTAGCAGCTTCATCACATAAGTAAATAACATGTCCATCAATATTCTCGGACCAGAGATCTTTAACCATAGCGATACTAGGTTCAACTTTAATTTGCTCAGAGGGTGTAGGTGTTCTAATATTACTTTTGTTGACCATAGTTGAAGCTTTAGCATGATCCTTTATTCTAACAGGGAAAGATGGTTTCTCGATATAAGCGGTAGGAACAATAGGATCAACATTATAAGTGATAGTCTTTTCTTCAACTTTAATAGGTTCAACTACTTTTACTTCAATGGGAGGATGATACTTAAGCCACTTCTCCTTAGGGAGATCAACATGAGTAGCAAATGATTCATTGAAAGAAGCTACTCTCTCAGAGTCAAGTCCATATTTAGTGCTAAATTCACGAAAAGCATCGGTATCCATAAAAGATTTAACACAATCAAACTTAGGTGTTATACCTGACTCCTTACCTTCGTCGAGTTCCCAATCTTCAGATTTGCATTCGATTCTTTCCAATAAATCCCATTTGAATTCAATAGTCTTCATCATAAAAGAACCAGTTCAAGAAGTATCGAGCATGGAGCGATTATTGAGAGAAAGCTGAGCATAAAAATTTTGAATAATAATTTCTCTTGAGAGCTCATGATTGGGGCATGAATATAACATTGACTTAAGACGCCCCCAAGCTTGAGCGATGCTTTCTCCTTCGCGAGGCCAAAAATTATATATATAATTACGATCACGATGAACCAGATGCATAGGGTAAAACTTCTGATGAAATTCCAATTTCAATTGGTTGTAGTTCCATGATCCAATATCATCACATAGGCTAAACCATGTCAATGCCTTTCCCTTCAAAGATAAAGGGAAGAACTTCTTCTTGATAACATCCTCGGGTATACCTGCAAGCTTAAATAATCCACAAACTTCATCCACATAGATTAGGTGCAAATCTGGATGAAATGTTCCATCTCCTGTAAAAGGATTAGCTAGCAGTTTCTCTATCATACCCGAAGGAATTTCAAAATAAACATTTTCAGTAGGTTGAGGAGAAACTCTTTTCTCTACTAGTCGGGGTGAAGATACCCCGAACAATCCCCTCAAAGGATTATGTTCCTTAGTAACAAGTGACAGTAAATTTCAGCACACTATATAAATTTTTCCTTACCAAAGGCGCCTCACTCCCCAGCAATGGCGCCAGAAAAGAGTCTTGATGACCCACAAGTATAGGGGATCTATGGTAGTCCTTTCGATAAGTAAGAGTGTCAAACCCAACGAGGAGCAGAAGGAAATGATTAGCAGTTTTCAGTAAGGTATTCTCTGCAAGCACTGAAATTATCGGTAACAGATAGTTTTGTGATAAGGTAATTTGTAACGAGTAACAAGTAATAAAAGTAAATAAGGTGCGGCAAGATGGCCCAATCCTTTTTGTAGCAAAGGACAAGCATGGACAAACTCTTATATAAAGGAAAATGCTCCCGAGGACACATGGGAATTATCGTCAAGCTAGTTTTCATCACACTCATATGATTCGCGTTCGGTACTTTGATAATTTGATATGTGGGTGGACCGGTGCTTGGGTACTGCCCTTACTTAGACAAGCATCCCACTTATGATTAACCCCTCTTGCAAGCATCCGCAACTACGAACGAAGTATTAAGGTAAACCTAACCATAGCATGAAACATGTGGATCCAAATCAGCCCCTTACGAAGCAACGCATAAACTAGGGTTTAAGCTTCTGTCACTCTAGCAACCCATAACCTACTTATTACTTCCCAATGCCTTCCCCTAGGCCCAAATAATGGTGAAGTGTCATGTAGTCGACGTTCACATGACACCACTAGAGGAGAGACAACATACATCTCATCAAAATATCGAACGAATACCAAATTCACATGACTACTTATAGCAAGACTTCTCCCATGTCCCCAGGAACAAACGTAACTACTCACAAATCATATTCATGTTCATAATCAGAGGGGTATTAATATGCATAAAGGATCTGAACATATGATCTTCCACCAAATAAACCAACTAGCATCAACTACAAGGAGTAATCAATACTACTAGCAACCCACAGGTACCAATATGAGGTTTTGGGACAAAGATTGGATACAAGAGATGAACTAGGGTTTGAGATGAGATGGTGCTGGTGAAGATGTTGATGGAGATTGACCCCCTCCCGATGAGAGGATCGATGGTGATGACGATGGTGATGATTTCCCCCTCCCGGAGGGATGTTTCCCCGGCAGAACAGCTCCGCCGGGGCCCTAGATTGGTTCCGCCAAGGTTCCACCTCGTGGCGGCGGTGTTTCGTCCCGAAAGCTTGCTTATGATTTTTTTCCAGGGCGAAAGACTCCATATAGCCAAAGATGGGCACCAGAGGCCTGCCAGGGGGCCCACGAGACAGGGGCACGCCCAGGGGGTAGGGCGCGCCCCCACCCTCGTGGATGGTGGGTGGCCCCCCTCCAGTGCTTTCTTCGCCCAATATTTTTTTATATAATCCAAAGCTGACTTCCATGGAGTTTCAGGACTTTTGGAGTTGTGCAGAATAGGTCTCTAATATTTTCTCCTTTTCCAGCCTAGAATTCCTGCTGCCAGCATTCTCCCTCTTCGTGCAAACCTTGTAAAATAAGAGAGAATAGGCATAAGTATTGTGTCATAATGTGTAATAACAACCCATAATACAATAAATATCGGTATAAAAGCATGATGCAAAATGGACGTATCAAGAGGCACTTCCTCATGTCAATGATCCACCTGTACATGTCATAGCTCATGTACGCCTCCTTGGCCGCGTACACGACGTGAGCTTTCTCGAGTTTCATCCAGGTCGAGTGCCAGGCACGCTTGTCCTTGTTGCATGAATCCTTCATGTGTTTGTAGTAGGGGTCGATGATGGCCTCGGCGAGGTGAACCAGTGAGTCCTTCTCATGCTCCTTGCTGCCTCAGATCTTATATTGGCCCTGGATGTCGACAAGATTCTGGCAGGCAATGCCCGAATTCTCGAGCGCCTTTACATCGTTGGTGATGTCCACCATAGTGAACATGTGATGGGGGCTGTTGACAAACCTGGCGAAATGCTCGCAAGGCCTTGTGGCTAGGCAGTAGTGCTAGACGAGGACGTGGTGGCGCATGCACATCTGGGTGACGACGACCTTGGGACGAGACCCGGCATGAGCGCGGGTGTACTCGAGGTCGAACCCGACCACCTTGTACTTCTTCGCGGCAAGCAACAACTCCATGATGTGGATGGAATGCTCCACCCAGACCGGGTCATTGGTGTACACCACCGAGAGGTTCATGAACCTTATGTGGGTTGATGACCCACAAGTATAGGGGATCTATCGTAGTCCTTTTGATAAGTAAGAGTGTCGAACCCAACGAGGATGCGAAGGAAATGATAAGCGGTTTTCAGCAAGGTATTCTCTGCAAGCACTGAAATAATAGGTAACAGATAGTTTTGTGATAGGTAACAAAAGTAAATAAAGTACAACAAGGTGCAGTAAATAAAGTTCGCTACTTTGATAATTTGGTATGTGGGTGGACCGGTGCTTGGGTGCTGCCCTTACTTGGACAAGAATCCCACTTATGATTAATCTCTATTGCAAGCATCCGCAACTACAACAAAAGTATTAAGGTAAACCTAACAATAGCATGAAACATATGGGTCCAAATCAGCCCCTTACGAAGCAACGCATAAACTAGGGTTTAAGCTTCTGTCACTCTAGCAATCCATCATCTACTTATTACTTCCCAATGCCTTCCTCTAGGCCCAAATAATGGTGAAGTGTCATGTAGTCGACGTTCACATAACACCACTAGAGGAGAGACAACATACATCTCATCAAAATATCGAACGAATACCAAATTCACATGACTACTAATAGCAAGACTTCTCCCATGTCCTCAGGAACAAACGTAACTACTCACAAAGCATATTCATGTTCATAATTAGAGGGGTATTAATATGCATATAGGATCTGAACATATGATCTTCCACCAAATAAACCAACTAGCATCAACTACAAGGAGTAATTAACACTACTAGCAACCCATAGGTACCAATCCCGGACTTGGAGACAAGAATTGGATACAAGAGATGAACTAGGGTTTTGAGAGGAGATGGTGCTGGTGAAGATGTTGATGGAGATTGCCCTCTCCCGATGAGAGGAGCGTTGGTGATGACGATGGCGATGATTTCCCGCTCCCAGAGGGAAGTTCCCCGGCAGAACAGCTCCGCAAGAGCCCTAGATTGGTTCCGCCAAGGTTCCGCCTCGTGGCAGCGGAGTCTTGTCCAGAAATATGGCTTATGATTTTTTCCTCATCGAAAGACTCCATATAGCAGAAGATGGCCATCGGAGGGCCACCAGGGGGCCCACAAGGTAGGGGGCGCGCCCCCCACCCTTGTGGGCAGGGTGTGGCCCCCTGGTGAACTTCTTGCGCTCAATATTTATTATATATTCTAAAAATGACTTCCATGAAGTTTCATGACTTTTGGAATGTGCAGAATAGGTCTCTAATATTTGCTCCTTTTCCAGCCCAGAATCCCAGCTGCCGGCATTCTCCCTCTTTATGTAAACCTTGTAAAATAAGAGAGAATAGGCATAAGTATTGTGACATAATGTGTAATAACAACCCATAATGCAATAAATATTGATATAAAAGCATGATGCAAAATGGACGTATCATGGGTGTCCACCACGACACGCATGGTGAACTACTACTCGTCGTCGGCAGCCGCTTGGAGCACCATTGGAGCTGCGCTGGATACCCTCTAAGAATTTCTCGTGGTGGGTGTGCTTCTTGCAATGGTGGGGCGCGATCGAAAGGTTGAAGAGACACAAGGGTTAAATGGCCGCTGTAATAAATGGGGGCCGGCCGGCCTGTAATCGTCACGTCTTGTCACATCATTCATAGCGGAGGATTTCAGTGCACGCTTGACTACACCGCCCCACACGCGTGAGCTCGAAGAGGCGCCAAATGTATCGTCGGTGAGCCTGTTTCCGCGTTACCGTGCTGTTTACCGCACAAGCTTCCCGCCCGGCTTGTTTGGCCACCCATCGTCTAGAAGAGGGACAACTCTGTTGGAAATATGCCCTAGAGGAAATAATAAAATGGTTATTATTATATTTCCTTGTTCATGATAATTGTCTATTGTTCATGCTATAATTGTGTTATCCGGAAATCGTAATACATGTGTGAATACATAGACCACAACATGTCCCTAGTGAGCCTCTAGTTGACTAGCTCATTGATCAATAGATGGTTACGGTTTCCTGACCATGGACATTGGATGTCATTGATAACGGGATCACATCATTAGGAGAATGATGTGATGGACAAGACCCAATCCTAAGCATAGCACAAGATTGTGTAGTTCATCTGCTAAAGCTTTCTAACGTCAAGTATCTTTTCCTTAGACCATGAGATTGTGAAACTCTCGGATACCGTAGGAATGCTTTGGGTGTACCAAACGTCACAACATAACTATAAAGGTGCACTACGGGTATCTCCGAAAGTATCTGCTGGGTTGGCATGAATGGAGACTGGGATTTGTCACTCCGTATGATGGAGAGGTATCTCTGGGCCCACTCGGTAAGACATCATCGTAATGAGCTCAATGTGACTAAGGGGTTGGTCACGGGATGATGCATTACGGAATGAGTAAAGAGACTTGCCGTAACAAGATTGAACTAGGTATCGATATACCGACGATCGAATCTCGGGCAAGTGCTATACCGGTAGACAAAGGGAATCGTATACGGGATTGATTGAATCCTTGACATCGTGGTTCATCCGATGAGATCATCATGGAACATGTGGGAGCCAACATGGATATCCAGATCCCGCTATTGGTTATTGGCCGGAGATATGTCTCGGTCATGTCTGCATGATTCCCGAACCCGTAGGGTCTACACACTTAAGGTTCGATGACGCTAGGGTTATAGGGAAAGTTTGTATGTGGTTACCGAATGTTGTTCGGAGTCCCGGATGAGATCTCAGACGTAACGAGGAGTTCCAGAATGGTCCATAGACAAAGATTTATATATGGGAAGTCCTTATTCGGTCACCGGAAGTGTTCAGGGGTTTATCGGTATTGTACCGGGACCACCGAAAGCGTTCCGGGGGTCCACTGGGAGGGTCCACCTGCCCCAGAGGGCCCTATGGGCTGAATATGGAGGGGGAACCAGCCCCTAGGTGGGCTGGGCGCCAAACCCCTAGGGCAAGTGGGAGACTGTTGGAAATATGCCCTAGAGGCAATTATAAAATGGTTATTATTATATTTCCTTGTTAATGATAATTGTCTATTGTTCATGCTATAGTTGTGTTATCCAGAAATCGTAATACATATGTGAATACATAGACCAGAACATGTCCCTAGTGAGCCTCTAGTTGACTAGCTCGTTGATCAATAGATGGTTACGGTTTCCTCACCATGGACATTGGATGTCATTGATAATGAGATCACATCATTAGGAGAATGATTCGATGGACAAGACCCAATTCTAAGCATAGCACAAGACCGTGTAGTTCGTCTGCTAAAGCTTTTCTAATGTCAAGTATATTTTCCTTAGACCATGAGATTGTGCAACTCCCAGATACCGTAGGAATGCTTTGGCTGTACCAAACGTCACAACGTAACTGGGTGGCTATAAAGGTGCACTACGGGTATCTCCGAAAGTATCTGTTGGGTTGGCACGAATCGAGACTGGGATTTGTCACTCCGTATGACGAAGAGGTATCTCTGGGCCCACTCGGTAAGACATCATCATAATGAGCTCGATGTGACTAAGGGGTTGGCCACGGGATGATGTGTTACGGACCGAGTAAAGAGACTTGCCATAACGAGATTGAACAAGGTATCGATATACCGACGATAGAATCTCGGGCAAATGCTATACCGGTAGACAAAGGGAATCGTATACGGGATTGATTGAATCCTTGACATCATGGTTCATCCGATGAGATCATCGTGGAACATGTGGGAGCCAACATGGGTATCCAGATCCCGCTATTGGTTATTGGCCGGAGAGATGTCTCGGTCATGTCTGCATGATTCCCGAACCCGTAGGGTCTACACACTTAAGGTTCGATGACGCTAGGGTTATAGGGAAAGTTTGTATGTGGTTACCGAATGTTGTTCGGAGTCCCGAATGAGATCCCGGACGTAAATAGGAGTTCCGAAATGGTCCGGAGACAAAGATTTATATATGGGAAGTCCTTATTCGGTCGCCGGAAGTGTTCGTGGGTTTATCGGTATTGTACCGGGACCATCGAAAGGGTTCCGGGGTCCACCGGGAGGGTCCACCTGCCCCGGAGGGCCCTATGGGCTGAATATGGAGGGGGAACTAGCCCCTAGGTGGGCTGGGTGCCAAACCCCTAGGGCCCATGCGCCTAGGGTTTTGGGGAACCCTAAAGGGGGCGCCCCCTCGTGGCTTGGGGGGCAAGCCTCTCCCCTTGGCTGCCGCCCCCTCTAGATCCATCAGGAGGGGGCCGGCCCCCCTCTCCCTTGCCCCTATAAATAGAGGGGAGGTGGGAGGGCAGCCGCACCACATCCAAGGCGCAGCCCTCCCCTCCCCAACACCTCCTCCTCCTCCTGCGATGCTTGGCGAAGCCCTGCCGGAGTACCACGCTGCTCCAACACCACCACGCCGTCGTGCTGCTGCTGGACGGAGTCTTCCCCAACCTCTCTATCGGTGTCAAAACCGGCGGATCTCGGGTAGGGGGTCCCGAACTGTGCGTCTAGGCCGGATGGTAACAGGAGACAAGGGACACAAAGTTTTACCCAGGTTCGGGCCCTCTCGATGGAGGTAAAACCCTATGTCCTGCTTGATTAATATTGATGATATGGGTAGTACAAGAGTAGATCTACCACGAGATCGAGGAGGCTAAACCCTAGAAGCTAGCCCATGGTATGATTGTTGATGTGTATGTTGTCCTACGGACTAAAAGCTTCCGGTTTATATAGACACCGGGTAGGGTTAGGGTTACATAGAGTCGGTTACAATGGTAGGAGATCTGCATATCCGTATCGCCAAGCTTGCCTTCCACGCCAAGGAAAGTCCCTCCCGGAAACGGGACGAAGTCTTCAATCTTGTATCTTCATAGTCCAGGAGTCCGGCTGAAGGTATAGTCCGGCTATCCGAACACCGCCTAATCCAGGACTCCCTCAGTAGCCCCTGAACCAGGCTTCAATGACGACGAGTCCGGCGTGCATATTGTCTTCGGCATTGCAAGGCGAGTTCCTCCTCCAAGTACTTCATAGAAGATTTTGAACACAGAGATAGTGTCCGACTCTACAAAATAAGTTTCCACATATTGCCATAGAGAGAATAATATTTACGCAAATCTAATCTGCTGACGTATTCCGTAGCGTGACATCACACCACGGCCAAGCTTTTATTTGAACCATTTTACTGTCCCATCTCAGCGTGTTATGCGAGGCAGTTTCCTTGGCACGTCTTGTTAAAGCAGAGATCGTGTCCCCTTATTCCGGGATTCTCATCAATACGGGCGTGGGTAACCCAACCGCGCCATCGATTACGGCACTTGGAGATAAGCGAGTTTTATCAGGCTGGTGGGGACATGTAGCTACGTCCACCCATATAAGGGGATAAGGATCCACCTTTCACCTACGCCTTCTACCTCCTTCGCCTATCCATTCTTGCGCACTCGAGCTCCAGTGCCCAAGTCCGCACTCCCAACCTCAACCTTCTCCAGCCATGTCCGGAGCGGGAGGCAAGTGGATGGTCTCCTCCGTCACGGAGGGACATATCAAAAAGCTGAGGAAGGCCAGATACCTGTCTGACGACATCGTGTACCGGCTCCCCGGAAAGGGGCAGCTCATCTCCACCCCTAGGCCCCATGAGAGGGTGGTGTTCCTCCCCCATTTCCTCCGCGGACTAGGCTTCCCTCTCCACCCATTTGTCCAGGGGCTCATGTTCTACTACGGCCTGGATTTACATGATCTGGCCCCGAACTTCGTCCTCAACATCTCGGCGTTTATCGTTGTGTGCGAGGCCTTCCTCCGCATCCGCCCCCATTTCGGGCTCTGGCTCAAGACTTTCAACGTCAAACCGAAGGTGGTGCGCGGCAGCCAGGCGGAGTGCGGAGGCGCCATGGTGGGCAAGATGGCCAACGTCCTCTGGCTCGAGGGCTCCTTTGTGGAGACCCTGAAGAGGTGGCAATCGGGGTGGTTTTACATCACCGAGCCGCGCGACGCCGAATGGGTCGCACCCCCCGAGTTCCGGTCCGGACCCCCAACGCGGCTCACGTCCTGGAAAGAGACGGGACCGTCGTGGGGTAAAAAAGGAGAGCTGACCGGACTCAAAACATGCGTCAAAACCCTGGTGGATAAGAAGCTCAAACTTGTCAACGTAGTCCAGGTTATGCTCATTCGCTTGATCCTCCCATGCCAACAACGGGCTTTCAACCTGTGGGAGTTCGACCCGGCACGGCACCAAACTCTGGGCAGGCTCTTCGACACGACGTACGAAGATTCCTGGAAGGTGCTTTTCAAAGGCGCCGAGGCTCCCGCATCCGCTACTGAGGATCGTGGATTCAGTGCACAGCGTCACGCTCTCGCGGTAAGCTGTTTTTTTCCTTTTACAGGGTATTAGTTTTTCATAGTTTGACTCTATGCGGGATCTAAGCTCCCTTTCCTCTAACAGGATTGGAAGGTGACGTCCGGACAGATCAACTGTCCATCCCCTTTGCCCGAAGGCCCAGCGGACGCTCGCTTGGCGAGGCTGCTGGTTCCGGCACCCTATGTGGTGCCGGAGAAGAAGGTCAAGAAGAAGGCCAAGGGGACTCGAAAGAGTGCCCGACGCCCGGAGGTGTCGGATTCATCATCCGACGAATCCAAGACGCACTCCTCCCGCGAAGACGAGGAGGAGGAAGAAGAACAAACCCCTCCCCCTCCAGCGGGGGAAGGGAAGAAAAGGAAGGCCGCCCCAACTGGGGAGGCCGAAGGGTCCAAGAAGGGGAAAACCCTTCCTCCGGACTGCTCCACCGACGCCGACGGCGGCGGAGAGGACTGGGCGCCTAGGGCCAAGCCCCTGGAAAAATCATAAGTATCCGGATACCGGAGCAATTCATAGCATTCGTTTATTGCACAACTTTCCCTAACGTCGAATATGTTTATGCAGCCCACCCAAAGACCGGCTCGACGCGTCGTCGAGCGGCTCACTGGACTCGTCAGATGTGAACTCGCTTCCGACGGCTTCCTCCCCCCGCCCTACGGACGACACCGAAGTGTTGTCTCCACAGGTTCCAAGCCGGGAGGAGGTGGTCCTGGAGGCGCCGCAAGGCGACCTCCTGGACTCCAGGAGTAAAGGGGATGGAACCCCTCAGGGTTCCAAGTCCGGCTCTAGGCCGGACATTGCTCCGGAACCTTCAAAGGTTCCAGAGTCCGGCGGGCGACCTCCTTCCAAGAGGAGCCAGCCCACTGTGCCGGTGGCCTCCGCCCAATCGGAGGCACCGGACAATATGTTGGAGGCGCTCCAAGGCGCCTCCATCGACGAGGAGCACCGCGCTATTATGAGTGCGGTGGTCCAAAAGGTTCAGTCTACCAAGAGCGGACTGACTGAAGCTTGTACTAGCCTTTTGACAGGCTTTGAGGTAAGTAAAGAAAGTGTAAATAATAGTACCGCATAGACATTAGCCCCTTATGCTCTGTTTGGCATTCGGGAAGAAAAGCCGAATAGAGGATCAAATAGAATTCGCAGGAGTCTAACAAAAATGAGTCAATATGCATGTGCAGGCTACCCTGCTTGCGTCCGTCGCACTGACTGCGGAAGTGGACACGCTAAAGCAGGACCTCGAAAGGTCCGAGCAAGAGCTCGAGCGTGCCAAGAAGCAGCTCAAGGATAATAAAGGTAAGAAATACCTTGTTTAATATATATATATATATATATATATATATAAAAGGTGCAATTGCAAAAAATGACAGGATTATCATGGCTATTGTAGGGGCCACGTCTGAGGTGGCGACCCTTAAGCAAGCGCCGGACAAGGCTGAGAAGAGGGCATCCTCGGAGCTCACCGAGCGGGAGAAGTATGAGGCCGAAGTTGGCAAGGTGCGGCAAGAGCTCCAGGCTCTCATGGAAAAGCATGAGAGTTTGGAGCTTGACTCAAAGACGCGAGCGTCTGAGCTTCCGGTGGCTATTGAAAATGCCTAGTCTGCCAAGGCCGAATCCCAGAAGACCCTCCAGGAGTTGGATGAGGTGAAGAAGATAGCGGCAGGTAAGGCATTCTTTATGCAAAGCAAACACATAAACGTGAGTTACTTGTTACTTACCCGAATCCGAAGTTCTCCAGGAGCGTTCGCAGACCTTCCCCGGAGTGTGTCCGATGCCGCCGCATTCTATCGAGCCGAGGAGGGCAGCTCGACGGAGAAGGTGTTCTGGTCTTAGTACGCTGAGGCCGGACACCCCATGCCCCTGAGCGACCAGTTGAAGCAACTGGTCGAGCTCCACAAGGCGGCTGAACAGGCCATGAAGGGCCTCATAGTTTGGCTGTGGCCTGGAGAGGCTCAGCCTGGGAGCTATTTCGGGCTGGTGCGGCGGCTGGTGGAGGCCTGTCCAAGGCTCGAAGTCATCAAGCGCTCCGTCTGCATTGAAGGTGCCCGTAGGGCCCTTGCCCGTGCTAAGGTGCACTGGGGCAAGCTGGATGCTGAGAAGCTTGTGAAGGACGGGCCACCGCCAGGGAAAGAGCATCGCAAGCCCGAGAATTACTATAAGGATGTTCTGAAGGGTGCCCGCCTTGTGGCGGATGAATGTTCTATGGATGTAATTTTTGAGTAAAACTCGCTCATTTTGTCCTGTGCGCTGAAAACTTGTTCATATGCGCTAAGCAATGCTGTTTGAATTTAAAATATTACCTTCTGTGCGGTTGTTTATCAATTCTGAGAGATGGCAAGTCGTCGGCTTCTGCCCCCGTGCCGCTAGTGCTGGGGTGTTCGGGGATAGACCTGAGCGCTCTTTTTCCCATGTTTGGGTCCTTCGAGGGAGGCGCTCAGCCCAACGAACAAGGCAATCGGACTATAATGCGTGAACACTCTCACTTAGCCATAGAATTCTATAATTTTAAATTTCAGCGAAGCCCCTGGTATTCGAAAGACCGAGTTCGGGGCGCTATCCACGCCTTGGCCGGACAGAGCCGGCTCCTCGCCCTAAGCGGCATAAGTCTGTAGGGACTCGAAAAAACCGCTCGAACAGCGACCAGCTCTCGCTTCATCATGACAGTCAGTTTTAGCTTTCTCCACTGAGGTGCTCGACCCAGCTCAACCGGGGCACAATCGCAGTGGTTCTCCTAGTGCTACCTTAGCCGATATAGCGGAACGTAAGGCGCCAAAACATAGGAGCCGGGCAAACCCAACTATTGACCCAAGACATGATTCGGAGCCGATGCATATAATGCTATAAGTTCGGGGTGCCGCACTTGTTAAAGTGTTCGGACTTCTCACACCATATTGAGGGGTACTAAAGCCCCTGGCGTATTTTGGCCGTACCAACGTGTACGGGTGCAACATGTCATTAAGGAACATATATAAAGAAAAAAAGGTAATGCAAAAATAGACGAAAGCTATGCATTGTTTATTAAAAATGGCTGCGATCAAAGCAGAATGATACAAATAATGCGATAAGTGGAAGGTTGGACTAGTTAACATGTCCGTTCCAGGGGCAAGCTGCGGAATAGTATGCGGAATGGGTATACTGCTCGTGATAGAGACCACCTGGGAGTTCCGTAGTGCTGCGTGGCTTGTCTGCTTCCCTGGTTCTTGCATCGTTTGTGCGGCAATTGAACTGCCGAACAGGCCTTCCGAAGGATGAAGTCCTGAAAGTAAGAGAAAATTAAAAAATCGGCAGCCCCTGGTACGGTTTAAGACGTGTTTTGGGTGTGCCGTGATGGTGCCCCTCCCCCTGTGCCCATGGTATCTCTAGAGAGTAGTTATGTACGTGAAGTACTAGCGTCGCCTTTTTGTGAGGGTTGGGGTTGGGGCCGCATTGCTACGCCTGCTCGGATCATGCCAGGCGGTTTTGTTGTAGGTTACTCCGGGCGCGCTTGACGATGTCCGGTCGTTTAGTGGCCGGACTGGAGAACTGCCTGGAGAGGCTGCTTTGAACTTCCGCTGCAAGGGCCGCTGTGTGATCCTCCGTTCGAAGAGAGCGTTCGGTGTTTCCATTGACCGTAATTACTCCTTGAGGGCCTGGCATCTTGAGCTTAAGGTATGCGTAATGCGGTACCGCATTAAACTTAGCGAATGCGGTTCGCCCGAGCAGTGCGTGATAGCCACTGCGAAACGGGACTATGTCGAAGATTAACTCCTCGCTTCGGAAATTATCCGGAGATCCGAAGACCACTTCAAGTGTGACTGAGCCTGTACAGTTGGCCCCTACACCTGGTATTACGCCTTTAAAGGTCGTTTTGGTGGGCTTAATCCTCGAGGGATCTATGCCCATTTTCCGCACTGTATCCTGGTAAAGCAGGTTCAGGCTACTGCCGCCGTACATTAGGACTCTAGTGAGATGAAATCCGTCAATAATTGGGTCTAGAACCAATGCGGCGAATCCGCCATGACGGATGCTAGTGGGATGGTCCCTTCGATCAAAGGTGATCGGGCAGGAGGACCATGGGTTGAACTTTGGGGCGACTGGCTCTACCGCGTACACATCCCTTAACGCACGCTTTCGCTCCCTTTTGGGGACGTGGGTTGCGTATATCATGTTCACCGTCCGCACTTGTGGGGGAAAACCCTTCTGTCCACTGTTGTTCGGCGGCCGGGGCTCCTCGTCGTCATCGCTATGTAGCCCCTTGTCTTCATTTTCAGCGTTTGACTTGCCTGCCTGCTTGAACACCCAACAATCCCTGTTGGTGTGATTGGCTGCCTTTTCGGGGGTGCCATGTATCTGGCACGAGCGGTCGAGTATTTGGTCCAAACTGGACGGGCCCCTAGGGTTCCTTTGGAATGGCTTTTTCCGCTGACCGGATTTAGAGCCTCTGAATCCGGCATTAACTGCCGTATCCTCAGCATTGTCGCCGTTAATGCGGCGCTTCTGCTTGTTGCGACGCGACCTGCCACTACTGTCCCTGGTGTCCGAATTACCAGGGTTCTTGGTCATATTGTTGCTACGAGCAAGCCAGCTGTCTTCTCCCGCGCAAAAGCGGGTCATGAGTGTCGTGAGTGCTGCCATAGATTTCGGCTTTTCCTGTCCAAGGTGCCGGGCCAGCCACTCATCACGGATATTGTGCTTGAAGGCTGCTAGGGCCTCAGCGTCCGGACAGTCGACTATTTGATTTTTCTTTGTTAGGAACCGTGTCCAGAATTGCCTGGCCGATTCTTCTGGCTGCTGAATTACGTGACTTAGGTCATCGGTGTCTGGGGGTCGCACGTAAGTGCCCTGGAAATTGTCGAGGAATGCGGCTTCCAGGTCCTCCCAACAACTGATTGATCCTGTTGGCAAGCTGTTAAGCCAATGCCGAGCTGGTCCTTTAAGCTTGAGTGGGAGGTATTTGATGGCGTGGAAATCATCGCCGCGGGCCATGTGGATATGAAGGAGATAATCCTCGATCCATGCCGCAGGATCTGTTGTGCCATCATATGATTCGATGTTTATGGGTTTGAAACCCTTGGGGATTTGATGATCCATTATTTCGTCTGTAAAGCAGAGTGCGTGTGCGGCGCCTCTGTACTGGGCTATATCGTGACGTAGCTCCAATGAGCCTTGTCTACTGTGTTCGGCCCCGCCGAATTTGTGGCCGGCGTGACGGTTACCGTCTCGAGCTGCGGGGCGCCCACGCGAACCGTAGATCGATCTTGTTTGCCTTGCCTTGTCCTCCAGCATGTCTCGTAAGTCCGGCACATATTCCCGTGCCTTGGTACGGGGTGCGGCTTGAGTGGAGGGCCGAGAGGCCTCTCTGTCATGACCACGAGGTGGCCAGTCAGCCGCATCAAGTGCTTCCTCCTCTAATCGGGGTAGCAACCTGCGCTTTGGTAGCTCTTGGAGGGTCGTTCGAGTTTATGCTCTTCGGCCGCAAGGACTTCAGTCCATCTGTCGACTAGCAAATCTTGATCAGCTCTAAGCTGTTGCTGTTTTTTCTTGAGGCTTCTTGCCGTGGCCATAAGCCTGCGTTGAAAACACTTTTGCTCGACGGGATCCTCTGGCACGATAAATTCGTCGTCGTCGAGGCTTGCCTCATCTTCGGAGGGAGGCATATAATTATCGTCCTCGACCTCTCTGTCTGCCGCTCTCTCATGAGGGCTGGTTTCTCCATCCTCCTGTGCTAAATCTTGCTGGAGGGGGTTTTCTTTGGCGCTTTCCGGAGTATTATTATCTCCCGTGCTGGAATCACCTTGTTTGTTTTGGCGGGATTTTGAGCGGCTCCGCTGACGCCGACGCTTGGGCTGTTTCTTGGAGGGGTCATCCTCCGCTGTTCCATCACCATCTTCCTCTTTTGGGGTGTCCACCATGTATATGTCATATGATGAGGTGGCTTTCCAGGGCCTAGTAGGCGCTGGTTCTTCATCATCTCCTTCATCGGCGTCCATGCCGTCGATGTCTTCGGAGTCGAAGTCGAGCATGTCGGTTAAGTCGTCGACAGTGGCTACAAAGTGGGTGGTGGGTGGGCTTTGAATTTCTTCATCGTTCGTACCCCAACCTTGCTGACCGTAGTCCGGCCAGGGCTCTCCTGATAAAGAGAGAGACTTCAGTGACTTCAGGATATCGCCGAAAGGCGAGTGCTGAAAGATGTCCGCGACAGTGAACTCCATGATCGGCGCCCAATCGGATTCGATCGGTAGGGGCGCAGAGGGTTCGATGTCCGGAGAGGAGTCCGGCTCCTTGGAGTCACGAGTCTCACAGAGTACGGGGCTGGTGCTTGGCTCAATCGCCGTTGGGGTCGCAGCCCCCGAGGTGGCGTCCAACCGCCCATCCTCGATCGGTGCAGTTGGCTCCAAATTAAGGGTCGGAGCCGATGCGGATGTGGCCTGCAGGGCACTGTTTGGCGGCAGAGCTAGATCATGCTCGTCGTGACAGTGCGGCGCGCTCGGCAGTGGCTCGAATCCGTCGAAGATCATGTCCCTGCGTTCGTCAGCCGTGTAGTTTAAATTTCTGAATCTGACCTGACGGCCAGGGGCGTAGCTTTCGATCTGCTCCAGACGGCCAAGCGAATTGGCCCGCAGTGCGAAGCCGCCGAAGACGACGATCTGTCCGGGGAGGAAGGTCTCACCCTGGACTGTATCGCTATCGATGATTGTAGGAGCCATCGAGCCTGACGGCGACGACACAGAGGAACTCTCAATGAAAGCACCAATGTCGGTGTCAAACCGGTGGATCTCAGGTAGGGGGTCCCGAACTGTGTGTCTAGGCCGGATGGTAACAGGAGACAAGGGACACGAAGTTTTACCCAGGTTCGGCCCCTCAAGATGGAGGTAAAACCCTACGTCCTGCTTGATTAATATTGATGATATGGGTAGTACAAGAGTAGATCTACCACGAGATCGAGGAGGCTAAACCCTAGAAGCTAGCCTATGGTATGATTGTTGATGTGTATGTTGTCCTACGGACTAAAACCCTCCGGTTTATATAGACACCGGGTAGGGTTAGGGTTACTTTGAGTCGGTTACAATGGTAGGAGATCTGCATATCCGTATCGCCAAGCTTGCCTTCCATGCCAAGGAAAGTCCCTCCCGGACACGGGACGAAGTCTTCAATCTTGTATCTTCATAGTCCATGAGTCCGGCTGAAGGTATAGTCCGGCTATCCGAACACCCCTAATCCAAGACTCCCTCACTCTCCCTCTCTCCTTGCTGGATGAAGGCATGGGAGACGTCATCGGGCTGCACGTGTGTTGAACGCGGAGGCGCCGTTGTTCGGCGCTTCGATCGGAATCAACCGCGATCTGAATCGCCACGAGTACGACTCCCTCATCCGCGTTCTTGTAACGCTTCCGTGTCGCGATCTTCAAGGGTATGAAGATGCACTCCCCTATCTCTCTCATTGCTAGTTTCTCCATAGATTGATCTTGGCGATACGTAGAAAATTTTAAATTTCTGGAACGATCCCCATCAGTGGTATCAGAGCTAGGTCTATGCATAGTTTCTATGCACGAGTAGAACACAAGTTGTTGTGGGCATCGATTTTGTCACTTTACTTGCCATTACTAGTCTTATCTTGATTTGGCGGAATTGTGGGATGAAGCGGCCCGGACCGACCTTACACGTACTCTTACGTGAGACTGGTTCCACCGACTGACATGCACTAGTTGCATAAGGTGGCTAGCTGGTGTATGTCTCTCCCACTTTAGTCGGATCGGATTCGATGAAAAGGGTCCTTATGAAGGGTAAATAGAAATTGGCATATCACGTTGTGGTTTCGGCGTAGGTAAGAAACGTTCTTGCTAGAAACCTATAGCAGCCACGTAAAAACTTGCAACAACAATTAGAGGATGTCTAACTTGTTCTTGCAGCATATGCCGTGTGATGTGATATGGCCAAAAGGATGTGATGAATGATATATGTGATGTATGAGATTGATCATGTTCTTGTAATAGGAATCACGACTTGCATGTCGATGCGTATGACAACCGGCAGGAGCCATAGGAGTTGTCTTAATTTATTTATGACCTGCGTGTCAACATAAACATCATGTAATTACTTTACTTTATCGCTAATCATTAGCCATAGTAGTAGAAGTAATAGTTGGCGAGACAACTTCATGAAGACACGATGATGGAGATCATGATGATGTAGGTCATGGTGTCATGCCGGTGACAATGATGATCATGGCGCCCCGAAGATGGAGACCAAAAGGAGCAAAATGATATTGGCCATATCATGTCACTATTTGATTGCATGTGATGTTTATCATGTTTTTACATCTTATTTTCTTAGAACGACGGTAGCTTAAATAAGATGATCCATCGCAATAATTTCAAGAAAGTGTTCCCTCTAACTGTGCACTGTTGCTAAGGTTCGTTGTTCTGAAGCACCACGTGATGATCGGGTGTGATAGGTTCTAACGCTCGCATACAACGGGTGTAATCCAGATTTACACACGCAATACACTTAGGTTGACTTGACAAGCCTAGCATGTACAGACATGGCCTCAGAACATGGAAGACCGAAAGGTCGAACATGAGTCGTATAGAAGATACGATCAACATCAAGATGTTCACCGATGATGACTAGTTCGTCTCACGTGATGATCGGACACGGCCTAGTTGACTCGGATCATGTATCACTTAGATGACTAGAGTCAAGCGATATGAAGTCTCCGACAAGTTCTACAGTTGTAAGATGGAGGAGAACAGTTCTGTCAGCGAGCACATACTCAAAATGTCTGGGTTGCAGAACCGCTTGTCTCAGCTGGGAGTCAATCTCCCGGATGATGCGGTCGTTGAAAGAATCCTTCAGTCGCTTCCACCTAGTTACAAGAGCTTTGTGATGAACTTCAATATGCATGGGATGGAAAAGACCATTCCTGAGGTATATTCAATGCTGAAATCAGCGGAAGTGGAGATGAAAAAGGAACATCAAGTGTTGATGGTGAATAAAACCACTAGTTCAAGAAAGGCAAGGGTAAAAAGAACTTCAAGAAGGACGTCAAGGGAGTTGCCATGCCCGGTAAGCAAGCTGCCAGGAAGAAGCCAAAGAATGGACCCAAGCCTGAGACTGAGTGTTTTTATTGCAAGGGAAACAATCACTGGAAGCGGAACTGCCCCAAGTACTTAGCGGATAAGAAGGCCGGCAATACCAAAGGTATATGTGATATACATGTTATTGATGTGTACCTAACCAGCGCTCGTAGTAGCTCCTGGGTATTTGATACCGGTGCGGTTGCTCATATTTGTAACTCAAAACAGGAGCTGCGGAATAAGCGAAGACTGGCGAAGGACGAGGTGACGATGCGCGTCGGGAATGGTTGCAAGGTCGATGTGATCGCCGTCGGCACGCTACCTCTACATTTACCTACGGGATTAATTTTAAACCTCAATAATTGTTATTTTGTGCCAGCTTTGAGCATGAACATTGTATCTGAATCTCGTTTAATGCGAGATGGCTACTCATTTAAATCTGAGAATAATGGTTGTTCTATTTATATGAGAAATATGTTTTATGGTCATGCCCCGCTGGTCAATGGTTTATTCTTATTTAATCTCGAACGTGAGGGTACACATATTCATAGTGTGAATGCCAAAATATGTAAGGTTGGTAATGATAGTTGTCGGTGTCAAAACCGACAGATCTCGGGTAGGGGGTCCCGAACTGTGTGTCTAGGCCGGATGGTAACAGGAGACAAGGGACACAATGTTTTACCCAGGTTCGGGCCCTCTTGATGGAGGTCAAACCCTACGTCCTGCTTGATTAATATTGATGATATGGGTAGTACAAGAGTAGATCTACCACGAGATCAAGGAGGCTAAACCCTAGAAGCTAGCCTACGGTATGATTGTTGTATGATGAAGTTGTTCTACGGACTAAACCCCTCCGGTTTATATAGACACCGGAGAGGGTTAGGGTTACACAAAGTCGGTTACAATGGTAGGAGATCTTGAATATCCGCGTCGCCAAGCTTGCCTTCCACACCAAGGAAAGTCCCATCCGGACACGGGACGAAGTCTTCAATCTTGTATCTTCATAGTCCTGGAGTCCGGCTGAAGGTATAGTCCGGCTACCCGGACACCCCCTAATCCAGGACTCCCTCAGTAGCCCCCGAACCAGGCTTCAATGACGACGAGTCCGGCACGCAGATTGTCTTCGGCATTGCAAGGCGGGTTCTCCTCCAAATTCCGTGTACCTGCTGAATAATGTCCGATTTTCGTAATGTAGTGCACCTTGGCTTCCACGCCCAATAATGGCCGTCTTCCATGTGTCAAACGAATGTGAAAAGTCGGGGTGTTTTTACATTCACACCCCTAGCCGCATAAACGAGCCACCTATTTAATGGGATGGGGATTCAGATCCAAACCACACCTTCTCCTCTCCGCGAGTAATCATCAGAGCGCCTCCAGCAAAGGTTCATTCCAACATGGCCAGCCGACGCAGCTCCTCCTCTCGCCCTTCCAGTCCCAAACCTGGAGACTGGGAGAGGTGCTCCATCCCGCACAGCGAGCTAGTGTCGCTTCAGGCCAAGGGATTTCTCCCTCAGGCCTATATGGTCCCAGTCCGAGCCGGACTCGCCACCTATAATGGCGGAGAGCAAGCGGAGAGCACCCCCAATCCCTCCAAAGGAGAGCGGGTGTGCCTCGTCCCTTATCTAGTAAGAGGACTTGGATTTCCAATCCATCCATTTCTTCGTGGGCTTCTGGAGTTCTACGGCCTCCAGCTGCACGATCTCACGCCCGCCTCTATATTGCATATCGCGGGCTTCGTCGCTCTTTGCGAGCTATTCTTGGGTGTTGAGGCTCATTTCGCGCTGTGGAAGAGATTATTCTGTCTGGTGCCCCGCTCTCAAGAGGGGTCTATATATCAAGTGGGCGGAGCCGAAGTGTGGCGTATCGCCGGGACCGGATATCTATCCGGAACCCCAAAGAAGGCGTCCGAGGACTGGCCTTCGGAATGGTTTTATATAGATGATGTCCCGCTACCGGACCCTATCCGGGTCGATTTCCCTGAGTTCAACAGTGCTCCCTTAAAGAAACGCCTAAGCTGGCGTCTGCGGAGCTCTCAGAGAGAAAGCGACAGGGACGTCCTTCACCTGATGGGCCGGATAAGACTATTGGCTCGTTCCGGAATAACCATGATTGGAGTCATGGCCGCATGCATTATGCAGGGGGTGCAGCCGCTTCAATATAGAGGCCACCCCATGTGGGATTTTAACGGGGAGGATGACGCCACCCGTTACGGTCGTAAGGGGCCAGCCTCAGCTGCCGCTCTAGTAAAGATCTTATCCTCTTTGTACAAGGGAGAAGAGGAGGAATTCCTCCGCGTCAAACCGCAGGGCGGATTTAGTATGCACAACCCCCCGAGTTGGGTAAGTGAACAATTGTGCCTGCCCATCCGCTTTATATTCCCATGATTAAATATGTAGTCCAACGATTTCAACACAGGAACTGCGTCAGGAAGTAAAGGATATAAACAGCCGTCCCCCACAACCCGAGGATCCAGAACGGTCCCTCGATCCGGACTCCGAAGAGGATCCGGATATATCGGTGGAGTTGATTGACGGGGTGTTTCATTAGTTAAGCAAGGACAATACCTTGGTGGCCATTACGGCTGATTACCCAGGGTTAATCCCGGCCTCCCAGGTAACAGAGAGCGGAGTCTCATCCCTTTGAGAAGGAATCCATTCTCACACATTTCAATTTTCCTGACAACGACCGTGTTTTGCAGGGGAGGTTTCCAAGGCGGGAGGCCGAACCTGCGGCGGCTAGCCGAGGGGCCGCAGGGCCCCGTGGGGCAAAAAGGAATGTAGTCCGGACTGGGACACCGGCGCAAAGGTATAGCACATCCTCTTTTTCCCTGGTGTTATTTCTTCAGGGCATATTAACGTTCGTGCTATCTTCAGGACGAAGAGACCTTGCCGGACCACATCCGGAGAGGTTGCCAACCGCGCCTCCAGCAGCCAGGCTCCAACGCCTGGCCCGGAAGCGGGAGCGAACACGAGGCGCGCACCGGACGCTCCTTCGATAGAGGATGCGGACAGGCTGTCTGCCACCAATTCCGAGGTGGAGAGTGCCATGAACCACAGGCGTCGCGGGACAGTTCTTCGCGACGCTTGTTTCTCCCAAGAGGCATTAGATTCCTTCCATCCGGGAGACGCGTACATCCGTGCCGCTCAAAATGGTTTAACCAGAGCCACGGAGCAATATGTAAAATACATACGGGTAAGAAAAATTTGGTAAATATATATGTATATACCAGTAGCCCCCGAGACTTGAAACAGTTAGAGTAACTGGTTTAAGGATCATTTGTTATGCAAGTTCTTACAGAGAAGAATACCGTACTGTCTCAGGAGCTGAACGAGTGCAAAGCCCAACTGGAGGCCGCACTAGCCGCGGCAGGGGAGCCTAAAGAGACCCCCTCTGGTAAGATACACTTCGAAAGATTAATATCTTGCAAAGTGTGGCATGGGTATTAATCTGCCAAATCATATTGCAGATGGCGCCGGACTGGATCCGAAGAGGCAACAACTCTTACGCCGGCTAAAGGCCAGTGAGAGTATGTTGACAAGGGTGAGGCGGGAGAAGAATGAGCTTCAGGATGCCAACACCAAGCTGGACATTGAACTTAAAGATGTTCGTGGCCAGCTGTCAGACTCTACTAAGGAGAATCAGCGGCTTCGACGTGGCATATTTAGTAAGTGCTTAAGCGAATCTTTGAAAGAAAAGAGTTCGGCGAGGAAGTCGACTAACAGAGTAATGTCTGTAGGTGTGTTAACGGGTCGTCCTGCAGAGGAGATGCCCGATTCTATGGGTGACCTTCTTCCTGAGCTCTCGCAACTGCACGAGCGAGTTCGGCAGGCGATGCGAGGCATTGCCCAAGCCTTATGGCCTTCCCACTCCATGCCCGAGGGCCTTGGAGAGATTTTGGAGAAGCTTAAGGGAGCTCGGCGGCACTTCCGGTTGTGGAAGATATCGGCCTGCCGACAAGGCGCTAGGGAGGCCTGGGCCATGGTGAAGACGCGGTACACGAAGTCTGACCCAAACCACATGGCCGAGGTCGGACCTGTGGGGTCTGACGGGAAGGAGATCCCTGTAAGCTTAGTGTACGGCCAAGTAGAATTGGCTGCAAAGTATTCCCAGCAGGACTGTAAGTTAGACAGCCTGTTAGATGGTATTGAAGAGGAATACAATCAGTCAGAGTGACTATGTAATTTTTAATTGACATGTGTAATGCCTTCTAGCCGGATTGTAGATCGTTTGTCGTTGCCGACCTTTTCGCTTCAACCTCAGGACCTGACGGTCCGGCGTGTGTCCGAATACCCTACCGGTTATGTAAGAACTGGGGTATGCATGGAGACCAGGCGTAGGGGTCATTAGTGCTTTATCAGACAAGTGCCCAACTAGTTATGTTATATTACATGGTTAGTAAGAAACATCTTCCAGAGAGAATAGTTCCGTTAGGGGTTCCTTTCTCTGGGAGGCATGCCCTAAAGTGCATGTCCAGACTGCAAACGCAGGAAAATCATCTGCGGGCATATACATAAATAAGTAAAAAAGGTCATCTTTTAGTTCACTGACCGAATATTCCCTTAAGAACGCTAGCTTTCGGCTTCACCCAGTCTGAGGTACACATCCGGCTGATCCGACAGTAACAATCGCAGAGGTGCTCCCTTTACCACCTAGCCGAACAATCGGGAACGTAGGGGTAAGCACAGGAGCCAGGCAACCCAGCTTGGCCAAAACTTAAGTCATATCGATGCATATAATGGTGAAGAAAAGGTACATGCGGAAGTTTGACACATGTGGTGGGCGTGAAGCCCGTATAAATAAGCTTCTGTTAAGGAAGCCCCCAGGTTTAATGAGCGCGAGTAGCACTTCACTTGAGGAGCCTTTAAGGGCTATAAAAGAGAAGAGGGGAAGGAGAGAAATGTAAGACAGAAAATGTAAAAAATGGACAGAGGAAGGAGACAAACACAGAGTCCGGCGCTAGGCATAGAATCTTCGGAGACGGGCTGCATTCTATGGGTTCGGCTCGAGTCGGTTATCCGACGCATCTCGCAGGCGGTATGCTCCACCAGTCAGGACTTGGTCGATTATGAAGGGACCTTCCCACTTGGGCTTCAGCTTGTCCTTTGTCTTGTTCGGCAGTCGTAGAACTAATTCGCCAACGTTGTAGCTTTTGGCCCGCACTTCTCTACTTTGATATGTTCAAGCCTGCTGTTGATAGAATGCGGAACAGGCTTTTGCCACGTCGCGCTCCTCCTCTAAAGCGTCCAAACTGTCCTGCCGATCGAGCTCGGCCTCCCTTTCTTCGTACATGCGCACTCGAGGTGAGTCATGAATTATGTCGCAGGGCAAGACTGCCTCTGCGCCGTACACCATAAAAAATGGTGTGTATCCGGTGGTGCGGTTCGGCATGGTCCGCAGCCCCCAGAGTACGGAGTCGAGCTCCTCTACCCAGTGCGTGTTAGATTCCTTGAGGGACCGCACTAATCTGGGTTTGATGCCGCTCATGATGAGACCATTTGCACGTTTGACCTGACCGTTAGTTTGTGGGTGATAGACGGAAGCATAATCGAGCCTGATGCCCATGTTTTTGCACCAGAGTTTTACCTCATCGGCCGTAAAGTTCGTGCCGTTATCGGTGATGATGCTGTGGGGGATGCCATAACGGTGTACGACCCCGGATATAAAGTCTATCACAGGTCCGGATTCGGCCGTCTTAACAGGCTTGGCTTCTATCCATTTGGTGAACTTATCCACCATGACCAGTAAGTATTTTTTCTTGTGGGTTCCGCCTTTAAGGGGTCCCACCATGTGAAGTCCCTAGACCACGAAAGGCCAAGTGATGGGGATAGTTTGGAGGGCGGTGGGTGGCATATGGCTTTGGTTTGCAAAAAGCCGGCAACCAACGCATTTATGGACCAAGTCCTGAGCGTTTGCCCGGGCCGTCGGCCAATAAAAGCCTGTACGGAAAGCCTTGCTTACAAGGGACCGGGCTGCGGCGTGATGGCCACCGAGTCCGGCATGAATTTCAGCCAGCAGGTTCCGCCCTTCCTCTTCGGAGATGCACCTTTGAAGGACTCCGGTAGTGCTTTTCTTGTAAAGTTCTCCCTCATGGACTTTATAGGCTTTAGATCACCGCACTATACAGCGTGCCTCGTTTTGGTCCTCTGGGAGTTCCTGCCTAGTAAGGTAGGCTAGGAATGGTTCTGTCCACGGGGCGATAGCGGCCATTAGTACGTGGGCTGAGGTTGTTATTTCATTGGCAGAACCTCTGACTATGTCAGATTGTTCGGCATCGGACAGTGCGGTTGGGTCCGGACTAATATTGCCATGTTCCCCTTCCCATACTACGGATGGCTTAAACAGCCTTTCCAGGAAGATGTTGGGGGGACCACATTGCTTTTTGCGCCGATGCGTGCCAGGACGTCTGCCGCCTGATTGTTTTCTCGGGCTATATGGTGAAATTCGAGCCCTTCAAACCGAGCTGACATTTTGAGGACGGCGTTGTGGTAAGCTGCCATTTTTGGATCCTTGGCATCGAAGTCTCCATTTATTTGGGATATCGCGAGATTCGAATCCCCGTGCACCTCTAGGCGTTGAATGCCCATGGATACTGCCATCCGGAGACCATGTAAAAGGGCCTCATATTCGGCTGCATTGTTGGAGTCCGTGTACATAATCTGGAGTACATATTGAACTGTGTCTCCTGTGGGGGACGTCAAAATGATGCCGGCCCTAGTCCGGCCAACATTTTGGAACCGTCGAAGTGCATGATCCAGTTTGAATATGTGCCGTACTCTTTAGGGAGTTTGGCTTCCGTCCATTCTGCGACGAAGTCGGCCAAAACTTGCGACTTGATAACTCGCTGTGGTCTATAAGTTATGTCGAACGGGAGGAGCTCGATGGCCCATTTTGCAATCCGGCCCGTTGCGTCACGGTTGTTTATAATATCATTGAGTGGTACTTCCGATGCTACTGCGATTGAACACTCTTGAAAGTAGTGTCGTAGCTTCCGGGATGCCATGAATACCGCATATGCAATCTTTTGATAATGTGGGTACCGTGATTTGCATGGGGTAAGGACAGTGGACACATAGTAAACCGACTTTTGAAGGGGGAATTTGTGTGCGTCCGTTTCCCGCTCGACGACGAGTACTGCGCTGACAACTTGATGGGTTGCTGCAATGTACAATAGCATTGGTTCGCCGATGTTTGGCGCGGCCAGGACGGGGTTTGTTGCCAATATGGCTTTTATTTCCTCGAGTCCGGCCGTGGCGGCGTCCGTCCACTCTAAGTGTTCGGTGCGCCAAAGGAGGCGATAGAGGGGTAGCGCCTTTTCTCCCAACCGGGAGATAAAGCGGCTTAGAGCCGCCACGCATCCGGTTAATTTTTGTATTTGTTTGAGGTCCTTTGGGATATCCAATTGTGACAAAGCTTGGATCTTGGCTGGATTTGCTTCGATTCCCCTACCGGATACAATGAAGCCCAAGAGCTTTCCAGCTGGAACGCCGAAAACGCATTTTTCCGAATTTAGCTTGATGTCATATGCTCGGAGGTTGTCAAATGTAAGTCTCAAGTCGTCTACTAGAGATTCGACATGTCTTGTTTTTATGACCACATCATCCACATATGCATCTACTGTTTTGCCGATCTAGTTTGCCAGACATGTCTGAATCATGCGCTGATATGTTGCGCCGGCGTTTTTGAGCCCGAAAGGCATTGTGTTGGAGCAGAATGGGCCGTATGGGGTGATGAATGCCGTTGCGGCTTGGTCTGACTCGGCCATCTTGATTTGATGGTAACTGGAGTATGCGTCGAGGAAGCACAATGAATCATGTCCTGCAGTGGCGTCGATAATTTGATCGATGCGGGGGAGGGGGAAGGGATCCTTTGGGCAGGCCTTGTTAAGGTCTTTGAAGTCAACGCACAGGCGCCAGGATTTGTCCTTCTTTGGTACCATCACCAAGTTTGCTAGCCAGTTTGGATGTTTTATATCTCTGATGAATCCAGCCTCCAATAGTTTGGCTAGCTCCTCTCCCATTGCCTGTCTCTTGGGTTCAGAGAAATGCCGAAGGGCTTGTTTGACAGGTTTGAATCCTTTTAGGATATTTAAGCTGTGTTCGGCCAGCCTGCGTGGGATTCCTGGCATGTCCGAAGGGTGCCATGCAAAAATGTCCCAGTTCTCTCGTAGGAATTCTCGCAGCGCGGCGTCTACATCGGGGTTTAATTGTGCCCCGATGGAAGTTGTTTTATTGGGGTCCGTTGGATGGACCTGGAATTTGACTATTTCATCTGCTGGTTTAAAGGAGGTGGACTTGGATCTTTTGTCGAGTATCACATCGTCCTTGTTTACCATGGAGCGCAGCATAGTCAGTTCCTCAGCCGCTAGGGCTTCGGACAGTGCCTCAAGGGCCAGTGCGGCTGTCTTGTTTTCGGCGCGGAGTGCTATGTCCGGATCACTAGCGAGAGTGATGATTCCGTTCGGCCTGGGCATCTTGAGCTTCATGTACCCGTAATGGGGTATTGCTTGGAAGATTGTAAACGCTTCCCGCCCCAGCAGAGCATGGTATCCGCTGCTGAACGGGGCCACTTGGAATGTGACCTCTTCAGACCTATAATTATCCGGCGTGCCGAACACCACATCTAGTGTGATTTTTCCTGTACAGCGTGCTTCCCGACTGGGGATTATTCCTCTGAAGGTTGTGCTGCTTCGCTCAATGCGGTTCCAGTCTATTTCCATTTTTTGAAGGGTTTCCTCATAAATGAGGTTCAATCCGCTGCCTCCATCCATGAGTACCTTGGTGAGGCGAAAGCCATCCACTAGAGGACTGAGTACCAATGTGGCTGGTGCTCGAGCTATTCGGATTTTAGGTTCGTCGCTGGCATTAAAGGTAATAGCCGTTTGGCGAAGCTGCGGAGTGTTATTTTTCGCATTTTATTTGATGTGAAAGTCTCGAAGACTGTTAAGACTGTACTGGAGTCCCTGAGGTGGCTTTCTGCGGCCTCCGGAATTAGGAGATCTTCGCCCCTTTTGGCCACCTGCCGGAGTATCCAACATGCTCTAAGGCTATGAGTTGGTGTGTCATCCTCTGTACTATGAATTTTACAGGGTCCATTAAGCCATCCCTCCAGTACGGTTCCATGCCCTATAGAGGGTTTTGGTTTTTTGGTTTTTAACCCGGGTGTCTGATGATGATGCACCCTTTTATTTCGGACGAGGTTTCTATTCAGGGCCGGATTGTCCCAAAATTTAATTTCGGTTTTCCGGGCGCTTTCCATCGCACAGTACTATTGTACTATGGACGCCAAGTCAGTGAAGCGTGTAAGATCAGACGACCTATGGCGTTGAGGATTCCCTTGTCCGTGCAATTATTGCAGAAGATTGAGATTGCGTTTTCCTCGCGGCAGTCCTTTATCCTGTTCATAACCAGGAGGAACCTTGCCCAGTAATGATGTACTGTTTCTTCGGGCTTTTGCCTGATTTGGGATAGATCACTTATGTTCGGGCGGGTGGGTGGAATTAAATCTGGAACTTCACCCAATCTAAGACTCAGAGGCCAAGGATTTTCCGAACTCTGAGGTTTGGATTCTTGGATGTTGTCCAGTGAATCTAGCCCGTTGCCTGATTCTAAGTTCAGGTCTTGAGTTACATCCTCCCCTCCGCGGGTATCCGGCTTGGAGGGATCTGGAATCCGGACGTAGCTAGTCCTTAAGATAGATGAAGAGTCGCCGCACTGTGCCTCTACTACGGCACGTGATGGGTGACTTGGGGAGAATTAATTTCTCTTAGATCGGGTTTAAGTCCAACCTGGTCATAATCCATAGTGACCCCCAAGGCGGCGATGCGATCCAAGAGCTCGTTTACGGAAGAGAGCTCCATTGGATCTAACTGCTCGACGAGTTCCGAGCTGACGTGAAGATTGCTTTTGATGACCTGAGAGGTCACCGTCGGTGCAATGGCCGAACAGGCGGTCATGAGAAAACCGCCTAGCCGGAGAGTTTGGACGATAGCCAAGGCTCCCTTAGTAACGGCGCCGTCTTTAAAGACGGGAAGAGGCATCCTTCCTGATTGCGACGACACAGAGGAACTCTCAATGAAAGCACCAATGTCGGTGTCAAAACCGGCGGATCTCGGGTAGGGGGTCCCGAACTGTGCGTCTAGGCCGGATGGTAACAGGAGACAAGGGACACAATGTTTTACCCAGGTTCGGGCCCTCTTGATGAAGGTAAAACCCTACATCCTGCTTGATTAATATTGATGATATGGGTAGTACAAGAGTAGATCTACCACGGGATCAAGGAGGCTAAACCCTAGAAGCTAGCCTACGGTATGATTGTTGTATGATGAAGTTGTTCTACGAACTAAACCCCTCCGGTTTATATAGACACCGGAGAGGGTTAGGGTTACACAAAGTCGGTTACAATGGTAGGAGATCTTGAATATCCGCGTCGCCAAGCTTGCCTTCCACGCCAAGGAAAGTCCCATCCGGACACGAGACAAAGTCTTCAATCTTGTATCTTCATAGTCCTAGAGTCCGGCTAAAGGTATAGTCCGGCTACCCGGACACCCCCTAATCCAGGACTCCCTCAATAGTCCCACATACTTGTGGCACTGCCGCCTTGGTCACATTGGTGTCAAACGCATGAAGAAACTCCATGCAGATGCACTTTTGGAGTGTCTTGATTATGAATCATTTGACACGTGTGAACCATGCCTTATGGGCAAAATGACCAAGACTCCGTTCTCCAGAACAATGGAGCGAGCAACCAACTTATTGGAAATCATACATACTGATGTGTGCGGTCCAATGAGTGTTGAGGCTCGCAGTGGCTATCGTTATGTTCTCACCCTCACTGATGACTTGAGTAGATATGGGTAAGTCTACCTAATGAAACACAAGTCTAAGACCTTTGAAAAGTTCAAGGAATTTCAGAATGAGGTTGAGATTCAACGTGACAGGAAAATAAACTTCTTACGATCAGATCATGGGGGAGAATATTTGAGTCACGAATTTGGCACGCACTTAAGGAAATGTGGAATTGTTTCACAACTCACGCCGCCTGGAACACCTCAGTGTAATGGTGTGTCCGAACATCGTAATCGCACTCTATTGGATATGGTGCGATCTATGATGTCTCTTACCGATCTGCCGCTATCATTTTGGGGTTATGCTTTAGAGACTGCCGCATTCACTTTAAATAGGGCTCCGTCGAAATCTGTTGAGACGACACCGTATGAATTATGGTTTGGGAATAAACCTAAGCTGTCGTTTCAGAAAGTTTGGGGATGCGATGCTTATGTCAAGAAACTTCAACCTGAAAAGCTTGAACCCAAGTCGAAAAAATGCGTCTTCATAGGATACCCTAAGGAAACTATTGGGTATACCTTCTACCTCAGATCCGAAGGAAAGATTTTTGTTGCCAAGAATGGATCCCTTCTAGACAAAGAGTTTCTCTCGAACGAAGTAAGTGGGAGGAAAGTAGGACTTGATGAGGTACTGCCTCTTGAACCGGAAAGTGTCGCAGCTCAAGAAAATGTTTCTGTGGTGCCTGCACCGACTAGAGAGGAAGTTAATGATGATGATCATGAAACTTCAGATCAAGTTGCTACTGAACTTCATAGGTCCACAAGGACACGTTCCGCACCAGAGTGGTACGGCAACCCTATCCTAGAAATCATGTTGTTAGACAACGGTGAACCTTCAAACTATGAAGAGGCGACGGCGGGCCTGGATTCCGACAAATGGCTGGAAGCCATGAAATCTGAGATAGGATCCATGTATGAAAACGAAGTATGGACTTTGACTGACTTGCCCGATGATCGGCGAGCCATAGAAAATAAATGGATCTTTAAGAAGACAGACGCAGATGGTAATGTGACCATCTATAAGGCTCAGCTTGTCACTAATGGTTATGGAAATGTTCAAGGGGTTGACTACGATGAGACTTTCTCACCCGTAGCGAAGCTGAAGTCCGTCTGAATCATGTTAGTAATTGTCGCATTCTATGATTATAAGATATGGCAAATGGACGTCAAAACGACATTCCTTAATGGTTTCCTTAAGGAAGAATTGTATACGATGGAGCCAGAAGGTTTTGCCGATCCTAAGAATGCTGACAAGGTCTGCAAGCTCCAATGCTCAATCTATGGGCTGGTGCAAGCATCTCGGAATTGGAACATTCGATTTGATGAGATGATCAAAGCGTTTGGGTTTACACGGACTTATGGAGAAGCCTGTGTTTACAAGAAAGTGAGTGGGAGCTCTGTAGCATTTCTCATATTATATGTGGATGACATACTATTGATGGGAAATGATATAGAATTCTTGGAAAGCATAAAGGCCTACTTGAATAAGTGTTTTTCAATGAAGGACCTTGGAGAAGCTGCTTATATATTAGGCATCAAGATCTATAGAGATAGATCGAGATGCCTCATTGGTATTTCACAAAGCATGTACCTTGACAAGATATTGAAGAAGTTCAATATGGATCAGTCCAAGAAGGGGTTCTTGCCTGTATTGCAAGGTGTGAGATTGAGCACGGCTCAATGCCCGACCATGGTAGAAGATAGAGAAAAGATGAGTGTCATCCCCTATGCCCCGGCCATAGGGTCTATTATGTATGCCATGCTGTGTACCAGACCTGATGTAAACCTTGCCGTAAGTTTGGTAGGAAGGTACCAAAGTAATCCCGGAATGGAACACCGGACAGCGGTCAAGAATATCCTGAAGTACCAGAAAAGGACTAAGGATATGTTTCTCGTTTATGGAGGTGACAAAGAGCTCGTCGTAAAGGGTTACGTCGATGCTAGCTTTGACACAGATCTGGATGACTCCAAGTCACAAACCGGATACGTGTATATTTTGAATGGTGGGGCAGTCAGCTGGTGCAGTTGCAAGCAAAGCGTTGTGGCGGGATCTACATGTGAAGCGGAGTACATGGCAGCCTCGGAGGAAGCACATGAAGCAATCTGGATGAAGGAGTTCATTACCGACCTAGGAGTTATTCCCAATGCTTCAGGGCCGATGACTCTCTTCTATGACAACACTTGAGCCATTGCCCTTGCCAAGGAGCCCACAAAAGAAGACCAGGCATATCAAGCATCGATTGAACTCCATTCGTGAAAATGTTCAAGATGGAGACATAGAGATTTGTAAAGTGCATATAGACTTGAATGTCGCAGATCCGTTGACTAAACCTCTTCCACGAGCAAAACATGATCGACACCAGAACTCTATGGGTGTTCGATTCATCACAATGTAACTAGAATATTGACTCTAGTGCAAGTGGGAGACTGTTGGAAATATGCCCTAGAGGCAATAATAAAATGGTTATTATTATATTTCCTTGTTCATGATAATTGTCTATTGTTCATGCTATAATTGTGTTATCCAGAAATCGTAATACATGTGTGAGTACATAGACCACAACATGTCCCTAGTGAGCCTCTAGTTGACCAGCTCGTTGATCAATAGATGGTTACGGTTTCCTCACCATGGACATTGGATGTCATTGATAATGAGATCACATCATTAGGAGAATGATGTGATGGACAAGACCCAATCCTAAGCATAGCACAAGATCGTGTAGTTCATCTGCTAAATCTTTTCTAATGTCAAGTATCTTTTCCTTAGACCATGAGATTGTGCAACTCCCGGATACTGTAGGAATGCTTTGGGTGTACCAAACGTCACAACATAACTGGGTGGCTATAAAGGTGCACTACGGGTATCTCCGAAAGTATCTGTTGGGTTGGCACGAATCGAAACTGGGATTTGTCACTCCGTATGATGGAGAGGTATCTCTGGGCCCACTCGGTAAGACATCATCATAATGAGCTCAATGTGACTAAGGGGTTGGTCACGGGATGATGTGTTACGGACCGAGTAAAGAGACTTGCCGTAACGAGATTGAACAAGGTATCGATATACCGACGATCGAATCTCGGGCAAGTGCTATACCGGTAGACAAAGGGAATCGTATACGGGATTGATTGAATCCTTGACATCGTGGTTCATCCGATGAGATCATCGTGGAACATGTGGGAGCCAACATGGGTATCCAGATCCCGCTATTGGTTATTGGCCGGAGAGATGTCTCGGTCATGTCTGCATGATTCCCGAACCCGTAGGGTCTACACACTTAAGGTTCGATGACGCTAGGGTTATAGGGAAAGTTTGTATGTGGTTACCGAATGTTGTTCGGAGTCCCGGATGAGATCCCGGACGTAACGAGGAGTTCCAGAATGGTCCAGAGACAAAGATTTATATATGGGAAGTCCTTATGCGGTCACCGGAAGTGTTCGGGGGTTTATCGGTATTGTACCGGGACCACCGAAAGGGTTCCGGGGGTCCACCGGGAGGGTCCACCTGCCCCAGAGGGCCATATGGGCTGAATATGGAGGGGGAACCAGCCCCTAGGTGGTCTGGGTGCCAAACCCCTAGGGCCCATGCGCCTAGGGTTTTGGGGAACCCTAAAGGGGGCGCCCCCCCGTGGCTTGGGAGGCAAACCTCACCCTTGGCTGCCTCCCCCTCTCTAGATCCATCTGGAAGGGGCCGCCCCCCCTCTCCCTTGCCCCTATAAATAGAGGGGAGGTGGGAGGGCAGCCGCACCACATCCAAGGCGCAGCCTTCCCCTCCCCAACACCTCCTCCTCCCGCGACGATTCGCGAAGCCCTGTCGGAGTACCACGCTGCTCCAACACCACCACGCCGTCGTGCTACTGCTGGACGGAGTCTTCCCCAACCTCTCTCTCTCTCCTTGCTGGATCAAGGCGTGGGAGACATCATCGGGCTGCACGTTTGTTGAACGCGGAGGCGCCGTTGTTCGGCGCTTGGATCGGAATCAACCGCGATCTAAATCGCCACGAGTACGACTCCCTCATCCGCGTTCTTGTAACGCTTCCGTGTCGCGATCTTCAAGGGTATGAAGATGCACTCCCCTATCTCTCTCGTTGCTAGTTTCTCCATAGATTGATCTTGGCGATGCGTAGAAAATTTTAAATTTCTGCAACGATCCCCTTCAGTGGTATCAGAGCTAGGTCTATGCATAGTTTCTATGCACGAGTAGAACACAAGTTGTTGTGGGCATCGATTTTGTCACTTTACTTTCCATTACTAGTCTTATCTTGATTTGGCGGCATCGTGGGATGAAGCGGCCCGGACCGACCTTACACGTACTCTTACGTGAGACTGGTTCCACCGACTGACATGCACTAGTTGCATAAGGTGTCTAGCGGGTGTATGTCTCTCCCACTTTAGTCGGATCAGATTCGATGAAAAGGGTCCTTATGAAGGGTAAATAGAAATTGGCATATCACGTTGTGGTTTCGGCGTAGGTAAGAAACGTTCTTGCTAGAAACCTATAGCAGCCACGTAAAAACTTGCAACAACAATTAGAGGATGTCTAACTTATTCTTGCAGCATATGCCGTGTGATGTGATGTGGCCAAAAGGATGTGATGAATGATATATGTGATGTATGAGATTGATCATGTTCTTGTAATAGGAATCACGACTTGCATGTCGATGAGTATGACAACCGGCAGGAGCCATAGGAGTTGTCTTAATTTATTTATGACCTGCGTTTCAACATAAACATCATGTAATTACTTTACTTTATCGCTAATCATTAGCCATAGTGGTAGAAGTAATAGTTGGCGAGACAACTTCATGAAGACACGATGATGGAGATCATGATGACATAGGTCATGGTGTCATGCCGGTGACAATGATGATCATGGCGCCCCGAAGATGGAGATCAAAAGGAGCAAAATGATATTGGCCATATCATGTCACTATTTGATTGCATGTGATGTTTATCATGTTTTTACATCTTATTTTCTTAGAACGACGATAGCTTAAATAAGATGATCCATCGCAATAATTTCAAGAAAGTGTTCCCTCTAACTGTGCACCGTTGCTAAGGTTCGTTGTTCTGAAGCACCATGTGATGATCGGGTGTGATAGGTTCTAACGTTCGCATACAACAGGTGTAAGCCAGATTTACACACGCAATACACTTAGGTTGACTTGACGAGCCTAGCATGTACAGACATGGCCTCAGAACACGGAAAACCGAAAGGTCGAACATGAGTCGTATAGAAGATACGATCAACATCAAGATGTTCACTGATGATGACTAGTCCGTCTCACGTGATGATCGGACACGGCCTAGTTGACTCGGATCATGTATCACTTAGATGACTAGAGGGATATCTATCTGAGTGGGAGTTCATTAAATAATTTGATTAGATGAACTTAATTATCATGAACATAGTCTAAGCACTTAGCAATATGTCTTGTAGATCAAATGGCCCACGCTAATGTTGCCCTCAACTTCAACGCGTTCCTAGAGAAAACCAAGCTGAAAGACGATGGCAGCAACTACACGAACTGGGTCCGCAACCTGAGGATTATCCTCATAGCTGCCAAGAAAGTATATGTCCTTGAAGCACCGCTAGGTAACGCACCTGTTTTCCCAGCAACTCAAGACGTTATGAACGTCTGGCAGTCGCGTAGTGATGATTACTCCCTGGTTCAGTGCGGCATGCTTTACAGCTTAGAAACGGGGCTCCAAAAGCATTTTGAGCAACACAGAACATATGAGATGTTCCAAGAGCTGAAAATGGTTTTCCAAGCTCATGCCCAAGTCAAGTGATATGAAGTCTACGACAAGTTCTACAGTTGTAAGATGGAGGAGAACATTTCTGTCAACAAGCACATACTCAAAATGTCTGGGTTGCACAACCGCTTGTCTCAGCTGGGAGTCAATCTCCCGGATGACGCGATCATTGACAGAATCCTTCAGTCGCTTCCACCTAGCTACAAGAGCTTTGTGATGAACTTCAATATGCAGGGGATGGACAAGACCATTCCTGAGGTATATTCAATGCTGAAATCAGCGGAGGTGGAGATGAAAAAGGAACATCAAGTGTTGATGGTGAATAAAACCACTAAGTTCAAGAAAGTCAAGGGTAAAAAGAACTTCAAGAAGGACGACAAGGGAGTTGCCGTGCCCGGTAAGCAAGCTGCCAGGAAGAAGCCAAAGAATGGACCCAAGCCTGAGACTGAGTGTTTTTATTGCAAGGGAAATGGTCACTGGAAGCGGAACTGCCCCAAGTACTTAGCAGATAAGAAGGCCGACAATACCAAAGGTATATGTGATATACATGTTATTGATGTGTACCTAATCAACGCTCGTAGTAGCTCCTGGGTATTTGATACCGGTGCGGTTACTCATATTTGTAACTCAAAACAGGAGCTGTGGAATAAGCGAAGACTGGCAAAGGACGAGGTGATGATGCACGTCGGGAATGGTTGCAAGGTCGATGTGATCGCCGTCGGCACGCTACCTCTACATTTACCTACGGGATTAGTTTTAAACCTCAATAATTGTTATTTAGTGCCAGCTTTGAGCATGAACATTGTATCTGAATCTCGTTTAATGCAAGAAGGCTACTCATTTAAATCTGAGAATAATGGTTGTTCTATTTATATGAGAAATATGTTTTATGGTCATGCCTCGTTGGTCGATGGTTTATTCTTATTTAATCTCGAACGTGATGGTACACATATTCATAGTGTGAATGCCAAAAGATGTAAGGTTGGTAATGATAGTCCCACATACTTGTGGCACTGCCGCCTTGGTCACATTGGTGTCAAACGCATGAAGAAACTCCATGCAGATGGAATTTTGGAGTGTCTTGATTATGAATCATTTGACACGTGTGAACCATGCCTTATGGGAAAAATGACCAAGACTCCATTCTCCAGAACAATGGAGCGAGCAACCAACTTATTGGAAATCATACATACTGATGTGTGTGGTCCAATGAGTGTTGAGGCTCGTGGTGGCTATCATTATGTTCTCACACTCACTGATGACTTGAGTAGATACGGGTATGTCTACTTAATGAAACACAAGTCTGAGACCTTTGAAAAGTTCAAGGAATTTCAGAATGAGGTTGAGATTCAACGTGACAGGAAAATAAAGTTCTTACGATCAGATCGTGGGGGAGAATATTTGAGTCACGAATTTGGCACACACTTAAGGAAATGTGGAATTGTTTCACAACTCACGCCGCCTGGAACACCTCAGCGTAATGGTGTGTCCGAACATCGTAATCGCACTCTATTGGATATGGTGCGATCTATGATGTCTCTTACCGATCTGGCGCTATCATTTTGGGGTTATGCTTTAGAGACTGCCGCATTCACTTTAAATAGGGCTCCGTCAAAATCCATTGAGACGACATCGTATGAATTATGGTTTGGGAAGAAACCTAAGCTGTCGTTTCTGAAAGTTTGGGGATGCGATGCTTATGTCAAGAAACTTCAACCTGAAAAGCTCGAACCCAAGTTGAAAAAATGCGTCTTCATAGGATACCCTAAGGAAACTATTGGGTATACCTTCTACCTCAGATCTGAAGGCAAGATCTTTGTTGCCAAGAATGGTTCCTTTCTAGAGAAAGAGTTTCTCTCGAACGAACTAAGTGGGAGGAAAGTAGGACTTGATGAGGTACTGCCTCTTGAACTGGAAAGTGGCGCAGCTCAAGAAAATGTTTCTGTGGTGCCTGCACCGACTAGAGAGGAAGTTAATGATGATGATCAAGAAACTTCAGATCAAGTTGCTACTGAACTTCCTAGGTCCACAAGGACACGTTCCGCACCAGAGTGGTACGGCAACCCTATCCTAGAAATCATGTTGTTAGACAATGGTGAATCTTCGAACTATGAAGAAGCGATGGCGGGCCCGGATTCCGACAAATGGCTGGAAGCCATGAAATCCGAGATAGGATCCATGTATGAAAATGAAGTATGGACTTTGACTGACTTGCCCGATGATCGGCGAGCCATAGAAAATAAATGGATCTTTAAGAAGAAGACTGTAACGCCCTCGATGCGGCTATATCTCCCACGTGTCGAAGCACGACTTAGAGGCATAACCGCATTGAAAGCAATGTCGCAAGTGAGGTAATCTTCACACGACCCATGTAATACATAAGGGAAAGAGATACATAGTTAGCTTACAATCGCCACTTCATACAATTACATGAATAAAGCATTACATCATCCAAAAACAATCAAGGTCCGACTACGGAACCAAAATAAAAGAAGACTACCCCAAAAGCTACATAGATCCCCGATCGACCCCAACTGGGCTCCACTACTGATCGACTAGAACGAAACAACACAAAGGATAAGATCTTCATCGAGCTCCTCCTTGACCTTGGTTGCGTCACCTGCTCGGTAACATCGGCACCTGCAAACTGGTTTTGGAAGTATCTGTGAGTCACGGTGACTCAGCAATCTCACACCCTCGCGATCAAGAGTATTTAAGCTTATAGGAAGGGTAAAAGTATGAGGTGGAGCTGCAACAAGCGACTATCATATTTGGTGGCTAACATACGCAAATGAGAGCGAGAAAAGAAGGCAAAGCACGGATTAGAAACTATGATCAATAAGTGATCCTAGAACAACCTACGTCAAGCATAACTCCAATGCCGTGTTCACTTCCCGGACCCCGCCGAGAAGAGACCATCACGGCTACACACGCGGTTGATGTATTTTAATTAAGATCAACTTCAGGTTTTCTACAACCGGACATTAACAAATTCCCATCTGCCCATAACCGCGGGCACGGCTTTCGAAATTTCAATCCCTGCAGGGGTGTCCCAACTTAGCCCATCACAAGTTCTCATGGTCAACAAAGGATATTCCTTCTCCCAAGACATTCCGATCAGACTCGGCGGCCAGGTTACAAGACATTTCGACAATGGTAAAACAAGTCCAGCAACACCGCCCGAATGTGCCGACAAATCCCGGTAGGAGCTACACATATCTCATTCTCAGGGCACACTTAGATGAGCAATCCGTACAACTAAAACCAGCCCTCGAGTTTCCCTGAGGTGGCGCTGCAAGGGGCTCTATTTGGACCAACACTCATAGGAGAAACTGCCCGGGGGGGGGGGGGGGGGTTAAAATAAAGATGACCCTTGAGTCTACAGAACCCAAGGGAAAGAAAAGGCTAGGTGGCGAATGGTAAAACCGATGTTGGGCATTGCTGGAGGAGTTTTATTCAAGGAGAACTCTCAAGGGGTTCCCATTATAACCCAACCGCGTAAGGAACGCAAAATCCGAGAACATAATACCGATATGATGGAAACTAGGGCGGCAAGAGTGGAACAAAACACCAGGCATAAGGCCGAGCCTTCCACCCTTTACCAAGTATATAGATGCATTAATTAAATAAGAGATATTGTGATATCCCCACATATAAACATGTCCCAACAAGGAACAACATGTCCATGTTCCAACAAGGAACAAACTCCAATCTTCACTTGCAACTAACAACGCTATAAGAGGGGCTGAGCAAAGCGGTAACATAGCCAAACAACGGTTTGCTAGGACAAGGTGGGTTAGAGGCTTGGTTTAACAATATGGGAGGCATGATAAGCAAGTGGTAGGTATCGCAGCATAGGCATAGCAAAAGAGCGAGCAACTAGCAAGCAAAGATAGAAGTGATTTTGAGGGTATGGTCATCTTGCCTGAAATCCCGCAAGGAAGAAGAACGAGTCCACGAAGAAGACACACGGACATAGACGAACGGGTCCTCACAAACGCGACGTTATCGGAACCAACCCGAAGAAGCAACACCAGAAAGAAGCACACAACATAGTAAACAACCAACACACGAACATGGTATGATATGCGGGATGCGGTATGTGATGCATATGCATGATTTGGAAAGGAATGATTGAACCTGGCCTCAACTTGGAAATCCAAGAGTGCCACTGGAAATGTGAGGTGATTTTGGTAGAAATCGATATAAAGATCACCGGAATCGGATGCACGGTTTGGAAATGGCAAGCAAAACAAATATGGCACCGATCTGCGATAAACAGCAAGTGACCAACTAAATGCATCAAGATAAATATGCTACAACACTCAAACATGACAACAAAATACATGGCAGGGATCCACTCATGAAGCTTGACAAAAGATGAACACTGAGCTATGGCTAATTCACTCAATAACAGGTTCAAACAAGCATGGCAAAAGTGCAAATGATAACACGTTTCAGACTTAGTGAAATTAACACAAGTCTGGAATTTATCATCAGGAAGCACACTTTAGAGCATGAAAACTAAAAGCTACAGGATCTTAACCTGGCAAAGCAAGGCATGGCATGAAGCTACTCAAAGCACTTAACAAAAGTCCCTTAGTGACCATGAGCCAAAAGGGATCAGAGAATACAATTGCAAGCATGTGAACATAGCAAAAACATAAACAGATTCAGACTTGATGAAAAACTGGAGCATGCGAAACAGTTAACGAGTAGGCATGTTTACGAGCTCTATGCACTCACTACAAGGCATGGCATGACAAACTAAGCATACACCCATCAAGAAGACATGGCATAGAAGCTAGACATGGCAGGAACAACAACATAGCATGCACGGATCAATAGCAACAACCTCGACAAAATCTCTAAACATGTTAACAATCTGCCAGGAACATTTTATAGCAAAAGTAGAGCTCGATTGACTCAAGCTAGGGTGCTCCATAAATGAAAACAAAGACATGGATGGATAGAGCACCACAATATTAACAAAACATCCTTATTGATCATCCTCAAAAGAGGCACAGATCACTAGGAAACAACATGAACATATGGCATAACAACGAAAGCAGGACAAGGACTTATTGAAATTCTAAGTCAGTGAAATCAGCATCGACAATTACGCTACTTTGCAAGCTTGTGCTAGTCACCACAAATATCGCAAAAATACATGGCATACACCCCTGTAAAGATGGCATGGCATATAACAAAACACATGTAGAGCTCGGGATCATAGCATGCACACATTAATCATGGCAAAAATGACAAAAGGCTAATTGCTGAAACAAATCTGACATAATCATCACATAGCCCTCTTCCAACAGCATTTCGGGCATCAAGATGAGCTCAAATGAAAATGATGCAATGAGAGAAATGATGTACTCGTCGAAACGAACATTTTGATATGCTACACGCACGAATCGGAGCTACGATGATGAAGTTATGATGCATTGAAAAGAGCAAAAATATTAGGGTTTGAGGGAAAAAGTGAACCGAGGAGGTTCCAGATCCAGATCGGGATCCGGCACTGTAGCAGGCGGCGTGCGTGAACCGAGGTTGACCGGAGCATCGCCGGAGGATGGAGATGGCCGGAGTAGGAGGGAGAGCTCGTCGGGGAAGGAAGCTCCGGTGGAGGCAGCGAGGCCGGACGGCTGCGAGGGCGGAGTGGCGTGGTCGCCGGCGAAGAGGAGCGAGGCGAGGCGGCGCCGATGTGGTGGCGGAGCCGAGGCGGCTCGGGCGGCGCTCGCCGGTGCGGGGCGGCGCGGCATGGAGCGGGTGGCGGCGCGGGCACGGTGCCAGGCGGCGGTGGTTGCGGGCTCGCGCGGGCCCGATCTGGGTCCCGCGTGCCGCGGCGGTGGAGGGAGCTGAGGTGGTGACCTCTCGTTGGCTGAGGCGACGGAGGCGGTGACGTGTTGCCACAGGATTGGTGGAGGTGAGGTGGCCGGTGCGCACGGACATGTCCGGCGCGGCGGAAAGAATTGTCCGGCGGCGCGGGGGAAGAGTTTGTTAGGGTTTGTACCGCGAATTTCGGGAGGGGATCACATATATATAGGTAGAGGGAGCTAGGAGAGTCCAAATGGGGTGCGGTTTGTGGCCACATGATCATGATCGAACGACCGAGAGGATGGAGGAGGTTTAAGTGGGTTTTGGGCCACTTTGGAGGGGTGTTGGGCTGCAACACACACGAGGCCTTCTCGGTCCCTCGGTTAACCGTTGGAGTATCAAACGACGTCCTAATGGCACGGAACTTGACAGGCGGTCTACCGGTAGTAAACCAAGGCCGCATGACAAGTCTCGGTCCAATCTGAAAACGTTTAACACCCGCACACGAAAAGAGGTAGAAAGGGACACCGGGTGACATAGGTGCGCCGAATTGCAAAACGGACAACGGGGAAGAAGCTCGGATGCATCAGACGAACATGTATGCAAATGCAATGCACATAAAGACATGATATGAGATGCATGACACGCAAGCAATGACAAGGAAACAACAGTGAATAGCTGGACGACACCTGGCACATCGGTCTCGGGGCGTTACAACACTCCACCACTATGAGAGGATCTCGTCCCGAGATCTAGAATGGCACCGGAGGGAAACACGGAAGAGAAAGAGAAAAGGTAAAACTAAGTTGATTCATTGACAAGTGAGTGAAACCACGAGCCTTGAGAGGTTGAACAAATTGCAAGAAAGAAGGCAACGAAGAAGAACAAGGTTGAAAGCACTCCGTTAAGAAAGGGGAAAAGAAAGAACCGATTCGGGTAGCACTTCGGTTGAAAAGATATGAAAGACCTGATAAAATGAAAAAGCTTGAGCAAAGGGACACAACACTCCGGTTAAAAGGATAAGCATGAAAAGAACAGGATCCTAAGAAGAACAAGAAGAAGGTTTGAAGAGAGCAGCAACACAATGCCTCCAGAACAAAAGTAAGAATGGAATGAATGAAGGGAAAAACGAGAGCACGCTTACAACAAATGCTAGAACGGAGTTGTTGGAAAACCAACAACGAAAAGAATAAGATTGATATGGTATTATGGAATACATCTCAAATTATGAGGTGACAACCTGCCACTCATGGGAAAAAGAATTGGATTGATAAGAACAAGGAGACGAGAAGCTATCTCACCGGGAGGATAAATGAAGAACTTGGATCATTGATAAACACCATAAGAGCGACAATCCTTAAAGGAAAGCTTTAGGTGAAATATAGCCCAAGATAACTCCAATGAAGAGAATGGTGGATTTAAAATACCTCATCTTGATAACTTGTGAAACACGATGCACGAAGGGAAATTATCAAGAATGACATAACACCACCTCGATATGCATGAAAGAATTGCACTCCGGATTGCAAGATGAAGAAAACTTGAACTCCTCTGAAAAGAATCTCAAAGAACACTTCGAGAACAATTAAATCCTTTATGAACCATCATGTAGAACCTCCATGATGATTTCCGGTAAGAAAAGCATAAACAAATGAAAGGAAAGAGAAGTTGAAAACACAAGGTGAAACCTTGTAATAATTTAGATGAAGCTTTGCGACGAGATAAAGTGGAGACTTGGAACTTCGGAAAAGAAAAGATAAAGCATCTCGAACTGAGAATGTGATATGATGAACCACTTCGGAAAAAAATTTGAATAAACTCGATGAAACAAGAATAAGAATTACATTATGCTTATCCTTCATCAATTTAAATTGATGACAAACAATGGATTTGGCATACTACTTATTCCCGTAGAAAGGTTTAAGATAGATATAGTGTCAACTTGGCAAGGTCTTCAATGAAACACCGGTAGGATTGGAAAAAAACGAGTGAATTGATATGATAACGAAGGAAGAGAGATCTTGAACGAACCACCGTAAGAATTAAATGTACGAAGTAAAGGATGAATCACTGGTACGAATTAGCAAATGAACGAACAAACTTGAGATAATCTAAATACATGAGAACGAAGGGATCACAAACTGATTAGAGATCACTTGAATGATGCGCCGGTAAGATTTGGAGAATGATAACTGAAAGATGAGAATGAATAAGTCTTTCTGAAATGATGGGCTCCGGAGAATCAAACTGAAAAGAACCATGCATTGCTCCGGATGGGTGAACAGAATTCTCACAATCGATAGCAATTATGAGAGAAAGGCATCAAGCTAGAACCATGAATTTTGAAGAGAATGGAGCAAGATTAAAGAGAAACTTTTCTTTGGTCTTCAAATGCAGAGAATGACGATGAGAAAAACTGCCAAATTGTTGAGATACTCCGGGATGAAAAATGGAAAAATTGAGCCAACAATGAAAAGAATTGTGAAAGATCTAGGAGAAGGCATTTGACTGATCATAACTCATTCTTACGTCAAACTTCGAAAAGAAATTTGAGAATAGCTCCAGGAAAATTAGAAGAGTCAGGTAAGATCCTGGAAAAAGACCTGTGGGTTAGGGCCCACTCAAAAGATACACCATAGAACGAGTACTCGAAAGAGAGATAGCACTAGTTGGATAAAAAGACTTGAATGAGATAACATCCTCGAAAGAGCTTGAACGAATGCAGAGTGGAAACACGAATCTTCGAGATATCTTGAGCACTCCAGAACAATTGAATAGCAAGCGGGGAATGATTATGAGGTGCACCGGCATAAGTAGGCATTGGGCAAACAGAAAAGGAGTATGCTCAATACCAAAGCTTGAATTGGTTCCACCGAAGAAGAAAGAGAGCGAAGAATGATGAACTAGTAGAGCATCTTCATGAAAACCACCGGGTAAGAGCATTGACGGAAAAGAATGGAGTGACTTCATAATCATAAGATAGATACTTGATAAAGAAAACTTAGTCCTTGAAGAAAAAGGGTGGGTGGGCGGGAAAAAACAAAGGCAACTTGGAGACTGGTGAAACAAACACCGTTGACAAAAAAATGAGATTGGATCTTGCAAAAGTTGAAATGATTGGATCAACTTGACGAGAAGCGTGCCGGTTGAAAAGAAATTGAGATGACAAGCTCGATGAACAAGAAGGATTGGTATTCACATCGGAGTATGAGAACACCATTTGGGGGAGGCATGGAATCAACTCTCGACTTCGAAGCAACTCGAATACCACAACTCCAAACAAAAACGAAGGATTGGCTTGCAGAATAAGCCGGAACAAACATATGATAGAGATTTCGCCCGAAGTTTTCATGGTGGGGCCTACACGGGCTCGATCGTACAGCACCATCATGTACAAGGCAGTGCACATGATATACGAAGCGTCCCCGAGTCGGCATAGCCAAGGACTCTTTAAGACACAACGGGACCATTGTAAAACCAACCGTGAATAGGCGGACCACTAGACGTCGAACCCCAATTTCAAATCATACATCTGTCGGAAAAGATATCCTAAGAGCTACTTGAATTCCCACTTATAAACTCCCGAAACTTTCCGGTTATGCAATCAGGTGTTGGGGATACAGGGGAAGCATAATATCTCACTCAAAACTAACAAATCCTACATTCAGCTGTATCCATCCTTCAACACATAACCAAGAATCCTTCGGAAATCGTTTACCTCAACCTTCGAAAAGCATCCGTTATACGAGTTATGGCAATACTCCCGAACTCCCGCCCCAGTACTGGGTGGCGTCGAGGTTATCTCACCGACAACTACATAAAAGAGATTTTCGATGTTGGCGAATAAAAATCAGGTATTCCAGAACTGCAATGATAAAATTGTGACGACAACACCTCGAAGCTCAACTCCCCGGGACACTGCCACAGCCCCTAAATGACAGGAGGCACCAAGAACAATGTTCTTGTCACAAAACCATCGGAACGATTCCAAGATACCTGCATGATCCTAAATTTTTTTAGTGAAATTTGAGAAGAAAAGAGTCAAAACTCTACGTTAGGATGCCTCACCAGAGCGATGAAGGGGCTGGGGAGTAAAAAGAATTCCTAACTCTCCGATATATAATTCCTAAATGACTCAAAACATTTTTCTAGACTCAACAACGCCAACGATTCGATCAAGCAGGGGGCTCCTAAGGTCGGGGAAGGCTCTGATACCAACTTGTAACGCCCTCGATGCGGCTATATCTCCCACGTGTCGAAGCACGACTTAGAGGCATAACCGCATTGAAAGCAATGTCGCAAGTGAGGTAATCTTCACACAACCCATGTAATACATAAGGGAAAGAGATACATAGTTGGCTTACAATTGCCACTTCATACAATTACATGAATAAAGCATTACATCATCCAAAAACAATCAAGGTCCGACTATGGAACCAAAATAAAAGAAGACTACCCCAAAAGCTACACAAATCCCCGATCGACCCCAACTAGGCTCCACTACTGATCGACTAGAACGAAACAACAGAAAGGATAAGATCTTCATGGAGCTCCTCCTTAAGCTTGGTTGTGTCACCTGCTCGGTAACATCGGCACCTACAAAGTGGTTTTGGAAGTATCTGTGAGTCACGGTGACTCAGCAATCTCACACCCTCGCGATCAAAACTATTTAAGCTTATAGGAAGGGTAAAAGTATGAGGTGGAGCTGCAGCAAGCGACTAGCATATTTGGTGGCTAACATACGCAAATGAGAGTGAGAAGAGAAGGCAAAGCACGGACGAGAAACTATGATCAAGAAGTGATCTTAGAACAACCTACGTCAAGCATAACTCCAACGTCATGTTCACTTCCCAGACCCCGCCGAGAAGAGACCATCACGGCTACACACGCGGTTGATGTATTTTAATTAAGATCAACTTCAGGTTTTCTATAACCGGACATTAACAAATTCCCATCTGCCCATAACTGCGGGCATGGCTTTCGAAAGTTCAATCCCTGCAGGGGTGTCCCAACTTAGCCCATCACAAGCTCTCACGGTCAACGAAGGATATTCCTTCTCCCAAGACATTCCGATCAGACTCGGCGTCCAGGTTACGAGACATTTCGACAATGGTAAAACAAGTCCAGCAACACCGCCCGAATGTGCCGACAAATCCCGATAGGAGCTGCACATATCTCGTTCTCAGGGCACACTCAGATGAGCAATCCAAACAACTAAAACTAGCCCTCGAGTTTCCCCGAGGTGGCGCTGCAAGGGGCTCTAGTTTGGACCAAAACTCATAGGAGCACTGGCTCAGGGAGGGGGGGTTAAAATAAAGATGACCCTTGAGTCTGCAGAACCAAAGGGAAAGAAAAGGCTAGGTGGCGAATGGTAAAACCAATGTTGGGCATTGCTGGAGGAGTTTTATTAAAGATGAACTGTCAAGGGGTTCCCATTATAACCCAACCGCGTAAGGAATGCAAAATTCGGGAACATAACACCGATATGACGGAAACTAGGGCGGCAAGAGTGGAACAAAACACCAGGCATAAGGCCGAGCCTTCCACCCTTTACCAAGTATATAGATGCATTAATTAAATAAGAGATATTGTGATATCCCCACATATAAACATGTTCCAACAAGGAACAACATGTCCATGTTCCAACAAGGAACAAACTCCAATCTTCACCTACAACTAACAACGCTATAAGAGGGGCTGAGCAAAGCGGTAACATAGCCAAACAACGGTTTGCTAGGACAAGGTGGGTTAGAGGCTTGGTTTAACAATATGGGAGGCATGATAAGCAAGTGGTAGGTATCGCAGCATAGGCATAGCAAAAGAGCGAGCAACTAGCAAGCAAAGATAGAAGTGATTTCGAGGGTATGGTCAACTTGCCTAAAATCCAGCAAGGAAGAAGAACGAGTCCACGAAGAAGACACACGGACGTAGACAAACGGGTCCTCACAAACGCGACGTTATCGGAACCAACCCGAAGAAGCAACACCGGAAAGAAGCACACAACATAGTAAACAACCAAAACACGAACATGGTATGATATGTGGGATGCGGTATGTGATGCATATGCATGATTTGGAAAGGAATGATTGAACCTGGCCTCAACATGGAAATCCAAGAGTGCCACTGGAAATGTGAGGTGATTTTGGTAGAAATCGATATAAAGATCACCGGAATCGGATGCACGGTTTGGAAATGGCAAGCAAAACAAATATGGCACCGGTCTGCGATAAGCAGCAAGTGACCAACTAAATGCATCAAGATAAATATGCTACAACACTCAAACATGACAACAAAATACATGGCAGGGATCCACTCATGAAGCTTGACAAAACATGAACACTGAGCTACGGCTAATTCACTCAATAACAGGTTCAAACAAGCATGGCAAAAGTGCAAATGATAACAGGTTTCAGACTTAGTGAAATTAACACAAGTCTGGAATTTATCATCAGGAAGCACACTTTAGAGCATGAAAACTAAAAGCTACAGGATCTTAACCTGGCAAAGCAAGGCATGGCATGAAGCTACTCAAAGCACTTAACAAAAGTCCCTTAGTGACCATGAGCCAAAAGGGATCAGAGAATACAATTGCAAGCATGTGAACATAGCAAAAACATAAACAGATTCAGACTTGGTGAAAAACTGGAGCATGCGAAACAGTTAACGAGTAGGCATGTTTATGAGCTCTATGCACTCACTACAAGGCATGGCATGACAAACTAAGCATACACCCATCAAGAAGACATGGCATAGAAGCTAGACATGGCAGGAACAACAACATAGCATGCACGGATCAATAGCAACAACCTCGGCAAAATCGCTAAACTTGTTAACAATCTGCCAGGAAAATTTTATAGCAAAAGTAGAGCTCGACTGACTCAAGCTAGGGTGCTCCATAAATGCAAACAAAGACATGGATGGATAGAGAACCACAATATTAACAAAACATCCTTACTGATCATCCTCAAAAGAGGCACGGATCACTAGGAAACAACATGAACATATGGCATAACAACGAAAGCAGGACAAGGACTTAGTGAAATTCTAAGTCCCTGAAATCAAGATTGACGATTACGCTACTTTGCAAGCTTGTGCTAGTCACCACAAATATCACAAAAATACATGGCATACACCCCTGTAAAGATGGCATGGCATATAACAAAACACATGTAGAGCTCACGACCATAGCATGCACACATTAATCATGGCAAAAATGACAAAAGGCTAATTGCTTAAACAGATCTGACATAATCATCACATAGCCCTCTTCCAATAGCATTTCGGGCATCAAGATGAGCTCAAATGAAAATGATGCAATGAGAGAAATGATGTACTCATCGAAACGAACATTTTGATATGCTACACGCACGAATCGGAGCTACGATGATGAAGTTATGATGCATTGAAAAGAGCAAAAATATTAGGGTTTGAGGGAAAAAGTGAACCGAGGAGGTTCCAGATCCAGATCGGGATCCGGCACTGTAGCAGGCGGCGTGCGTGAACCGAGGTTGACCGGAGCATGGAGATGGCCGGAGTAGGAGGGAGAGCTCGTCGGGGAAGGAAGCTCCGGTGGAGGCAGCGAGGCCGGACGACGGCGAGGGCGGAGCGGCGCGGTCGCCGGCGCGGAGGCGCGAGGCGAGGCGGTGCCGGCTAGGTGGTGGAGCCAGGGCGGCTCGGGCGGCGCTCGTCGGCGCGGCAGGGAGCGGGAGGCGGCGCGGGCAAGGTGCCAGGTGGCGGTGGTTGCGGGCTCGCGGGGGCCCGATCTGGGTCCCGCGGGCCGCGACGGTGGAGGGGGCTGAGGTGGCGACCTCTCGTTGGCTGAGTTAACGGAGGCGGTGATGTGTCGCCACAGGATTGGTGGAGGTGAGGTGGCCGGTGCGCACGGACATGTCCGGCGCGGCGGAAAGAATTGACCGGCGGAGCGGGGAGGAGTTTGTTACAGTTTGTACCACGAATTTCGGGAGGGGATCACATATATATAGGTAGAGGGAGTTAGGAGAGTCCAAATGGGGTGCGGTTTGCGGCCACGCGATCGTGATCGAACGACCGAGAGGATGGAGGAGGTTTAAGTGGGTTTTGGGCCACTTTGGAGGGGTGTTGGGCTGCAACACACACGAGGCCTTCTCGGTCCCTCGATTAACCGTTGGAGTATCAAACGAAGTCCAAATGGCACGAAACTTGACAGGCGGTCTACCGGTAGTAAACCAAGGCCGCATGACAAGTCTCGGTCCAATCTGAAAACGTTTGACACCCGCACACGAAAAGAGGTCGAAAGGGACAACGGGTGACATAGGAGCGCCAGATTGCAAAACGGACAACGGGGAAGAAGCTCAGATGCATGAGACGAACATGTATGCAAATGCAATGCACATAAAGACACGATATGAGATGCATGACATGCAAGCAATGACAAGGCAACAATAGCGAATAACTGGACGACACCTGGCACATCGGTCTCGAGGCGTTACAAAGACAGACACGGATGGTAATGTGACCATCTATAAGGCTCAGCTTGTCACTAATGGTTATGGAAAAGTTCAAGGGGTTGACTACAATGAGACTTTCTCACCTGTAGCGAAGCTAAAGTTTGTCCGAATCATGTTAGTAATTGTCGCATTCTATGATTATGAGATATGGCAAATGAATGTCAAAACGGCATTCCTTAATGGTTTCCTTAAGGAAGAATTGTATACGATGCAGCCAGAAGGTTTTGCCGATCCTAAGAATGCTGACAAGGTCTGCAAGCTCCAACGCTCAATCTATGGGCTGGTGCAAGCATCTCGGAATTGGAACATTCGATTTGATGAGATGATCAAAGCGTTTGGGTTTACACGGACTTATGGAGAAGCCTGTGTTTACAAGAGTTTTTCAATGAAGGACCTTGGAGAAGCTGCTTATATATTAGGCATCAAGATCTATAGAGATGGATCGAGACGCCTCATTGGTATTTCACAAAGCATGTACCTTGACAAGATATTGAAGAAGTTCAATATGGATCAGTCCAAGAAGGGGTTCTTGCCTGTGTTGCAAGGTCTGAGATTGAGCACGGATCAATGCCCGACCATGGTAGAAGATAGAGAAAAGATGAGTGTCATCCCCTATGCCTCGGCCATAGGGTCTATTATGTATGCCATGCTGTGTATCAGACCTGATGTAAACCTTGCCGTAAGTTTGGTAGGAAGGTACCAAAGTAATCCCGGAATGGAACACTGGACAGCGGTCAAGAATATCCTGAAGTACCTGAAAAGGACTAAGGATATGTTTCTCGTTTATGGAGGTGACGAAGAGCTCGTCGTAAAGGGTTAGGTCGATGCTAGCTTCGACATTGTCGGGTGGTAGGTGCGACATATGCCAACGGGTGGCTTATCATTGTGGGAGCCAGTAAGACGTCTCCGGTGCCTGGAAGCGGGATGAGGCGAAGACATGCACGTCGGCGAATCTTACCCAGCTTTGGGGCTCTCCGTGGAGATAACACCCCTACTGCTGCTCTGCAGGGTCTTCGCATGATCACTAGATGAACAAGTAACTACACGATGCTCCTTGAGCTATTTGGCGAGAGGAGGAAGAAGGGCTCTGCCTGCTCTCTTCTCCTCCCTATGTGGTGTTTAAAACTAGCAGGGATCAACCCTTTGCATGGGTGTCCCGGGGGGTTTATATAGGCCCACCCCCCGGGGATACAATGGTAATCCGGTTGGGTGCGGGGCCCAGCCGTCTGTGTCTACACTCGCCGGCTTCTGCGCCGGCTGCTGGGGCCCGCCGGCTGCTGGGTCCCGCCGGCTGCCGGCTCCTTGGTCGATAGGCAGGCCCCACTGTCTAGGGCCTTGTCGGCGGCTGGTTACTGTTGCTCAATCTTGGTGACGAAGGCTCCGCCGAGGTGGGCGTGGCTACAGTGCCGCCGTCCGGCGGGTGATCGCTGTAGCCTCACCGCGTCTTGTCTCCTTAATGGGGCGTCCCCTTCGAGGGGGTGGCAAACTGGCTGTGGAGAGCCGGCTCTGTCTTGGGCCGACTGGGGGAGGCCGGGCCGCCTTTGGGTGTCTCTCTGCCTGAAGGGGCCCACCGCCCGTGGGCCACTCTGGCGGCCCATCGTGGATGACATCAGGGTCATCGTGGCAACAGTGCCGCGCCGGACGGATCATGGCCACTCGTACGGCGCACTGTGCCAGGCGTGCTCTGGGATTCGAGGGTGGCAAGCTTTACTGTAGCCACGCCCCGTCACATCGCCGTTATGTGGGTGCAGGCTTCGAGGGTACGATCTTGACCGCTTTATGGGAGCCGGCTTCTTGGAGTCGGCCTTCTCGGAGCCGGCTTCTCGGAGCCGGCCCTCCCGCGACTTTTTTTCATGAAGGCTGAAGTCGGGCCGCCTTCTGATAGTCGGCCTGGGAAACAGTCGGCGAGGGGAAGGCGGCCCCATGTCTTCGATTGTTGAGGGTCGGATGGGCTCGTAATAATTTTTTCAGAAGGGCCAGGGGGAGCCGGCTTGGCTACCCATGGTTATTTCCTCCGACAGTAGTCCCCGAAGCTGACGAGCTTCGAAACTGACAAAGGGACGAGAAGCCCGGTCAGCTTCCTACCCTGAGGGGTCGGTTGTGCTTGTGCACGCCGTCTTCGGAAAGCCCCGTTTCTCGTAGGCTGGAGCGCGGTCGACCTGCGAGCTAACCGCAGGCCATCCCGCGGGCCACGTGGCAAGGAAATCCTGCCGGTGCACGCGCGCGACGGGACGCCGCCGCAGACCCGGGTCCGCCACTCCTAGGCCTTGGCCCGCGCGCGGATCTTCTGCAGCCCACGCGGACCGCTCGCCTTCCCGCGGCGATTTTATTACGTCTTCAGGGCGCAATAATCACGGGACGTGGGGGGAGTGGGCGCAGTTGATCCCCAAGTTCCCCCACGCCGCGCCTCCTCGGCTCCGCCGCGCCGGTCTATAGGTAGGGGGAGGAGAGGGAGCGGCAGAGGCTCGCACGCTCTCCCTCGCTCCGCCCCTCCTCGCCTTCCTTCTTCTTTCCGCCGCCGCTGCCACCCATTGCTGCGCCGTTCCGCCGTCGCATCATCTTGCTCCTCACCGCGTTGCTCCCATGGCGCTCTCAAGCTCGTGGGATGGCTCTAACGTCCATGAAGACCACGTCGAGTTCCTTCGCCGGACACGGTGCCTGCCGGGCGAGAACTTCGTGCGGGTTCGTCAAGCGCCAGCGAGGGAGATTTCGCCGGCACCGGAGGAGGGCGAGCGGGTGATCTTCCGCTCGCACTGCCTGCGCGGCTTCGGCCTCCCGGCGAGCGGATTCCTTCGAGCCTTCCTCGAATTCTACCACCTCCAGCCACATCACCTCTCGCCCAACGCGGTGATGCTGCTGTCGGCCTTCGTCACCCTATGCGAGGGCTTTCTCGGGGTCCTCCCCACGCTCGAGCTCTGGGGGGAATTCTTCCAGAGCAAGCTCGGCACCGTTGTCGCGGGCGTGCCCGCCCCCTGCGGAGCCTATATTGCCATGAGGCGGACGGGCGAGAACAACCCGTTCCCGCCCATCCCGCAGATCCAGTCGGTGAAACTCTGGCAGAAGTCTTACTTTTACGTGAAGAACGTCGCCCAGCAAGGCGACTACGTCAACCTGCCGGCTTATGTAGCCGGCCCGCCGGCTGGGAGGCGACCTTCGTGGAGCTACCGGGCCAGGTCGTTGTCTCAGGCCGGGAACTCAGCCGTCTCCCGGCTTCGGGTGATGATCTAGTCGGAGGGCCTGACCGGAGCCGACTTGGTGGCCGCCTTCGTGGAGCGCCGGGTACTTCCCCTCCAAGGCCGGCCTCACATGATTTGTCAGATGAGCGGCCGCTTCGACCCGTGCCGGCTGAGCACCAGGGAGATACCTCATGCAGAGGTGTCTTACCTGGTGAACTACATCTCCAACTGCAAGCTCGCCGAGGATTGGCGATATGGCAAGGAGCCGTATTCCCGCGCCAACCCTCCGCATGCCGTAAGTTTTTCCTTCCTTTCTTCCTTTGGTAGCCGGCCTCATGATAGCCGGCCTCTGATCAATCGGTTTGCCCTTAGCAGAACCCTCTTCTTCCGCCGACGACCGCGGCCGCAGGGGTAGAGCGCCAGCTCCTCCCCGATCGCACGGTGGACGACGCCGACGATCCGGACTTGGGAGCGGCCACCATGGAAGACGCCATCGTGGGGGAAAGCGATGAGGCCAGAGGCGCGGGGCTCGGGGTCGGCTTCGAGGACTGGCCTGACAATGTCGAGGTCGAAGTCGCCCCGCGCCGCCGGCCGGCGCTTGATCATCAAGGTGCGGGCTTGTCTGCTGCGCCGGCTGCCTGCGGCGGCGCGCAGAAGCGCCGGGCCGCGTCGATCCTCTTCGGCAGCCGGCCGAAGAAATCCAAGGCTCCCACGGCGGCGACCAAGCGGGATGAGGCGGCCGCGAAGGCGGCCCGCTTCTGCAAGGCGGTAAAACAACCGCAGGCGATCTCGGCGTAAGTCGTCGAATGCCTCGTATATATACGTTTTGTTATCCCTTTCGACCGAAACTCTTCTAAACCTTTCTTGGCTCGCCGGACAGGGCACCGCTTTTCCTTGAGCGGGGTCCCGACGACTCCGTAGTCGGGACGACTGGAGGGTCTTCAGCCTCCCGCCGTGTGGATCCCCGCGCTGACCTTAGGGAGGCCACGGAACGGAACACACGGGAGGCGCGGGAGGAGCGGGAGGCGGTGGAGCGAAGGACCGCCCAGGCGGCGAAGGAGCAGGCCGAGGCGGCAGCCAAGGCCCGGGCGGAGGCGGCAGCCGCGGAGACGGAGGCGGAGGCCTCGCACAACCGACCTCCGCTGCTCGTCGTTCCCCTTTGCGCCGTGGCCCCCGACATCCCAGTGCCCCCGTCGGAGGAGGTCGACCATGACCCGCCGGTGATGGAGAGGAGGGAGGGCTCCGTGATCTTCATGGAGGGGGCGCCGTAGGCAGCGCCGACTGGAGCGGGCCAAGGTGGCCAATCGGCTGCGGTGCCAGAGCAGCCGGTCGGGGGCGAGCCGGAGGCAGGGGCCGGCCTCGAGGTGTAGCCAGCATTGCGCCGGCGCGCAGGGGGTGGCGCCTCCGCGCCGGAACCGCACCAAGCTGCGGGCGCCGGCCAGGCGGCGGAGGCCCTGGAGGCGGCCAGCACCAGCGCGTCTGAGTGGACCCCCAGCGGGGGGACGGGCGAGCTGAACGTGGCGGCCCAGGAGGTCCGGAGCCGGCTTCAAGCTCAGGCCTCCTCGCTGCAGCGATACACCCAAGAGTTCCTTGCGACGCGGGCCATCATCCGGGTGAGTCTTCTGTCCTGGGTTGTTTTGTTCTTTGATTTCTTCCGTGGGGGCGCGTCAGCGCACCCACTGGGTGTAGTCCCCGAGATTCGGGCTGACTGCTGAGCAGTCGGGTCGGATCTTCCTTGACGACTATCTTATTCTCGCCTCCTATCTGATTTTCCAGGAGTATCATAACCTCCGCGCTGCCGCCTTCAACTCCCAGGCTCAGGAGCTGGGTCGGAGAACCGAGGATCTGATCAGCAGCCGGAGTGCGTGCTTTGTTTCGTTCATCTCCTATGGGGGCGCGTTAGTGCACCCACTGGGTGTAGTCCCTGAGATTCGGGCCGACTGCTGAGCAGCCGGGTCGGATCTTCCTTGACGACTTCTTCCTTATTAATTTTTTCCTGTCTTCATGCTTGCAGGAGCCAATGCCGACTTGAGGGAGCAGCTCAGCGGGGCCCAGGCCGCCCTTCGCGCCAAGGAAGCCGAGTACAGCGCCTAGGTCCTGGAGCATGACCGCCTGGCCAAGAAGTTGGCCGACCAGGAGGAGAGCCACAAGGCGGCTCTGAAGGAAGCTCAGGACAGCGAGAACGCCCTGAGGGCCGAGTTCGAGACCGAAGCGGCGGGCTGGGCTGAGGCGAAGCAGGCATTGAGCGAGGGCTTCGGTCGTATCGAGGATCTGATCGATGGTAAGCCACCTTCTTCACTCCTTGCTTGCCCCTTGATCCCTGATTTGTATTCTGACTTGTGCTGCTTTTTGTTCTCCGTGCAGACTACTTTCCCGGCTACTCCGTCTTCACCGCCCAAACCATCGAGGCCCACCGTGAGGCGCGCCGGCAGGCGGGGGCTGAAATCGCGCCGGGCGCGGGCCAGACGCTCGAGGAGCAACTCTTGGCGGTCCAAGCCCGGCTGCAGCCGGCTCACCGTATGCTCCGCCGCCTCCAGCGCCGGGGCGCAGGTGTTGGTCGCCCTCTGGCCAAGCGAGACGATTCCCTGCACCCCGAGTCGGACTGCCGACTGGCTGGAGGTTGCGGTTGGCCGCTTCGAGGCCTGGAAGGCATCGGCAGCCCGGCTTGGAGCTGGGTGGGCGCTGGAGTTCGTCCGAGCCTGGTATCCGGGGCTGAACCTGGACCAACTGCGCACCTGGCGGCTGGAGGCCGACGAAGAGCTGGAGGAGGTGCGGCCGGCTATCGCTCAGCGCACCTCGACGATCGCCGAGCGCATTGATATCAGCGTCTTCGCTCCTGAAATTAATGACAACAGCGTTGCCCAGCCGAAGGAGTGGTTCGGGCTGAACCCGGCAGCGGGTGAGGACTCGGCAGAGGAGATCGCCTCCAGCGATGAAGGCGAAGACGACGAAGGAGAGGAGGACGAAGACGTTGAGCCGGCCGGTGAAGCGGCCAGCCAGCCTCAGCCCGATCGTGCCTCCAGCAACAAGGCGCGTGCTAGCGCGCCCTCTGCGGGAGGCGGTGATCATGCCGAGGTTCGCCAGCCGGCCACTCCTCCAGCCGGCACTGCCATCTCCACCGACCTGCCCGACTCGCCAGTCGCTCCCTTGGCTTAATCTGCCATCCTTGTTTTTTCCTGCTTGTGGCCTTTTGAAATTTTTTATTAAACTTGCCCAGTTCCACCCACTGAGGGTGTATTCAAACTATGCTGAATGCTGGCCTTTTGAAGGTCTTTTATGTAAATATTATTGTGTGCGTGTTTGGCTTCCGTTTACGTATGCTTTTTGTCCTTAGGTTGTTTCCTTTGCCGCCTTCCCCTTTGGGGAGGTAATACTCGAGCTTTTTTAGACTGAAGTGAGGTGAATGGAAGCCGGCCGGCCGGCTACTCTGGTAGTCGGTCGGTGGTGGGAGAAAAACCGGCTTTTGTTATATTAGTCGGTTAGTCCCTAGCCGTTTTTCGTGTGGGCATCCTTTCCTGCCTTTAACTGTTGCCAGCCGGACAGCCGGTTCTTCGAACTGCGACTTTTGGCAAGAGAAGGCTTGGGTGCCGGCACACTACTTGTCTGACCGCGGGTAGGACTTCTAATATAACGCAAGGCGGCCAGTCCTCGGGCCGACTAGTCGAACCCGGTGCCGGATGAAAAAAGTAAATGAAATGACAAAGTCATAAGCATGATACTCTTCATTCATAGATAAAAGATGGCAGTCCCCGAGCTCTCCTCGGGGGGCCTATTGTCTCGTACTTAATACAAAAGTTAGCGTGATACATACTGTATTTCAACTGTAAAATCTTCGGAGGAGGTTGGCGTTCCATGGTTGTTCCAAATCCTTGCCGAAGTCGTCTCTCTTTCGTGCCTTCGGCTTCTGCACGTCGATTAGGTAGTAAGAGTCGTTGCCTAAAGCTCTGCTGATGACGAAGGGGCCCTCCCAAGGGGCCGAGAGCTTGTGCTGGCCGGCTGTTCGCTGGATCAGCCGGAGCACAAGATCGCCCTCTTGGAATGATCTTGGCCTGACCTTCCGGCTGTGGTAGCGGTGCAGGCCCTGCTGATAGATGGCGGACCGGCTGAGGGCTAACAGCCGGCCCTCTTCCAGCAGGTCGACGCCGTCTTATCGTGCTTCCCTAGCTTCCGCCTCTGTGTACATGGTTACCCGAGGTGAATCGAACTCGATGTCGGTCGGGATGACCGCCTCGGCACCATACACAAGGAAGAAAGGAGTGAAGCTGGTTGACTTGTTTGGGGTAGTGCGCAGACTCCAGAGGATGGCCGGCAGCTCATCGAGCCAACAGCCGGCTGAACGCTCCAGTGGTACGACCAGTCGGGGCTTGATGCCGGAAAGGATGAGGCCGTTGGTTCGCTCGACTTGGCCGTTTGACTACGGGTGGGCAACGAAAGCTAAGTCCAGCCGGATGCCTTGCGTCGCGCAGAAACGTGCCAAGGCTCCCTTGGCGAAATTCGTGCCATTGTCGGTGATGATGCTGTGTGGCACACCGTACCGAGTTGTTATGTCTGCGATGAATGTCACAGCAGTCGGCCCATTCAGCTTCTTGATCGGCTTTGCCTCAATCCATTTGGTGAATTTTTCCATAGCGACAAGCAGATGTGTCATGCCGCCGCGCGCCGTCATGAATGGGCCCACCATGTCCAGTCCCCAAACGGCGAAGGGCCAAGTGAGGGGAATGGTCTTGAGTGCTGAAGCCGGCATGTGTTGCTTGGAGCTGAAAAGTTGGCACCCTTTGCAATGTTTAACTAACTCCTTGGTGTCATCCAAAGCAGTCGGCCAAAAGAAACCATGGCAGAAGGCTTTGGCGACGAGTGATCTTGAGGCCGCATGGTGGCCGCATTCTCCTTGGTGGATATCTCTAAGGATTGCGATGCCCTTCTCTTGCTCGACGCATCGCTGGAGGACTCTAGTGACACTGCGCTTGACGAGCTCTCTGTTGACGATTGTGTATGCTCCGGCTCGGCGTTGGACTTGTCTTGCCTCTGTTTCGTCAGTCGGCAGATCTTGGTTTATTAGGAAGTTGAGGATGGACTGAGCCCATAATGGAGCTACAACTTCTTCTATTGCCAACATGGCTACTACGACCAGGGCGGGCGGGCTGGGTGGTGAAACACTGGAGTCGGCCGCCGCCTGTTGTGTTGGAGCAGTCCCCGGGCCGACTACCGCAGTCCCCGAGCCGGGTGTGGCAGTCCCTGGGTCGGGCGTAACTACGGAAGTCCTCGAGGCGCCTACTAACGTCCCTGGGCCGACTATCGAAGTCCCCGGGTCACCTGCTTGGTTCTTCGAGCCGGACCCGGCCGCGTCGGGGTCAGGCGGCACGAAGATGGAATCAGACTCTAGAGACGGCTTGATAGACGGCTTGAGGAGGCGTTGCAAAGAGACACCGGTAGGTATTGCCTGCCGAGTGGAGCCTATTCGAGCTAGGGTATCAACTGGCTCGTTGTCGGCTCTTGGTACGTGGAGGAATTCGCATCCTTCAAAGTACCCGCTGATCTGTTGAACGAGGAAGCGGTAGCTTGCCATATTTGTGTCCTTGGCGTCCCAGTCGCCGGATGATTGCTGGACCACCAAGTCCGAGTCGCCATAACATAGGATCCGGCGAATGCCGAGCTCTTTGGCAAGCCGGAGCCCGTGTATGAGTGCCTCGTTCTCGGCCACATAGTTGGAGGCGGCAAATTGAATTTGCAGCGTGTATCTGAGCTTGTCGCCTTTGGGAGAGGTGAGGACGATGCCGGCTCCCAAGCCGGTGCGCGTCTTGGACCCATCGAAGTGCATGCGCCAATGAGTGGAGTCGGGAGCCGGCGGTAGGTACTGGGTCTCGGCCCAGTCGACGAGGAAGTCGGCCAATGCTTGGGACTTGATGGCGGTGCGAGGCTGGTAGAAGATCGTGTAAGGGGCTAGCTCGATGGCCAATTTCGTCACCCGGCCGGATGCATCCCGGCTGCCTATGATCTCGGCAAGCGGGGCAGTGCATACGACCGTGATGGGATGCTCTTGGAAGTAGGGCTTCAGCTTCTTGGGGGCGAAGTACACGCCATAGCACATCTTCTGGTAGTGCGGGTAGTTCTGCTTCGAGGTAGACAGTACCTCGCTCAAATAGTACACCGGCCTCTGGATCGGCTGGGCTCGGCCCTCTTCTGGGCGTTGGACTACGATGACGGTGCTGACCACCCGGCTGGTTGCGGCAATGTAGAGGAGCATGGGCTCTTTCTCAGTCGGCGCCGCCAGGACCGGCGGTGTGGCCAGCATCTTCTTCAGCTCGTGAAAAGCTTGGTCAGCTTGGTCATTCCACTCGAAGTGAGTGGTCTTCTTCATGAGGCGGTAGAGGGGGAGAGCTTTCTCTCCGAGCCGGCTGATGAAGCGGTTCAGGGAGGCCAAGCATCCGGTAAACTTCTGGATGTCTCGAAGTTTGGTGGGAACCGCCATTCTCTCAATGGCCTTGATTTTCACCGGGTTGCATTCGATGCCGCGTTCGGAGACCAGGAAGCCTAGGAGCTGGCCGGCTGGCACTCCGAACACGCATTTCTCGGGGTTGAGCTTGATTTGGAACCGGCGTAGGTTCTCAAATGTTTCCTTGAGGTCTTCCAGCAAGGTGCCGCGCTTCTCCATCTTCACCACAATGTCGTCTACGTAGACGTGGGCATTTCTGCCGAGCTGCTTGAGGAGGCACTTCTGCATGCAACGCTGAAAAGTGGCACCGGCATTTCTCAAGCCGAATGTCATAGTCAGGTAGCAGAAGGCTCCAAATGGCGTGATGAAGGCGGTGTTCAGGCGGTCAGCCGGATCTAACTTTATCTGGTGGTATCCTGAGTAAGCATCCAAGAAACTCAACAGCTCGCATCCGGCCGTGGAGTCTATCACTTGGTCAATCCTCGGCAGGGCAAAGGGATCTTTGGGGCAGGCCTTGTTGAGGCTCGTGTAGTCTATGCACATGCGCCACTTATTGTTCTTCTTTAATACGAGGACCGGGTTGGCAAGCCACTCTGGAAAGAAAACTTCCATAATGAAGCCGGGCTGTCTCCTCTCCCACAATCCTTCTTTTCTCCTCCGACAGTCGGCGGAGGGGTTGTTTGACTGGTTTTGCGTCTTCTCGGACGTGTAGTTTGTGCTCGGCGAATTCCTTCAGAACACCCGGCATGTCCTTGGGGGACCGTGCAAAGATGTCCCGATTCTCACGGAGGAAATCGGCGAGCTCGCCTTCCTATTTGCTGTTTAGGTTTGCCCCGATGACAGCAAACCTCTCTGGGTGCTCGGGGTCAAGAGGTATCTTCTTCGTCTCCTTGGCCGGCTGGAAAGATCCTTGGGCATCATACTCCTTGGGATCGGGGGTCAGGGCTGACTGTTTGCCGGCCATGGCCACGACTCGATCCAACATCTTCTTCTCTCCGGCAATCACAAGGGACTCGGCCAGCCGGCTGCTGGCTGCCGCGCACTCGAAAGACTTCTTGTAATCGCTGGCTATGGTGATGACGCCCTTGGTGCTCGGCATCTTCATCTTGAGGTATGCATAGTGGGGAACCGCCATGAACCTGGCCAAGGCAGGTCGGCCAAGCAATGCATGGTAGGGGCTCTCTAGGTCCACCACTTCAAACCAGATCGCTTCCCGGCGGAAATGCTCCTTGTCCCCGAAGAGTACATCAATCTTGATCTTGCCAATTGGGGCGCAGGACAGGTCGGGTACGATGCCATGGAACACTATCCGAGTAGGCATGAGTTGCTTCGTCTTGACGTTCAGCTTCTCCAGGGTGTCACGGTATAAGATGTTGATGCTGCTCCCGCCGTCTATCAACACGCGGGAGAAACGGGCGGCGCGTCTGTCCGTTGCAAGGGTGGCATCCAGGACCAACGCATAAGAGCCGGGAGATGGCATCACCTCTGGGTGGTCGGCCCGGCTCCAGCTGATAGGTTTTTTTGACCAGTGCATGTGCTCGGCGGGGTTGGCAGCGACCATGCTGACTTCCTGGTGCTCTCGGCGTTTGCTGCGCCGGTCTTCGGGCTGGCTTGTAAAGACGACATAGGCAGCATGCTCGTCGGGGAACTCATCATGCACGGCTCCGACTACGGGCCGAACGGTCGGCGACTGCGGGGCCGGAGGCGGTGGACCGGCAGGTGGAGGCGGCGCGAGCCCTTCGCCTTTGGAGATTCGGGTGAGCCAATGGCACTTCCGGGTTGTGTGGTTGGACAGCTTCGCGCCGCTATGGAACTTGCACGGGGCGTCGAGAGTTTGCTCGTAGGAGAAGGCTGGCTGCCAAGCCGGCCTGTCGCCCTTGGATTTCTTAGGCGCGGGCCGCCCTTCGGGCTGCTCGTCTTCGACTGTGGCCACCTGCCGACTGGCGAGAGGCGGCGCATGGCCCTTGCGCTTGTGGTCATTCGGGTGTGGGCGTCGGCCGGAATCCCCAGCTGGCGTCTTGGGCGCTGGGTTGAGTACCTTCCCGGACGCGTCTACTCGGAGCTCGGTCTTCATTGAGGAGTCGGCGGTGGCGTACTTGTCCGCTATGTCCAGAAGCTCGTCGAGGGTAGTCGGCTCATCGCAGAGAAGCTTGTGCTTGAGGAGGGTGCCTTCTCGGCACCCGACTGTGAAGTATTCTATGGCTTGCACCTCGTGCACCCCTTCACAAGAGTTGCGGAGCTCAGCCCAACGTGTGAGGTAATCGCGAGAAGACTCGGCGGGGCCTTGTACGCACAAGGAGAGCTGTCTGGGCTTGGGAGCCCGCTTGTAGGTGCTGGTGAAGTTGCGGACGAAAGCTTCTGTGAAATCTAGCCAGCTGTTGATGCTGGATGGCTTGAGGCTGTTGAGCCAGGTCCGCGCCGTGCCTTGCAGCATGAGGGGCACGTACTTCACGGCAACGCGCCTGTTGCCATTGGCTATGCTAACCGCCGTGGAGTAGTCGATCAACCAATCTTCCGGCTTCACGGATCCATTGTACTTGGGCGTGTCTCTTGGGAGCGAGAACCCTTTGGGGAAGGGCTCGTCGCGGATGCGGGGGCCAAAGCAAGGCGGGCCGAGATCGTCTTCTTCTTCCAGCGCCAGGGATCGCGCCAGGCGGTCGATCCGATGGCGGGCGTCGTTCTCGCCGACTCCTTCGCGGCGACCTAGCCGGCCGCTGAGAGTCGGATGCGCAACAGGCGGCGGGATGGGATATCTCTCTCCACGGGGCCTAGGCGGAGGCGGGTTGCCCCGCCACTCCACGGCCCGGGGGTGGCCTTCTGCGTCTCGCTCGATGGAGATTCGGGTTTGGCTTCGGCTGGCAGCCGGCTCTTTCTCGCGCCGCCCGCGGCTTCTACCCGTAGTCGGCGTCCGGGACGTCACGCCGTGATCTCGGCTCGGGGGAGGGCTTTCCGCGCGGGCGTCGGCTTCGTGCCGCTGCGTGGCTGCATCGATTAGCTGCTGGATGCGTCGGGTCATGTGGGGGAGTTCTTCGGCCCCCAGTCCGTCTAGCTCGTCTACGGCCGCCTGGGCGGCGCGCAAGTTCTTGAGTGGAGTGGCGTAGACTGGGCGATCGACTCCTAACGTGTCGGCGATGACAGCGCCGTGCTGTCTGACAACGCTGACCCGGCTGGGCCCGCCTGGGGGCGGCATGCCAAAGGCGGCGCGGTCGGCTTCGCGTCGGTGAGCCTCAGCGAGGCGTCTCATGGAAACCAACTTCCGGCCCTCCACGAGGAGGGCGAGGCGGCGAGCCTCCAGTGCTTCAACGTCGGCATCGGCCGGGAGGTGGATGGACAAGTTATGGACCACCGCGTGCGGGGCGTCGTGGGCGCTCTCGTCAGCAGCGCCGCCGTGGCCGATGACCATCACCTCGGTGGTGACAGCGTCGCAGCCATCGGCCCGGGGAAGCGGGTCGTTGTAGATCGTGACGTCGGTGGGTAAGGTGTCGAGTGAGGCCGTGTCGGAGTCGACAGGCATCGGGTCGGTGGAGCCAACTGACTCCAAATCCACAGCAGGCTCGCCGGAGACATGGAGCTGGCCGAGGAGGTTGACGAGGTGGTCGGTGCCCGCGTCGGAGGTGAGCTCGTCGGAGATGAGGGTATTGTCGAGGAGATCGGCGAAGCCGCTCGCTGCGCAGATGCTGGTGACGCCTTGCAGCGCGTCGTGGCAAGCGCCATCGGGCGTGCCGGGCTGGCTACGCTCGCGGGGGAGGAAGAAGGTTCCCGTCTAGAACAGGTCTCCGGACGACGGTGCACCTGGCCCCACGGTGCGCGCCAAATGTCGGGTGGTAGGTGCGACATATGCCAACGGGTGGCTTATCATTGTGGGAGCCAGTAAGACGTCGCCGGTGCCTGGAAGCGGGATGAGGCGAAGACATGCACGCCGGCGAATCTTACCCAGCTTCGGGGCTCTCCGTGGAGATAACACCCCTACTGCTGCTCTGCGGGGTCTCCACATGATCACTAGATGAACAAGTAGCTACACGATGCTCCTTAAGCTATTTGGCGAGAGGAGGAAGAAGGGCTCTGCCCGCTCTCTTCTCCTCCCTATGTGGTGTTTAAAACTAGCTGGGATCAACCCTTTGCATGGGTGTCCCGGGGGGTTTATATAGGCCCACCCCCCGAGGATACAATGGTAATCCGGCTGGGTGCAGGGCCCAGCCGTCTGTGTCTACACTCTTCGGCTTCTACACCGGCTGCTGGGGCCCGCCGGCTGCCGGCTCCTTGGTCGACAGGCAGGCCCCACTGTCCAGGGCCTTGTTGGCGGCTGGTTACTGTTGCTCAATCCTGGTGATGAAGGCTTTGCCGAGGTGGGCGTGGCTACAGTGCCGCCGTCCGGCGGGTGATCGATGTAGCCTCACCGCGTCTTGTCTCATTAATGGGGCGTCCCCTTCGAGGGGGTGGCAAACCGGCTGTGGAGAGCCGGCTCTGTCTTGGGCTGACTGGGGAAGGCCGGGCCGCCTTCGGGTGTCTCTCTGCCTGAAGGGGCCCACCGCCCGTGGGCCACTCTGGCGGCCCGTCGTGGATGACATCAGGGTCATTGTGGCAACAGTGCTGCGCCGGACGGGTCATGGCCACCCGTACGGCGCACTGTGCCAGGCATGCTCCGGGATTCAGGGGTGGCAAGCTTTACTGTAGCCACGCCCCGTCACATCGCCGTTATGTGGGTGCAGACTTCGAGGGTACGATCTTGACCGCTTTATGGGAGCCGGCTTCTTGGAGTCGGCCTTCTCGGAGCCAGCTCCTCGGAGCCGGCCCTCCCGCGACTTTTTTTCATGAAGGCTGAAGTCGGGCCGCCTTCTGATAGTCGGCCTGGGAAACAGCCGGCGAGGGGAAGGCGGCCCCATGTCTTGGATTCTTGAGGGCCGGATGGGCTCGTAATAATTTTTTCAGAAGGGCCAGGGGGAGCCGGCTTGGCTACCCATGGTTATTTCCTCCGACAGACACAGATCTGGATGACTCCAAGTCACAAACCGGATACATGTATATTTTGAATGGTGGGGCAGTCAGCTGGTGCAATTGCAAGCAAAGCGTCGTGGCGGGATCTACATGTGAAGCGGAGAACATGGGAGCCTCGGAGGAAGCACATGAAGCAATCTGGATGAAGGAGTTCATTACCAACCTAGGAGTTATTCCCAATGCTTCAGGGCCGATGACTCTCTTCTATGACAACACTGGAGCCATTGCCCTTGCCAAGGAGCCCACACAAGAAGACCAGGCATATCAAGCATCGATTCAACTCCATTCGTGAAAATGTTCAAGATGGAGACATAGAGATTTGTAAAGTGCATATGGACCTGAATGTCGCAGATCCGTTGACTAAACCTCTTCCACGAGCAAAACATGATCGACACCAGAACTCTATGGGTGTTCGATTCATCACAATGTAACTAGAATATTGACTCTAGTGCAAGTGGGAGACTGTTGGAAATATGCCCTAGAGGCAATAATAAAATGGTTATTATTATATTTCCTTGTTCATGATAATTCTCTATTGTTCATGCTATAATTGTGTTATCCGGAAATCGTAATACATGTGTGAATACATAGACCACAACATGTCCCTAGTGAGCCTCTAGTTGACTATCTCGTTGATCAATAGATGGTTACGGTTTCCTCACCATGGACATTGGATGTCATTGATAATGAGATCACATCATTAGGAGAATGATGTGATGGACAAGACCCAATCCTAAGCATAGCACAAGATCGTGTAGTTCGTCTACTAAATCTTTTCTAATGTCAAGTATCTTTTCCTTAGACCATGAGATTGTGCAACTCCCGGATACCGTAGGAATGCTTTGGGTGTACCAAACATCACAACGTAACTGGGTGGCTATAAAGGTGCACTACGTGTATCTCCAAAAGTATCTGTTGGGTTGGCACGAATCGAGACTAGGATTTGTCACTCCGTATGACGGAGAGGTATCTCTGGGCCCACTCGGTAAGACATCATCATAATGAGCTCAATGTGACTAAGGGGTTGGTCACGGGATGATGTGTTACGGACCGAGTAAAGAGACTTGCCGTAACGAGATTGAACAAGGTATCGGTATACCAACAATCGAATCTCGGGCAAGTGATATACCGGTAGACAAAGGGAATCGTATACGAGATTGATTGAATCCTTGACATCGTGGTTCATATGATGAGATCATCGTGGAACATGTGGGAGCCAACATGGGTATCCAGATCCCGCTATTGGTTATTGGCCGGAGAGATGTCTCGGTCATGTCTACATGATTCCCAAACCCGTAGGGTCTACACACTTAAGGTTCGATGACGCTAGGGTTATAGGGAAAGTTTGTATGTGGTTACCAAATGTTGTTCGGAGTCCCGGATGTGATCCCGAACATAACGAGGAGTTCCGGAATGGTCCGGAGACAAAGATTTATATATGGGAAGTCCTTATTCGGTCGCCGGAAGCGTTCGGGGGTTTATCGGTATTATACCGGGACCACCGAAAGGGTTCAGGGGGTCCACCGGGAGGGTCCACCTGCCCTGGAGGGCCCTATGGGCTGAATATGGAGGGGGGACCAGCCCCTAGGTGGGCTGGGCACCAAACCCCTAGGGCCCATGCGCCTAGGGTTTTGGGGAACCTTAAAGGGGGCGCCCCCCTTGGCTTGGGGGGCAAGCCTCCCCCCTTGGCCGCCCCCCTCTAGATCCATATGGAGGGGGCCGGCCCCCCTCTCCCTTGCCCCTATAAATAGAGGGGAGGTGGGAGGGTAGCCGCACCACATCCAAGGTGCAGCCCTCCCCTCCCCAACACCTCCTCCTCCTCCTGCGACGCTTGGCGAAGCCCTGCCGGAGTACCACGCTGCTCCAACACCACCACGCCGTCGTGCTGCTGCTGGACGGAGTCTTCCCCAACCTCTCCCTCTCTCCTTGCTGGATCAAGGCGTGGGAGACGTCATCGGGCTGCACATGTGTTGAACGCGGAGGCGCCGTTGTTCGGCGCTTGGACCGGAATCAACCGTGATCTGAATCGCCACGAGTACGACTCCCTCATCCGCGTTCTTGTAACACTTCCGTGTCACGATCTTCAAGGGTATGAAGATGCACTCCCCTCTCTCCCTCGTTGCTAGTTTCTCCTTAGATTGATCTTGGTGATGCGTAGAAAATTTAAAATTTCTACAACGATCCCCATCAAAATCGTGGGCGTTTATTGGCAAAAATCTATGTAAAAACGAAGTGTGTGGAATGACTTCAATCATAAGTTTACCCATGGGTGATGAGGTCAAAGTTACACAGAAGGGTGGTGATGGACACTTGAGTGCGATAAGTAATTCTGCGCTCTACAGTGCACACGGTGGAAGAAACCTACTGTGTGCAATAATGTTGAAGATCACAGTCGAGTTAGCTATAGAAACCATGTGCTATGAGATCGACAAGGTAAACTGATTCTAGAATGGTTAATAAAATCTAAGACCATTGCATATTAAGGTCAAAATAGTGTTAACAATATACAAGTCTCATATGATGCCATTTCAACGATTGTACCACAAAAGCTCGAAATGTTACAAGATTCAAATTCCAGAGTTATATGGCTCAAATTTGAAGGTTACAAGGTTCAAACTGATATTAGAAATGAAATTTAGCTCATCAGCTGCAAACGCTCCCGCTGATCCGCTTAACATGGATATCAGAGAGGTTCAAACTAATATCACCACTTCTAAGTCTGGTTTCGAAACCTCACAATTTTTGCAGAGGGGTCAGCCACTGAGAAGTCATGTATGGGGTTGACACGATGACTTCCGATTACTCTGTCATCTCTCCAAAATTAGATTCAGCATTTTTGGAGCCTACTCCATTTTGCCGCAGGCGCCGGCGCTGATCGACAAACCAATCATTTTTGCGAAATAAATGTAGGGCAAACCTCATTTCCTTCAGCACCCTTGCTCTGAGAACAAAGAACTTGGCGAATGTAATCTCCGGTAAGGTCCCTTGGTAGGAGTTCAAAGTAATTTCTGAGAGATCCAGATCTAGGCATTCGACGTGATTGTTATATTGTATCACATTATCCACCACTGGGCCTAATCTTATCTGCAAAAGAAGAAAATGTGTTAGTGCCTACATGCAGTTTTGAACATAACTACATGCCTATATGGATTGCAAGATTTGTAAAATGCACTAACATACCATCTTCAATCTGACATGATTAACATGGGCATTTGATTACATTCTAGAAAAATATAGCCTTCTTCACAAGAGGTTGGAGTGGATGAAAAGTTCCCTAAGAAAACTTGAAATCCCTTATGGTTAACATTTAACATGGAAGAAACATCACCTCAATATATAGCTTCTCCAAGCACGGAAAGCATCTCAGGAGACTGACAGCTTGCTCCAGGTTGGGGCTGATAGATTCTAGTGCCAAGACCTTCATTATGCGCAGTTTCGGGGTCAAGCTTGTTGGAATCATTTTCTAAATGACAAACGAACAAACATCTTCAAAATTAGAAATAATGTTAATTTTCAGAAGGAGAGGTAGAAGGGGGGCGTTGTACCTGAACAGGTGTGTATCCAATAAGAAGTTCGGAGTATTTGTGAGACGAGTAGCCCACCACTGTCAAATTCGGCACATAAATGACATTGATTCTTGTTGGACCTTCTTGATCAACTACAAGTAATCTCTCAAGTGCAGGTGTGTCCTCAATGACCATACCATGGTACACATCTTGTGATGTCTTCCTGCCGCACCAGCAACACACATAAATAGTCCGGAGAGTCATGGATGTGATGTGGAAGGTACTAAACCCATTGATCGCCTGAAGACAAAGGTACTCGAGTGTAGTACAGCCACGGAGCAGGCGCTCCATGTCACTGTTTGAGAGGCATACGACGACGAGCTCGAGGTGCTTCAGTCATGGTAGAATAAGAGCGGGCGCGTCATTAAGGGGGGGAATCGCAGTTCCTGAACTTGGCGACGCGCAGCGTGGGCACGAGGCGGAGTGCGGACGTTGGCAGTGACCGGATATGCCCATCATCAAAAGTGAGCTCCTCGAGCTGATCTAGAGCGTGGGATCGGAACCAGTCATCAAGCTTGGCTCGGTCCTTGTCGTTGGAATGAAACTTGCCCATTCTAAGGCCTTTGGTTGGGCCAAGGTGACTGTCGAGGATCTTGGAGAACGCATGCAAGCTTTTGCGATAGCCATGGTAGAGCTCGTGGGTGTCGATGAGGTCAAGAGGGTTGGAGTTCCATAGGGGCGCCACCACCGCGAAAGGACGGTTGTCCGCGCCCCATATTTGATTGGGAGGAGGGACATGATGACTCTCAACATATCATCAGGGAGGCTGCTGATGAAGTCTAGGCCTGCTGGAGTCGCTTGTGGTTCTAGCTCGCCCCGCCTCCGCTTGTTGGCAGCTCCGTTCTCCACCTCCGGAGTCTCCTTGTCAGCCGCACTTTCTGATAGAAATGGGAGTACAGGGAATATTTAGTTAAAACAGGGCAATAGAAAAGTGTATTGGTAACTAGAAGTTATTAGGTAGGAATATAGTAAGAAAAGGGAATAATAATTGGTTGCTTAAATACTACACAATTCATTTGACATTGCTGGGTAAGTCAACATGCAGATAGTTGAAAAGAAAACTTACTTTGAACAAAGTCTGGACGGATGATTTTGTCGGGGAAGTTAGCATATATATCATGACCATGCCCTTTTATGTGCAGTGCAATTTTAGTGCCAGCTTTCAGTACATCAAACTTTGCAATTTCTTTCCAAAAGCCAGTGCCAAAATAGGAGTCACCACGTTCATCAAGTCTTACAGTACCAATGATTGTAAATCCATGGTTTGTGTGCAGTATGACATCCGTGGAGCCTTCATCTATGTAAAGGGAAAATTGTGCACTACATAATTTGTTGCATAGCAAGGGATGTTCTGCAGAAAATGGTAGGATTGTTAAAGAAAATATGCTAACATGCAAATATGGGCCCAAATTGAAAGAACTGTACAACAGTTGAAATCGAAAGACAAAAATCTATAATTAAACAGATAAGGTAAACATGATGTCATGGAAATATGAGAGTAATCGAAAGAACAATACATCATTAATTTGCCTAATATATAAAGAAGAGGGGGGGAATCCCCTTTGATGATATGGTGCATGTGGCACCTTTTATCCAAATGTAGCAATATTTAGAATATGTTCAGGAAAGTAGGCCATGCCAACCGATTTAGGGTGAGATTGAACATACTGCGCGCGTCCTCAAGTTATCTGGTACAGTGAGATGGAATCTCTGGCAGAGTTCGCAAAGTCCTGAAGTGTCGGCCCACTTTACATTATATGAATGAAAGAAAACCCTCAAATCAGCTCAAATAAAAATGAATTCACGGTGATTTCCGTAGGGTGATTAAAGGAGGCAGATGAACAAGGATAAGAGATGAGATGACATCTTGTTAAATTAGTTACCTTGTCATACATGAGAAAGAACCCTCAGTATGGCCAATTCCCCAACCGAGCGGAGCTGGGTCGACCGCGAGCAGCGTCCAGAAAGTCGATGGCGATAGGCGGCGACAAGCGGAAGTGGCGAAATGTGATGGGCTTTGCTGGAAGCCTGGCGGCGGCGGCGAGCTAAGTGTTTACCGCCGTGATAGGCGGTCCATGGTATAGATGTGGAGGAGCTTGTGCAGGTGTGAATGGGAAACGTACCGGAGGGGCCGAGGGGGTGGCGGGCGGGGTGAGGGTTTTTGTGACGTGGGGATGGTGAGGGTTTTCTTTTTTCTTTTTTGAATTGGGTGGTGAGGGCTTTCTGTCCCACAAAGAATTTTGTGGGCGACGGTTTTCTAGAGCGAACCGTGTGTGATTGACGCAGCAGGCAAAATGAAAGTCATTGCACATGGTTCCAATTTTCGGAACCGTGTGTGATTGACGTACTACCTCCGTCCTGGTTTATTTGTCCCCCGTTGTAATTTTTACCAAAATTTGGCGAAATATTTAACATACTCAGACATAGATAATAAGCATACATGTACATAAGCATAGTTCAACCATAATTAGTACATAGTTCAACCGGATTAAGCATACTCAAGCGTACATATATAGTTCGATCCATCCCACATCTCATCTCATAGGCCGGCATGATCCTGAAGCTTCTCCAGGTACTCGGCGTACGCATCGTGTGCCACCCTGCGAGAATACTTCTGCTTGAAGGAGCCAACGGCCCATCCTCTTGCATGCGCCAGAACACTTAGATATGCATCATGAAGCTTCTGGTTGCAAAATGGGCATCCATAGCTACCGTTCCAGGTCCTAATACACCTGTTATGCATTCCAACATAAAGCTCCCTCAGGATTTACCTGTTGTACCTCCTATGGACATCTTCATCCTTGTTTTCCACATTGTCAGACAACACCTATACAAATAGTAAAACAAATTTGGCATCAAATCAATGATTACATGCCGTGAAGTAGGATTAGGAATTTATGGCTATTTATTTATACATATGCAGAGATTATGGTTCGATTTTTAAGCACAGTCGTCTATGTACAGACCAATCTTGAGGAAAATAATGGCACAAACATATGTAGGTCACTGAAAATCAATTGTCAAGCCCTGGCTAGGAATTATTAGCACGAACACTAACCCTAGTTGGATTACTAGCAGAAATTATTTGCACAGATGAAATAACTAATCACTTATCACTTGTACCATTTAAACAATCAATACACTACATGGATCTAACGAAACTTACTCAGATTTCATGGATTGGGAGAACATAAGCATATAATTTCTATTCCAAAAAGGGGGGAGGCAGGAGTAACCAGAGAAACCCTATGATCTATTTGACACATAAATGGGTATACATGACTGACCAACTGTTTGTTGTCGTCGGAGTCATCGCCGGAGTGGTCGTCGGAGTCGGTGTGGAACTCCGCCTCCGGCTGTGGAAGCTCGACGCCGTCGACGACGTCAGGGTACAGCGGTAACTCGCCGGCGGTGACGGTAACCTCTGTCTCCATCTCCATGACGTGCTCCTGTGCTTTAGCAGCCCCGGCGTCACCACTCCCTTCGATGGTGCGCTTCGGCAGCATTCTCATACACTGACGGCTTTGAGGACCGAGAGCGGTGTCGAGGATGCAAGCGGAGAGAGAGGATTGTGTATGCGTAGCGAGGATGGAGGGTGTGGCCGCTCGGGTGCACCATTAATATGGAGTAATGGGAGTTGTGGGAGAGAGGCGGGCGGTGGTCAAACTGATGGCTCGCCTCCCGGTGAGCCTGCGCACCGAACTGATGGCATGCCTACCAAAGTTTCACACAACTACTCGCACGCCTCCCGATGACACTGCGTGGCGAGCACACCTCTGTCAATTCACACACCTACACGCACGCCTCCCCGCCTGCCTGTGCGGCGGACATGTCCCGTCAACTCACGCCTACTCACACGGCACATGGGTCACGTGGCGGGACGTATATTGTTTTTCTATCTGGATGATTAATGTGGCCACTTTATTGCTTAACCGAAGCATGGCACGTATCCATTGTTGGTCTAACGCTCACGGTTTGAATAAATAATCCGTTTAGAATATTGGTTCCCAATTATTAATAATATCCCGTCTGTAATTAGATAAAGATTACATCAAAACTGGTCTCAAATTTGACAAAAAAGTACAATGCCATTTTGTATTGGTGTCCATATGACAACACGATAAGTTTCATGAACTTCAAATAAGTTTTGGATGTACTAGAATTTAAAAATCAAGATTCTCAATGTTCGAAATTTGTTGCACGGGGAGTAAACATGCACCTAGTGAGACACATGTGTCTTTGCAATCCATTTAGGTGCACTATCACGTGTGCATGTAGCTCAAATATGATTTTTGCACATTATACCTGTAGAAAATCAATCAATGTATTAAAACGTCTTAATGATCTCTATGATTTTTTAAAAATTAAAACGTCCCTCCTTTGGTAACATGTATGTTCACCGCGGGATAATTAATTTAACATGCATCGTAGTTGCGATAGATTCGCGGTGTGTGTGTGGGTGTGTGCGTCTGGGGGTGGCGGGTGGCTCACAATACACTACGTGTTGTGAGCCACCGAGTGGGTTCTCCATTTTGTTAGGCAGGCCGGTGCCACATCAGAGTCGTGAAATCGTTATTTAAAACATCACACAACCCTTACATACATAAATGTTTTGGCCACATGCAGTCGATGGTTGTCTTGCACAACACTCGATACTCGCGTGTGACACTTTCTACGGGCCCGCGAGGTCGTCGTCCATCACTTTGACGAACAGCCGGCAATGAGGATAATTTGACCAGCAAGCTAGAATCTTTTTTGTTTGTGTTATGATGGTTGATACGTCTCCAACGCATCTATAATTTTTTATTGTTCCATGCTATTATATTATCTGTTCTGGATGTTTAATGGGCTTCAATATGCACTTTCATATTATTTTTGGGACTAATCTATTAACCGAAGGCCCAGTGCCAGTTTCTATTTTTTTTCCTATTTTAGAGTTTTGCAGAAAAGGAATACCAAAGAGAGTCCAAATGGGATTAAACCTTCGCGGTGATCTTTCTTGGACCGAAAGCAATCCAGAAGACTTGGAGTCTAAGTCTGGAACTCCATGAGGCGGCCACGAGGCAGGAGGGTGTGCCCAAGGGGTAGGCGCGCCCCCACCCTCATGGGCCCCTCGTAGCTCCACCGACGTACTTCTTTCACCTATATATACTCTTATACCCTAGAAACATTGCAGGGAGCCACGAAACCACTTTTCCACCGTTGTAACCTTCTATACACGTGAGAACCCATATTCGGGCCTTTTCCGGCGATCTGCCAGAGGGGAAATCGATCACGAAGGGCTTCTACATCAACAACATTGCCTCTCCGATGGAGCATGATAGTTTACCACAGACCTTCGGGTCCATAGTTATTATCTAGATTGCTTCTTATCTCTCTTTGATTCTCAATACAAAGTTCTCCTCGATGTTCTTGGAGATCTATTCGATGTAATACTCTTTTGCGGTGTGTTTGCCGAGATCCGATGAATTGTGGGTTGTGAACAAGATTATCTATGAATATTATTTGGTTCTTCTATGAATTCTTATGTGCATGATTTGATATCTTTGCAAGTCTCTTTGAATTATTGGTTTAGTTTGGCCTACTAGATTGATCTTTCTTGCAATGGGAGAAGTGCTTAGCTTTGGGTTCAATCTTGCGGTGTCCTTTCCCAGTGATAGTAGGGGAAGCAAGGCACGTATTGTATTGTTGCCATCGAGGATAAAAAGATGGGGTTTATACCATATTGCTTGAGTTTATCCCTCTACATGATGTCATCTTGCTTAATGCGTTACTCTGTTCTTATGAACTTAATACTCTAGATGCATGCTGGATAGCGGTCGATGTGTGGAGTAATAGTAGTAGATATAGAATGATTTTGATCTACTTGACACAGACGTGATGCCTATATTCATGATCATTGCCTTAGATATCTTCATAACTATGCGCTTTTCTATCAATTGCTCGGCAGTAATTTGTTCACCCACCGTAATACATGCTATCTTGAGAGAAGCCACTAGTGAAACCTATGGCCCCTGGGTCTCTTTCTTATTATATTGCATCTCTTTTATTTACATCGCATCTCATTTACTATTTTGCAATCTTTACTTTCCAATCTATACAGCAAAAATACCAAAAATATTTACTTTACTATCTTTATTAGATCTCACTTTTGCGAGTGATCGTGAAGGGATTGACAACCCCTTTATCTCGTTGGTTGCAAGGTTCTTGATTTTTTGTGCAGGTACTGGGTGACTTTGGTGTTGTCTCCTACTGGATTGATACCTTGGTTCTCAAAACTGAGGGAAATACTTACTCTACTTTGTTGCATCACCGTTTCCTCTTCAAGGGAAAACCAACGCATGCTCAACAGGTAGCAGTGGTATATAGTATGCGTCGAAGAGGTGGGAGGGGACTAGCATATATACTATACGTACGCGTCTGTGAACAAGTACACCTCACTCGTGTCGGGACTTTTTGGTTTCCGAGGCACGTGCCACATCAAAATTGTGAAATTGGTTATTCAAACATCACACAACACCTTTTTGGGCCACATGCATATCCTAGCTAGGACACTCACGTGTGACGCTTCCATCTATGGGCCCACGAGGCCATCGTCGATGCATGCATGCATCACTTTGACCTACATCGGGAGAGATTAATTAATTTCACCATCGATGAAGATTCTTTTGGGTTGTGCGTATATTACGGTAGGAGCATATAGTATGCGGGGAAGAGGGGGGAAGGGGACCATCATATATAGTACGCTTGATATGAACCTCGCTCTGTGTGGGTGCATGGTTTATGGTTTTTGAGGCATGTGGCACATCAAAGTTGTGCATTTTGGGTAGTCAACATATATATGTTTGGCCCACATGCAAAGCACTGGTGGTTGTCCTCTCGCACCCACTTAAGCGGTTATCAGCGATATCGATGCTTTCCATTTGTGGGCCTGCTTGGTCCATCACTACTTTTTGCCTGACAACAATAGAGGTTAATTTGACTTAGGAGGGGATTATTTTTTTGCTCTAGGATGACATGCATGATACAGCTTGAGCACACACACATGCATGTGTACGCATGAATCCCTCCCATCGAGTCAAAGTGGCTAGTACAACGACACATCATGAACTGATCTCGCTGTGTGGGGAGCTAGTGTACGATTTTTGACACACACGCCACATCAATGTTGTGTATTCAAACATGCATGCACGCATCACCTCCATACATATGCATGTAGTGGTTGCCTTGGTACACTCACTCGCGTGGTTATCAGCGACAAGCCTATATATTCGTGGGCCCGCGTGGACATCTATGATCACCTGACCAACAACAAGATAGGTTACCATGGCAGATTCTTCATTTGGTTCGTGTTATCGTAGTATAGGTCATGGTGAGATTCAGACCTAATTAAGTTTGAGCGCATATACTATGCACGCACGCATGCATGAATCCCCGTCGTTGGCTTGAAGTGTGGTGTAACATACATATGCATCGTCAACCTAACCCTCACTCAGTCTGGGGATTTCTAGTTTGAAATCACGGTGCCACATCAAAGTTGTTCCATTGTTACTCAGAAACACACCTCTCCATACATATGTTTGGGCCACATGCATGCAGTGGCTGTCTTCGGGGACTAGCTACTTGCGTGATTATTGGCAAGCTAGCCCATCTTCGGGGTCGCATGGATGGCCATCACTTTGACCAACAACAAGAGAGAGGTTGTATGACCAAGGTGGATTATTCCTGGTCCATTTTACGATACATCTTGGTGAGATATATGCCTCTCTGGCCCGCCAACTGAAAGTGTGTGTGGGGGGTGGTACTTCGCACTTTGCTAGGTGAACCTCGGTTGGGGGGAATGCATTCATAGCTTAGGATTCCCTTAGTGGTGACACGAAGGGGGTGGGGGCTGCTAGCTACTTTGCACTTTGCTAGGTGAACCTCGGTTGGGGGGAGGGTGCATGCATTCATAGCTTAGGATTCCCTTCGTGCTGACACGAGGGGGGCTGCTAGCTACTTCGCACTTTGCTAGGTGAACCTCGGTCGGGGGGGGCATGCATTCATAGCTTAGGATTCCCTTCGTGCCGACACAAGGGAGGGGTGGCTGCTAGCTACTTCGCACTTTTCTAGGGTGAACCTCGGTTTGAGGGGGAGGGCATGCATTCATAGCTTAGGATTCCCTTCGTGCCGACACGAGGGAGGGGGGCTGCTAGCTACTTCACACTTTGCGAGGTGAACCTCGATTGGGGGGCATGCATTCATAGCTTAGGAATCCCTTCGTGCCGACATGAGGGAGGCGGGGGCTGCTAGCTACTTCGCACTTTGCTAGGTGAACCTCGGTTGGGGGCATGCATTCATAGCTTAGGATTCCATTCGTGCCGATACAAGGGAGGGGGGCTGCTAGCTACTTTGCACTTTGCTAGGGTGAACCTCGGTTGGGGGGGGCATGCATTCATAGCTTAGGATTCCCTTCGTGCCGGCACGAGGGAGGGGGGCTGCTAGCTACTTTGCACTTTGCTAGGATGAACCTTAGTTTGGGGGCATGCATTCATAGATTAGGATTCCCTTCGTGCCGACACGAGGGAGGGGGCTGCTAGCTACTTCGCAGTTTGCTAGGGTGAACCTCGGTTGGGGGCATGCATTCATAGCTTAGGATTCCCTTCGTGCCGACATGAGGGAGGGGGAGGGGGGCTGGTAGCTACTTCGCACTTTGCTAGGTGAATGAACCTCGGTTGGGGGCATGCATTCATAGCTTAGGATTCCCTTCGTGCCGACATGAGGGACGAGGGGGCTCCTAGCTACTTCGCACTTTGCTAGGTGAACCTCGGTTGGGGGAGGGGCATGCATTCATAGCTTAGGATTCCCTTTGTGCCGACACGAGGGGGTGGGGGCAAGCAATATAGTGCGCTTTGTGAGAGAGGTGCCACATCGAAGTTGCATTTGGTATTTGAAAATCAAACCACCCTTTTGATACATAAATTTGGTCCACATGCAAGTGTGTTCGTGTTCTGACCCTCTCCCACATCATTTTTCGCCAAATTTATGAACATTAGATAAGTCAGATGACGCAACAGACACGGTTCACTCAAAGTAACCGCGTGCCATGCTGGTGCACCTGTCATGCACACATCCGCATAGTACATTGGGCTCCACGAGGCCACCCTCTCAAAAATATTTGCCCGCCTCAAGGGTTTTTCTGTTTCATAACACACGGTTGTTATCTCCGGACCGTGTGCGATGTTTCTTGTTCCCAATCCCGCCTGCATCCCTAGAAAATATCTTCCCGCCTCGAGGGTTTTCTATTTCATAACACACGGTTGTTATCTCCGGACCGTGTGCGATGCACTATCATCAAAATTCTCAATAGCCCGGCATTTCAATCCCGCGTTTGACTCCCGTGTAGTAAAATTTTCAGTACCCGCGTCATTTCCTCAAACACCCCGCGCCCCCCTCCACACACACACACACACACACACACCAAAACCTCCTCGGGCGTGCGCACACACACACACCCTCCCTCGCTCGAAACCCTAGCAAGGTCCCCGTCGCCGCAAGGCCTCCATTGTCAACATCTGCTGGTTTGCCCGTGCAGCTTACCCACCGATCTCCATACCCAGGCCGCCCTGAGTTTCTTAGATGACGCCTGCCAAACGCCCCCTTTCCCACAAATCCCCATCCACATCCCCATCCCCCACTCCAGAGCGTCAGAGCCTAAGCCTGGCTACGCTTCCCGTGGAGCTCGAGGAGTGACTAGCCCAAAAGAGGTGTATAGTGGTCTCTTCGCCCAATATCATCGAGGAAGCTGACGACCATTACTGGCGGCAGGCACTCATGCAGCGGGCTAGAGTATGCAGGCATGTCTCGGCCGCCGGCTACGACATCGAGGTCATCGATAGCGACGGCCTGAGGCAGGATGTGTCACAGGTTAATTGGCCCACCCCAACCCCTCGAGTTCAAACGCTGTCGATCTCCTCCTTGGCCCCGCCGCTGATCTCCACTAGCTCGTTGTCAACAATTTGCCATTCTACATCGCCATCGAGCCCCTTTTGTCATTTCTGAAGGACACGTTCTGCGATGCTGGCTTGGGATCCACAGCTTCCAAGTCATACCTCATCGACGGCGACCATGAGGAGGGCACCCTCTCCGGCTCTTCCAAGGGGAAAGCGCCCGTCTGGGACATCAGGGAGGGCACCCTACAGCTGTGCTCTTCCAAGGGGAAGGAGCCCATCTGCGACAACATGGAGCGCATCCAGGGTCTGTGCTCTTCCCACGAGAACGAGCCCGTCTGTGACTAGTAAGGAAACCCATGATTTGTTTTGCCGTGCCTCTTCACAGGGGTAAACCCATGATTTGTTTTGTCGAGTCCCTTTTGTAGTGTAGTGAGAATATGTCCAGTTTTAATTGCTATATCCGGTTGTTTGCAGTATGCCTTGTTTATTTCAGTTGTTCACAATGTGATGCTCTATATGTGCAATTATTTACTATGCAGTACATTTCATCAATCCAGTTTTAAACATACCAATAGGAATGCATATATTTGCTTGTTGTTAAGCCTGTTATAGCTAGCATATGCCTCTTTTAATTTTTTTGATTGTTCGGTTGTTTGTAGTTAGCATATGTCCAGTTTCAAATGCTATCTTTGGTTGATCGTAGTATGCCTTGTGTTAGGGAATGCAGTATTTCAAAATTTTCCTATGATCATGCAAGATCTATCTAGGAGATGCATAGCAACGAGAGGGGAAGAGTATGTCTACGTACCGTCGTAGACCGAAAGCGGAAGCGTTATGACAACGCGGTTGATGTAGTCGTACATCTTCATGATCCGACTGATCCTAGCACCGAAGGTACATCACCTCCACGATTTGCACACGTTCAGCTCGGTGACGTCCCACGATCTCTAGATCTAGCTGAGGTCGAGGGAGAGTTTCGTCAGCACGACAGCATGATGACGGTGATGATGAAGTTACCAACGCAGGCCTTCGCCTAAGCACTACAACGATATGGCCGAGGTGGAAATCAGTGGAGGGGGGCACCGCACATGGCTAAACAATCAACTTGTGTGTCTATGGGGTGCCCCCTCCCCCGTATATAAAGGAGTGGAGGAGGGGAGGGCCGGCCCTCTCATGGCGCGCCCAAGGGGGGGTCCTACTGCCAATGGGAGTAGGATTTCCCCTTCCCTAGTTGGAGTAGGAGAAGAAGGAAGGAGGAGCGATGGAGAAGAAAGGGCCCCCACCCCAATTCGGATTGGGCTTGGGGGCGCCCCCACCTTGGCCGGCTCCTCCTCTCTCCCACTAAGGCCCAATAACGCCCATAGATTCCCCGGGGGGTTCCGGTAACCCCCCGGTACTTCGGTAAATGCCCGAACTCATCCGAAACCCTTTCGATGTCCAAACATAGCCTTCCAATATATCGATATATGTGTCTCGACCATTTCGAGACTCCTCTTCATGTCCGTGATCACATCCGGGACTCCGAACTACCTTCAGTACATCAAAACACATAAACTCATAATATCGATCGTCATCGAACGTTAAGCGTGCGGACCCTACGGGTTTGAGGACTATGTAGACATGACCGAGACTCACTTCCGGTCAATAACCAATAGCGGAATCTGGATGCTCATATTGGTTCCTACATATTCTATGAAGATCTTTAGCGGTCAAACCGCATAACAACATACATTGTTCCCTTTGTCATCGGTATGTTACTTGCCCGAGATTCGATCGTCGGTATCTCAATACCTAGTTCAATATCATTATCGGAAAGTCTCTTTACTCGTTCTGTAATGCAACATCCCATAACTAACTCATTAGTCACATTGCTTGCAAGGCTTATAGTCATGTGCATTACCGAGAGGGCCAAGAGATACCTCTCCGATACACGGAGTGACAAATCCTAATCTTGATTTATGCCAACTCAACAAACACCATCAGAGACAGCTATAGAGCATCTTTATAGTCACCCAGTTACGTTGTGACGTTTGATAGCACACTAAGTGTTCCTCCGGTATTCGGGAGTTGCATAATCTCATAGTCATAGGATCATGTATAAGTTATGAAGAAAGCAATAGCAACAAACTAAACAATCATCGTGCTAAGCTAATGGATGGGTCAAGTCAATCACATCATTCTCTAATGATGTGATCCCATTAATCAAATGACAACTCATGTCTATGGTTAGCAAACTTAACCATCTTTGATTAACGAGCTAGTCAAGTAGAGGCATACCAGTGACACTCAGTTTGTCTATGTATTCACACATGTACATTGTTTCCGGTTAATACAATTCTAGCATGAATAAGAAACATTTATCATGATATAAGGAAATATAAATAACAACTTTATTATTGCCTCTAGGGCATATTTCCTTCACCTTGTTTATTCTAGTTATTCACAACATGATGTTCTATATGTGCAAGTCTGAACTGTGCAGTTCAATTTCATCAGTACCAGTTTCAAAAATACCACTATGAATGACTACATTTGGTTGTTGCATCTTGTAGTTAACACACCTTTCTATTTTTATTTAACAATAACTAGTGTACTTTGACCGGCACAATACTAGTTTGAATGACTATGTTTGCTTGTTGTTAAATGTTAGGCCTATTGTGGTTAGCACACCTTTCCACTTGTTTTGCTTTACTAGCCTGCTTAAACCTGCACACTGAAGCTATCTCTTGGAGATTATTTTGTCTGCCATGTATAATTTTGGTTGATGTTTAGCCTATTGTGCTTAACATGCTTCTCGATTTACCTACACAGGACAATTTTGGGAATGATTGATGTTTTCCATCAAGGTTAGTTTCATCCCATGGCTTATATCTGCTCACTGTTTAGGATATCGGTTGCTGGTACCATATAGGCCGGCGGCTGATAAGGGACTAATCGGTGAATCGGACTTTTAACTGAATATATCTGCAACCCATTTTTCATTAGGTTAACTAGGGCCATATGTAATATATCTGAGGCTACATAGCAACATGCACTGTACTTAATGTCTAAATATGCAATCCTAGGCTACATAGCAACAAGGAAGAGTGTTACATTAATGTTTTAATGATGTCTAGATATACGTAGAAGAGCAGCAGCAGCAGCAGCAAAAACAACAACACATCCCTGTTTGGATACTCAACTTAGCTAGAGGTTAGAGTTAGTTTCTAGCTCATTACTAACCCTGAACTAACTCCATCCAAAGAGTTGTTTGGATGGCAGGGTTAGATTGACAGTAAATGCACTAGGAGAACTAGCTCCAATTAGCACCTCTTGGGTTGGATAGTTTTTTTGGGTGGGTTACAGATGCAACTAGCTCAAACTAGCCCTCATGTTCAGATATACTTTAGGGCTATTTGAGCCCGAACTAGATCAAACTAACTATAACCCATGGATATAGCAGCAGTTAATCAGCCGATAATTTGTAAGAATGCACTAAACTCCTTCCGTCCCATAATATAAGATGTTAATTCATCTAGTATGTGAGTATATTAGATGTTACAAGATACTCCCTCTGTTCCTAAATATTTGTCTTTTTAGAGATTTCAAATGTACTACCACATACAGATGTATATATACATATTATAAAAGAGTGTTGTACTACATCATTGTGCAATTGCTGTTTAGCTTCTAATATTAACTTGGTGCTTTTAGGTACATATGTCATTGGTAAAGATCCACGCTTCGACCCTTTCTGTGTATGGGGCAATGAGATATCGATGAACCAGCATCAAGTGAGGAAGCTGATAAAGATTGTTAGTAAAATGGGTCCAAAGATGGCAATTAAACTATTTGTTTACACTTTATCCAGGACAACAGCGAACTGCAGGATGGTAAGTAAGAACTCTGCAGCCTTCTTTTTACTGCCCATAATGAGTTGTGCTAGATGACAATGTCTGAATTTTTTCCTTTGAAGTGGTTGCCAAAGCAGTTTACTCAAGATTACCTCTCAAAGTACATGATTGGTGGGCATGCAAAGGTTAAAGTATTTCTACCAGAACATGATGATTGTCTAGATGTTTTCATGAAGACTGTGAGGGATGGGCGGTCGGCCATCACAAGGGGTTAGACTAGAGTCGTGTGTGCCTTCTGCATGGAGGAGGGCACAATATGGGCATTCCACTTCACCTTGTTCAGCAACCAGAATATATTTCACCTCTTTCTTTACAGTCTTTAATAGTACAAGTATACAACTGTGGTTCATCATTCTCTATTTGGTTCTTATGTAATTCTTGAACATATGTACCTATGAATCGAATAATGCATTGGATGGATATGAATAAAGTTGTAGCATACATTCAAATTATAATCCAAATCCGGTACAATTTGGAAAAGCAGCAATTAAATTAGGGTGAAATTATGCTCTCCAGGTTGTTAAGGCACACACGGTTGGTAAAACACAAACGTTTGCGATATGCACCATAATCCGAGACGGTTCATAGAGAGGAAACATGTGCAAGCATGCACACAGTTGTCGTTTGCAAACCGTGTGCGATGTCAGACAATATCACAAACGGTGCGGGCAAACTAAACGTTTGTGTTAGTTGCCTTATCATACACGATTCGCAACCATGAACTGTTTCTGATGAAGTATGCATCGTAAACGTTGCACCACGGGATAGCGTGTGCATAGTTGTCATGTACAACGATGTTACGATGGTCCGACGTTTCGTAATCCTATCTGACACTCGTACGACGATTAACTAATCTTCTTAACGGTGAACCGTTTGTGATGGGCCGTACATCATACACGTTTGATAATAGTGAACCGTTTGTGATGGGCCGCGCATCGTAAACGTAGCACCATAGAATACCGACTGCGATGGCAATGCGAGCAGAAACGAGTAGGAGTACTGTAGGGGCCCTATCCCTGACGGTTTCTGGGTCGTGTGGGAAGGACCCCCCTATTGATCACACTCACTTGGCGACGTTTCCAAATGCCGTTGTGGAAAGGGGTTAAAAACCGTTTGTTTAGGACCGACGTGTACCAGTGATATCTGCATATGATACGCTCATCAAGTTTAACCCAAGTATTATGCTTGTGCAAAACTGGCTTGCACCCGTTTTATGTGAACGTAGAGCTTATCACACCCGATCATCACGTGGTGTCTCGGCACGACGAACTATAGCAACGGTGCATACTCAGGGAAAACACGTATACCTTCAAATTTAGTGAGAGATCATCTTATAATGCTACCGATGTACTAAGCAAAAGAAGATTTATAAAGGATAAACATCACATGCAATCAATATAAGTGATATGATATGGCCATCATCATCTTGTGCCTTTGATCTCCATCTCCAAAGCACTGTCATGATCACCATCATCATTGGCTTCACACCTTGATCTCCATCATAGCATCATTGTCATCTCGCCAACTATTGCTTCCACGACTATCGCTACCGCTTAGTGATAAAGTAAAGCAATTACATGGTGATTACAATTCATACAATAAAGTGACAACTATATGGCTCCTGTCAGTTGCCGATAACTATGTTACAAAACATGATCATCTCGTACAACAATTTATATAATCACGTCTTGACTATATCACATCACAACATACCCTGCAAAAACAAGTTAGACATCCTCTACTTTATTGTTGCAAGTTTTACGTGGCTGCTACGGGCTTAGCAAGAACCGTTCTTACCTATGGCATAAAAATCACAACGTGGTATAGTGATTGCTTTTTGATCTTCAGAAAGAACCATGTTCATTGAATCTGATTCAACTAAAGTTGGAGAAACAGACACCCGCCAGCCACCTGTGTGCAAAGCACATCGGTAGAACCAGTCTCATGAACGCGATCATGTAATGTCGGTCCGAGCCGCTTCATCCAACAATACCGCCGAATCAAGAAACAACTAGTGATGGCAAGCAATATGTATATACACATGCCCACAACTCCTTTGTGTTCTACTCGTGCATATAACATCTACGCATAGACCTGGCTCGGATGCCACTGTTCGGGAATGCAGTATTTCAAAAAAAATTCCTACGATCATGCAAGATCTATCTAGGAGATGCATAGAAACGAGAGGGGAGAGTGTGTCTACGTACCCTCGTAGACCGAAAGCGGAAGCATTGAGTAACGCGGTTGATGTAGTCGAATGTCTTCGCGATCCAACCGATCAAGTACCGAACGCACGGCACCTCCACGATCTGCACACGTTCAGCTCGGTGATGTCCCTCGAACTCTAGATCCAGCTGAGGCCGAGGGAGAGTTTCGTCAGCACGACAGCGTGTTGACGGTGATGATGAAGTTACCGACGCATGGCTTCGCCTAAGCACTATGACGATATGACCGAGGTGGAAATCTGTGGAGGGGGGCACCGCACACGGCTAAGAAATCAACTTATGTGTCTATGGGGTGCCCCCTCCCCCGTATATAAAGGAGGGGAGGAGGGGGCCGACTGGCCTCATGGGGCGCGCCCCAAGGGGGGGAATCCTACTTAGGTTCCCCCCTTTCCTAGTCCAACTAGGAGGGGAAGGAAAGAGGAAGAGGGAGAGAAGGAAAGGGGGGCGGTCCCCCCCAATTCGGATTGGTCTTGGGGGGTGCGCGCCTCCACCTGGCCGCCTCCTCCTCTCTTCCACTAAGGCCCATGAAGGCCCATTAACCCTCCGGGGGGTTCCAGTAACCCCCCGGTACTCCGGAAAATGCCCGAACCGATATGAAACCTTGCCAGTGTCCAAACATAACCTTCCAATATATCGATCTTTATGTCTCGACCATTTTGAGACTCCTCGTCATGTCCGTGATCACATCCGGGACTCCGAACTACCATCCGTACATCAAATCACATAACTCACAATATATATCGTCATCGAACGTTAAGCGTGTGGACCCTACGGGTTCGAGAACTATGTACACATGGCCGAAACTCATCTCCAGTCAATAACCAATAGCGGAACCTGGATGCTCATATTGGTTCCTACATATTCCACGCAGATCTTTATCGGCCAAACCACATAACAACATGAGTTATTCCCTTTGTCATCGGTATGTTACTTGCCCGAGATTCGATCGTCGGTATCATCATACCTAATTCAATCTCGTCACCAGCAAGTCTCTTTACTCGTTCCGTAATGTATCATCCCGTAACTAACTCATTAGTCATGTTGCTTGCAAGGCTCATAGTGATCTGCATTACCGAGAGGGCCCAGAGATACCTCTCCGACATGACAAATCCTAATCTCGATCTATGCCAACTCAACAAACACCATCGGAGACACCTGTAGAGCATCTTTATAATCACCCAGTTACGTTGTGACGTTTGATAGCACACTAAGTGTTCCTCCGGTATTCGGGAGTTGCATAATATCATAGTCATAGGAACATGTATAAGTTATGGAGAAAGCAATAGCAATCAACTAAACGATCATAGTGCTAAGCTAACAGATGGGTCTAGTCCATCACATCATTCTCTAATGATGTGATCCTATTCATCAAATGACAACACATGTCTATGGCTAGGAAATTTAACCATCTTTGATTAACAAGCTAGTCTAATAGAGGCATACTAGGGACACTCTGTTTGTCTATGTATTCACACATGTACTAAGTTTCCGGTTAATGCAATTATACCATGAATAATAAACATTTATCATGATATAAGGAAATATAAATAAGAACTTTATTATTGCCTCTAGGGCATATTTCCTTCACTATATAAGTGGGAGTTCTTAAGTAATATGATTAATTGAACTTTAATTTATCATGAACTTAGTACCTGATAGTATTTTGCATGTCGATGTTATTGTAAATGGCTGCTACCTCTTGAGCATGCGTTGGTTTTCCCCTTGAAGAGGAAAGGATGATGCAGCAAAGTAGCGTAAATATTTCCCTTAGTTTTGAGAACCAAGATATCAATCTAGTAGGAGACAATGCACAAGTCACCTAGTACCTGCACAAACATTCAAGAACCTTGCAATCAATGCGATAAAGGGGTTGTCAATCCCTTCACGGTCACTCGCAAAAGTGAGATCTCATAAAGATAGTAAGATAAATATTTTTGGATTTTTTGTTGTATAGATTGGAAAGTAAAGATTGCAAAATAGTAAATGAGATGCAATGTAAATAAAAGAGATGCAATATAATAAAAAAGAGACCCAGGGGCCATTTGTTTCACTAGTGGCTTCTCTCAAGATAGCATGTATTATGGTGGGTGAACAAATTACTGCCGAGCAATTGATAGAAAAGCGCATGGTTATGAAGATATCTAAGGCAATGATGATGAATATAGGCATCACGTCCGTGTCAAGTAGATCAAAACAATTCTGCATCTACTACTATTACTCCACACATCGACCGCTATCCAGCATGCATCTAGAGTATTAAGTTCATAAGAACAGAGTAACGCATTAAGCAAGATGACATAATGTAGAGGGATATACTCAAGTAATATGATATAAACCCCATCTTTTTATCCTCGATGGAAAAAAAATAAAATACGTGCCTTGCTGCCCTACTATCACTAGGAAAGGACACCGCAAGACTGTACCCAAAGCTAAGCACTTCTCCCATTGCAAGAAAGATCAATCTAGTAGGCCAAAATAAACCGATAATTCGAAGAGACTTGCAAAGATATCAAATCATGCATATAATAATTCAGAGAATAACCAAATAATATTCATGGATAATCTTGTTCATAAACCCACAATTCATCTGATCTTGGCAAACACACCGCAAAAGATTATTACATCGAATAGATCTCCAAGAACATCGAGGAGAACTTTGTATTGAGAATCAAAGAGAGAGAAGAAGTCATCTAGCTAATAACTATGGACCCGAAGGTCTGTGGTAAACTACTCACGCTTCATCGGAGAGGCTATGGTGTTGATGTAGAAGCCCTCCGTGATCGATTCCCCCTCCGGCAGATCGCCGAAAGAGGCCCCAAGATGGGATCTCACGGGTACAGAAGGTTGTGGCGGTGGAAAAGTGGTTTCATGGCTCTCTGCGATCGATCTAGGGTATAAGAGTATATATAGGTGAAAGAAGTACGTCAGTGGAGCTACGAGGGGCCCATGAGGGTGGGGGCGCGCCTACCCCCTGGGCACGCCCTCCTGCCTCGTGGAGTTCCAGACTTCGACTCCAAGTCTTCTAGTTTACTTTCGGTCCAAGAAAGATCATCGCGAAGGTTTCATTCCGTTTGGACTCTGTTCGGTATTCCTTTTCTGCGAAACTCTAAAATAGGCAAAAAAAAATAGAAACTGGCATTGGGCCTCCGGTTAATAGGTTAGTCCCAAAAATAATATAAAAGAGCATATTAAATCCCATTAAACATCCAAAACAGATAATATAATAGCATGGAACAATCAAATATTATAGATACGTTGGAGACGTATCAAGCATCCCCAAGCTTAATTCATGCTCGTCCTCGAGTAGGTAAATGATAAAAACAAAAAAATTGATGTGCAATGCTACCTAAGATAATTATCTATGTAATTTTCTTTATTGTGGCATGAACGTTCAGATCCCAAAGATTCAAGACAAAAGTTTAATATTGACATAAAAATAATAATACTTCAAGCATACTAACAAAGTAATCATGTCTTCTCAAAATAACATGGCCAAAGAAAGTTCATCCCTACAAAATCATATAGTTTGGCTATGCTCCATCTTCGTCACACAAAATATTCAAATCATGCACAACCCCGATGACAAGCCAAGCAATTGTTTCATACTTTAGTATTCTCAAACTTTTTCAACTTTCACGCAATAGAATGGTGGTTGTGGGGAAGACAAATAGGACGAAGATGGTCTCACATCAACTAGGCGTATTAGTGGGCTATGGAGATGCCCATCAATAGATATCAATGTGAGTGAGTAGGGATTGCCATGCAACGGATGCACTAGAGCTATAAATATATGAAAGCTCAACAAAAGAAACTAAGTGGGTGTGCATCCAACTTGCTTGCTTGCGAAGACCTAGGGCATTTTGAGGAAGCCCATTGTTGGAATATACAAGCCAAGTTCTATAACGAAAATTCCCACTAGTATATGAAAGTGACAAAATAAGAGACTCTCTATCATGAAGATAATGGTGCTACTTTGAAGCACAAGTGTGGAGAAAGGATAGTAGCATTGTCCCTTCTCTCTTTTTATCTCTTTTTTGGGCCTTCTCTTTTTTTCTTTGACCTTTCTTTTTTATCTCCTCACATGGGACAATGCTCTAATAATGAAGATCATCATACTTTTATTTACTTACAACTCAAGAATTACAACTCGATACTTAGAACAAAATATGACTCTATATGAATGCCACCGGCGGTGTACCGGGCTGTGCAATGAATCAAGAGTGACATGTATGAAAATATTATGAATGGTGGCTTTGCCACAAGTACAATGTCAACGACATGATCATGCAAAGCAATATGACAATGATGGAGTGTGTCATAATAAACGAAACGGTGGAAAGTTGCATGGCAATATATCTCGGAATGGCTATGGAAATGCCATAATAGGTAGGTATGGTGGCTGTTTTGAGGAAGGTAAATCGTGGGTTTATGGTACCAGCGAAAGTTGCATGGTACTAGAGAGGCTAGCGACGGTGGAAGGGTGAGAGTGTGTATAATCCATGGACTCAACATTAGTCATAAAGAACTCACATACTTATTACAAAAATCTACAAGTCATCAAAACCAAGCACTACGCGCATGCTCCTAGGGGGATAGATTGGTAGGAAAATACCATCGCTCGTCCCCGACCGGCACTCATAAGGAAGACAATCAAAGAAACACCTCATGCTTCAAATTTGTTACACAATGGTTACCATACGTGCATGCTACGGGACTTGCAAACCTCAACACAAGTATTTCTCAAATTCACAACTACTCAACTAGCATGACTCTAATATCACCATCCTCATGTCTCAAAACAATCATCAAGCGTCAAACTTCTCATAGTATTCAACGCACTTTATATGAAAGTTTTTATTATACCCATCTTGGATGCCCATCATATTAGGACTAGTTTTATGCCGAGGCAAATTACCATGTTGTTCTAAAAGAGTCTCAAAATAATATAAGTGAAGCATGGGAGATCAATAATTTCTATAAATAGAACCACCACCGTGCTCTAAAAAGATATAAGTGAAGCACTAGAGCAAAATTATCTAGCTCAAAAGATATAAGTGAAGCACACAGAGTATTCTAATAAATTCCGATTCATGCGTGTCTCTCCCAAAAGGTGTGTACAACAAGTATGATTGTGGTAAAATAAAAGGCAAAGACTCAAATTATACAAGACGCTCCAAGCAAAACACATATCATGTGGTGAATAAAAATATAGCCTCAAGTAAAGTTACCGATAGACAAAGACGAAAGAGGGGATGCCTTCCGGGGCATCCCCAAGCTTAGGATTTTGGTTGTACTTGAATTTTACCTTGGGGTGCCTTGCACTACAAAAAAATACACTTCCGTGATGATACGTGTTTGTCACAGTAGGTCGCGTTTTCTGTCATGCATGTACATCCATGACAAATTTATGACAGAATCAAGATAGTCATACCTGTGCTGTCGTAGAAGTGTTCCATGACATTACCAAAATTATCATCACGGAAGTGTCCACTTCCATGACGATAAATCGCGCGTCACATAAGTGCTTTTGTCAAGGGTGACCGACATGTGGCATCCACCGTAACGGAACGCCGTTAAGCTATCGGGTCGGATTTTGGATCCGATAACCCGTTAGCAGCCACGACCAATGTCGACTTTCCACGTGTAAAATTCTCATTGGCTGACAGGTCCACGCGTCAGCTCCGCATTGGCACAGGTGTCACTCATCCAACGGTCGAGATGGGCCTATGATATGTTGACACGTGGACCGGCCCAAAAGTGGCCCACAAAGTTTAAATGGGCCGGCCCAACCGAAGGACCATAAGATTTAGCGGACCATAATGGGCCGGCCCAGCTAAAGGCCCACAAAATTTAGCGGACCATAATGGGCCAGCCCAGCTAAAGACCCACACGATTTTGCAGACCATAATGGGCTGACCCAGCTAAAGGCCCACAAGATTTTGCGGACCACAATGGGCTGGCCCAGCTAAAGGCCCACAAGATTTTGCAGACCATAATGGGCCGGCCCAGCTAAAGGCCCAGCATTCTCTATCAAATCGGCCCGTCAATGGCCTGTCCTAAACTTGTCATCAACGCGGCCCATGGTCACTTCTGGCCCGTTAACAGTCCGCTAAGTAATTGGTCCGAATTACGACCCGGTGTATTTCCAGCCTGTTAAAGGTACGGCTTCATTTGGTCCCATTTACAGGCCATCAAAACTTTCGGCCCATAAACGACCATGAAGGATTTGGGTCATATTCGGTCATGTCTGACATTCGGCCTGTTAGAGGCCCACTATAGCTTTGGGCCACTTTCGGCCTGTTGTCATTTTCGGCCTGTTAACGCCGGACATAAACCATGGGCCATATGTGGCCCTACGTCATATCTGGCCCATTAATGGCCCATATAAAAAATGATGATAATCTAGCCCGACCGAAGTTCCGGCCTATTAAAGGCCCGTGTATTAGGTCGGCGTATTTACGGCCCATACGAATTTTGCCCTGTCAAAGATCCGCATCGTAAATGGGCCATCATTTCAGCCTGCTAAGTCCAGTGGGTTATTTGGCACAATCAGGGCCCAATCTCACTTTTGGTTTATTAAAGGCCCATGTTTTTTATGGGCTTGAGATATTTACACCTGTAAACGGCCTATTTTTACTAAGGGCCCAAATTATGTTTAGGCCTGTTAAAGGCCCACTATGGGCATAGGCCTACCAGAAAAATATGAAAGCTTATGGTAATTTAGGCCCAGATATTTTTAGTGGGCTACATGCCAATTTCGGCCCATAATCGTTTTTAGCCCAATTGGAATGGGCCCGACGAATGTTGGCATGTTGGGCTCCTACGAAGCTTTCGGCCGAATACATTACTAAGATAAACCTACACTATACAAAAATAGCGTCGTAATTACTGCAGCCTGAGGCAGCATCATAAATGTTGTATCACAACAAAATAAATTCCAACCATACAACAAAAGGCCTGTTGGCATAAAGTTTACAGTCCTTCCAGATAAAAGCACCATCAGATGTATAGAAGCACAAATCATTTGACCTGAGTGCTAATGTTTCAGGCTGTAGAATCTGATGGAGCAGCACAATCTCCACCTTTTTCCGCCATTGCTCTTGAACAACAAAGCGAATGTCTGATAGTCTGGTTTCAAAACCATTCATATCTTGACGACATTTCTCAACCACTATTCTTGTTTCCGAAACAACGTCCATTAGGGATTGGACTTGTGTCTGGAGCACAGATATATCACTCTGTCTAGCAAGAAGATTTTGTTCAGTAGTTGATTTGGACGAGGTTACCTTGACAACCAACCCAGAATTACGCAGGAAGGTGCTTTTTGCACTGTTAGTGGAGAGATACTGACGCACTGCAGCAAGAGGTGACATTGTGCCTGTAGTAGCCTCGTCATCTTCAGGTGGTTGTGGCTGTTCAATCATTTGTTCCATAGCTTCCTGAAAGTTTGAACTTGTAGATTAGTGTACCAGATAATTTACTAATGAGACAAAAACAAACAAAGTAGGTTAAACGTTTATACATAACTTATTTTGGTGAACTACTGTAATACATTAGCATGTATTGTAGTGCCAACTACATAATAAAATCACTTTCGGAACATATGTCCATGTAGCATGCCTACTGTATTGTCGATTTCCTCATATTCGTTGACATCTAAGGATAAAGAGACATGGTTTAAAGTAGGATGAACATAGTATGACACCATTCATATCATGGGCAAACAGATATAAAACAAACAGGCTATTTTATCATTGTGTGCGCACGTGAACATAACAACTAGATTACAGATCAAGACCAAAAGAATATCCTTCATCTCTTTTAAACCATGTAAGGTGAAATGATACGTTAAGACAACTGTGAATAAAAGTGAACAGAGTAACTGACATTGGATGCAAACCAAGTAGTTAAATGAACACATCACAGTACCAATCAGTTCAAGGCAAGAGGAGTAAGGACTTACAACAGCGGCTTGAACTGGTGTGCTCATGCCCTTCATCTTGCTGGTGAGGCAATCCTTGAAGATTTGCACTACATTCGGTTCAGGTTCTTTTTGGTCCGCACGGGCTTTCCTCTGTATTTGGAACAAGCCAATATAGATACAATAATATGGCACACAAAAAAAGAAGGAAGTAGCAGCTATTTACAAGAGCCTCGGAGTGTGCAATATAGCTACGAGATCCTGTTGTCTGTTGGAATTTCACTTTAGAATGGTTGGTTTTGTTCTTAAAACAGTTAGCCTAGAAGAATATACACTTGTAAGGCACATACATAAATACAAGTTCAATATGTGGTCTGATCAAATACATATAGCCTACCTGATACTTTGGATCAGACTAGTGTTTAACGAGGGTTGTTCAGTCATCATCTGTAATATATTCCACTGGAGATGTTTGGGCGATTTCATTGTTAGCCTTGCCTTCAAAGTGAGATTTTCTAAGGTGGTACCGATACTGTCGTTGAGCATACTGAAAAACATGAGTGCATGCTTGTTTAGTTGCATCATCTTTCGGATCCAACTTGAACCTCATCTGTTGAAAAAAGAATGTGAGTCTTATTAGGAGGAAGCTAGAAAGTATGGGACAGAGCAAGACAATATTACTAATTGCGATGAATAACATAGCTTACGGATAAATGGTCAAGGAAGGTGTTAAACTGGGTATTGTCTTTCTCATTCTTGTACTGGATCCACGTTGGGAGGATACGTGCATGACACCTAACGGCAACTGCTGCCTCTGATACTAACTTGGCTGACTCTGTAGCATCACGTGGCCTTTTTAAACCTGCCTCAAAATGGATCTCCATTCTTTCTCCTTTAGATTTTGTTAATCTATCAAGCATTATCCCTGATGTCTGTTTTCTGCTTGCGCCATGGTGCTAGTTCAACAACGAATATGGAAAGTGTTAGTGTACATCAAACTGTGAGAGTACATATAAAGGAGCATGCAACTGCAACTTGACTTGGTCAGGTACCGTCTTGGTGTTGATGCTCATGAGGTTCATCTGATCTTGCCAAGTCATGTTGTGTCAGCAGTGCTTCGGAAGTAGTGTTAGGTGTGAAGGAAGCTTGGGAACTGGCCAGTTCCGGAGCAAACGAATGAGTAACTGGTTGAGATGCTGGTATAGTTGAAGCGGATGTTGCAGCTGGTAGAGCAGGTGATACTGCGTTTGTAGATTTAGCCGGTGGACTTGGACCTTCTACTTCACTATAAGTACCAGCAGAATCTCGATGGTAGAACATTTTTCGTTTCACCCGACGAGTAACAGCACTCCCTACTATATTATTTTCCTTACTCTTTTTTGACTTTGCCATGTCAAGCTGTACCCACAACACAAAAGAATAAAATCACTCTTCAGAACTCATTGATGCATGATACAGACAAGCAATACTTTGATGTAATACAACCATATGAGGATGGAATATGTAAGAAAAGCAGGACAGCATGACATATTCACAGTTATGATGTGCAAACTAAGCAGAAGGATTTTCAAGAAAATAGAAGTAATGCAAGCTAGACACCATATGAAAGATGCAACCAATATTACCCTGAGTGGGTCGAAGCCCCCGAGTTCCGGTCCGGACCCCCAATGCGGCTCACGTCCTGGAAAGAGACGGGCCTGTCCTGGGGCAACAAAGGAGAGGTGACTGGACTACAAACATGCATCCAAACCCTGGTGGACAAGCAGCTCAAGCTCGTCAACGTAGTCCAGGTTATGCTCATTCGCCTAATCCTCCCGTGTCAACAACGGGCTTTCAATCTGTGGGAGTTCAACTTGGCGCAGCACCGAACTCTGAGCAGGCTCTTCGACACTACGTACGAAGATGCCTGGAAGGTGCTTTTCAAGGGCGCCGAGGCTCCCACATCCGCCACCGAGGTTCGCGGATTCAGCGCGCAGCGTCACGCTAGCGCGGTAAGTTGTTTGTACCTTTTTACAGGGTATTGGTTTTCCATAGTTTAACTCAATGTGGGATCTAAGCTCCCTTCCCTTAGACAGAGTTGGAAGGCGAAGTCCGGACAGATCGACTGTCCAGCTCCCTTGCCCGAAGACCCAGCTGATGCCCGCTTGGCGAAGCTGCTGGTTCCGGCACCCTATGTGGTGCCGGAGAAGAAGGCCACGAAGAAGGCCACGGGGACTCGAAAGAGTGCCCGGCGCCAGGAGGTGTCGGATCCATCATCCGACGGCTCCAATACGCACTCCTCCCATGAAGACGAGGAGGAGGAAGAAGTGACCTCACCCCCTCCAGCGGGGGAAGGGAAGAAAAGGAAGGCTGCCCCAACTGGGGAGGCTGAAGGGTCCAAGAAGGGGAAAACCCTTCCTCCGGACTACTCCACCAACGCCGACGATGGCGAAGAGGAGTGGCCGACCAGGGCCAAGCCCCTGGCGAAATCGTAAGTATCCAGATACCAGAGTAATTCATAGTATTCGTTTATTGCACAGCTTTCCCTTATGTCAAATATGTTTATGCAGCCCACCCAAAGACCGGCTCGACGCGTTGTCGAGCGGCTCACTGGACTCGTCGGATGTGAACTCGCTTCCGACGGCTTCCTCCCCCCGCCCTACGGACGACACTGAAGTGTTATCCCAACAGGTTCCAAGCTGGGAGGAGGTGGTCCTGGAGGCGCCGCAAGGCGACCTCCCGGACTCCAGGAGTAAAGGGGATGAAACCCCCCAGGGCTCCAAGTCCGGCTCTAGGCCGGACACCGCTCCGGAACCTTCAAAGGTTCTAGAGTCCGGCGGGGGACCTCCTTCCAAGAGGAGCAAGCCCACCGTGCCAGTGACCCCCGTCCAACCGGAGGCGCCAGACAATCTGTTGGAGGCGCTCCAAGGCGCCTCCATCAATGAGGAGCGCCACACCATTATGAGTGCGGTGGTCCAGAAGGTTCAGTCCGCCAAGATCGGACTGACCGAAGCTTGTACTAGCCTTTTAACAGGCTTTGAGGTAAGTAAAGAATGTGTAAATAATATTACCGCATAGATAGTAGCCCCTGATGCTCTGTTTGGCGTTCGGGAAGAAAAGCCGAATAGAGGATCAAATAAATTCGCAGGAGTCTAACAAAAAGGAGTCAATATGCGTATGCAGGCTTCTCTGCTTGCGTCCGCCGCACTGACTGCGGAAGTGGACACGCTAAAGCAAAACCTCGAGCGGTCCGAGCAAGAGCTCGGGCGTGCCAAGAAGCAGCTCGAGGACAATGAAGGTAAGAAATACCTTGTTTAAATATATATATATAAAAAGGTGCAATTGCAAAAAATGACAGGATTATCATGGCTATTGTAGGGGCCACATCTGAGGTGGCGACCCTTAAGTAAGCGCTGGTCGAGGCCGAGAAGAGGGCGGCCACGGAGCGCACCGAGCGGGAGAAGTATGAGGCCGAGGTTGGCAAGGTACGGCAAGAGCTCCAGGCTCTCATGGAAAAACATGAGAGTTTGGAGCTTGACTCAAAGACGCGAGCGTCCGAGCTCGCGGTGGCTATTGAAAATGCCAAGTCTGCCAAGGCCGAATCCCAGAAGACCCTCCAGGAGTTGGATGAGGTGAAGAAGATAGCGGCGGGTAAGGCATTCTTTATGCAAAGCAAACACATAAACGTGAGTTACTTGTTACTTACCCGAATTCGGAGCTCTCCCAGAGCGTTCGCAGATCTTCCTCGGAGTGTGTTCGATTCTGCCGCATTCTATCGAGCCGAGGAGGGCAGCTCGACAGAGAAGGTGTTCTGGTCTCAGTATGCTGAGGCCGGACACCCCGTGCCCCTGAGCGACCAGCTGAAGCAATTGGTCGAGCTCCACAAGGCGGCCGAACGGGCCATGAAGGGCCTCATAGTTCGGCTGTGGCCTAGAGGGGCTCTGTCTGGGAGCTATTTCGGGCTGGTGCGGCGGCTGGTGGAGGCCTGTCCAAGGCTCGAGGTCATCAAGTGCTCCGTCTGCATTGAAGGTGCCCGTAGGGCCCTTGCCCATGGTAAGGTGCACTGGGGCAAGCTGGATGCTGAGAAGCTTGTGAAGGACGGGCCACCGCCGGGGAAAGAGCATCGCAAGCCCGAGAATTATTATAAGGATGTTCTGAAGGGTGCCTGCCTTGTGGTGGATGAATGTTCTAGGGATGTAATTTTTGAGTGAAACTTGCTCGTTTTGTCCTGTGCGCTGAAAACTTGTTCATATGCGCTAAGCAATGCTGTTGGAATTTAAAATATTACCTTCTGTGCGGCTGTTTATCAATTCTGAGAGATGGCAAGTCGTCGGCTTCTGCCCCCGTGTTGCTAGTGCTGGGGTGTTCGGGGATAAACCTGAGCGCTCTTTTTCCCATGTTTGGGTCCTTCGAGGGAGGCGCTCAGCCCAACGAACAAGGTAATCGTACTATAATGCGTGAACACTCTCACTTAGCCATAGAATTCTATAATTTTAAATTTCGGCGAAGCCCCTGGTATTCGGAAGACCGAGTTCGGGGCGCTATCCACGCCTTGGCTGGACAGAGCCGGCTCCTCGCTCTAAGCGGCATTAGTCTTTAGGGACTCAAAAAACCTCTCAAACAGCGACCAGCTCTCGCTTCATCATGACAGTCAGTTTTAGCTTTCTCCACTGAGGTGCTCGACCCAGCTCAACTGGGGCACAATCGCAGTGGTTCTCCTAGTGCTACCTTAGCCGATATAGCGGAACGTAAGGCACCAAAACATAGGAGCCGGGCAAACCCAACTATTAACCCAAGACATGATTCGGAGCCGATGCATATAATGCTATAAGTTCGGGGTGCCGCACTTGTTAAAGTGTTCGGACTTCTCACACCATATTGAGGGGTACTAAAGCCCCTGGCGTATTTTGGTCGTACCAAAGTGTACGGATGCAACATGTCGTTAAGGAACATATATTAAAAAAGAGTAATGCCAAAATAGAAAAAAGCTATGCGTTGTTTATTAAAGAGGGCTGCGATCAAAGCAGAACGATACAAATAATGCGATAAGCAAAAGGTTGGACTATTTAACGTGTCTGTTCCAGGGGCAAGCTGCGGAATAGTATGCGAAACAGGTATACTGCTCATGATAGAGACCACCTGGGAGTTCTTTAATGCGGCGTGGCTTGTCTGATTCCCTGGTTCTTGCATCGTTTATTCGGCAATTGAACTGCCGAACGGGCCTTCCGAAGAGTGGAGTCCTGAAAGTAAGAGAAAATTAAAAAATCGGCAGCCCCTGGTACGGTTTAAGCCGTGTTTCGGGCATGTCGTGATGGTGCCCCTCCCCCTGTACCCATGGTATTTCTAGAGCATAGTTATGTACGCGAAGTACTGGTATCGCATTTTTGTGAGGGCTGGGGTTGGGGCCGCATTGCTACGCCTGCTTGGGTCGTGCCAGGCGGTCTTGTTGTAGGTTACTCTGGGCGCGCTTGACGGTGTCTGGTCGTTTAATGGCCGGACTGGAGAAATGCCTGGAGAGGCTGCTTTGTACTTCTGCTGCAAGGGCCGCCGTGTGCTCCTCCGTTTGGAGGGAGCGTTTGGTGTTTCCATTGACCGTAATTACTCCTCGAGGGCCTGGCATTTTGAGCTTAAGGTATGCATAGTGCGGTACCGCATTGAACTTGGCGAATGCGGTTCGCCCAAGCAGTGCGTGATAGCCACTGCGGAATGGGACTATGTCGAAGATTAACTCCTCACTTCGGAAATTATCCGGAGATCCGAAAACCACTTCAAGTGTGACTGAGCCTGTACAGTTGGCCTCTACACCTGGTATTACGCCTTTAAAGGTCGTTTTGGTGGGCTTAATCCTCGAGGGATCTATGCCCATTTTCCGCATTGTATCCCGGTAAAGCCGGTTCAGGCTACTGTCGCCGTCCATAAGGACTCTAGTGAGATGAAATCCGTCAATAATTGGGGCTAGAACCAATGCGGCGAATCCGCCATGACGGATGCTAGTGGGATGGTCCCTTCGATCAAAGGTGATCGGGCAGGAGGACCATGGGTTGAACTTTGGGGCGACTGGCTCTACCGCGTATACGTCCCTTAACGCGTGCTTCCGCTCCCTTTTGGGGACGTGGGTTGCCTATATCATGTTCACCATCCGCACTTGTGGGCGAAAACCCTTCTGCCCATTGTTGTTCGGCGGCCGGGGCTCCTCGTCGTCATTGCTATGCAGCCCCTTGTCTTCATTTTCGGCGTTTAACTTGCCTGCCTGCTTGAACACCCAACAATCCCTGTTGGTGTGATTGGCCGCCTTTTCGGGGGTGCCATGTATCTGGCACAAGCGGTCGAGTATTCGGTCCAAACTGGACGGGCCCCTAGGATTCCTTTTGAATGGCTTTTTCCACTGACCGGATTTAGAGCCTCTGAATCTGGCATTAACGGCCGTATCCTCAGCATTGTCGCCGTTAATGCAGCGCTTCTGCTTGTTGCGACGCGACCTGCCACTACTGTCCCTGGTATCCGAATTACCAGGGTTCTTGGTCATATTGTTGCTACGAGCAAGCCAGCTGTCTTCTCCCGCGCAAAAGCGGGTCATGAGTGTCGTGAGTGCTGCCATAGACTTCGGCTTTTCCTGTCCAAGGTGTCGGGCGAGCCACTCGTCATGGATATTGTGCTTGAAGGCTGCTAGGGCCTCAGCGTCCGGACAGTCGACTATTTGATTTTTCTTTGTTAGGAACCGTGTCGAGAATTGCCTGGCCGATTCCTCTAGCTGCTGAATTACGTGACTTAGGTCATCTGCATCTGGGGGTCGCACATAAGTGCCCTAGAAATTGTCGAGGAATGCGGCTTCCAGGTCCTCCCAACAACTGATTGATCATGTTGGCAAGCTGTTAAGCCAATGCCGAGCTGGTCCTTTAAGCTTGAGTGGGAGGTATTTGATGGCATGGAAATCATGGCCGCGGGCCATGTGGATATGAAAGAGATAATCCTCGATCCACACCGCAGGATCTGTTGTGCCATCATATGATTCGATATTTACGGGTTTGAAACCCTCGCGGATTTGATGATCCATTATTTCGTCTGTGAAGCATAGTGGGTGTGCGGCACCTCTGTACTTGGCTATATCACGACGTAGCTCCAATGAGCATTGTCTACTGTGTTCGGCCCTGCCGAATTTATGGCCGGCGTGACGGTTACCGTCTCGAGTCATGGGGCGCCCACGCGATGCGTAGATCGATCTTGTTTGCCTTGCCTTGTCCTCCAACATATCTCGTAGGTCCGGCGCATTTTCTCGTGCCTTGGTACGGGGTGCGGCTTGAGTGGAGGGCCGAGAGGCATCTCTGTCGCGGCCACGAGGTGGCCGATCGGCCGTATCGAGTGCAGGTGATGCAGGTTTAAGTGCTTCCTCCTCTAGTCGGGGTAGCAACCTGCGCTTTGGGTAGCTCTTGGAGGGGCGTTCAAGTTTATGCTCTTCGGCCGCAAGGACTTCAGTCCATCTGTCGACTAGCAAATCTTGATCTGCTTTAAGTTGTTGTTGTTTTTTCTTGAGGCTTCTTGCCGTGGCCATAAGCCTGCGTTGAAAACGCTCTTGCTCGACGGGATCCTCTGGCATGACAAATTCGTCGTCGTCGAGGCTTGCCTCGTTTTCGGAGGGAGGCATATAATTATCGTCCTCGACCTCTCTGTCTGCCGCTCTCTCATGAGGGCTGGTTTCTCCATCCTCCTGTGCTAAATCTTGCTAGAGGGGGTTTTCTTCGGCACTCTCCGGAGTATTATTATCTCCCGTGCTGGAATCACCGTATTTGTTTTGGCGGGATTTTGATCGGCGCCACTGACGCCGGCGCTTAGGCTGTTTCTTGGAGGGGTCATCCTCCGTTGTTCCATCGCCATCTCCTTCTTTTGAGGTGTCCACCATGTATATGTCATATGACGAGGTGGCTTTCCAGGGCCTAATAGGCGCTGGTTCTTCATCGTCTCCTTCATCGGCGTCCATACCGTCGATGTCTTCGGAGTCGAAGTCGAGCATGTCGGTTAAATCGTCGACAGTGGCTACAAAGTGGGTGGTGGGTGGGCTTTGAATTTCTTCATCGTTTGTACCCCAACCTTGCTGACCGTAGTCCGGCCAGGGCTCTCCTGATAAAGAGAGAGACTTCAGTGTCTTCAGAATATCGCCGAAAGGCGAGTGCTGAAAGATGTACGCGGCAATAAACTCCATGATCGGCGCCCAATCGGATTCGATCGGCAGGGGCGCTGACGGTGTCCTGGACTAGGGGGTACTCACCACGTCATCTCCCGATCTATTAGATTGGGCCGAGGACCCCCATGGCCGTATACTCATGGGCCAGTTCGGACAGTTGCCGCATACAAGGAATATTCCACAAGACTTGGTGATCAAGACAAGGACTCCTCCCCACTGGCGTATTCGGCTAGGACTCTTGTTATCCTAGGCCTCTGGTGCATTATATAAACCGAGGCCAGGCTAGTCGATAGATGATATATACAACAATCATACCATAGGCTAGCTTCTAGGGTTTAGCCTCCTTGATCTTGTGGTAGATCTACTCTTGTACTACCCATATCATCAATATTAATCAAGTAGGAGTAGGGTATTACCTCCATCGAGAGGGCCCGAACCTGGGTAAAAACATCGTGTCCCTTGTCTCCTGTTACCATCCGGCCTTGACGCACAGTTTGGGACCCCCTACCTGAGATCCGCCAGTTTTGACACCGACATTGGTGCTTTCATTGAGAGTTCCGCTGTGTGATCGACAAAAGGATTGATGGCTCGCCTGCAGATCAACTGCGACTTCGGCATCTTCGTCACCAGCTCGACTGGTCACCTTGGTTCGACCAAGAATTGCGCCCCGTGTTCGGATCACCATGTTCGGATGAGGGCCTTCATCAAACATCAACTCCGATCTCTATCAAGATCACGGAGGAATCATCTATGGAGCTCAGGGGCTCAACGTCAACATTGCCCTCAAGCGACCGTGTTGTTTTTCCAAACAGCGAACGCGTATCCGCCGCCACCGCCTGCTCGAGCATCGCTTTAACGATTGCTTCAGTGGAATTGTGCGGAATCGAGTCTACAACAACCCTGGAAAATTTCGTCGAGTTCCGATTGAGGAATCTCTGGCAATCTATGATATGCCGGAGCCCTGTCAAATCTGGCGGGAATCTGGATGAGTTTAGGGCGTGGTGTCCAGCTTCTAGCTTGGACATCCTTTGAAAGATCCAACCGTTGATCGGCTGCGGAATTCCTATATCTACCACCTCTCAAAATTTCAGCTCCATCCGACCGTCCAAACTCCGGGAACCTTCCGATTAGTGCATCACTTTTCGGATCTGTTTTCTGCGCGAAAACGAATCCGACCCGAGTTCGTCTTTTTTATGAACAGGATTTCGGACATCCCTTTTGAAGGAAGTTTTGTATGGGGTATTGTGTTTCGTTCCCGAACACATCCCACTAACTTTAAGATCTTTTGAACATGATCTTCAACATCATGCTGGTGTCAAATCAGTCCGGCAATATTACTCCACGGCTGCCGACCTGCGCTAGACACGTCGTCACTTTAGCCGAGCTCAACTTCTTCGGATCATCATCTCGGCAAGCCGAACAAGAGTCCGGCATCACGAAGGATAAATCATCATCAACATCGCCGCCCCACGGATTACACGGAGCGGGCATACCGGCATCGCCGCACGGTCGCTTCATCAAGCCGGCATCAACCACGTCACGACCTGCATCGACAGGGCCGCACTATTGCTTCTTCAAGCTGGTGTCTGTCATGCCGACCTTCTTCGACTCATCAGCTGACGTCGAGGCTTCGACATCTCGGCTGGACCGGGGGCTTCGCCATCTCTTCATCAACCTACTCCGGACACTTCGGCGTCACTAGCCGACTAGCTCCGTCATGTTAGCTGGGTCGAGGGCTTTGCCTCAGCGAGTCAACCTTTACCAGCATTGCCATGTCGTCGTTTTATCGCCCATCAGGAAATGGGTGTGCGGAGCGAGTCCCAATTTTGGGAATCACCTTCCTTCGGATTGCTACAACAAATAAACCAGGTGCTATTAATCCCAGTATTTTTTGCTTGTTTGGGTTCATTTTTCCCAAGGAATTATTACTCTGGTTTTCCATGATATGTACACAGGTCTATCAAATGGTGACCACATTAATGACGGTCACGTGGTGGTTCGATCAGTTTCCGTACATAGTCCGGCGAACGCCGCATCCGAAGCTCGGACCGACCTGTGAATTCAGGCTTTGCCACGCCTTTACTACATCACGCCGACGCCCTGCATCGACATTGACTTCGGCGCCAGGCCATATTTCTTCTATTCCTCACTTTGCATAAATTATTTATTATGCAACACATTTTTTTTAATTATCATTATTACTATTATCTCCGGTTTGCACTATTTTTTGTGCACAGGAAAATGATCCGGGGACTTCGGCGTCACTCTGCCGGTCTGCATTGACCGTGCTATGTCACCACTTTGGCGTGTCGAGCTCTCCGCTCCGCCACCTCAGGACCAGCTTGGGGGATGGAACCTTGCCCCGCATCAAGCTCGGACCGTGTCATCAATACCGAACACATTAACCAGCTAAGTCGCTTTCATGCTCAAAGCTTTAATTTCTAACTTGTGTTCGGTTCGACCAAGCATTATACTTTTTTGGAAAAAAAATTGCTTGTAAAAAATTTCCTTGTCCAAACTTTGTTTGTGACACACAAATTCAAGGACCCAATTCACTTGGGGGCTTCATTTATGAAGCTTTTCCTCTTGCATATGATTATACTTGTACGGCTTCGTTCCTTGTTCGTGTATTATGCCACAATATGCACCATATTGACTTAAGCGATTTGCAAGATGGGTTGCCTCGCTCCTGTGTTTACCCCAACGTTCCCGATTGTTCGGCTAGGGAGTAAAGGGTGCACCTCTGCGATTGTCACGATTGGGTCAACCGAGCCGGACCTCAGACTGGGTGAAGCCGAAAGCTAGCGCTCTTATAGTTTTCAATGATGGTCGGCACACAACGGAACTCATGAGTACAAAAAATCTATTGCACAAGTCTCATAATAACAATGAGCACCGAAGAAAGGTATCGGTGGGGGTACTATTTTCTTCGAAGATGCTTCTTACACTTCACGGTAATATAGCATAAGTTCCCTGAGCGCGCTTTGTCTGTTACAGCCTTATGGCCTAATTGCCTGGTTATTGGGAACACCGTCGATATTCTCGACCGATGGAGTACATGACATTTTTTGGTCCTTGACCGAAGAGGGAGAAGCTGACGGTCGGTTAAGACGCGTTTAAAGTTCGGTTGAACATAGATATGATATAAGTACTTCGGTACATGCAATCATTCTTCTACCCAAGTCATTTGGGGGCTCTTAAGTTTATTTGAGCTGTTTTATAATAAGTGTTCTTCTTCTTAGTCGTTGCAAAGTTTTATTATTATTTATCACTCCTTTTTCGACACGAGTGTGCGGTCACTGCCCGGGGAGCCTAATTTCTCTCTCAAAGCCACTAGAGTTTAGTTTGCTAAACTGGCCTGATGAGAAGTACTCCGTCCTCGGGATAGGAGGTTGAAGCCGTAGGCTGACCCGCTCGAAGTCTTGAGATAGGATGTATCATGTTAAAGCACGACAGAAGCACTTTTTTTTCTCAGACCAACTTTCAAATTGGCACCGAACACTTGATATTGTTCAGACGTCATGTTTTTACTGACGTTTCTTGGTTTTCCAAGCTTTTTGGCACTTTTAAAACTATTTGTGCTTCTCCAGCATTAGTCTCGTAGTGCAACGCCGGACGCCTTTAGGGATTCGGCAAAAACATTCTCAGATATTGCTATATATGCATCGGTTTCGAATTGTGTCTTCGGTCAATAGTTGGGTTGCCCGGCTCCTGCACTTGCTTCCTACGTTCCATTTTGTTCGGCTAGGCGTGCAAAGGGAGAACCACTGCGATTGTGCTTCCAGCTCACATGGTTAAGCACCTCAGTGGAGAAAGCTGAAAACTGACTTTCACAATAAGCGTAAACTGGTCAGCGATCCGATGACTATGTTAAATGATGGGCCGTTCATAACATTGGCTGAAGTGTTTACGGCTTGACCCCAACTGTCGCCGAACACTACCGGGGGCTATTAACTAGCCTCCCAAACTAAATCCTCAATATTTTGCTCTTACATTAGAGCTGAGGTTTAATGATCATGCTTAGCATGACAACCCAAAGAAAGGAACCGATAGCGGGACTATTTTCTTTGGAAGACATTTCTTCTGTTAAACAGTGATATAACTCTCTGCGTACCTTTGTTTATAAAACCGTATGGCCAGATTGCCTTGTTTGTTGTAAATCTTTGCCCTCATAAAGGCTTGATAAAGTAGGACAAACACTCCTCGGCTACTGGCCGAGGAGGTGGAAGCCGATGGTCGGTCAACAAAGTTTTGTACAATGCGGATCCGAGCATCAGTGACATAAAGTACTTGGATACATAGAGTCATTACACATAATTTGTGATTTTACTATGGATATCGATCCTTAATTCGGCCACCCGTGCCCGCATTAAGGCTCGGGGGCTACTGGGCTTCGGGCTTATTATTTACAAATATTAAAGGGGCACATCGATCCCATGATCTGGTGTTGCCACCCGACCAGTGTCTCGGGGGCTACTGCATTGCCTGTTCAATGCAGAAAATTTTATGTGCAATATAGTTTCCCAGGAGATTTTGATCCTCAGGTTGATCGGCCGCACCCAACCTGAGTCTCGAGGACTGAGCACGCCGCTTTTAGTGTCCCGAAGTATTCTGCCGAGCTAGGACTTGATCCTCAGGCCGATTTTGCAAATCAACCTGAGTCTCAGCGGCTACTGGGATCAGCGGTCTTATGTCATCCTTCATGTGCATCTCGGGTTTTAGACCGATACCCACCTTGAGGGCTACTGGCTATATATCTCGGCAGAGAATAAATTGCACCAATCAAAAATATTGACAAAAATCGGCCCATATTTGGGGTGGTGCACCACCTCGGAAGCAGTCCGGCATAAAGCTCGGGCGCTAGTGGCTGGCTCCATAGAGGGCATTTCAAGCATTAAGCTCGGCTAAACTCCTTCAAAATTCTTTGAACCAAGGTGATTTACGACACCTCGGATACAGTCCGGCGTTGGATCTCGGATACAGTCCGGCGTTGGAGGTCGGATACATAGTCTGGCGTTGGAGCTCGGATACATTCCGGCATTAGAGCTGGGAAGCGGTCCGGCGTTGGTGCTCGGCTGCAAAAGATACCTTGAATGCAGTCCGCCGTTGGAGCTCGGACGCAAGAGGACACTGCCTCCCGGGAACAACTTCAAACCCGAGGTGTGGCATAAAAATAACAAGGCATTGATAAAGGCCAGAAACTTAAAGGGGCTCCTCGGATACCCGACGTGTAAACTCGCCGAATGCATTTCGGCGATCCTCAAGATCAAAGATGAGAAGATTTGTTGAACCAGTTTTCAAGACCGTCAACCGAAGATGAAGAACAGTTCGGAAGAATCGAGGAGCATCCCTAACTTGAAGACCGGTTCAGGGGGCTACTGACGGTGTCCTGGACTAGGGGGTACTCACCACGTCATCTCCCGATCTATTAGATTGGGCCGAGGACCCCCATGGCCGTATACTCATGGGCCAGTTCGGACAGCTGCCGCATACAAGGAATATTCCACAAGACTTGGCGATCAAGACAAGGACCCCTCCCCACCGGTGTATTCGGCTAGGACTCTTGTTATCCTAGGCCTCTGGTGCATTATATAAACCGAGGCCAGGCTAGTCGATAGATGATATATACAACAATCATACCATAGGCTAGCTTCTAGGGTTTAGCCTCCTTGATCTCGTGGTAGATCTACTCTTGTACTACCCATATCATCAATATTAATCAAGCAGGAGTAGGGTATTACCTCCATCGAGAGGGCCCGAACCTGGGTAAAAACATCGTGTCCCTTGTCTCCTGTTACCATCCGGCCTTGACGCACAGTTCGGGACCCCCTACCCGAGATCCGCCGGTTTTGACACCGACAGGCGCGGAGGGTTCGGAGTCCGGAGAGGATTCCGGCTCCCTAGAGTCACGAGTCTCATGGAGTGCGGGGCTAGTGTTCAGCTCGATCATCGTTGGGATCGCAGCCCCCGAGGCGGCGTCCAACCGCCCATCCTCGATCGGCGCAGTTGGCTCCGAATTGAAGGTCGAAGCCGATGTGGGTGCGGCCTCCAGGGCGCTGTTTGGCGGCAGAGCTAGATCATGATCGTCGTGACAGTGCGGCGCGCTCGGCAGTGGCTCGAATCCGTCGAAGATCAAGTCCCCGCGGATGTCAGCCATGTAGTTTAAACTTCAAAATCTGACATGGCAGCCAGGGGCGTAGCTTTCGATCTGCTCCAGATGGCTAAGTGAATTGGCCCGTAGTGCGAAGCCGCCGAAGACGAAGATCTATCCGGGGACGAAGGTCTCACCCTGGACTGCATCGCTAGTGATGATCATAGGAGCCACGGGCCTGACGACGACGACACAGAGGAACTCTCAATGAAAGCACCAATGTCGGTGTCAAAATCGGCGGATCTCGGGTAGGGGGTCCCGAACTGTGCGTCTAGGCCGGATGGTAACAGGAGGCAAGGGACACGAAGTTTTACCCAGGTTCGGGCCCTCTCGATGGAGGTAAAACCCTACGTCCTGCTTGATTAATATTGATGATATGGGTAGTACAAGAGTAGATCTACCACGAGATCGGAGAGGCTAAACCCTAGAAGCTAGCCTATGGTATGATTGTGTCGTCCTACGGACTAAAACCCTCTGGTTTATATAGACACCGGATAGGGTTAGGGTTACATAGAGTCGGTTACAATGGTAGGACATCTGCATATCCGTATCGCCAAGCTTGCCTTCCACGCCAAGGAAAGTCCCTTCCGGACACGGGACGAGGTCTTCAATCTTGTATCTTCATAGTCCAGGAGTCCGGCTGAAGGTATAGTCCGGCCATCCGGACACCCCCTAATCCAGGACTCCCTCACCTGCGTACACAGCAGGTGTCTTGCTGGATCCTTTTGTTGCGAGGACCTTCGTCGACCCCGCATTGGCTCCACGAAAGAGGGGAATGTTAGGATGAACTCGAGCCGGTGCCGGCCATGGCGAAGTAGTGGTCGGCGATGAACTCGAACCGGTGCTGGCCACCATCATCTTCGGCACCAGCCAATGATATCAGTTGGACAGTGGGGAAGTGATCCGTCCTTTGCGCTGAAGCATATACCTCCGAGGCTCCCGGCAGTCCAGTGATCGTGCTGCCGGACATGAGGAACACAAATCGATCGGCGGGCGACCATTTAGGACAGGTATTATATACCTGTGCTGTCCAGAACTAGCACCGCGTAGTTCATTTGAATGTAATTAAATCTATCATGTTTGTATGATAATCCGGTATTTTATATGATTTTTGTCGTTGTTTATATGAAATATCAGTTTGTCTACGTATTTGCGTGAATTTCGTCCAGTTGGTTGAGTTGCTGTCATAATGTGTGCGGCTACGGTTGGATGGCGTAATTTGCGGGTCGCCGGTCTGTCTGCGGGCGGCTCGGGCGACGTTGTGGGACAAAAAACACAGCTCATGTGAGCTCGTCTCCAACGTGCGCGCTGGAGGATGCATGACAGCATGAGCACCCGAGCCATTCCTCGTTCATCGGTGGCAAAGGCACCGGTGGACAAAAGGGTCGTCAATATTTTGGCCACCCCGGGAAAGATCCAAACAGCCCTCCCAATAGATTCAAATCCCTCGTTCGCCGTGGAATTTTGCCATGTGTTGTTTTCATGGACTAGCAAGATGCCCATGCATTGCACGGAACATCAAGATGCATTTTTTTACAAACTCCCGCATGCATGCAAGGGATAATTAATGTCCTCCTTTGCTAGTACCACGAGGCAAACACCATTAATATTGCATCGATTAGTGTTAGTGGCCTTGTATATCTGCAAATTGTAATTTTGATAGTGGCCCCTTGTATATAAAAATGGAGGGAGAAAGATGAGAGATAAGGTGAGGAGGAGTGGGGTGTGGTGGTGACTGGTGGTCGGACTGGGCGGAGGCATGGGGATGGACGGCGCAATATGTCTAGGTTTGTATCTCTCTCACACACACCCACGTAGGTGGGGGACATGCATGAAGAGAAGAGGTGCACGCACGGCGCACGTACTCTTGTCTCTTTCCCAACCACACCCGCGCGGGTACACGGTGGAGCTCATTTCTGTACGAAAAAGGCAGCCCACGTGGTAATTTGGCACGTGTACTGGTTGTCCACTTGGTGGAGGGAGGATCGTCTACCACGGGTGAACAAACAAATTGCGACTTGATGCGTTATGTTAAATTAAAAAAAGAGGCAAACCATGTGGGGCCTACCTTAGAGGCAAGGCTCTATACACTGGAGTACTTTTGATGTGTCCTGTCAGCTCGCAGAACGAGGAGAAGCTTGCTTAGTATGTCGTCTCCCTCGCCCATGGGCGCGGTGGCTCGCAGGATGAGGTGAAGCTTGCTTACGAGTAGTAGTAGTAGTAGTACTACTACTACTACTACTACTATTGTATGCCTTTACACCCGCTCCCTCGCCCACGCGCGCGGTGGCTCGCAGCACGAGGAGAAAATTTTACTACTCCCTCCGTTTACTCCTCGTCCCTACTACGTACTTTGGTTAGTACTCCCTCCATTTACTTATACAAGGCCACTATAAAAAATACATTTTGCATCTATACAAGGCCACAAATAGTAATCGAGACAAAAGTTACTACTCCCTCCTTTCCAGTTTATGGCTCAATTTCAAAATCTCTCCAACCAAGGTAGATGGTGAGTGGTCGAATTAATTTCGTAGTTTGCACAAGTAATTAGTACGCTTGTTTTTCTCAAGAAGTTATGTTTACCGAGGCATTAATTAGAACGAATGCATGAATGACCACTAAATTTCCATGAACTTGTACATGCATTGGTTAGTTTCCTCTTGACACTGCTTGCGTCGGGTGATCTAACGCACCTCAAAATCCAACATGTAATGGTACTACTACTAGTATAGTAGAATTGAGACTTATCAAACGAAAAAATGAATGTTTTTTAGATGACCCCTATAAACCCTAGTGGGTACGTACTCCGTAAAAACAGATTTTTCCAAAACTAAGTTGCTCCCTTTCATGAATTATGTAGTATACTCCTCCGTCGATGCTCCCTTTCATGAATTATGTACTTCCTGTCGCCGACATGTGGGACATATAGCAACCGGGTCAAGGTGTCAAGCACCAAATAACAGTGCAGAACAGCAGGGGGAACGCACCCCACTCGTACCGGCCCAGTAGTAGTAATGAGCAATGAGACGTCAAATCACAATGCCGCACCTTCCCAGACGGACGAAGCAACCATTATTTCACACTTCGGTTCGCCGTCATCTCAAACCACGTAGTATTGCTTCTGCCTCAAGAGGGACACGCGCATCGCCTTGGTACATCATGACACGTGGGACCGCATGACAGGCCATGCTCCCCCGCCGATCGCTCGGTAAAATCACCTCATTTTTACTATACTTCCTCTGTATCGGTTTACTACATGGCATGCACGTCATTCTAGGTTGAGAATTTAACTGGCTATATATATGATCAACAGTCTCTAGCCTTTTAAAAAATGTATACTTTTGTACAGTAGTACTATCGATGGATTGCGCCATGGAGCAAAAATTGAAATTGAAAAAAAGGTGGTACATATAGAGAGCGCTCATCGCCAAATTATGCATATAGTACTATTAAAAAAGCTAGTACGTGCTTAATTGGGGTGCTAAATTCTATTAAAGAAATACTAGTAGTATGTACATACTTAAGAGTTAAAGTAACAAGAAGAAACATAACATAGTTCTGCTGGGGGCTCGGCACAACACACCCCTCAAATTAAACTAAGCACACCTGAAATTAAACTATGCAACTAATCCGGTAGACACTGCATTAGAAGTTTAGAACCACCATGAGCAACGACACTGCCACCTTACTCGGAGTCCTCGTCCACGTCCTCGACTTCGTCCTTGTCCCTCTCCCTCTTGGCCGATACTTCTTTGCTTGAACCGCACACTTGGCTGTCGCTCTTCATCCAACCCTTGTAGATATTGAAGCAAAGGTAGCCATCCATTGCAGCGTAGTGGATGTGGTCTATATCTAGTACATTCCGCTGCCATGCATGACGATGAAACGTGTATGGAGGTTTCTCCAGTTTACCGTACGAAGGATGAACCATGGCTCCTGCCAGGGTCAGCATTGAAGGCTGACGAGAGGACACCAGCCGATTCTTCTGGAGGTCAAAGGGGTTGCCTACAACGAGACCTATCCGACGCAGGACATCCCTGTCGTTCTTAAAGTCTACAGTAACGAATTTCACTGTTTTGTCCTTGAGGAAGTTCTTAAAATCCTGGCACTCAACGTCGGCATGGCATATGTGGTAGACCAAGCAAACATTATGTACGCAAACCTGGATCACGGCGGGCTTCTTCCTCTCTTCGTCCTTTAGATCCTTCTTTGGTCCCAGGACTGTGGTGTACTCAACATCTAGCCCAGCGACCCACTCATCATCTGAGTTTTCGAACATGCGTCTGAAGCGAGAAAAGCATCCTTTCACCGTCACGGAAGAATGGGTGTAGATGACGTCGAACTCATCGTCGGTGATGGTTCTAACCTTGTACTCACCGCCGATCGTGGAGATTTGGGACGCCATGGATTTGGGAGGAGGGTTAGGATTAGTGGAACTGCCGTAATGTGAATGGACGCGACGACTAGGAGCGAACCTCCATAGTATTGAAGGACGTGCGGGGACGAGTAGGAGCGAACTGCTAGCGTGCGAACGGCAGGGTAGTGGCTTTCCATTCTCCCATGGTACGGGCTTGTGAGAGCCCTTGGATCTGAGATCGAACGGTTGCATGGCGTGATTCTAGACCTATGGGTGAATATCCTATCCTGGAGGGTTATTCTGCAAATTTTCAGCAACTTAGCATGCGACCGTTTGATCTCAGATCCAAGGGCTGCCAGCAGCCCGTATCATGGTCGCGCCTACCACGACCGTCGCGTCGCTCGCGCAGTCGCGCCCTTGGAGATTTAGGGGCTGTTTGGTTTGTGACTAACTTTGCCAAAAATTACCACACCTAAGGTTAGACAAATTTGACCAACTTAGGTGAGTGTTTGGTTCAAGCCACATCTTAGGCAAGCCACACTTGTGCCCCACATAGCATACACACAAAAAATGTAGCAAGATTGCCTTAGGCTTGCCAAGTTGTGGCTCTCATTTTGATGAACTAATCTTAGGCAAGTTTGGCAAAAATGTGTGGCAAAGTGTGGCAATGCTAGTCCTAGAACCAAACAGCCCCTTAACACGGTGCGTTAGGCTATCTGATGTTGGCATGTCATACATAGTCATCACTTAGTCACTCATACTACAACAAGGTTGGCTATAAGGTTGGCTATAAGTGTATTTTTTTACTCCTCTCTATCTCTTTCTTTGTAATGGAGGTAGTCAGGAATCGGGAGACTCACGCCAGTCGTAGCGCCGCAGTTAAAATGATAATGGCAAGTCAAATCATGGGGCCCCACCTGTCTAGCAGTAACTCGCTATCAGATCACACAACCCTACGTTTGCAGCAGCCTACTCCCTCGTCTTCTCGCGTCTCTGTCGAACTGACTAGGCAGAACTGCCCCACCTACTGTGCAGGAAAAGCCTCGCCCTCGACTTTTAAATACAACTACATCCGCTTAAGAATCCAATGATATACTTTTTGTGACATATAACTCATATTTAGTTAGTCAAATGGATGACCTAGAACTACGTGCAGGCCCTATAAACCGAGATGCCTAAAAATAAAATAAAAACCAAGACGGAGAGGGTAGTTCAGCACGTATCTTTTTAGATCAATATAGTCGGGATTCACCAAGGAGCAAAACCAGGTGGTAGGCTGCTCCTGTCATGTTGGCGTAGCAACTCAAGCAGGGTCAGTCCGCACATGAAATGGTGACACACTTAACAGGACCCCTTTGGCCGACATGTGGCTCATCCACCGTCTTGTTCCACGTGCGATGCACCAAATTACAGTTCGGAGCAGCGGTTGGAATTGGAGGCACCCCGGTCGTAGAGCCGCAATAGTAGAAAATGAGCGATGAGGGGTCAAATCACAAAGCCCCACCTTTCCCGCATTAAGCTGGACGGACGAAGCAACCATCATTTCACTCTAGGGCGCAAGAGCATAAAGAAAAGAGAAAACAATGATGCATGCGGCAGCTACCTAGGGAACCCTAGGGTAGGGGTCACCACTACAGATCCTTTTTTTAAAGCGCCTCCACTACAAATCGGCTTCTCCCTCGTCCTCTTGAAGAAAACAGATGATGAGTGCGGCGGTAGGGTTTGTAGGAGTACTACGGCGTGCGGGGCCACGTCGTAGTAAATGGGTTCGAGTTGATGCCTTAAATATGTGTGGGTTGCTTGGTTTTACGGGAATGAGGCAGCATTTTGGGTTCGGGGACCAGTGGAGATATAGTACGTACAAAAATTGTGGACGTAGGTTCGACCGAAAGGCAATGATGCATGGGCCTTGCATTTTGATATACCCGGGGCCGCATGAAATTTGCTACTCTACTCAAAACTAGTAAGGTACACATGTATTGAATGCATGAGATTTCGAAACCAAATTATGAATAAATACACACTATAGCATGTAAAGCTTTGAGTCATATATGCATGATGTAGATGTTCGTTTAGTTCTTATAGTTCATCTCATTCAAAATCAATTAGTTTTATAAAAAATGTTAAGATTCATGGGGTTGTGCATTGTAAATCATAGAGTAAAAAACAAATAATGGCAATTCATTTAGAAAAAATAATCAATTATGATACAGAAGATTCTAGAACAACGGAGAAGTGCTTGTGTTTTGAGGTTTGTGCATTATGCTTAAGTTCAACCATGGAGTCTTCTAAATTGTACATGTGGAAGATCTAATGGAATGTTGATGATATCCAACGGCCATTAATGCTCAGATTTGCCTATCTCTGCACTGTCGGGTTAGCTTCATCCAGCGACCATGTTTCAAAGTTATTGGCACACTATATAGTTCTTGTGCCATAGTTGCATGTTTTGGAAAAAAGCTACTAGTGGGTTGTACTATCTATTTAGGAATAGAAGATGTATACATGGAAGTTGTAGGGAAAGAGATGACATGGAGCATCTCAATTCCTATCAGTAGGGATTGGAAAAGAGATGTCATTTGGTTCACAACATAGGAACTTTTCTATTGAATCTAGAGATGACATGTATCTCAATTCCTATGAGGAGGGATTAGAAAAGAGATGTAATTTGGTTCATATCATAGGAACTTTTCTATTGAATATACGCTAATGTTAATTTTCCTTTGAAATTAAGGGAGTATAGGAATCAATTCATATGAACCAAGTGGCTCTAAAGCTATAGAAACGATATCGTGTTTATTTCCTTTGAAATGTGGAGTATATGAATCTATTCCTATGAACCAATTGGCTCTAAAGGAAAAAAAAATCCTATAAAAATCATATCATATAGAGTTCCTATGATATTCCTCGACACCAAAGGATGCTTGAAATTGTTGCGGATGATACGATGGTCTTTCTTTGTAGACTCCTCACCCATCTTTATAGTTACCTCTCGGAGATGAATGAAATGATATATACATGGTATTCTACATGTGCAATTTGGTACATGAAAACTCGGTAGAAGTTTGCGAGGTTCGAATTTTCAATAAAGCTATATGCACTGCATTTCGGAACGGGGGGAGCATACGGCAGTTGCTAACACTCACGTGGAAGATTTGTGTGTAGGAGGAGTGGCTGTTCTGTTAAATGACATGGCAAAACTGACACTGTCGGATGCCGATCTAACGGTTCTTACGGCGTTCGTCAGGAAAAGGCTTGTGGCGAACGTTTGTCGGATAATGATTTACGGACACATGCATTGCATTGATACGTGCCCCCTCTCTCACACGCACATGCACCCTCACGAGTCACGACTCTCCCGAGTCCTCTCGCAGACTCGCACGTCGCACCCACCGTCTATCTGCAGGTAGACGTCACGCACATATGTGCTCTACACACCCTACCCTCAGAACTTCTAAAAAACAAAAGACGGCGCGCACATTTTATTTTATCTCACACGTCACACACTTATACTATTACTCTTGCGGCGAACGTTCTTTGGGCAGAGTATATTGTACCATCACGAAGAGAAGCGGTGCACACACGCACTAGTTCTCTCACACCCACTCGCGGGTACACGTAGGAGCACATTTTTTTGAAGCTGGTACAACAAAATCACTCCACTATATATAAAAGCAGGAGCCTTAGCGCTTGCTTTACTAGGGTTCCTCTCGTTCACTCTCTCATGCTCTCCAGATCTAAGAAACACATAGGTGGCCACACTCTCTGTCAGCTCACGGCTGGTCACAAATCCAGCCGGACAACCTCGACCGGGGCAGGGGTGTAGGTGCATCATTCACGCTATCGTCGGCGGCGAGGGAGGAGACCAACGGCTGCCCGCGCGTCCCAATCGGCGGCCGTGCCGTTCTCTCCGAGAGAGCACCGGCTCGGGAGGGCCTCCGACCCCTTCTTCCTCCCTGCGGTATTGTGGCCAAGATGCGGCCTCCCGACGCCATCTTTGCCACATGCCGACGACCCTCAGGTATATATTCCTTCGAAACCTACCTTGCTCTACTGCCCCAGCTCCCTTCATGTGGATCCTTTTCTACTTTCATCCACCGTTCCAAAGCCACCTAGACTTCTACAATTATTAGAAGTAAAGCTAGTTCATACAGTCGACTCAAAGCGTTGGTTCAAATAGGGAAGAAAGTGGGAAAGTTGTAGCATGAATCTAGGACTTGGTTCTAAGAGGAAATGGGGGAAAGTAGTAATATCTGTCACTGTTTAAATAACCGTATTTCGTATTTGCGCAAACATGGATGTCTGTCTCCATATCATTTCGGGATGTCTGTCTCTGTATCGTTTCTATCCGCGCAATGAAAAGCACACACCTCAGTTTTAGTACAACTGCGCAAAATGAGATGGCTATCCCTCGTTGCCGTCGTCTAACCTCCCATCCTCAAGGTATCCCTACATTGGTAGTAACTAAGGTAGAATGACCAATGCAATCTAAAAGAAGCTGATTCGTATGTTTTACTTCCTGATTGCAGTGCGCGGACGAGCGAAAACAACTGCATCCTAGTACGGAATGCACTTTCTACCAGTTCATCCATGGACCAAGGACTAGATGGCACGGCTGCACGGCGGTTGTTTGGACAGGTGCGCGGACAAGAGGCATTGTGGTATGCTTATTTCTACAAATAGCGGTGCTTAAATTTAGTGGAATGCACAAGCATTTCAGCTGGTCAGTACACTGCATGGTTCAGTTCAGCATTCCATCTGAGACCACAATTATAATTGGTTATTCTGGAATGAGAGAACCTAACCCTGAATGGTGGCAACAAGAAAAAAACAGAGTGAAGTCCAGGAAATTTAAGCCTGTCGGGAGGCCCTTTGCTCAGAGAAGCCTTGCTTGTTTTTTCCTGATTTGTAAACCTTCTCACAACTTTGTCTTTTGCTGTGAACTAGTATATGTTTGTTATGTTCTATGAATCATTGATATGTATAAAATTGCTTAACTTATGCTTTTCAAGTTTTTTATGAAGACGAGTTTAATGTGAGTGTTCCACATGAGCGCTGGACTAGCGTGTGAACGTTTGGAATTTATTACATTGTGGCCTCAATTAACTGCATGAACCACTGTAATAAGATACATAGTTGCTTATATGTCAGACAGCAGATTATTGATTGTTAGCTGGTCGATAGCCTAGTGTTGAAGCGAGCTGAGCCAATGTGCCGTGTTTTGCACAACTGCTTACAAGTGGGGTAGCACCAACAGTGTTTACAAGTACTTATGTATACGTCGGCGCACGGTTCTCGAACGAGTGCTCTGTTTCATCAAAACACACACTGCTCGTATGATAAACCGTGACAACTTATGTCTTACCATGCCATATTCATGAAAAAACTAGTGAGGACGCATCTGTTTCGGCAACAAATACGATGGTTCTCACATGATTCATGGGCACACAAAAGTAGCAACAATTACCATAGACGGATTCAAACAGAGTACTAGCCCCAGAGGGGTCGATAATAGGCAAGGTTCGGATAATTAGAAACAATCCAAACTACTATTAAACACTAGCTGGGGCAACTATTTCATGCCTCGATCTAATTTGGGTTGGACACAAGACGGACCTTGCCATGAACATCATCGAGGACGTCCCGCAGCAGCTCAATCCTATGAACCTTCATGAAGACAACCTTGTGGCCTTGCCACTGATAAGCTTGTTTGTGGAGGCATGCCACGTCATCTTCCTGCGTAAGCTTGACAAGAACAGTATGCCTCACAAACGAAGGAGTAGCTTTGAACTTCTTGTGCTTCAGTACACCCTGGACAACACGCCTGATAACAGTGACGTTGGAGTACAACTCTTCATTGGTATAACCGCAAATGGCTTCTAGGATCCAACAGCCTAAGAACTCTGTTTTCCCAGTGCGTATATTCAGGCCGTCCGCCTCATAGCGAGTGACATGTACAACCACACAATCCTTGTCTGCATCAGGGCTCTAATTGAAACAGAAACGAATTCTGAATTACTTTTCAGTATAAGAAACACAAGTTATTTAAACCACTATGTATAGCATGGCATCGAAGCTAATAAAATTTTGCATTATTAATCACCACATACTTCCTTTTCTAAAAAATCACCACATACTTAGATGAAAAACCACAATCGAGATCGGCAAAGAAGGAAATCACCTTGGGCAGCTCAGCGGGGGGGACACATCCTCGAAGGGGGAAAACTGCTCCTGCAGTGCCACGGGGGTTGTAACCTCAAATGGGGCGTTGACCATCTCAGTAGTGGCCGTGAGCGTATCTGGGGTCGGCTCAGTGGTTTCCTCCATCTTCTTGGAGCTCTCTGTCTTGTGGGGATCAGCCTCCCGCGTCTGCTCCAATATCGGCAGATCTTTGCCTGGTTTTCCTTGGTCCATCATGAAACTGACGAATACTAGGAGACCACTGAAAGGAAAACACAATCGCAATGACAATGAAACAAAAAAGAGAGTGAGGATCGGTTACTGCTTTGCAAAAGTTCTTTTTTTTCTCTGAATGAAAATATACCAACATCACGGATCCGCTTACCTTCCCTTCATTCGGAGAGAAGAACAGTGGCAGATGCGAGTGTTGCCTTTCTTGAAGACGGTGAGGGAGAAGGGGATTCAGCAAAGAGTGAAATGATGGTTGCTTCGTCCATCAAACTTAGACTGCGGGGAGGTGGGGTTTTGTGATACGACGGATCGTCACTGCCGCGCTACGACCGGGGTGACTCTCCGCCTACATACTGCCTTCTAATTTGGTGGATGGCATTTGGGCCCATGCACTGCATGGCCCGCATGTCGGTGAACAAAAGTATAATGGCATTCAGTAGAGGGAGACGTTTCAATGACCTAGGAGGAGCCATAAGCGATAGAGTGTCTCCACTGTACTAGTAGTAATTGTTTTTCTGGGTAGTTGTAGAGTGTCTCCACTGTACTAGTAGTAATTGTTTCTCTGGGCCCAAGACAAAACAGCCCATCCATACTAGTAAATAGTAAAATCAATTCAAAAGCCCATATATTTACTAAATTGACGGATGGGTATGTCGAAGAGCAAAAAAAGGAGTTTCAGGTGGGCAAAAGAGCTTCTAAACATGTCGGGCTTCTATTTACAACATATTGTAGTCATAATCCAGTAAATTTTATGACCCAGGATGTTCATTCTATGGACCAGACCGATCCATTTCACTGTGAGTGCCGAAAACAGTGCTGGAGTTAGATGTTGTTGCCCTTTTCAATCTGGTTTTTTTGTAAACCTGGTGAACAATTAACCCTCGTGCTTTTGTACAGTTTGTAAGCTGGAGTTAGATGTTCTTGCCCTTTTCAACTCGGCTGTGACTATCATATTTTTTTTGAAACAAGGCAAATGGTTTGCCATTTGTTTAATTTAGAGTGAAATATTGTAACAAATCCCAACCAAGGGAAATAACATCACTCTCGCCGGCTGCTTGAGCTCAGTGTGCATTACAGAAACCAAGTGATTAGCCCCCACCAGCACCCACAAACTTATTTCGAACTAGCACATCAAATGGGCTGTAAATTTTCATAGGAAAGGCCGCATGACCGTGACAAATTTGGATTCTGACATTTGGGACCCGCGAGGAAATAGCCTATCCAAGGTGGTGTCGACTTACTAGCCAGTCAACAAACGATTCTGTCTACCAGCCATTGGATTGACATCCAAAATTTGTCCTGTATCTTCTATCTCTTGTCTTCTTCTTCCTCCAGCCACCCAAACCAAACCATCCCATTGGCTCCGCCTGCTCCCGCCTCCCATGGCTGGTTGCGCCTCCGCCGCGCCCTACCGTACGTACCCTCCAATGTTGGCCAGTCCCTCCCTCTATTCCCCCACACATCCTGTTATTCCCCGGCGACGTCAGCCCCAACACGCACCCGCGCCCGAACCAGTCAACCCTCGTACTCCCCTCCGCCTGCGACTGCACCGGCGCATCTTCAACGGCTCTTGTTCGTTCCGTCTGAGGCCTCGCCGTCGTCCTCCACCTTGCGGCCTTGGTTCGCTCGTCGTGCACGGTGCGCCGCCCTCTTGCATTGTCAACGTCGTCAACAACCGAGAGGAACAAGGAGTTGACTGTACGTGGAGAGGATGACAGTAGGGATCCACCAGCGTCATGGTAGTACGCAAGCAAGTGCCTCTATAGTACAAGCCCAAAAATATGGTTCCTCCTAATGGTTGGACATCTGGGGCTCACGCCATTGTGAACGTAGTCAATAAACAAGAGAATTACACTACGAGCGGCTGACACCACGGACCCAGCAAGTCACGCAGTTTTTTTAGGAACAAGCAGTTGTTATTTATACTAGTTTTAGCGACGGATCAGGGTAACAACGAGGCCGTGCGGGGGCTGTGGCCCATCTAGCCAGGGTTTTATTTATGTTTACCACATCATGAGCCCAGTTGTGTTTTTTTCTTGCTGAAAATTGCTAGCCCAGTTCTATTTTTTTAAAGAAATACCCAAACAAGGCCTACTTGCTTTATCGGCCCTGCTGGGCTGCAAATCTTTCAAGACGAAGAGAGTTTCATTCGGTTTGCCCAGAAATTGGTTGTACATTTTTAAAACACATCAAACCGGGAATTAGTTTCAATTTTTTTTCATTACAAGATCTTAAATTCCATTGATTTTTATGCGTGGACAATTATTTGGATTTTATACTTGTATAAATTATTTTTTAAAATAGTTTGAATGTGAATCGATATTTCTGGATTAAAAACAGTTGACCGCACCGAAATATGCAAAATTTCGTATACTTTTTAACCGTGGCCACAATATGGGGTGTAATGCTAACAAAAAGAAGATGGGCTCCAAAAAAAATTCTTAAGAATTAGCAAATGGGATGTACATTTTTAGAAATAATGGCAGATGGGTTGTATGCTGTTTTTCACAGATTTGAGGCTGATTTGTGCGCCTACTACAGGTTGACGCGTATGCTTTCATAAAAAAAGGTTGACGCACACGCAACGCCCTATCAACTTAGTCAACACACGAGAGCAATGACTGTTGGATGTCCATCCAACGGCCGTCGTGCTTCTTCAATCTCTGCTCTTCATGCTCCAGCCACTCAACCAAGCGCCGGCGGGACTGCCTGCTCCCTCCTCCCGCGGCCGGCTATGCTGCCGCGCAGGCCTCACGGCCCCACCGTACTCCCATCGTTGGCCTAGCCATCCCTCTACTCACCCACACATGCTATTATTCTCCGACGACGGCAGACAAACCAGTAAACCCTTGTACTCCTCCGCGTGGGAAACAACTTCCGAGTATTCCCTGGCTCCGTGTTGTTCCCTTCCTAGGCCTCGACGTCGTCCACCGCCCTGGTGCTCTCGGCGCGGCCTGGTCAACGTGGTCAATGAACGACATCCATCGGAAGTGGACTGTACGTGGAGAGGCTGACAGCTGGGTCCACGGCCGCACGCAAGGAAATGCCTCCTTATTACGCACAAAATAATGATTCCTCCACCTGATAGCTAGGACCCACAGGAAGGGCCTCTGTATTTCGCGAAAAAAACGTTCCCCCCGCTGACAGGTCGGACCCACCAGCTATATATTCGCACACAAGGAAGTGCCTCCTTATTACGCCCAAAAAATGAATACCCCCCTGCTAGCTAGGACCCACCATATTGTTGGGCTGACTTGTGGGCCTACTAAGTTGACGGGGATGGAGGGCTTTGTCAACTTAGTCAATACTCCAGTGACCGTATGATGTCCATCCAACGGCCATAGTGCTTCTTCAACCTCTGGTCTTCTTACTCCAGCCGCCCAAAGCAGCGCCGATCATGCCGCCTGCTCCTGCCTCCCGTGGCCGGCTGTGCTACCGCGTAGGCCTCACCGCCCCCATACTACTCCCACCACTGGCCAGGCCATCACTCCACTCACCCACACCCCCTGTTATTCTACGGCGACGGCAGCCTCACACCGCAGCCGAACCAGTGAACGCTCGTACTCCTCTCCGCGTGGGCATCCACTGTCGCGTCTTGCCCGGCTCCGCGTCGTCCCCTTCCTAGGCCTCGCCGTCGTCCACCTCCGTGGTGCTCTCGGCGCGGCGTGGTCAATGTGGTCAACGACCGACTTCCATCGGAAGAGTACTGTACGTGGAGAGGCTGACAGCTGGGTCCACGGCAGCCGCAAGGAAGTGCCTCATTATTACGCGGAAAATAATTATTCCTCCACCTGACAGCAGGGACCCACCGGACGGGCCACCATTATTTTGCGAAAAAAATCATTTCCCCCTGACTGCTGGGACCCACCGAACGGGCCACCGTATTTCGTGAAAAAAACGTTCCCCCCGCTGTCAGCTCAGACCCACCAGAAGTGCCTCCTTATTACGCATAAAAAAATGAATACTCCCCCAGCTAGCTGGGACCCACCTTGGTGGGAGGTGACTTGTGGGCCTACTAAGTTGACGGGGATGAAGGGCTTTGTCAACTTAGTCAATATGAACGATTCTAGCTCCAGTGACCGTAAGATGTCCATCCAACGGCCGTAGTGCTTCTTCAACCTCTGGTCTTCTTGCTCCAGCCGCCCAAAGCAACGCTGGTCATGCCGCATGCTCCTACTCCCGTGGCCGGCTGTGCTGCCGCAGAGGCCTCATCGCCCCCTACTATTCCCACCGCTGGCCAGGCCCTCCGGCGACGGCAGCCTCACACCGCAGCCGAACCAGTGAACCCTCGTACTCCTCTCCGCGCGGGCTTCCACTGTCGCGTCTTCCCCGGCTCCGTGTCGTCCCCTTCCTAGGCCTCGCCGTCGTCCACCGCCGTGGTGCTCTTAGCGCAACATGGTCAACATGGTCAAGGAACGACTTCCATCGGAAGAGTACTGTACGTGGAGGGGCTGACAGCTCAGTCCACGGCCACAGCCTAGTTTTTTTTGTGATTTGCCAAGTAAGTCGGTTTATCAGGCCTGTTGGGCTGCAAATCTTTCAAGACAGGGAGAGCTTTCATTCGGCTGGCCGAGAAAATGGCCCATCAGTAATGAGAAATGGGCCGTACATTTTTAAAACACATCAAACCGGCAATTAGTTTCAAATATCTTTTTTTTCATTTCAAGATTTTAAATTACATTAACTTTTATGCGTGGAGAATTTGTTGGATTTTATATTGATATACATTTATTTTTAAAATCAGTTTGAATGTGAGTCGAAATTTCAGGATTAAAAACAGTTCGAATCGCACCGAAATATGCAAAATTTCGTATAATTTTTTAACCGTGGCCACAATATGGGCTGTAATGCTAACAAAAAGAATATGGGCTCCAAAAAAACCTTAAGTATTGGCAAATGGGCTGTAAATTATTAGAAATAATGGCAGATGGGTTGTAAGCTGTTTTCCACAGATTTGAGGCTTTCCTAAAAAAAGGTTGACGCACAAGCACTGACTGTTGGATGTCCATCCAACGGTCGTCGTGCTTCTTCAATCTCTGCTCTTCCTGCTCCAGCCGCTCAAACAAGCGCCGGCGGGACTGCCTGCTCCCTCCTCCCCGCGGCCGGCTGTGCTGCTGCGCAGGCCTCACTGCCCCACCGTACTCCCATCACTGGCCTAGCCATCCCTCTACTCACCCACACCTGCTGTTATTCTCCGGCGACGATAGACGAACCAGTAAACCCTCGTACAGTCGTACTCCCCTTCGCGTGGGAAACAAGTGCCGAGTCTTCCCTGCCTCTATGTCGTCCCCTTCCTAGGCCTCGCCGTCGTCCACCGTCGTGGTGCTCTCGGCACGGCGTGGTCAATGTGGTCAACGACCAACTTCCATCGGAAGAGTACTGTGCATGGAGACGTTGACAGCTGGGTCCACGGCCGCGGCAAGGAAGTGCCTCCTTATTACGCATAAAATAATTATTCCTCCATGTGACAGCGGGGACCCACCGAACGGGCCACCGTATTTCGCAAAAAAAAACGTTTCCCCCCTGACTGTTGGGACCCACCAACTACACCTTCACACACAAGGAAGTGTGTCCGGGCAAAAAAAACAAAACGATTCGCCCCCTTGACTGCTGGGACTCATGAGCTACATCTTCGCACGCTAGGAAGTGCCTGACAGTCGGAACCCACCTGGTCGAAGCGTACGTAGCATTGTCATTCTGGTCGCCAACGTGTACGTACATATATACTGGTGGATGTAGAGGCGCGCACGTGTCATAGTAGAAGCGCGCATGTAGCATGTACATGTACGTATAGCGGCCAGGGTGCAAGAAAGAAAATACGGCCACGTATGTGTACATACGGGCGGGGTCTCGAACGCCTACTCGCACATACGTATGGCCAGGGCTCGTGTACATGGCTGGGTCGGAACGGAGAAACAGCGTCATCGTCGTGTTCATGGGGAGGCAACGGAATGCGTCGTGTTCATGGGGAGGCAACAGAATGCGTCGTGTTCATCGGGAGGCAACGGAACGCGTGGGAACCAACCGGCTGGGTCGAAACGGAATGCATGGTCATGTTCATCGGGAGGGCTTGGACGGAATAGGCGATGGAAACGAGGCCTGGCGTACCGCACAACGGAGGAAACGGACCTCCTACATTCGGAACGGGGTCCTGCTGATCGAGAGGGGTCTGACGTACCGCAAAACGGAGGAAACGGACCTCCTACGGTCGAAATGGGGGTCTTGTTGATCAGGAGGGGTGTGGCGTACCGCAAAACGGATGAAACAGACCTCCTACGGTCGAAACGGGGGTCCTGTTGATCCGGAGGAGTGTGGCGTACCGCAAAACAGACGAAACGGACTTGTGTTGGAGCGCTAAGATCGAAACGGGGGTCCTGTTCATCGGGAGGGGTCTGGCGTACCACAAAACGGGACTCCACGGGATACTGTTCATCTCCACCGTCGACCTCCTCCAGCCTCCACGGGCTACCGTCGGCCTTCTCCAACCTCCATGGGCTCCTGTTCATCCAGCCTCCACCGCGTGCTACTCCACCTGCTACTGTTCAACCACCCCTCCACCATCTACTGTTCATCCATCCCTCCACACCACGGGGTCCTGTTCAACCACCCCTCCACCATCTACTGTTCATCCAGCCCTCCACCACACCACGGGGTCCTATTCATCCAGAGGCAACGCCATCGCTCACTGTTCAACCAACCCCCCCCCCCCGCAACACTCACTGTTCATCCCAGAGGCAGCATCGATCGGCTTCAGTTAGCAGCAGTAGCGAAGGAATCGCTCGATCGGGTTCAGTTAATAGCCATTGATCGATCGCTCGGGTTCAGTAATGCGTAGCCTGCAGTGCAATCACTCGGGTTCAGTTAGAGCCCAACGCCTCGCTCAGGTTCAGTTAGAGCCAACGCCTCGCACACACGCGCGTGCATGTACGAGAGAAACGCGCATCGCTCGGCCCCCGACCTCCCACCGTAACCGGGAACTCCCCGAAATTTTCCTCGCCCTCGCTTCTACCATGGTTTTTTCCATCAAGGACGGCCGAAAGAATGTCATGCAGCTGCGTCTCCGGCCCGCCCAGGATGAAAAGCCCATTTTCTGTCATGATTTTTTGTCATAGAAGTAGGAGCCCACCACATCTGTGATGATACCGGGTTTTTTCACAATTATCGTCATAGAAGTGTCATATGTATGACAGAAAAAAATTCGTTCGACCCAAAATGTCATGGATGTGTCTTTTTTTGTAGTGTTGGGCATCACCAAGCTTAGGCTCTTGCCACTCCTTGTTCCAAAATCCATCAAATCTTTACCAAAAACTTGAAAACTTCACAACACAAAACTTCAACAGAAAATCTCATGAGCTCCATTAGTATAAGAAAATAAACCACCACTTTAAGGTACTGTAATGAACTCATTCTTTATTTATATTGGTGTTAAACCTACTATATTCCAACTTCTCTATGGTTCATACCCCCCGATACTACTCATAGATGCATCAAAATAAGCAAACAACACGCGAAAAACAGAATCTGTCAAAAACAGAACAGTCTGTATTAATATGGAGGTTTCGAATACTTCTGTGACTCCAAAAATTCTGAAAAATTAGGAAGACCAGAATAAAAAGTATATTGATCTACTACAGTTGGAATTGGTATTTTATCGCTCTCTGGTAAAAATGATAATTATTTTTGTGAGCGCATACTTTCTGTTTTTATCAGCAAGATCAAACAACAATCACCCAAGAAGATCCTAAAGGCTTTACTTGGCACAAACACTAATTAAAACATCAAAAACACAATCATAACAGAAGCTAGATGAATTATTTATTACTAAACAGGAGCAAAAAGCAAAGAACAAAAATAAAATTGGGTTGCCTCCCAACAAGCGCTATCGTTTAATGCCCCTAGCTAGGCATAAAAACAAGAATAGATCTAGGTATTGTCATCTTTGGTATGCAATCCATAAGTGTCTATCATAATAGATTCATAAGGCAATTTAATTTTCTTCCTAGGAAAGTGTTCCATGCCTTTCCTTAACGGAAATTGGAATCTAATATTTCCTTCTTTCATGTCAATAATTGCACCAATCGTTCTAAGGAAAGGTCTACCAAGAATAATAGGACATATAGGATTGCAATCTATATCAAGAACAATGAAATATATGGGCACATAATTCCTAATTGCAACAATAAGAACATCATTAATCCTTCCCATAGGTTTCTTAATGGTGGAATCTGCAAGATGCAAATTTAAAGAATAATCATCAAATTCATGGAAACCTAGCACATCACACAGAGTTTTTGGAATCGTGGAAACACTAGCACCCAAATCACACAAAGCATAGCATTCATAATCTTCAATATTAATTTTAATAGTAGGTTCCCACTCATCATAAAGTTTTCTAGGGATAGAAACTTTTATTTCAAGCTTTTCTTCATAGGATTGCATTAAAGCATCAATGATATGTTTAGTAAAAGCTTTATTTTGATTATAAGCATGAGGAGAATTTAACACGGATTGCAACAAGGAAGTACAATCTATCAAAGAGAAATTATCATAATTAAATTCCTTGAAATCAAAAATAGTAGGTTCATTGTTATGTAAAGTTTTGACCTCTTCAATCCCACTTTTATTAATTTTTGCATCAAGATCTAAAAACTCAGAATCATTGGGACGCCTTTTAACTAAAGTTGACTCATCTCCAGTGTTGGGGAATGTAGTATTTCAAAAAAATTCCTACGATCACACAAGATCTATCTAGGAGATGCATAGCAACGAGAGGGGAGAGTGTGTCTCCGTACCCTCGTAGACCGAAAGCGGAAGCATTTATCAACGCAGTTGATGTAGTCGTACACCTTCACGATTCGTCCCGATCAAGTACCGAACGTACGGCACCTCCGCGTTCAGCACACGTTCAGCTCAATGACGTCCTCGCCTTCTTGATCCAGCAAGAGGGGCGAAGTAGTAGATGAGTTCCGGCAGCACAACGGCGTGGTGACGGTGTTGGTGAAGAACAATCTCCGCAGGGCTTCGCCTAAGCACTATGAAAACTATGACGGAGGATAAACTAGAGGGGACAAGGTTGCCGGCACACGGCTTGGTGATTCTTGATGTTTCTTGGGTGCTAGCCCTACCCCTATGTTTATATGTTGAGCCTTGGGGTCGAAACTTGGAGTAAAAGCCTACACAAAGTCGGTTTCACCCGAAAGGCAAGAGTCCTCGGACTCCAGGACCAGACGCCAGGGACCCTAGTGTTTGGCCCCTGGACTCTGCAAAACTTCCTTTTGCGCTTTCCAAAAACCTTGTGGGCTTTCCCCTTTGGCCCAAATAAAGTGTTCTCGAACCCAAACATTTAGAGAAACGTCCGGAACCCCTTCCAGTGAATTCTGGAACCCTTCCGGAGACCAAACACTATTATCACATATATCAATATTTATCTCCGAACCATTCTAGAGTTCCTCGTCGTGTCCATGATCTCATCCGGGACTCCGAACAACATTCGGTCACCAACATACATAACTCATATAATACTATATCATCAACGAACGTTAAGCATGCGAACCCTACGGGTTCGAGAACTATGTAGACATGACCAAGACATTAGCGGAACCTGGATGCCCATATTGGCTCCTACATATTCTACGAAGATCTTTATCGGTTGAACCGCATAACAACATACTTTGTCCCCTTTGTCATCGGTATGTTACTTGCCTGAGATTCGATCGTCGGTATCATCATACCTAGTTCAGTCTCGTCACCGGCAAGTCTCTTTACTCGTTCCGTAATGCATCATCCCGTAACTAACTCATTAGTCACATTGCTTGCAAGGCTTTATAGTGATGATCATTACCAGAGGGCCCAAAGATACCTCTCCGGTACACGGAGTGATAAATCCTAATCTCGATCTGTGCCAACTCAACAAACACCATCGGAGACACCTGTAGAGCATCTTTATAATCACCCAGCTACGTTGTGACGTTTGATAGCACACTAAGTGTTCCTCTGGTATTCGGGATTTGCATAATCTCATAGTCATAGGAACATGTATAAGTCATGAAGAAAGCAATAACAATAAACTAAACGATCATAGTGCTAAGCTAACGGATGAGTCTTGTCCATCACATCATTCTCTAATGATGTGATCCCGTTCATCAAATGACAACACATGTCCATGGCTAGGAAACTTAACCATCTTTGATTGACGAGCTAGTCAAGTAGAGGCACACTAGGGACACTTTGTTTGTCTATGTATTCACACATGTACTAAGTTTCTGGTTAATACAATTCTAGCATGAATAATAAACATTTATCATGATATAAGGAAATAATATAATAACTTTATTATTGCCTCTTGGGCATATTTCCTTCATCCAGTCCCATCTTTATCAAGATTCCTATTGGAAAACAAAGATTTAATAGGAGTCACATCAATCACTTTTAGATCTTCATCATTATCATCATGAAAACTAGAAGAACACGCTTTCACAAAGCAATCTTTTTTAGTACGCATCCTAGTGGTTATTTCTTTGCACTCATCAATGGAAATTCTCATGGCTTTGAGAGACTCATTGATGTCATGTTTAGGTGGAATAGATCTAAGTTTCAAAGAATCAACATCAGGAGAAATTATATCCATGTTCCTAGCCAACTCATCAATCTTAAGCAAATTTTCTTCAATCAAAGCATTGAAATTCTTTTGCGAACTCATAAATTCTTTAACACTAATCTCAAAATCAGAGGGCATCTTATTAAAATTTCCATAAGAGTTGTTGTAGGAATTACCATAATTATTAGAGGAATTACTAGGAAACGGCCTAGAATTAAAGTTTCCTCTATACGCGTTGTTACCAAAATTGTTCCTACCAACAAAATTCACATCCATAGATTCATTATTATTATCAATCAAAGTGGACAAAGGCATATCATTAGGATCGGAAGAAACACTTTTATTAGCAAACAATTTCATAAGTTCATCCATCTTTCCACTCAAAACATTAATCTCTTCAATTGCATGAACTTTTTTACTAGTTGATCTTTCGGTGTGCCATTGAGAATAATTAACCATAATGTTGTATAGGAGTTTAGTAGCTTCTCCTAAAGTGATTTCCATAAAAGTGCCTCCCACGGCCGAATCTAAAAGATTTCTAGAAGCAAAATTCAATCCGGCATAAAAAAATTGTATAATCATCCACAAATTCAAACCATGTGTAGGGAAATTACGTATCATTAATTTCATCCTCTCCAAAGCTTGTGCAACATGCTCATGATCAAGTTGCTTAAAATTCATAATATCGTTCCTAAGAGAGATGATCTTAGCGGGAGGAAAATACTTAGAGATAAAAGCATCTTTGCACTTACTCCATGAATCAATACTATTTTTAGGAAAAGAAGAGAACCAAGTTTTAGCATGATCTCTAAGCGAAAACGGAAATAGCTTCAATTTAACAATATCAGTATCCATATCTTTCTTCTTTTGCATATCACACAAATCAACAAAGTTGTTTAGATGGGTAGAGGCATCTTCACTAGGAAGTCCAGAAAATTGATCTTTCATAACAAAGTTCAACAAAGCAGTATTAATTTCACAAGATTCAGCATCGGTAGTAGGAGTAATCAGAGTGCTAATAAAATCATTGTTGTTGGTATTGGAAAAGTCACATAATTTAGTATTATCTTGAGCCATTGTGACAAACAATCAATCCAACACACAAGCACACAAGAAGCAAGCGAAAAGAGACGAACGAAAAAGGGGCGAAGAAAAGGCAAAGGTTTTCGAAAATCGTTTTAGAAGTGTGGGAGAGGAAAACAAGAGGCGAATGGAAAATAATGTAATGGGGGGAGAAGAGTTTATGATGGGTACTTGGTATGTCTTAACTTGGCGTAGATCTCCCCGGCAATGGCACCAGAAATCCTTCTTGCTACCTCTTGAGCATGCGTTGGTTTTTCCTTGAAGAGGAAAGGGTGATGCAGCAAAGTAGCATAAGTATTTCCCTCAGTTTTGAGAACCAAGGTATCAATCAGTAGGAGATAATGCACAAGTCACCTAGTACCTACACAAACAATCAAGAACCTTGCAACCAACGCGATAAAGGGGTTGTCAATCCCTTCATGGTCACTCGCAAAAGTGAGATCTAATCAAGATAGTAAGATAAATATTTTTGGTATTTTTGTTGTATAGATTGGAAAGTAAAGATTTCAAAATAGTAAACAAGATGCGATGTAAATAAAAGAGATGCAATATAATAAGAAAGAGACCCGGGGGCCATAGGTTTCACTAGTGGCTTCTCTCAAGATAGCATGTATTACGGTGGGTGAACAAATTACTACCGAGCAATTGATAGAAAAGCGCATAGTTATGAAGATATCTAAGGCGATGATCATGAATATAGGCATCACATCCATTTCAAGTAGATCGAAACGATTCTGCATCTACTAGTATTACTCCACACATCGACCGCTATCCAGCATGCATCTAGAGTATTAAGTTCATAAGAATAGAGTAACACATTAAGCAAGATGACATGATGTAGAGGGATAAACTCAAGCAATATGATATAAACCCCATCTTTTATCCTCGATGGAAACAATACAGTACGTGCCTTGCTGCCCCTACTGTCACTGGGAAAGGACACCGCAAGATTGAACCCAAAGCTAAACACTCCTCCCATTGCAAGAAAGATCAATCTAGTAGGCCAAACTAAACCGATAATTCGGAGAGACTTGCAAAGATATCAAATCATGCATATACGAATTCAGAGAAGAAGCAAATAATATTCATAGATAATCTTGTTCATAAACCCACAATTCATCAGATCTCGGCAAACACACCGCAAAAGAGTATTACATTGAATAGATCTCCAAGGACATCAAGGAGAACTTTTTATTGAGAATCAAAGAGAGAGAAGAAGCCATCTAGCTAATAACTATGGACCCGAAGGTCTGTGGTAAACTACTCACGCTTCATCGGAGAGGCTATGGTGTTGATGTAGAAGCCCTCCGTGATCGATTCCCCCTCCGGCAGATCACCAGAAGAGGCCCCAAGATGGGATCTCACGGGTACAGAAGGTTGCGGCGGTGGAAAAGTGGTTTCGTGGATCTCTGCGATCGATCTAGGGTAGAAGAGTATATATAGGCGAAAGAAGTACGTCGGTGGAGCTACGAGGGGCCCACGAGGGTGGGGGTGCGCCATCCTGCCTCGTGGCCGCCTCGTGGAGTTCCAGACTTCGACTCCAAGTCTTCTGGTTTGCTTTCAGTCCAAGAAAGATCATCGCGAAGGTTTCATTCCGTTTGGACTCCATTTGGTATTCCTTTTCCGTGAAACTTTAAAATAGGCAAAAAACAGAAACTCGCACTGGGCCTCTGGTTAATAGGTGTCAGGACCCTGATTCCAAGTCACATCAATCTAGCCGGTAACACCTCATATCACTTTGCGGCCTCACGCACGGTATTCCCACGGGTGTCGCCTTACCATGGCCCGGGACCGTTTGCGCCTTTTGGCTCACGTATATGATAGTGTCGCTAGCATCCATATGACAGAGAACCCGGGACGACATGGCTAGTCGTGAACCCAAAGCGGCACTAACCTATGGGGACAGGCATACATGAATCACATCGAGCATGTCGGTCAGCAGCGTGTGAATCTGGGCTGTAGCACTGGTCTAACAGGACTCCGGGAACCCGGGCTGTAGCAGGCTAGGCAGGACTCGGATGTCACCGCGTGACATTTCCCCGAAGGGACAGACACAAGAACGAAGTGAAACACATGCCAGCCAGTCAAGTGTCCTGAGCAGTAGTGATGGGCTAACAGGACTCCGGTGAACCGGGCTGTAGCAGACTACTATGGCTCATGGAAGCACTAGACTACATTTCCCCATAAGAGAGGCTGCCAAGGATAAACAACTAGATTGTCGGATCCCACACATACCAAGCATTTCAATCATACACACAATATGCTCGATATGTGTAAATACAACATGGCATCACAACATAACTCTACAACTCAAGTATTTGTTCATTAGGCTCCGAGGAGCGAGATATTACAAACATGGGTCTCATGACCCAACAATCATAGCATACAAATCAAAACACATGCGGAAGCTTAACATGTCTGAGTACAGACATCTATAAATGAAAAAGGCTAAGAATCCTGACTATCTACCAGATCCTGCCGAGGGCACAAGATCGTAGCTGAGGTATCAAGCTAAACGTCGAAGTCCACACGGAACTACTAGCGAGACTGACATCTCTCTGCAAAACATAAAATAGGCAAACGTGAGTACAAATGTACCCAGCAAGACTTACATCAGAACTATCTACATATGCATCGGTATCAATAAAGGGGGTCGTGGAGTTTAACTGCAGCAAGCCAGCTTTGACTCAGTGGCTAACCTGAACTACGAGTGCAAGCAACTCTTTTGAGGTGGCGCACACAAGTCCACATATTCACCATACAATACACCACTATGGATCCGCTCCCGTCTCCCTACGAGAAGGCCATCCATAGCACTCACACTTATCTTGCGAGTTTTAGAGTATCCACTTTCACTTGTCTATGAACTGTTATAGGCAACCCAGAAGTCCTTTACCGCGGACACGGCTATTCGAATAGATCATTTATAACCCTGCAGGGGTGTACTTCTTCACACACGCTCTCGCCACTTACCACCATGTACATGTCGTGTATCTCGGCAACCTTCAAGCGGAAGCCTGGCAAGGGAGTCGGCCACGACCTGACTAACCACACAAGTCTCTAGTCCAGGTTTATCGCCTATTCGGGTTCCATCCGTGAGGAGATCCGGCCGGAGTTTCGCTCACAGCCCCAAGCGATGTGTGCAGGGTTCGCGAGACACCAAACGGGCGCCCGGTACACCGTGCCACGGTGTATCTACCGCATCATAGTCCACCCCTAGGGTCAGCGCTACGCACAGCCGCCAACACATATCCTACAAACACCAGAAACTAGTTGCAACTCCTGGACAGAGGACAGGGGCAGTTAATAAGTCGAGAGGGTCCATTGGTTTCGGACCCAATGCGTGGTAGTAGCTGTTCATGGATCACAAACACAGAACTCAGTTCCTAAGAACGGTTTCAATGAGACAACCCACCATGTACTTCTACATGGCCTCTCACCGCTACTGTTAGTGTCAAAACCGGCGGATCTCAGGTAGGGGGTCCCGAATTGTGCGTCTAGGCCGATGGTAATAGGAGGCAAGGGACACGAAGTTTTACCCAGGTTTGGGCCCTCTTGATGGAGGTAAAACCCTATGTCCTGCTTGATTGATATTGATGATATGGATGTTACAAGAGTAGATCTACCACGAGATCAGAGAGGCTAAACCCTAGAAGCTAGCCTATGGTATGATTGTATGTTGTGATTGTTGTCCTACAGACTAAAACCCTTCGGTTTATATAGACATCGGAGAGGGTTAGGATTACACAAGGTCGGTTACAAAGGAGGAGATATCCACATACGTATTGCCTAGCTTGCCTTCCACGCCAAGTAGAGTCCCATCCGGACACGAGACGAAGTCTTCAATCTTGTATCTTCATAGTCTAACAGTCTGGCCAATGGAGATAGTCCGGCTATCCGGAGACCCCCTAATCCAGGACTCCCACAGTAGCCCCTAAACCAGGCTTCAATGACGACGAGTCCGGCGCGCAATTGTCTTTGGCATTGCAAGGAGGGTTCCTTCTCCGAATACATCACAGAAGAATTTGAATACGAGGATAGTGTCCGACCCTGCAAAATAAGTTCCACATTCCACCGTAGAGATAATAATGTTTTCGTAGATCTAATGACGTTACGTCACGGCCCGGTGATTATTCGAACCGTTTCTTTTAACCAGCTCAACACATAACGCGAGGCGGTTTCGCGACACGTCTTGCCGAAGCGGAGATCGTGTTCCCCCAATTACGGGATTCTCATTAATGCGGTTTGTGGGTAACCCAACCATGTCTAGGACTCCTAGATTATAGGTAGGTCCTAAACAGCTACGGAGAGGACGCTTGATATTCACCCTCTTTATAAAGGGACGAGGTTTTTGCTTCTTTTTCTCTCATGCTCAATCGAACCCTTCCTCCGCCTCGAGTTCTAACACCCAAAGCCCAGGTTAGGTGCTCCGGATCTTCAATCATGTCCGTATCCAGCCTTCAAGGCCGATGGATGCCCTCCTCCATTACAGAAGAGGACATTAAGAAGTTGAGGGAGGCCAGATACCTGACCGCCGAGGTTTCGCATTGGCTGCCTGCTCGAGGGCAGGTCGTCCCTACTCCCGAACCCAACGAGAATGTTGTGTTCGTCTCCCACTTCCTCCAGGTCTAGGCCTCACTCTGGATCCTTTCGTCAGGGGTTTGATGTTCTACTACGGGCTAGATTTTCACAATCTAGCTCCGGACTCCTTTCTCCATATCTCGACGTTTATTCTCGTGTGTGAGGCCATCCTCCACGTTACTCCTCACTTCGGCCTATGGCTCAAGACCTTTGAAGTAAAGCCGAAGCTGATCGAGGGGCAACAGGTAGCGTGCGGAGGTGCATCAATAGGCAAGATGGCAGGAGCTCCATGGCTGGAAGGTTCCTTTTCAGAGGTTTCCGAATTATGGCAACGGGAGTGGTTCTACGTCACTGCTCCCCGAAGTGCCAAGTGGGCGGCTGACCCCGCTTTCCGCTCGGGCCCCCCACCACAACTGATGTCATGGGTTAGCAGAGGCCTGAGCTAGGGTCCAGCCAAGGACGTGCCTATACTGCAAAGCCGCATTCGAGATCTCTTCGAGGGAGATTTTAATTTGGCTATGGTAATACAAGTTATGCTGGTTCGTCAAGTCCAGCCTTGCAGACGCCGGCCCCTTCGCTTGTGGGAGTTCAACCCAGAGGGGCTCGAAGGAAGATATCGGTGGGGATAATACGGACGGACACAGGCCCCCATCGTTGCCCGTTCCAACCGAGGGAACGAGCGTCTCCATGAAGGAGGACAACCGGGGGAGGAAAATGACTGCTTCCGAGGATCCGGAAGCCAAAGCCTCCAAACGGGAGAAGAAGTCTCCCGTAGAGGGTCCTGCCTCTGGGGGTGCTTTTGCCGCACAAAGTCCGCGGGGGGGTCAGCCCTCCAACAAGTCGTAAGTGATCCAAAATACGTTTAATAGTAGAGGTATATTGTCTTCTTCTTCTGAGAAAATAACCACCGCATATATCTTGCAGTTCGGGCCTTAGCCCCTCTCAGATGAGCTCGTCTTCGGGGAATCTTCTTCCAGAGATGATGGAGAGCGAAACGCCTCCCCCGGACCCCTCCGCTCAAGAAGTGGGCGACCCCGAAGTGTCGTCATAGAGGGCCTCTCCGGATCCGGTGAGGCCAGAAGATAATCCCATGGACCCCCGAAGTCCCCAGCGTCCGGCTCCCGAAGAGAGCAGACAAAAGAGCCCGGCACCATCTGGTGTGCGGTTGGACGTTCTGAGGGAGTTGGTGGGGCGAGCGGCCATCTCAGAAGAACACCGTACGTTGATGGGTACGGTGATGGAGAGATTTTCGGCCGCTGAACGTGGGTTACATGAAGCCTTTATGAGTCTACTGTCAGGCTTTGAGGTACGTGGTAGTACTGCACATGTTAGGTGTGCCCTATGTAGATAGTAGCCCCTGAGACTCTAGTTGCCAACAAGAACGGCGGCGAACAGAGGATCATAATCCCAGGCAATAACCAGACTGCCTTTATGTGCAGGTGGTAGGAACTCCGGTGGCTAGCCGGACTAGTGATTTTGCCGAATTAAAATGGCAACTAGATGCGGCGGACGCCGACATCGAGCTTGTTAACAAGAGGCTTGATGAGGCACAAGGTAAGTGTTATTATCTGGTGAACGCCACATAGCAAGAGCAGCATGATGCCAGTATCTTTAATATGTTGTGACTGCAGATGGAGCTGCCAGCGTGGAAGCCTTGCGGGCAGAACTTACCCGAGCCAAGGAACAAGCAAGGATTAGTAATGCGGCTGCTTTGAAGGCGGCCGGAGAATTGAAAGTTGAGAAGGCCGCACACTGTGAGAGCCAAGAGAAGATGGCCAAGATGGTCGTAGAATTAAAAGACACTGCCAACCATTGCCAGGTCCTTGAAGAAGAGAACCGGGTGAAGGCAACGGACCTGGAGAAGGCCACGATGGCGGACAAAGACACCCGCTCTGCTATGAGAGCGAAGAAGGAAGAGCTGCGAGAAGCCGGGGATATTGCGGCTGGGAAGCCCTTTATGCTACAGAGTAAGTTCGGAGATCCACGGTATGCCCCCCTGGATCGGCTATGGAGTTCGACAGATGCATATATGGACTTGGTGGCGAGCACTGCCGATGCGGCCAAATACTTCCAAGGTCAAGCAGATCATGGGGTGGACAAGTTGTTCTGGTCGTAATTCAATGTTCCAGAGCGTCCGCTTCCTTTGACTGATCAGCTAGCCAAATGGGCCGAACTAAATAGGTTGTCCGGACTCGCCATGAGGTCTGTCGTGGATCAGCTATGGCCTGAAAGGCCAAAGCCGAATAGCTATTTCAGCTTAGTGCAGCAGGTCCTTGGTGCGGTGCCACGCATTGACGCGATGAAGAGGTCAGCGTGCATAGAAGGCTCGCGGATGGCCCTTGCCCGTGTTAAAGCATACTGGGCGGAGATGGACGCTACCACTGTTGCGGCGCAGGGTTCGGCCATAGGCCGAGTGGCTGCCGAGCACTATTTCGAGGAGGTTCTCGAGGGTGCTCGTTTGATAGAGGCCCAGTGCTCGAAGAATGTTATGTTTGAGTAATATGTATTCTCATTGTAAACACAATGCTTTTATGAAGTTTTTATAAGGCTATGTTTATACTTTTGCCTGAAAGTAGTATGGTGCCTCCTGTGCGGCCGTTGATGTATACATGTGTATAACCTGAAAGATTGCAGCCGTCGGCTTCAACCCCCACGCATATAATGCAGAGGTGCTTGCAAAAAACGCGTGTTCACACTTAACCCAACGTCTTGGTCCTAAGAAGGAGGTGATAGTGCAGCGAGCGAGGCAACCGGACTATAATGCTTTAACACTTTCACTTAGCCATAGGAGTTTGACAGTGGGGCTACTAGATAGCTCCTGGTGGCTCCGCACTCTCCCGATCGCGGGGTGCATATATGCCTAGCCGGAAAATGGCCTTTCATTAAGGCGGAGGAATTCTAACATTCCGATAGGTCATCGAGTGGTTGACCAGTCTCACGCTACATCATGACAGTCAGTTTTCGGCTTTCTCTACTGAGGTGCTCGTCCAGATGAACCAGGGCACAATCGCAGTAGTTCTCCTGGTGCTACCTTAGCCGGTAAAGCGGAACGTAAGGCACCAAAACACAGGAGCCGGGCAAACCAAACATTTGACCAAAGACAATGATTCAGAGCTGATGCATATAAGGCCAAACTCACGACGCCGAACACTCCCTAAGGTATTCGGTCTTTATGGTATAAACCGGGCCGAAATAGTGCCGCTTGAAAGAAGCCCCTTGTGTCCAGGTACGTGCATTATTCTGACGTGGCCACATGCCAAGACATCAGCATCCTTCTCAACTGTGCTGAGAATTCAGTGGATATGTATCAACAAGAGACAGTAAAAAGGTTTACGCAGGGTCTTAATCTAAAAAGAATCCTTGGAGCGGGTCCTTGCTGCACGTCTGCGCCTGTGTCTCCGTTGTGCCATATCCTGGACGGGTGTAGAACAATGATTATCTGTAAAAGAGAGGAGCTTAGGTAAAAAAGCTATCGTGCAAAAGGATAGTTTTTAAAGAAACCATGTATAATTCAAGGTGAGTAAGAATTGCCACGTGTCTGCGCATGTTGAGCCCCTTGTATTTGTAAGAGGGGTGTGATCATTGATCCGATATGAATTTCATATAGCTGCGCCGGACTCGTCCAACCGTGTCCGAGGTCGTGATGACCTACTAAATGCTTTAGGTGGTGAGGCCGTTTTTAGTGTGCGGCTGCCAAGGCAGCCGCACGCTCTTCGGCGCGCAGGAATCGCTTAATATTTCCATTCACTGTAATGATGCCACGTGGACCGGGCATCTTGAGTGTGAGGGAAGCGTAGTGTGGTATTGCATTAAAGTGGGCGGAAGCTTCACGTCCGAGTAGTGCTTGATAGCCACTTTGGAACGGAGCGATGTGGAAGGTTAGATGCTCGCTACGGAAGTTATCGGGGAAGCCGAATGTAACTTTTAGTAGCAGGGAGCCCGTGCAATGAGCCCCTAGGCCTGGCGTTACTCCTTTAAAGGTAATATTGCTATGGAAGATTTTTGTTGGGTCTATCCCCATTTCGCGGATTGTATCCTGGTATATCAGGTTTAGACTGTTGCCACTGTCCATCAGGACTTGTGTGAAGCGGTATCCATCAATTATTGGGTCTAATACCAAGGCAGCCCATCCTGCACTCCGGATACTTGCTGAGTAATCCCGATGGTCGAAAGTGATTGGTTGAGACGACCAGTGGCAGGACTCCACGGTGATAGGCCTTCTGGCGTATTTTTCTGGGAGTGCCATTTTGTTTCTTCCATTGATCATGTGTAACACATTTACTATTTTGACTTCTGGTGGAAATTTCTTTTGTTCCCCAGTGTCTTTCTTGAGAGGCTCGTCCTCATCTTCGCTTGGTGTATCCTCCCCCTTGTGTACGGCGTTGAGCTTGCCGGACTGCTTGAAGACCCAACATTCTCTATGGGTATGGTTGGCTGGTTTGCCAGGGGTGCTATGGATCTGACATATTTGGTCCAGAATTTTGTTTAGGCTGGACAGTTCGTCTCTGGCGCCTTTAGGGGGCTGCTTTTGCTGACCTGGCCGAGAGCTTTTGAATCCGGCATTTACTGTCGTGCTCTTCGTGCTGTCTCCTTTATTCCGACATTTGTTGTTGTTGTTGCGCCGTGATTTCCTGTTTCCATCTCTAACTTCAGATGTGCTAGGGTCACTGGTGCTACATTGGGCTAGCCAGCTGTCCTCACCCGCGTAGAAGCGGGTCATGAGGCTTGTTAATGCTGCCATTGTTCTCGGTTTTTCTTGGCCGAGGTGTCGGGCGAGCCATTCATCACGGACGCTGTGCTTAAAAGCTGCCAAGGCTTCAGCGTCCGGACAATCGACAATTTGGTTCTTTTTAGTAAGAAACCTGTTCCAAAGCTTTCGGGCCGACTCTCCGGGCTGTTGAGTTATATGACTCAAATCATCCGTGTCCGAAGGTTGGACATAAGTCCCTTGAAAGTTTTCCCGAAAAGTGTCTTCGAGCTCTGCCCAGCTTCCGATGGACTTTTCGGGGAGGCCTTTAAGTCAGTGACAGGCTGGCCCTTTGAGTTTGAGTGGTAAGTACTTGATGGCATGTAGATCATCTCCTCGAGCCATATGGATATGGAGGATATAGTCCTCGATCCAGACCCCAGGGTCTGTTGTTCCATCATATGCCTCTATGTTTACAGGTTTGAATCCCTCTGGAAATTCATGATCCAGCACCTCATCGGTGAAACATAGGGGGGGTGCGGCACCCCTGTATCTGGGTGTACCGCGTTGTTCGGATGTTTGTTGTGTTATATCGTATGCTGGGGCGCGCTTGTGTGGTCCATAGATGGATCTGGTTGCGCTGTCCTTTTGGTGCAAGCCCCCGCGTGAATTGCGTATTGTTTTGTGAGTGGCATTGTTTGCCACTCTATGTTGGCCGTGAGATCGTCTATCCAGCCAGGTGGCTGTTTTGATTTTTGGTTGTGAGGGGTCTGAGGCCTCCTTATCGAATTCAGGTAGCAACTTCCGCTTTGGGTAGCTCTTGGTAGGGCGATTGTCGCCGTACTTTGCTGCTGTGTTGAGTACTTTACTCCATCTGATTTGGAGTGTGTCCTGCGCAGCCTTGAGCCTTTGCTTCTGCTTTTTTAGACTCCTCACAGTGGCAACAAGCCTTTGATGGGCATTCTGCTGCTTCGGCTGCCTGTCCAGCGTTGTGTCGTCCGGACTGTTATCTTTGACCGAATTGGTTTGTTCGGTTTGATTCTCCGTATTGTCGTGGTCCAGCAGTGGTTTGCCCTGCTCCAACGCTGGGTCTGTGTGATCGTTATTTTTGGCGAGGCGGGATTTGGGGCGGCGCTTACGTCGCCGCTTTGACTGCTTCTCAAGGGAACAAGCCTTCGGTGCGTCCTTCCGTTCCTCGTCGTCGTCTTCTTTTGGTGTGTCCACCATGTATACATCGTATGATGAAGTGGACGTCCCGCGCCCTATGGGCGGTGGTTCCTCTTTGCCTCCCGCATCGTTGTCCATACCGTCGATGTCTGCGGAGTTGAAGTCGAGCATGTCGGTTGAGTCATCGACAGTGGCTATTAAGTGGGTGGTGGGTGGGCGTCGAATTTCTTCGTCGTCCGCATCCCAATCATGTTGTCCATAGTCCGGCCAGGGCTCTCTTGACAAAGAGAGAGACCTTAGTGAATTCAGAATGTCGCCGAAGGGCGAGTGCTGAAAGATATCCGCGGCGGTGAATTCCATGATCGGCCCCCAATCGGATTCGATTGGCAGGGGCGCGGATGGTTCGGGGTCCGAAAGAGAGTCCGGCACCTTGGAGTCACGGGCTGCGTAGAGGATTATGCTGGTGTTTGGCTCGATCGCCGTCGAGACTGCAGCCCCTAAGGCGGTGTCTAGCCAGCTGACCTCGATTGGCGCAGTTGGCTCCGAGCTAAGGGTCGGAGCTGATGTGGGCGCGGCCTGTGGAGTATCGTCCGGTGGCAGAGCTAGGTCATACCCATCGCGACAGTGCAGCGCGTCCGGCTGTGGCTCGAATCCGTCGAAGATCAAGTCTCCACGGATGTCGGCCGTGTAGTTCAAACTTCCAAATCTGACCTGATGGCCAGGGGCGTAGCTTTCAATCTGCTCCAGATGGCCAAGCGAATTAGCCCGCGGTGCAAAGCCGCCGAATACAAAGATTTGTCCGGGGAGAAAAGTCTCACCCTGGACGGTATCGCTATCGATGATAGTAGGAGCCATCAAGCCTAATGGTGACGACACAGAGGAACTCTCAATGAAAGCACCAATGTCGGTGTCAAAACTGGTGGATCTCGGGTAGGGGGTCCCGAACTGTGCGTCTAGGCCGGATGGTAACAGGAGGCAAGGGACACGAAGTTTTACCTAGGTTCGGGCCCTCTTGATGGAGGTAAAACCCTACGTCCTGCTTGATTGATATTGATGATATGGATGTTACAAGAGTAGATCTACCACGAGATCAGAGAGGCTAAACCCTAGAAGCTAGCCTATGGTATGATTGTATGTTGTGATTGTTGTCCTACAGACTAAAACCCTTCGGTTTATATAGACACCGGAGAGGGTTAGGGTTACACAAGGTCGGTTACAAAGGAGGAGATATCCATATACGTATTGCCTAGCTTGCCTTCCACGCCAAGTAGAGTCCCATCCGGACACGAGACGAAGTCTTCAATCTTGTATCTTCATAGTCTAACAGTCCGGCCAATGGAGATAGTCCGGCTATCCGGAGACCCCCTAATCCAGGAATCCCACAGCTACCTTTACCAAATCGTGTTCACACACTTAGCTCACACACAGTAGGACATGTTCATCATTGTTCCAATTCATCCCCGATGAATCAGAACTGACTCAACTCTAAGCAGTAGCAGGCATGACAAACAAGCATGAATGAGTAGGCACATCAGGGCTCAAACAACTCCTACTCATGCTAGTGGGTTTCATATATTTACTATGGCAATGACAGGTCATGCAGAGGATAAGGGGTTCAACTACCGCAACAAGTAACAGTTGAAACGTTGTTGTCCTAATGCAGAAAAAGAGAGCAGGAGCGAGAGAGTGGGATTGTGTCAGAATGAACATGGGGTTTTTGCTTGCCTGGCACTTCTGAAGATAGTATAGCTCTTCATCGGTGTCATCGATCACATCATCGAAACCACGTTTACTGAGAGGGGACAACACCGGCAAACGAGAGGGAACACAATCAATGCAATGCAACAAACATGATGTATGATCATGGCATGTTAAGGTACTGAATTCACCTAATGCAACAGTTAGTCATATTAATTGAAGTGGAATTCAAACATATAGCAAATTCCAACTCCAAAGCTACATACCATATATTCCATAAACATGAATTGTCCTAGTTGGTGATGTTAACTTGCTCAAACATGCATGAACATGGCATAAACAGATTCTTCATATTTTTTTGATAATTTTTCATATATAAATTATTTCATTTGGAGTTACGGTTTAATTTCTATGATTTTTAGAAGTTTTGGCTATTTTCTGGAATTTCTTGTAAAAGAAAAAATCCAGTAAATGCTTTATTGCGTCAGCAGTGCGTCAGCGTGACATCAGCAGTCAACTGGGACGGTCCAGGTCAAACCTGACCAGTGGGTCCCGCGTGTCAGTGTCATAGCCTAACTAGTTTTTAGTTAGTCCTAATCCTAACTTAATTAGCAGGCGGGTCCCATCTGTCATAGACCAGGGGGGTCAAACTAGGCCCACCCGGGTCAACTCAGTTAGCGGGGGTCAAACCCCTGGTCAGCAGGGACAATCTCGCCGGTGTTGAGTCACCGGCGAGGCCGAGACGGCGGAGGGGCTCAGATTTTGCCCTCCGGCGACCAAATTAGCGGCCGAGACCATCTACAGATAGCTGGCACTCTCATGCATCCATTGGAGCAAGCGAGAAAGGCTGCGGTGGAGTGATCTCGCCGGAGTCGAGCTCGTGGCGGCGGCAGGGGCTCGGGCAACGACGGGTTTGGCGCTACGGTGCAAAGCAGGAGGAGCTGGTGGGCGCTATGGGCTCCTGGAGCCGTGCTGAGCGCAGAGGTGTGCTTGGCTTCGAGCCACTGTGGCTCTAGTCACGACGGCGACGAGGCACGGCGGCGGCGAGCTTCGGCCGCGGTGGTTAGTGAGGCTAGAGGAGGAAATAGACGGCGGGGAGCGAGGGGTTCGGTAGAGGAGCTCACGGCGGTTGCAGAACGCGTCTCAGCAGGCTCGGGGGAGGTCGGACGACGTCGAGGCGTTGCCGGCGATCTCGGAGGTCGGGGGTAGAAGATGGTGGTGGTGACGGCGTTGCAGGCCTCCTGCGGTCGCGTGCTTTGTCGTGCGGCTCCACGGCATCGAGGTGGAGCTAGGGGACCAGACGGCGAGGCGAGGCATTCTCGGTGGCTGTGGTGGTGCTCGGCGGCGCGCTGCGCTGCGCTGGGTGCAAGGTGGAGAGGGACCAGAGGAGGGGGGAGCAGGGGGAGAGTGAGAGAGGTCCGGGGGTGTCGTGGCGTCTCTAGGCGCTCGAACGAGGGCGGGGAGGAGGAAGTAGGAGGTGGAGACCTCGGGCGCGCTCGCATCGACACGCCTCTGCCTACTGGCAGAGGTTGAAGACGACCGCTTCGGCCAGTGGGCTGGGCCATCATCTGGGCCGCCAGGTGGGCTGCTACAGGTAAGCCAGGTAAGCCTGCTCTCTCTCTCTCTCTCTCTCTCTTTACTAATTTGTTTTGCTTTTGTATTTTTGTTGTTTTGTTTTGATTTAGTTTATAACCCAAATCATTTTAATAAATCCTGAAAATAATTGTGGGCATTAAATTAATTATTACAGAGGCCCTTAACTATTTTTAGAATTGTTGGAGCATTTAGAAATATTAATAGTATTTAAATGCCCCAATTCAAATACAATATGGGTTATTCAAAAATCCGGAATGGCCTAAAAAAATATTGGCATCATTTTTGGCAGAGGTTTTCACCTTTATCAAAAATCATGAACTTTTCTAAAGGTCATTCTGGGTTCATTGAAAAGATTTAAACTTGAACCTAGTTGAATTGACTTAGTGCCAGGGCTTGGTCATCCCCAATTCAAATTTCCTTTGAATTTAAACATGATGCATGCTCACTGATGCAACTATTTACAGTCATGAATCTAGGGCTGTGACAACTCACCCCCACTAAACAAGAATCCCGTCCCAAGATTCAAGACATGAGGTAAGAAGACAGAGGGGGCACAAGACCAACACGATCTTCACGATCCAGGTTGCACCTCAAAAGGTTGTTGATTCGTTGCATACATTGATCTTGACATCCTCTCTTTTGAGATCTTCATCCACGCGATGACGACAGAAAGAAACTATACTAGGATTGATCTTCTCGAAGATCGAGCTATACAAGATCCACTCACGGAATGAGATGTTGAAACATCTTGAGTCGATACACAAAACACATCGAGAGGGATGGAAGAACAAACGACGGGGTTTGATTTGGTGGGCAACAATTCCACGCTTAGAAAGATGGTGGATGGTGTCAAGGTGGCGAGGAAATAATTGCCATGATTCCGTAACGGGGCACCTTGGAAAAAGTGACTCGTTGAACGGTTCCCTTAAGTGGCAAAAAGAATTACTTTTGATCCATAGATCATTGGAACTCTTCATACCAACTTAAGGCAATTTACAATTGATTGTTTGAAAGAGCTCGAAGAAATGGCATACTCGAACAAGGATGGATGATGTGGACTACCTTGTTGAAGACAACGCAATGGATGATTTTGCTTATCACTGGAAATGGATGGGACCCATGGTAAGTCCACTTTTAAAGATGATCTTGGACAGCAACTGCTGAGAAGGGCAGCCCATGGAAATTGGCACAATGGCGGTGCAAGCTGGGAACAAAATGCAACTGTTGGGAATGTTCCAACCATCATATATGCCTGAGATTCAGATCTGATTGGTGATAGGATACTTCAGACTTAGCATGTCTGAAAAGAAAGTTTGCAACACAATCGACGAGATGATGTTGCGAGATTCTCGAGAAATGAACTACGATAGTAAGCTCCAAAACATGAGCTGGTTCTGCTACACACATGTGAACACGCTGTCCAAGACAAGCATGACCACGTAATAGTATGATAATAAAACACTACCGAGTTCTGGTAGGGAACCATCATTGAGGATATCGAAGTCCTTCTATAAGCCCGGGTTAGCTCTTAGGAAGGAGCTTCTTCTCCTTGAACAATTCAATCAGTGGCTTGGTGTGCTAGGGAATACATATGGGATGAAGATGATCAGTCTATCAGACCATAGAATACTTCGCACATGCATGACTGACTTGGGATGATTCCAGAGGAAGCAAAAACAAGCTTTCTCGAATTCACGGCGACAACTTGCATCGATTGCACGTGAACTTAGAGGAAGTCACTACTTCCATACAAACATATACTTCATGAATGGGGCACGAAGAAGATGCTTACACAAGTTTCCAACACTAGCTGGATGTTCAACACGAATCATGGAGGAGACAAAATGCCGCTGATGAGCTCAACAGCAACTCATCGGAATTTCCATATCACTGGACTTCCACCATTATGTGAACAATGTGATAGTATTGGTCAGACCAAAAGATGTAATGGTGTATGCTCAAGGAGTCAACCAAGAGTAAGACAACATTACGAATATCGTTGGTACTGATTTGATTTGAGGATAGCCCACACTCAAATCAAAGCTTTGACAAGACAACAGATCCAACAACCGATCACGAGGAACAATTGATGAAGATGTCATCTTTCTTCAACTAACACACAAACACAAGGATATCCCTTTGGAATGAACTAAGTGGATTAAGCTTTTATCTTCCAACTCTGCAAGTTGTTGTTTAGCTCGAGCGACTAGTTCAGGGTATCCAACACAGAATCTTGGATAATGGGTGGTTTGGAGGAAAACCAACATGATCACGAAGTCAACATAGCGGTTAGGTGACAACCTAGTAATACTTCTGAGAAGATATTCGGAACATCACGAACCACCGATATGTTACTAAACTCGAGAACAATCTTACTTTTCAGAGCAAGACGATATGAACAAATAAGCAAGGGATTGAGTAATCCTAACTCATTGATCGAAGAGTGCACCGTAAATAAGGACAAGGTAGCACGATCAATCCTAGAATAGTGGTTCGATAACCAACACGCTAAGAATGATATTAGTGTCCATTAACTACCGAGCAACACGGTTTCTAGGAGTATTGATTTCACACATCATGGTTCACTTGCCGGCATTCCGGTTATGACAACACGGGACCGAGGAATGAAAAATGATGGCAAGAAGTATCACTGCGTCAAGAATTCATGAGAGATGGTGCAATTCTCATGACAATCCTGACATAAAGGGGGTAATACTCCAGGGTAGAACAGAGCAAAAGCTAGATGGGCATTTGATCTGCAGAACAACTGCTTTGACCCAATCCTGGATATGGATGAGGTACTGGAGTTTGTTTCTCCTAGTCATTTTGAAATAGAATGGCTTAACGGACCACAAGAATAATAAGCATCGATAACATGGATGCACAATTACTCCTGACTATCAATTGATAGGCGATGGTCGAAATACAAATGAAGAGGGACATCTCAAGAGGACGTATATCTTTCTGAGTTGTGGATGCATAGATTAATATGTCGAACCAAGTTCAATAGGTTTCTTCCAGATAACCCATGCAGGAAGGTAGAACTGGCAGAATCACAATTATGAATGGAGAACTCCTCAAGAGTACTCTGATTGTGATATTTTGGTTCAAAGAACTTCTGCCTTAATGGTTCATGGTATTTGGAAGAAAGAAATACCACGGACCTCGAGGACTGTCGCAAGGTTACTAATATCCTAAAGGAACGAGCAAACACTATCAACAGGAGGTAAGTAGGGTGAATCTTGGGTTCAAGAACCCAGGAATAGAATACCTACTACTAAATGGCATCACGGGATGCTTTCAAGAATGGTGGCCAGAATCATCACACCGGAACACAAAACATGGCTAGATTACTAGGTGACTCCCTAAAACACCTAGGGTCATAATAATAGCTCCAACATATATGTCAAGGCAACAGAGTACCTCAACTCACCGATTAGTGTGATTAATCTGGCCCAAATGGACATCAGGAACAGGAGGAAGGGGTTTGCAAATGCATCAGACTACTTAGAAACCTGGGATGACTCGGACAGCATAACGGCTGTAAATGCTCAAAAAGATTTGAGACATCCTGCAAAATGGTGGCATAACCACTCAACAACACAATATCAAGGTTCCGAGATCAACTGTCAACATACGGAAGTAGTAGGAACGGAACTGAGGCTTGAAACTATCAATTCTATAAGTCTATGGATTAGTAACACGTCATCCTGATAGATAGATGAGAAGGCCTAGTTCTTAATCCCCGTAGAAAAGAAGAGGTTGACTCAGATCAAAAGGGCATAGGGTAAAGGAGTAAAAAGAGCCTTACGTTCCCTTCCACAATCAATTCCCTTACATAACTAAAGCATTTCTAGACTCGACTTCGACCAGTTTGGCTTGGTAATCCTACATGCAGTCAGGCTCCGATACCAAAGTTGTCAGGACCCCGATTCCAAGTCACATCGATCTAGCCGGTAACACCTCATGTCACTTTGCGGCCTCACGCACGGTATTCCCACGGGTGTCGCCTTACCATGGCCCGGGACCGTTTGCGCCTTTTGGCTCACGTATATGATAGTGTCGCTAGCATCCATATGACAGAGAACCCGGGCCGACATGGCTAGTCGTGAACCCAAAGCGGCACTAACCTATGGGGACAGGCATACATGAATCACATCGAGCATGTCGGTCAGCAGCGTGTGAATCCGGGCTGTAGCACTGGGCTAATAGGACTTCGGGAACCTGGGCTGTAGCAGGCTAGGCAGGACTCGGATGTCACTGCGTGACATTTCCCCGAAGGGACAGACACAAGAACAAAGTGAAACACATGCCGGCCAGTCAAGTGTCCTGAGCAGTAGTGATGGGCTAACAGGACTCTGGTGAACCGGGCTGTAGTGGACTACTATGGCTCATGGAAGCACTAGACTACATTTCCCCATAAGAGAGGCTGCCAAGGATAAACAACTAGATTGTCGGATCCCACACATACCAAGCATTTCAATCATACACACAATATGCTTGATATGTGTAAATACAACATGGCATCACAACATAACTCTACAACTCAAGTATTTATTCATTAGGCTCCGAGGAGCGAGATATTACAAGCATGGGTCTCATGACCCAACAATCTTAGCATACAAATCAAAACACATGCGGAAGCTTAACATGTCTGAGTACAGACATCTATAAATGAAAAAGGCTAAGAAGCCTGACTATCTACCAGATCCTGCCGAGGGCACAAGATTGTAGCTGAGGTATCAAGCTAAACGTTGAAGTCCACACAGAACTACTAGCGAGACTGACGTCTCTCTGCAAAACATAAAATAGGCAAACGTGAGTACAAATGTACCCAGCAAGACTTACATCAGAACTATCTACATATGCATCGGTATCAATAAAGGGGGTGGTGGAGTTTAACTGCAGCAAGCCAGCATTGACTCAGTGGCTAACCTGAACTACGACTGCAAGCAACTCTTCTGAGGTGGCGCACACAAGTCCACATATTCACCATTCAATACACCACTATGGATCCGCTCCCGTCTCCCTACGAGAAGGCCATCCATAGCACTCACACTTATCTTGCGAGTTTTAGAGTATCCACTTTCACTTGTCTATGAACTGTTATAGGCAACCCAGAAGTCCTTTACCGCGGACACGGCTATTCGAATAGATCATTTATAACCCTGCAGGGGTGTACTTCTTCACACACGCTCTCGCCACTTACCACCATGTACACGTCGTGTATCTCGGCAACCTTCAAGCGGAAGCCTGGCGAGGGAGTCGGCCACGACCTGACTAATCACACAAGTCTCTAGTCCAGGCTTATCGCCTATTCGGGTTCCATCCGCGAGGAGATCCGGCCAGAGTTTCGCTCACAGCCCCAAACGATGTGTGCAGGGTTCCCGAGACACCAAACGAGCGCCTGGTACACCGTGCCACGGTGTATCTACCGCATCATAGCCCACCCCTAGGGTCAGCGCTATGCACAGCCGCCAACACATATCCTACAAACACCAGAAACTAGTTGCAACTCCTGGACAGAGGACAAGGGCAGTTAATAAGTCGAGAGGGTCCATTGGTTTCGGGCCCAATGCGTGGTAGTAGCTGTTCATGGATCACAAACACAGAACTCAGTTCCTAAGAACGGTTTCAATGAGACAACCCACCATGTACTCCTACATGGCCTCTCACCGCTACCTTTACCAAATCGTGTTCACACACTTAGCTCACACACAGTAGGACGTGTTCATCACTGTTCCAATTCATCCCCGATGAATCAGACCTGACTCAACTCTAAGCAGTAGTAGGCATGACAAACAAGCATGAATGAGTAGGCACATCAGGGCTCAAACAACTCCTACTCATGCTAGTGGGTTTCATCTATTTACTGTGGCAATGACGGGTCATGCAGAGCATAAGGGGTTCAACTACCGCAGCAAGTAACAGTTGAAATGCGAAGGAAATATGCCCTAGAGGCAATAATAAAGTTATTATTTATTTCCTTATATCATGATAAATGTTTATTATTCATGCTAGAATTATATTAACCGGAAACATAATACATGTGTGAATACATAGACAAACAGAGTGTCACTAGTATGCCTCTACTTGACTAGCTCGTTGATCAAAGATGGTTATGTTTCCTAACCATAGACCTGAGTTGTCATTTGATTAACGGGATCACATCATTAGGAGAATGATGTGATTGACTTGACCCATTCCGTTAGCATAGCACTTGATCGTTTAGTTTGTTGCTATTGCTTTCTTCATGACTTATACATGTTCCTATGACTATGAGATTATGCAACTCCCGTTTACCGGAGGAACACTTTGTGTGCCACCAAATGTCACAACGTAACTGGGTGATTATAAAGGTGCTCTACACGTGTCTCCGAAGGTACTTGTTGGGTTGGCGTATTTCGAGATTAGGATTTGTCACTCCGATTATCGGAGAGGTATCTCTGGGCCCCCTCGGTAATGCACATCACTTAAGCCTTGCAAGCATTGCAACTAATGAGTTAGTTGCAGGATGATGTATTACAGAACGAGTAAAGAGACTTGCCGGTAATGAGATTGAACTAGGTATTGAGATACCGACGTCAAATCTCGGGCAAGTAACATACCGATGACAAAGGGAACAACGTATGTTGTTATGCGGTCTGACCGATAAAAGATCTTCGTAGAATATGTAGGAGCCAATATGAGCATCCAGGTTCCGCTATTGGTTATTGACCGGAGACGTGTCTCGGTCATGTCTACATTGTTCTCGAACCCGTAGGGTCCACACGCTTAAGGTTTCGATGACAGTTATATTATGAGTTTATGAGTTTTGATGTACCGAAGGAGTTCGGAGTCCCGGATGATATCGGGGACATGACGAGGAGTCTCGAAATGGTCGAGATGTAAAGATCGATATATTGGATGACTATATTCGGACTTCGAAAAGGTTCCGAGTGATTCGGGTATTTTCGGGAGTACCGGGGAGTTATGGGAATTCGTATTGGGCCTTAATGGGCCATACGGGAAAGGAGAGAAAGGCCTCAAAGGGTGGCCGCACCCCTCCCCATGGGCTGGTCCGAATTGGACTAGGGAGGGGGGGCGCCCCCTTCCTTCCTTCTCATTTTCCCTTCCCTTTCCTTCCCTCCTACTCCTACTACTTGGAAGGGCTCCTAGTTCTACTAGGAAAGGAGGAATCCTACTCCCGGTGGGAGTAGGACTCCCCTAGGGCACGCCATAGAGAGGGCCGGCCCTCCCCCTCCTCCACTCCTTTATATACGGGGGTAGGGGGCACCCCAAAGACACAACAATTGATCCTTGAGATCTATTAGCCGTGTGCGGTGCCCTCCTCCACCATAATCCTCGATAATATTGTAGCGGTGCTTAGGCGAAGCCCTGTGATGGTAGAACATCAAGATCGTCACCACGCCGTCGTGCTGACAGAACTCTTCCCCGACATTCTGCTGGATCGGAGTCCGGGGATCATCATCGAGCTGAACGTGTGCTAGAACTCGGAGGTGTCGTAGTTTCGGTGCTTGATCGGTCGGGCCGTGAAGACGTACGACTACATCAACCGTGTTGTGCTAACGCTTCCGCTTCTGGTCTACGAGGGTACGTAGACAACACTCTCCCCTCTCGTTGCTATGCATCACCATGATCTTGCGTGTGCGTAGGAATTTTTTTAAAATTACTACGTTCCCCAACAGTGGCATCCGAGCATAGGTTTTATGCGTTGATGTTGTTCACGAGTAGAACACAAGTGAGTTGTGGGTGATATAAGTCATACTGCTTACCAGCATGTCATACTTTGGTTCGGCGGTATTGTTGGATGAAGCGGCCCGGACTGACATTACGCGTACGCTTACGCGAGACTGGTTCTACCGACGTGCTTTGCACACAGGTGGCTGGCGGGTGTCAGTTTCTCCAACTTTAGTTGAACCAAGTGTGGCTACGCCCGGTCCTTGCGAAGGTTAAAACAGCACCAACTTGACAAACTATCATTGTGGTTTTGATGAATAGGTAAGAACGGTTCTTGCTAAAGCCCGTAGCAGCCACGTAAAACTTGCAACAACAAATTAGAGGGCGTCTAACTTGTTTTTGCAGGGCATGTTGTGATGTGATATGGTCAAGACGTGATGAGATATAAGTTGTTGTATAAGATGATCATGTTTTGTTGAAGTTATCGGCAACTGGCAGAAGCCTTATGGTTGTCTCTTTATTGCATAAGATGCAAGCGCCAGATAATTGCTTTACTTTATCGCTATGCAATAGCAATAGTTGCAAGAGAAGTAGTTGGCGAGACGACCATGTGACGACACATTGATATAGATCAAGATGATGTAGATCATGGTGTCATGCTGGTGACGATGGAAATCATGACGATACTTTGGAGATGGAGATCAAAGGCACAAGATGATGATGGCCATATCATGTCACATATTTTGATTGCATGTGATGTTTATCTTTTATACATCTTATTTTGCTTAGTTCGACGGTAGCTTTATAAGATGATCTCTCACTAATTATCAAGGTACAAGTGTTCTCCCTGAGTATGCACCGTTGCGAAAGTTCTTCGTGCTGAGACACCACGTGATGATCGGGTGTGATAGGCTCTACGTTCAAATACAACGGGTGCAAAATAGTTGCACACGCAGAATACTCAAGTTAAACTTGACGAGCCTAGCATATAACAGATATGGCCTCGAAACACGGAGACCGAAAGGTCGAGCGTGAATCATATAGTAGATATGATCAACATAGTGATGTTCACCATTGAAACTACTCCGTCTCACGTGATGATCGGGCATGGTTTAGTTGATATGGATCACATGATCACTTAGAAGATTAGAGGGATGTCTGTCTAAGTGGGAGTTCTTAAGTAATATGATTAATTGAACTTTAATTTATCATGAACTTAGTCCTGGTAGTATTAGCATATCTATGTTGTAGATCAATAGCTCGCGATGTTGCTCCCAGTTTATTGTGTTCCTAGAGAAAAATTATGTTGAAAAATGTTAGTAGCAATGATGCGGATTGGATCCATGATCTGTGGTTTATCCTCATTGCTGCACAGAAGAATTATGTCCTTGATGCACCGCTAGGTGACTGACCTATTGCAGGAGCAGATGCAGACGTCATGAACGTTTGGCTATCTCAATATGATGACTACTTGATAGTTTAGTGCACCATGCTTAACAACTTAGAATCGGGATTTCAAAGATGTTTTGAACGTCATGGACCATATGAGATGTTCTAGGAGTTGAAGTTAATATTTCAAGTAAATACCCGAGTTGAGAGATATGAAGTCTCCAACAAGTTCTATAGCTAAAAGATGGAGGAGAATAGCTCAAACATTGAGCATGTGCTCAGATTGTCTGGGTACTACAATCGCTTGAATCAAGTGGGAGTTAATCTTCCAGATAAAATAGTGATTGACAGAATTCTCTAGTCACCATCACCAAGTTAGTAGAACTTCGTGATGAACTATGATATGCAAGGGATTGTAACATCCCAAAATTCTAAATTTTGGAATGTTATAATAAATAGATAGATTTGATTGATTGTTTGATTGATTGTCTGAAAGTGAGTGAATTCGAAACTTTTGAAAGTTAAATGAGAGGGAATAAAAGGACTTTCCCAAACTTCCATATTTGCTTTTATGATCTCCATGAATTCAAAATTCTTTTCAACACAAAACCCTAGAGAGAAGATGACATGACTTCTTCCATTTAAAATGAAAAGGTTGTTTGAAAAATACTTGAATTCCATTGGGAAATATTTTCCAATTCAGAAACTTTATGCAACTCAATGATTTTCATGAGAGAAGATAAAATGACTTCTTCAAATTATGAAATATGAGTTGGGAGTTTCAAAGGATCAATTTCAAGTCATTTTGGAATAAATTTTCAATTTGGATTTATTTGAGTTTTATTCAAATTATTTTTCTCCAAAAAAATAAAATATATGGAAAATAGGGTAACATGATTCCCTACAATAGAAAATTTGAGAAAAATTATTTTGAAATCATTTTGGAATTTTTAAAATGATTTTTGTTGAATTTTAATAGACCAGTAGCACTGTTTGAATTATTAAAATTTGTGTGTATTTTATTTAATGCTAGAAAAATGTTCATGTTGAAGAAAATCTTTTTCTGAAAATTTTGATATATTATATGCCTATATAATATTTTAGTTAATTTGTTTTTATTATTTTAGTTCTCTGAAAAAAAAATGTTTTTTAAAAAAAAACTTCTCCCCGACTGGGCCGGCCCCGCTAGCCAGCCAGGCCCAGCCCAGCCGTGCCGCCTTCCACCTCCGTCGCCGATCGGGACTCCGATCCCGCCACCGCCTCGCCTTTGCCCCTCCCCCAAGCCGCCTCTCCCCTCCCTCCTATAAGTGTCCCGGGCCCGGCCCCGTTTCTCCTCCCTCGAGCGCTGCACCACCGCCCCTCATGCCGCATCTCGCCGGAGCCTGCAGCCGCTGCCGCGAGCCGCCGCAACGCCGCCGTACTTTGCCACCGCCGCCCCGCTAGCAGCCGCTGCCGCAAGCCGCCGCTCCCCGCTGCTCGCTGCCGCATCGCGCGCCGCACGCCGCCGCCCGCGCCGGCTTGCCCCACCTCACCGGAGAGCCGCCGCCGCCGATCTAGCCGCCGTCGTCGTCGAGGTCAAACCGATGCGAACCGGTACTAAACCGAACCTAAGACCGGTTTATTTTTCGGTTTCTCTGGTTTTCTGTAAAACCCGTTTTTTTTATAATCCAGTTAATTTGCGAACGGTCACTGTTTAACTCACCGTAGCAAACGGATTCGTTCGTTAGCGTTTTGTAATGAACGTTCGTTATTTAGTATTTTTCCTTTTCTTTTTAATTTTAGCCAGGGACCCGTATGTAATTAGTTTCTTCACAGTTTAGTCCCTGATCTGAAAAAGACCACATCTTTTTACTCGTTAGTCCAAATCCAACGAAACCAACGCCCACGTCTTCGTTATGATCTCCTCTATCCATTAATCCAACTCAAACATGTTTTTGAAAACTTTAAAATTTGAATTAGATCAGATTTGAATTCAAACTTCGTTTTTTAAAAAGTTTAAAATTTGAATTAGATCAGATTTGAATTCAAACTTCGTTTGATCATAACTTGAGTTTTGTAGCTCCGTTTGAGTTGATTCTTTTTGCAAATCGAAGCACTTGACCTAAACATTCTAATAAGGCCAAATTCACATAATTTTTGTACTGTTAGAAATTGTTTTATGTTGCAAGAGTTATTTGCTTGGTTTCGATGTTTTCCGAATTGTTTTCTTCGATCTTTCTGATCTTTTGAGTGATTGCTTATGTGTGGTTACTATTGCTTGATTACGATAGATTGACCGCAGTGTGACGAGTAGAGCTATCAAGATTTTTGAGTGTGAATCATCTTCATCAACATTGTAGGCAAGTTCACACTTTGATCATACCTTTTCTACAACCCATGTTTTATTGCATTAGATCAACCCTCTCACATTGCATGATTAGGATCTAATTAAATTGTGGGATGGGAAGTAGATGAGGTAGTACCTATTACCTGTTTATTATGAAACCTTTGGGAGTTACTTCTACGTTTGCTTTTATGCCATGCTATGCTAGTAGACGTGGACTGGGTGAGTGATATCCATGACAGATGTGAGTATTGTTAATTAATGGTTTATCTAAGGTGGCAACTTAAATACACATCTGGGTGGATTGAGGCACCTGATGTCTATCAGGACTTGCCTGTTTTTATTTTGGACCGCCACCCAGGCTCAAAGGGATCATAAGATCTTTCATGCTAGAAACTTCCGTGTGGAGCCACAAGCCATTATGGGCTCTGGCATAGTTGACTAAGTTGTGCGAACTCTTACAGTAGTAGACTAGCAGATGTAGGGGATGTAGGTGTACCGGTCTACCCGATCATAAGGTGCTAGCGCTTCTGAAAGACTATGTCTCGGTCATCCGTCTTCTCAAACACCCTGTAGTGCGAGAAACCAAACGGAGGCGGTCGAGTCTTGTGGGGAAAAGTGCGCAAACCTCTGCAGAGTGTACAAACTAATCATGATTAGCCGTGTCCCCGGTTATGGACAACTTGAGTATCTAGTACTTGAATATCATGTGAATCTCATCATGTTACTTTAAATGAATATTGTTGGGTTTAATGATGTTACTTAATTGGGATTGAGAATGCTGTCAACCATTCTCAATGTTCAACAACCACCATGATAGTTAATTAAAATGTATTCCTTTGCAGTAGGGAAAAATTGGCTTTATGCAAAACTATAACCATAGAGCTTTTCCACCAGCCAAATATGCATGTAGTTATAGCCATTGTTCATCACTCTCTATGGTGTGAATTTGCCAGTACATTCAATGTACTGACCCGTTTCAGGCTGCAACGTCTCATGTTGCAGGTTTATCTTACGACGAGTAAGTGATACGTTAGGGTTACGATTTCTACACTCAACTTTGCCGTTGGTGTTGATGGGAATCCACAACCTTGTTGCTTCCGCTATATGGATTGAGGTAATAGTATTTACGTTACTTTATACATGTGATTTACCTCTGTTATAAATCCTTCGAGTACTGTGTGTGTCAGCATACCGATCCAGGGATGACACTTAAGCACAGAGACTTGATCCATTCGGGTCAGGTCGCTACAAGATGGTATCAGAGCACATGTTGACTGTAGGACGTGACCCTAGAAACTGGCAAGCCCATAGCAAAGATTTTTCTCTACAACTTTCCCTTTCAAAAAGATCTTTTACCTCTCTTCTCTTCTGAGCTTATTCAAAAAATTCTCTTTAGTGTGACCATACCCCTTTCCCCTTTTGACCACTCGAAGATTCGACTGATGAGACCACTTCAAGAAGTACAAGATATTGAACAACTAAGACCACTACGGAATGAAGAAGATTTTACCATACATTATGATGATGGAAACTACAACTGTCGAAGACTCTGAAGACTAGGAGAATTTGAAGGCTCTGAAGAATTCCCGGATTTATAAGACCTAGGAAGGCTACCCTTATGGAACTTGGCAGACTATGGAAGTTGTCAATACCCGAGATCAAGGTGTATTGGAGAAAGACCAAAACATGGAGAGTTGAGAACTCAAAGTTTTGTCAAGAAAACCCTAAGGCAGGAGATATCAACTATGGAATGATAGCGCATGGAAATGACAAGAGCAGAAACCCAGCTATCCAGCATGTTATGGCCCGCTTATGCTATTGTCACCATGCTGAGTTGATGCATTTCATCAGAATGGATTTGATGGAAGAAGGCTGATGGAGCACCTATCATAAGATGAAGTTTTAGCCCTAGCCGGTATATCACTAGGATCTGGAGTAGTACATCAAGAAGTTTAAAATGGAGCTCTATGAAGCCGTATTTTGACAAGGAAGCATTTCGTGAAGAACTTAGGTCCAAGAAGCTGAAGTAGCAAGCTAGAGGAGCAAAACTCGAGAAACCGGAGATTCGTCAGGAACTAGACCATGGTTCATGTGAAGTATGTTGAAACCAGAAGTTTGAAATGCAACTCCGGAATATTAAAGGATGTCACGAGAGATTTCATGTCAACAGAGATTGATCTGGCAACAGAACTTGAGAAAGACAAGCATGATCGGAAGGAGCTATTGGAGGCATGAACAAGTCTTGAAGAGTTTGGAGACGTTGAAGATTTATTGACCTTAGAAGACCAAACCCCTGTTATATACCTACGTTAGATGCGACGTTTGTGAGCTGTCATTTGTTTCATGTTTTTCGACAGCCACAACAAAAATCTGTCTTTTCAAAACTTTTGTTTGAATTGTGTGTATCCCTCTCTATCTCTCTTATCTCACCTCAAACCCTTGGACCCAATAGAGGATGAATGGAGATGAGCTTGTATTTTCTGGACCGATGAGTCAATTGGAGACAGACCGATGGATTCAGAACATGGAGGATCATATGGAGAACAACCCTATAGTTGGACATGATATGACCTAGCATGCTCTTCAGTGCTTTGAAAGAGGTGCTGCTACTTGGTGGAGGATGTACCAAACCATCAATGGATGGCAAGGAGTAACCACTTGGGAGGAATTTAAATTGACTCTGCAAAGACCTCACCTTGTGTCCCAGAAGTTGAAGCTTTATGGAAAGGGTATGAAGAAACCTTGTGCATGTAAGATTTGTGGAGAAATAGGACACACCCATAAAGAACACAAGGATGAATGCCCTAATTGTGAAGGAAGTCACCCAGTTGAAGAATGCCCAATTGGGCAGATTACTTGTTTCTTGTGTGAAGGGACTACCCACTACCCTGCACAGTGTCACATTTACCCCATGGTACAAAGAACCATCCAGCAGAAGAAAGAAACAATGAGAGGAGCCCTTATGGAAAGTTTAGAAGAACCCGTGATGAAGGAAGATGTGGAGGACACACCCAAAGAAGAGCCAATTAAACCCTGCACTAAGTCATGCTATTCATGTGGAGAAGAAGGACACATCTCCCATAATTGTATGAATGGGAATCTAGTAGAATTCCCGACTGAGGAAGTAGAGTATGACCCACAGGAAATAGAAGCCCTGATTGGAATGGAAAAGTCCAGAAAGAGAAGTAGATTGGATTCCAGGAAGGATCTGAGTCATGTCACCTGTTATAGGTGCAAGGAGTCAGGGCACTACCACAACAATTGCCCAAAAAGGAAGCCAAGGACCCAAGTAGGCTATATAATCACAAGGAAACCTCGAATCTTCCCAGAAGTAATATGTTTCCGTTGTAAAGAAGCAGGGCACTTTGCCAGAGAATGCCCCAAGGAGAAGGAAACCTGCGCTAGCTAGTTGAGTTTGCTACAGAAGTAATGGATTAGTAGAAGTGAGAATATTTTTTTGTTTTATATTGAGGTGTTGAGTTGAGACATGTAATGGAGAAGCGAGAGATTGTAATCATTTGAGAATGAATAAAGTAGCATCGTTGGTACTGATATGGATTTTATGAGTTGTTACTCTATGAAGAAGGATTTTGACCATTTTGAGGATAAGAGAAATATGGTCTATGGAAGGTTTGTGCATTTTAAGGGTGGTAGTACCCTGTAATTGATTTCGGACAAAATGAATACGAGTTTTGTCTCGATATGTGTGATGCCCCAAGAGTATGTGGGATGAAGTTGGAGACTGTCAGTTGTTTGGACCAAATGTGATCAAAGGAGTCAGAAGAGAATGTTAAGTTGATTCGAGATAGATTGAAGGTAGCTCAGTCCAGGCACAAGAGTTATGTAGACTCAAAAAAACTCAAGGAGGTAGTCTATGAAATTGGAGACCGAGCATGTCTTCATGCGTTCCCTCTGCGAGGAGTAAAACGATTTGGAGTTAAGGGACAGTTAGCCCCGAGATTTGTAGGACCATACCGAGTTTTGGAGCGTATGAGAGAAGTGGCCTACAAGTTTGAGTTACCCGAAGGACTGTCAGGAGTTCAAGATGTGTTTCACGGTTCCCAGTTGAAGAAGTGCCATGCAGAGATGGCCAATATTCCCGTGTAAGGACGCTTGACCGCGGAAAGGATAATGATGTTCCACGAAGTGGAATATGGACTTCATAAGTATAAGTTTTATCCCGGTATGAGGGATATCCCACGAGGATGAAGAGATGAGGTACTATTGGATATAAAGGAGGTATGATGTTGGAAATATGGATCAATGGAAATTCCATGATGAGTCTGAGTAATCATGTCCTAGTTTGGTGCCAATAGACGGAAGGAAGACAATACAATTGGATGGATTCTAAGTATGCTAGGAAGCTGGAAGTTGGATGTTGGAATAACGATAAGTTGCCCGATGATAAGTTCAAGGACCACAAGTGATGAGGTGTGCCATAACCCACAGGCCCCAGGACCTGCCAAGAAGCAAACACACTCTTGCCGAAGGAAAAAACCCTGGAAGAGGATATGCCCTTATCGATAGACGATTTTATAGGAGTTTACGCAAAACCTGAGAGTTGTGAAGGAACGATAGATGTTTGTCTGGCTTGCAGAATCTATGGATATATCCGAACTTCGTTCGTCGACAAGAGAAATTCTGCAATGCTTGTGAGGATGACCGAGTGTTAGAATGCGAGATTCGCTAAACCGTATACAAGGTAATGATTTGGGTGCGGGATGGATTGATCACCATACCGACTTACTCTTATTATTCGCCTTGCTATATGGAATGGTAAATCTGAGTGACTTACCTATAGTAGAGAGACGACGATATTAAACCTTGTTAAACCTTAGAATGGTATAAGAATTTTTCCCTTGTACACGGCAGCTTTTTGCCAACCGTAGGTTATACGGTGAGGATCAACCCAGACCCATTTCCTGCAGGAGAAGCCATAAATTGTTAACCACCATGAGATATCGATAGTTATTTAGAATTGGCGCCAGACCCGTCAGCTAAGAAGACCCAATCTCGGAAGAACCTTACCAAGAGGAAAGGACAGAAGAAATGAGGAAAAGGTTATGCCACTACTGGAAGAGCCTAGAGAAGGAATTTGCCGAGAATCTGAGAAGACCGGCCCCATCAAGAATAAGGATGGAGTATATGAGTATTGATGGGACCGTAACCATGTTTCTAAGGGTGGTAGCACCCCAGACCCCTTTGATGATCGATGGATTTTGAGGAGACCCCCAAACCCTAACCTTTTCTTGCTAGCCTCTCCGAATCTCGAGGACGAGATTCATTTTAAGGGTGGTAGGTTTGTAACATCCCAAAATTCTAAATTTTGGAATGTTATAATAAATAGATAGATTTGATTGATTGTTTGATTGATTGTTTGAAAGTGAGTGAATTCGAAACTTTTGAAAGTTAAATGAGAGGGAATAAAAGGACTTTCCCAAACTTTCATATTTGCTTTTATGATCTCCATGAATTCAAAATTCTTTTCAACACAAAACCCTAGAGAGAAGATGACATGACTTCTTCCATTTAAAATGAAAAGGGTGTTTGAAAAATACTTGAATTCCATTGGGAAATATTTTCCAATTCAAAAACTTTATGCAACTCAATGATTTTCACGAGAGAAGATAAAATGACTTCTTCAAATTATGAAATATGAGTTGGGAGTTTCAAAGGATCAATTTCAAGTCATTTTGGAATAAATTTTCAATTTGGATTTATTTGAGTTTTATTCAAATTATTTTTCTCCAAAAACATAAAATATATGGAAAATAGGGTAACATGATTCCCTACAATAGAAAATTTGAGAAAAATTATTTTGAAATCATTTTGGAATTTTTAAAATGATTTTTGTTGAATTTTAATAGACCAGTAGCACTGTTTGAATTATTAAAATTTGTGTGTATTTTATTTAATGCTAGAAAAATGTTCATGTTGAAGAAAATCTTTTTCTGAAAATTTTGATATATTATATGCCTATATAATATTTTAGTTAATTTGTTTTTATTATTTTAGTTCTCTGAAAAAAAATGTTTAAAAAAAAACTTCTCCCCGACTGGGCCGGCCCAGCTAGCCAGCCAGGCCCAGCCCAGCCGCGCCGCCTTCCACCTCCGTCACCGATCGGGACTCCGATCCCGCCACCGCCTCGCCTTTGCCCCTCCCCCAAGCCGCCTCTCCCCTCCCTCCTATAAGTGTCCCGGGCCCGGCCCCGTTTCTCCTCCCTCGAGCGCTGCACCACCGCCCCTCATGCCGCATCTCGCCGGAGCCCGCAGCCGCTGCCACGAGCCGCCGCAACGCCGCCGTACTTTGCCACCGCCGCCCCGCTAGCAGCCGCTGCCGCAAGCCGCCGCTCCCCGCTGCTCGCTGCCGCATCGCGCGCCGCACGCCGCCGCCCGCGCCGCCTTGCCCCACCTCACCGGAGAGCCGCCACCGTCGATCTAGCCGCCGTCGCCGTCGAGGTCAAACCAATGCGAACCGGTACTAAACCGAACCTAAGATCGGTTTATTTTTCGGTTTCTCTGGTTTTCTGTAAAACCCATTTTTTTTATAATCCAGTTAATTTGCGAACGGTCACTGTTTAACTCACCACAGCAAACGGATTCGTTCATTAGCGTTCTGTAATGAACGTTCGTTATTTAGTATTTTTCCTTTTCTTTTTAATTTTAGCCAGGGACCCATATGTAATTAGTTTCTTCACAGTTTAGTCCCTGATCTTCAAACGACCACATCTTTTTACTCGTTAGTCCAAATCGAACGAAACCAACGCCCACGTCTTCGTTATGATCTCCTCTATCCATTAATCCAACTCAAACATGTTTTTGAAAAGTTTAAAATTTGAATTAGATCAGATTTGAATTCAAACTTCGTTTGATCATAACTTGAGTTTCGTAGCTCCGTTTGAGTTGATTCTTTTTGCAAATCGAAGCTCTTGACCTAAACATTCTAATAAGGCCAAATTCACATAATTTTGGTACTGTTAGAAATTGTTTTATGTTGCAAGAGTTATTTTCTTGGTTTCGATGTTTTCCGAATTGTTTTCTTCGATCTTTCTGATCTTTTGAGTGATTGCTTATGTGTGGTTACTATTGCTTGATTACGATAGATTGACCGGAGTGTGACGAGTAGAGCTATCAAGATTTTTGAGTGCGAATCATCTTCATCAACATTGCAGGAAAGTTCACACTTTGATCATACCTTTTCTACAACCCATGTTTTATTGCATTAGATCAACCCTCTCACATTGCATGATTAGGATCTAATTAAATTGTGGGATGGGAAGTAGATGAGGTAGTACCTATTACCTGTTTATTATGAAACTTTGGGAGTTACTTCTACATTTGCTTTTATGCCATGCTATGCTAGTAGACGTGGATTGGGTGAGTGATATCCATGACAGATGTGAGTATTGTTAATTAATGGTTTATCTAAGGTGGCAACTTAAATACACATCTGGGTGGATTGAGGCACCTGATGTCTATCAGGACTTGCCTGTTTTTATTTTGGACCGCCACCCAGGATCAAAGGGATCATAAGATCTTTCATGCTAGAAACTTCCGTGTGCAGCCACAAGCCATTATGGGCTCTGGCATAGTTGACTAAGTTGTGCGAACTCTTACAGTGGTAGACTAGCAGATGTAGGGGATGTAGGTGTATCGGTCTACCCGATCGTAAGGTGCTAGCGCTTCTGAAAGACTATGTCTCGGTCATCCGTCTTCTCAAACACCCTGTAGTGCGAGAAACCAAACGGAGGCGATCGAGTCTTGTGGGGAAAAGTGCGCAAACCTCTGCAGAGTGTAAAAACTAATCATGATTAGCCGTGTCCCCGGTTATGGACAACTTGAGTATCTAGTACTTGAATATCATGTGAATCTCATCACGTTACTTTAAATGAATATTGTTGGGTTTAATGATGTTACTTAATTGGGATTGAGAATGCTGTCAACCATTCTCAATGTTCAACAACCACCATGATAGTTAATTAAAATGTATTCCTTTGCAGTAGGGAAAAATTGGCTTTACGCAAAACTATAACCATAGAGCTTTTCCACCAGCCAAATATGCATGTAGTTATAGCCATTGTTCATCACTCTCTATGGTGTGAATTTGCCAGTACATTCAATGTACTGACCCGTTTCGGGCTGCAACGTCTCATGTTGCAGGTTTATCTTACGACGAGTAAGTGATACGTTAGGGTTACGATTTCTACACTCAACTTTGCCGTTGGTGTTGATGGGAATCCACAACCTTGTTGCTTCCGCTATATGGATTGAGGTAATAGTATTTACATTACTTTATACATGTGATTTACCTCTGTTATAAATCCTTCGAGTACTGTGTGTGTCAGCATACCGATCCAGGGATGACACTTAAGCACAGAGACTTGATCCATTCGGGTCAGGTCGCTACAGGGATAACGGAAAGGATTCCCAAGTTCTTCATAATGTTGAAATCGACGAAGGTAGAAATCAAGAAAAATATCAAGTGTTGATGGTAGACAAGGCCACTAGTTTCAAGAAAAGGGCAAAGGGAAGAAGGGGAACTTCAAGAAGAACGGCAAGCAAGTTGCTGCTCAAGTGATGAAGCCCAAGTCTGGTCCTAAGCCTGAGACTAAGTGTTTCTACTGCAAAGGGGCTGGTCACTGGAAGCGGAACTGCCCCAAGTATTTGGCAGATAAGAAGGATGGCAAAGTGAACAAAGGTATATTTGATATACAGATTATTGATGTGTATTTTACTAGTGTTCGTAGCAACCCCTCGGTATTTGATACTAGTTTAGTTGCTAAGAGTAGTAACTCGAAACGGGAGTTGGAGAATGAACATAGACTAGTTAAGGGTGAAGTGACGATGTGTGTTGGAAGTGGTTCCAAGATTGATATGATCATCATCGCACACTCCCTATACTTTTGGGATTAGTGTCGAACCTAAGTAAGTGTTATTTGGTGTTTGCGTTGAGCATGAATATGATTTGATCCTTTTTATTGCAATACAGTTATTCATTTAAGTAAGAGAATAAATTGTTGTTCTGTTTACATGAATAAAACCTTATATGGTTACACACCCAATGAAAATGGTTCGTTGGATCTCGATCGTAGTGATACACATATTCATAATATTGAAACCAAAAGATGCACAGTTAATAATGATGGTGCAATTTATTTGTGGCACTGCCGTTTAGGTCATATTGGTGTAAAGCGCATGAAGAAAATCCATGCTGATGGGCTTTTGGAATCACTTGATTATGAATCAGTTGATGCTTGCGAACCATGCCTCATGGGCAAGATGACTAAGACTCCATTTTCCAGAACAATGGAGCGAGCAACAGATTTGTTGGAAATCATACATAATGATGTATGTGGTCCGATGAATATTGAGGCTCGTGGCAGGTATCATTATTTTCTGATCTTCACAGATGATTTGAGCAGATATGAGTATATCTACTTGATGAAACACAAGTCTGAAACATTTGAGAAGTTCAAAGAATTTCAGAGTGAAGTGGAGAATCATCGTAACAAAAATGAAAGTTTCTACGATATGATCGCAGAAGTAAAATATTTGAGTTACGAGTTTGGCCTTTAGTTAAAAAACAATGTGAAATAGTTTCACTACTCACGCCACCTGGAACACCACAGCATAATGGTGTGTCCGAACGTCATAACCGTACTTTATGAGATATGGTGCGATCTATGATGTCTCTTACCGATCTACCACTATCGTTTTGGGGTTATGCATTAGAGACAGCTGCATCCATGTTAAATAGGGCACCATCTAAATCCTTTGAGACAACACCGTATGAACTATGGTTTGGCAAGAAACCTAAGCTGTCGTTTCTTAAAGTTTGAGGTTGCAATGCTTATGTGAAAAAGTTTCAACCTGATAAGCTCTAACCCAAATCGAAGAAGTGCGTCTTCATAGGATACCCAAAAGAAAATGTTGGGTACACCTTCTATCACAGATTCGAAGGCAATATATTCATTGCTTTGAATGGATCCTTTCTAGAAAAGGAGTTTCTCTCGAAAGAAGTGAGTGGGAGGAAAGTAGAATTTGATGAGGTAACTGTACCTGCTCCCTTATTGGAAATTAGTTCATCACAGGAATCTGTTCCTGTGACTACTACACCGATTAGTGAGGAAGCTAATGATGATGATCATGTAACTTCAGATCAAGTTACTACTGAACCTTGTAGGTAAACCAGAGTGAGATCCGCACCAGAGTGGTACGGTAATCCTGTTCTGGAGGTCATGTTACTTGACCATGACGAGCCTACGAACTATGAGGAAGCGATGATGAGCCCAGATTCCGCCAAATGCCTTGAGGCCATGAAATCTGAGATGAGATCCATGTATGAGAACAAAATATGGACTTTGATTGACTTGCCCAATGATCGAAGAGCCATTGTGAAAGCACAAGTGCTCCCTGGGTGGTTTTGGTAATTAATGTCAACATATCTCTTGTTGGACTAACACTTTTACCTAGTATGTTTCAGATAAGTTCAACAATGGAGTGGCATGGACTAGAGGATGTGGAACCCCTTCAAGATGCTAAGGACAAAGGATTGGCTCAAGCTTCAAGATCAAGACTCTACATTTTCTATTTTAGTGATCCAAGATCACATTGAGTCTATAGGAAAAGCCAATACTATCAAGGAGGGATGAGGTGTTGCTTAATGGCTTGCTTGCTCAAAGTGCTTAGTGATATGCTCCAAAACCCTCAACTGCCTTCCCACATCCACATATGACCTAAACCAAAAGTCAAACTCGGCCCCACCGATTCTACCTATCCGGCGCCACCGAGTTTCAGATGTCATAGCCACTGCCACAAACCCTAGCAAATCGGTTTCACCGATAGGGATCTCGGTCTCACTGAGATGGGATTGTAATCTCTCTATGTATGTCCATTACCAAAATCGGTCTCACCGAGTTTGAGCAATCGGTACTACCGAGATTACAATGCAAACCCTCTGGTTAGCTTATTACCAAAATCGGTCCCACCGAGTTTGTGTAATCGGTCTCATCGAGTTTGCCTGACCAACTCTCTGGTTAGCTTATTACCAAAATTGGTCCCACCGAGTTTGTGTAAACGGTCACACCGAGATTACGTTATGCCCTAACCCTAACCATATCGGTCCTACCGAGTTGCATCCCAGTCCCACCGAAAATCCTAACAGTCACTAGGTTTGCTGAATTGGTCCGACCGAGTTTAACCATTCGGTCCCACCGAGTTTGGCAAATTGTGTGTAACGGTTAGATTTTGTGTGGAGGCTATATATACCCCTCCGCCCACTCTTCATTCGTGGAGAGAGCCATCAGAACATACCTACACTTCCAATACACATTTTCTGAGAGAGAACCACCTACACTTGTGTTGAGGTCAAGATATTCCATTCCAACCATATGAATCTTAATCTCTAGCCTTCCCCAAGTTGCTTTCCACTCAAATCTTCTTTCCACCAAATCCAAATCCTGTGAGAGAGAGTTGAGTGTTGGGGAGACTATCATTTGAAGCACAAGAGCAAGGAATTCATCATCAACACACCATTTGTTACTTCTTGGAGAGTGGTGTCTCCTAGATTGGCTAGGTGTCACTTGGGAGCCTCCAACAAGATTGTGGAGTTGAACCAAGGAGTTTGTAAGGGCAAGGAGATCGCCTACTTTGTGAAGATCTACCGCTAGTGAGGCAAGTCCTTCGTGGGCGACGGACGTGATGGAATAGACAAGGTTGCTTCTTCGTGGACCCTTCGTGGGTGGAGCCCTCTGTGGACTCGCGCAACCGTTACCCTCCGTGGGTTGAAGTCTCCATCAACGTGCATGTACGATAGCACCACCTATCGGAACCACGACAAAAACATCTGTGTTTCGTAGAGACAATCATAAAATGGTCTTTACCGGTGTACGTAGAGGAGATCTTTACATTTTTGATTTCACTAAAAGGGCTCAACCTAGAACTTGCTTAATTATCAAATCTTCTAAAGGATGGTTGTGGCATATAAGACTAGGTCATGTTGGTATGCGAAATCTTGATAAGCTTATTAAAGGTGATCATATCCTTGGAATAAAAGATGTCATATTTGACAAGGGTAGACTTTGTAGTGCTTGTCAGGCAGGGAAACAAGTTGGAGGAAGTCACCGCGCGAAGAACATCATGACCACAAGAAGACCACTTGAGCTACTTCACATGGATATCTTTGGTCCAAATGCCTACAAGAGTCTTGGTGGTAACTCATTTGGTCTAGTCATAGTTGATGATTTTTCAAGATTTACGTGGGTGTTCTTTCTTGATGACAAATCACAGGTCCAAAAGATCTTCAAAAACTTCGCTAGGAAGGCCCAAAATCAGTTTGACGTGAAGATCAAGAAGGTTCGGAGCAACAACGGAACGGAGTTCAAGAACGCAAATGTGGACACCTTTCTTGACGAAGAAGGGATTTCACACGAGTTCTCGGCTACATACACACCTCAACAAAATGGAGTTGTTGAAAGGAAGAACCGGACTCTTATCGAGATGGCAAGAACGATGCTTAATGAGTACAAAACGCCAAAGCACTTTTGGGCGGAAGCGGTTGAGACAGCTTGTCATGCAACAAATCACTTGTATCTTCACAAGCTACTCGGAAAGACAGCATACGAGCTCCTCACCGGTAACAAACCTCAAGTTGGATACTTTCGAGTATTCGTCTCAAAGTGCTACATTCTTGATAAGCATCGTCGTTCTAAATTTGCTCCTAAATCTCATGAAGGTTTCCTACTTGGTTATGGCTCAAACTCTCACACTTACCGTGTCTACAACAATTTCACCCGAAAGATTGAAGAGACGGTAGATGTGAAGTTTGATGAATCTAACGGCTCGCAAGTAGAGCAATTGCCAATTGATGTAGGAGACAAAGACCCTTCGGAAGCAATTCAAGACTTGTCCATTGGCAAGATTCGTCCAACGGAAGTGAAGGAGAGTACCTCGTCAGTCCAAGTGGAAGCTTCTACCTCACGACAAGGTGAACCAAGAGTTGATACGGAAGCATCCACAAGTGGGACACGCCAAGATGAAGAAAACGAGGAAGCGCACCAAGATGAACATCAACAACCTCCTTCTCCACCACGACAAGAGAACGACAACGTCAACAATGAAGAAGGCCAAGAAGAAGCAAAAGATGAAGAGGATGTTCCACCCCGACCCAAGCAAAAGCTTTCACGAGTTCAAGCAAGAATTGCTAAGGATCATGCCGTCAAGCAAATCTACAATGATATCCAAACCAGGAGAATCACTCGCTCTATAACTCATTTAGCTAACTTTTGTGAACATTACTCATTCATCTCTAGCATTGAACCTATGAAGGTTGAAGAAGCATTGGAGGATCCGGACTGGATAAATGCTATGCATGAAGAGCTACACAACTTTGAGAGAAATCAAGTGTGGACATTTGTCGAGAAGCCCGACAACAACCACAACATCATTGGTACCAAATGGGTGTTTCGCAACAAGCAAGATGAAGATGGACAAGTGGTTCGCAACAAAGCACGTCTCGTTGCCCAAGGCTACACACAAGTTGAAGGTATGGACTATGGTGAGACATATGCTCCCGTTGCTAGACTTGAGTCCATTTGCATCTTACTTGCTTATGCTAATCACCATGATATCACCTTGTACCAAATGGACATTAAAAGTGCTTTTCTAAATGGAAAAATTGAGGAAGAAGTTTATGTTAAGCAACCTCCCGGCTTCGTCAATCCTAAGAAACCTAATCATGTTTACAAACTTCACAATGTTGGAAATATGCCCTACAGCCAATAATAAAATGGTTATTATTATATTTCTTTGTTCATGATAAATTGTCTATTGTTCATGCTATAATTGTGTTATCCAGAAATCATAATACATGTGTGAATACATAGACCACAACATGTCCCTAGTGAGCCTCTAGTTGACTAGCTCATTGATCAAAAGATAGTCATGGTTTCCTGACTATGGACATTGGATGTCATTGATAACGGGATCACATCATTAGGAGAATGATGTGATGGACAAGACCCAATCCTAAGCTTAGCTCAAAGATCGTGTAGTTCGTTTGCTGTAGCTTTTCTGAATGTCAAGTATCATTTCCTTAGACCATGAGATTGTGCAACTCCCGGATACTGTAGGAGTGCCTTGGGTGTGCCAAACGTCACAACGTAACTGGATGGCTATAAAGGTGCACTATGAGAATCTCTGAAAGTGTCTGTTGGGTTGGCACGAATCGAGACTGGGATTTGTCACTCCGTATGACGGAGAGGTATCTCTTGGGCCCACTCGGTAATGCATCATCATAATGAGCTCAATGTGACCAAGGGGTTGGTCACGGGATCATGCATTACGGTACGAGTAAAGTGACTTGCCGGTAACAAGATTGAACAAGGTATTGGGATACCGACGATCGAGTCTCGGGCAAGTAACGTACCGATTGACAAAGGGAATTGAATACGGGATTGATTAAGTCCTCAACATCGTGGTTCATCCGATGAGATCATCGAGGAGCATGTGGGAGCCAACATGGGTATCCGGATCCCACTGTTGGTTATTGACCGGAGAGGCGTCTCGGTCATGTCTGCGTGTCTCCCGAACCCGTAGGGTCTACACACTTAAGGTTCTGTGACGCTAGGGTTGTAGAGATATTAGTATGCAGTAACCTGAAAGTTGTTCGGAGTCCCGGATGAGATCCCGGACATCACGAGGAGTTCCAAAATGGTCCAGAGGTAAAGATTTATATATAGGAAGTCCAGTTTCGGCCAGCGGGAAGGTTTCGGGGGTTACCGGTATTGTACCGAGACCACCGGAAGGGTCCCGGGGGTCCACCAGATGGGGCCACCTATCCCGGAGGGCCCCATGGGCTGAAGTGGCGTGGGAACCATCCCCTGATGGGCTGGTGCACCCCACCCAAGGGCCCAAGGCGCCTAGGGTTGGAAACCCTAGGGGGCCGTTGCCCCTCGAGGGGGCATGCGCCCCCTGGTTGGAAACCCTAAGGGGGCCGTTGCCCCAGGGCCCCCCCCCCTTTTAGATGGGATCTCCAAGGGGGCATGCGCCCCCCCTAGCCCCTATATATAGTGGAAGGGAGGGAGGGCAGCCGCACCTTGCTCTTGGCGCCTCCCTCTCCCTCCGTAACACCTCTCCCCCCCCGCTTGTGCTTGGCGAAGCCCTGCCGGGATCCTGCTGCATCCACCACCACGCCGTCGTGCTGCTGGATCTTCATCAACCTCTCCTTCCCCCTTGCTGGATCAAGAAGGAGGAGACGTCTTCCCAACCGTACGTGTGTTGAATGCGGAGGTGTTGTCCGTTCAGCACTTGGTCATCGGTGATTTGGATCACGGCAAGTACGACTCCATCATCCCCGTTCACTTGAACGCTTCCGCTCGCGATCTACAAGGGTATGTAGATGCACTCCTATTCCCCTCGTTGCTAGAATACTCCATAGATTGATCTTGGTGATGCGTAGAAATTTTTTAATTTCTGCTACGATCCCCAAAGTGGCATCATGAGCTAGGTCTATGCGTAGTTTCTATGCACGAGTAGAACAAAAAATAGTTGTGGGCGTCGATATTGCCAATTATCTTGCCGTTAATAGTCTTATCTTGATTCGGCGGTATTGTGGGATGAAGCGGCCCGGACCAACCTTACACGTACGCTTACGTGAGACCGGTTCCACCGACTGACATGCACTAGTTGCATAAGGTGGCTGGCGGGTGTCTGTCTCTCCCACTTTAGTCGGATCGGATTCGATGAACAGGGTCCTTATGAAGGGTAAATAGAAATTGGCAATTCACGTTGTGGTTTTGGCGTAGGTAAGAAACGTTCTTGCTAGAAACCTATAGCAGCCACGTAAAAACTTGCAACAACAATTAGAGGATGTCTAACTTGTTTTTGCAGCAAGTGTTTTGTGATGTGATATGGCCAAAGGTTGTGATGAATGATGAATGATATATGTGATGTATGAGATTGATCATGTTCTTGTAATAGGAATCACGACTTGCATGTCGATGAGTATGACAACTGGCAGGAGCCATAGGAGTTGTCTTTATTTATTTATGACCTGCGTGTCAACATAAACGTCATGTAATTACTTTACTTTATTGCTAAAGCGTTAGCCATAGTAGTAGAAGTAATAGATGACGAGACAACTTCAAGAAGACACGATGATGGAGATCATGGTGTCATGCCAGTGACAACGATGATCATGGAGCCCCGAAGATGGAGATCAAAGGAGCAAATGATATTGGCCATATCATGTCACTATTTGATTGCATGTGATGTTTATCATGTTTTACATCTTATTTGCTTAGAACGACGGTAGCTTAAATAAGATGATCCCTCGTAATAATTTCAAGAAAGTGTTCCCCCTAACTGTGCACAGTTGCGAAGGTTCGTTGTTTCGAAGCACCACGTGATGATCGGGTGTGATAGATTCTAACGTTCGAATACAATGGGTGTAAGAAAGATTTACACACGCAATACACTTAGGTTGACTTGACGAGCCTAGCATGTACAGACATGGCCTCGGAACACAGAAGACCGAAAGGTCGAGCATGAGTCATATAGAAGATACGATCAACATGAAGATGTTCACCGATGTTGACTAGTCCGTCTCACGTGATGATCGGACACGGCCTAGTTAACTCGGATCATGTTATACTTATATGACTGGAGGGATGTCTTTCTAAGTGGGAGTTCATTGAATAATTTGATTTAGATGAACTTAATTGTCATGAACTTAGTCTGGCCAACGTTGTCCTCAACTTCAACGCATTCCTAGAGAAAACCAAGCTGAAAGACGATGGCAGCAACTATACGGACTGGATCCGGAACCTGAGGATCATCCTCATAGCTGCCAAGAAAGATTATATCCTACAAGCACCGCTAGGTGACGCACCTGTTCTCCCTGCAGAACAAGACGTTATGAACGCTTGGCAGACACGTACCGATGATTACTCCCTCATTCAGTGCGGCATGCTTTACATCTTAGAACCGGGGCTCCAAAAGCGTTTTGAGAGACACGGAGCATATGAGATGTTCGAAGAGCTGAAAATGGTTTTTCAAGCTCATGCCCGGGTCGAGAGATATGAAGTCTCCGACAAGTTCTTCAGCTGTAAGATGGAGGAAAATAGTTCTGTCAGCGAGCACATACTCAAAATGTCTGGGTTGCATAACCGCTTGACTCAGCTGGCAGTTAATCTCCCGGATGACGCGGTCATTGACAGAATCCTTCAGTCGCTTCCACCGAGCTACAAGAGCTTTGTGATGAACTTTAATATGCAGGGGATGGAAAAGACCATTCCTGAAGTATTTGGAATGCTGAAATCAGCAGAGGTAGAAGTCAAAAAGGAACATCAAGTGTTGATGGTGAATAAAACCACTAAGTTCAAGAAAGGCAAGGGTAAGAAGAACTTCAAGAAGGACGGCAAGGGAGTTGCCGCGCCCGGTAAGCAAGCTGCCGGGAAGAAGCCAAAGAATGGACCCAAGCCCGAGACTGAGTGTTTTTATTGCAAGGGAAGTGGTCACTGGAAGCGGAACTGCCCCAAATACTTAGCAGACAAGAAGGCCGGCATCACGAAAGGTATATGTGATATACATGTAATTGATGTGTGCCTTACCAGTACTCGTAGTAGCTCCTGGGTATTTGATACCGATGTGGTTGCTCACATTTATAACTCAAAGCAGGAGCTGCGGAATAAGCGGAGACTGGCGAAGGACGAGGTGACGATGCGCGTCGGGAATGGTTCCAAGGTCGATGTGATCGCCATCGGCACGCTACCTCTACATTTACCTACGGGATTAGTTTTAAACCTCAATAATTGTTATTTAGTGCCAGCTTTGAGCATGAACATTGTATCAGGATCTCGTTTAATTCGAGATGGCTACTCATTTAAATCCGAGAATAATGGTTGTTCTATTTATATAAGAGATATGTTTTATGGTTATGCTCCGATGGTGAATGGTTTATTCTTAATGAATCTCGAGCGTAATGCTACACATATTCATAGTGTGAATACCAAAAGATGTAAGGTTGATAATGATAGTCCCACATACTTGTGGCACTGCCGACTTGGTCACATAGGTGTCAAACGCATGAAGAAGCTCCATGCAGATGGACTTTTAGAGTCTCTTGATTACGAATCATTTGACACGTGCGAACTATGCCTCATGGGTAAAATGACCAAGACTCCATTCTCAGGAACAATGGAGCGAGCAACCAACTTATTGGAAATCATACATACTGATGTGTGCGGTCCAATGAGTGTTGAGGCTCACGGTGGCTATTGTTATGTTCTCACCCTCACTGATGACTTGAGTAGATATGGGTATGTCTACTTAATGAAACACAAGTCTGAGACCTTCGAAAAGTTCAAGGAATTTCAGAGTGAGGTTGAGTATCAACGTGACAGAAAAATAAAGTTCTTACGATCAGATCATGGGGGAGAATATTTAAGTCACGAATTTGGCACACACTTAAGGAAATGTGGAATCGTTTCACAACTCACACCGCCTGGAACACCTCAGCGTAACGGTGTGTCCGAACGTCGTAATTGCACTCTATTGGATATGGTGCGATCTATGATGTCTCTTACTGATCTACCGCTCTCATTTTGGGGCTATGCTTTAGAGACTGCCGCATTCACTTTAAATAGGGCTCCGTCGAAATCCGTTGAGATGACACCGTATGAATTATGGTTTGGGAAGAAACATAAGCTGTCGTTTCTAAAAGTTTGGGGATGCGATGCTTATGTCAAGAAACTTCAACCTGAAAAGCTCGAACCCAAGTCGGAAAAATGCGTCTTCATAGGATACCCTAAAGAAACTGTTGGGTATACCTTCTACCTCAGATCCGAAGGCAAGATCTTTGTTGCCAAGAATGGGTCCTTTCTAGAGAAAGAGTTTCTCTCGAAAGAAATAAGTGGGAGGAAGGTAGAACTTGATGAAGTATTACCTCTTGAACCGGTAAGTGGTGCAGCTCAAGTAAATATTCCTGAGGTGCCTGCACCGACTAGAGAGGGAGTTGATGATGATGATCATGAAACTTCAGATCAAGTTGCTACTGAACTTCGTAGGTCCACAAGGACACGTTCCGCACCAGAGTGGTACGGCAACCCTGTCTTGGAAATCATGTTGTTAGACAACGGTGAACCTTCGAACTATGAAGAAGCGATGGCGGGCCCGGATTCCGTCAAATGGCTGGAAGCCATGAAATCCGAGATAGGATCCATGTATGAAAACGAAGTATGGACTTTGACTGACTTGCCCGTTGATCGGCGAGCCATAGAAAATAAATGGATCTTTAAGAAGAAGACAGACGCGGATGGTAATGTGACTATCTATAAAGCTCGGCTTGTCGCTAAGGGTTATCGACAAGTTCAAGGGGTTGACTATGATGAGACTTTCTCACCCATAGCAAAGCTGAAGTCCGTCCGAATCATGTTAGCAATTACCGCATTCTATGATTATGAGATATGGCAAATGGACGTCAAAACGGAATTCCTTAATGGTTTCCTTAAGGAAGAATTGTATATGATGCAGCTGGAAGGTTTTGTCGATCCTAAGAATGCTGACAAGGTGTGCAAGCTCCAACGCTCGATTTATGGGCTGGTGCAAGCATCTCGGAGTTGGAACATTCGCTTTGATGAGATGATCAAAGCGTTTGGGTTTATGCAGACTTATGGAGAAGCCTGCATTTACAAGAAAGTGAGTGGGAGCTCTGTAGCATTTCTCATATTGTATGTGGATGACATACTGTTGATGGGAAATGATATAGAATTCTTGGAAAGCATAAAGGCCTACTTGAACAAGTGTTTTTCAATGAAGGACCTTGGAGAAGCTGCTTATATATTAGGCATCAAGATCTATAGAGATAGATCGAGACGCCTCATTGGTCTTTCACAGAGTACGTACCTTGACAAGATATTGAAGAAGTTCAAAATGGATCTGTCAGAGAAGGGGTCCTTGCATGTATTGCAAGGTACGAGATTGAGCATGGCTCAATGCCCGACCACGGCGGAAGATAGAGAAAAGATGAGTGTCGTCCCCTATGCCTCGGCCATAGGGTCTATCATGTATGCTATGCTGTGTACCAGACCTGATGTAAACCTTGCCGTAAGTTTGGTAGGAAGGTACCAAAGTAATCCCGGCATGGAACACTGGACAGCGGTCAAGAATATCCTAAAGTACCTGAAAAGGACTAAGGAAATGTTTCTCGTTTATGGAGGTGATGAAGAGCTCGTCGTAAAGGGTTACATCGATGCTATCTTCGACACAGATCTGGATGACTCTAAGTCACAAACCGGATACGTGTATATTTTGAATGGTGGGGCAGTAAGCTGGTGCAGTTGCAAGCAAAGCGTTGTGGCGGGATCTACATGTGAAGCGGAGTACATGGCAGCCTCGGAGGCAGCACAAGAAGCAGTCTGGGTGAAGGAGTTCATTACCGACCTAGGAGTCATACCCAATGCGTCGGGCCCGATGACTCTCTTCTGTGACAACACTGGAGCTATTGTCCTTGCCAAGGAGCCCAGGTTTCACAGAAGACCAGGCATATCAAGCGTCACTTCAACTCCATTCGTGGAAGTGTTCAAAGTGGAGACATAGAGATTTGTAAAGTACATACGGACCTGAATGTAGCAGATCCGTTGACTAAACCTCTCCCTAGAGCAAAACATGATCAACACCAAAACTACATGGGTGTTCGATTCATCACAATGTAACTACAATATTGACTCTAGTGCAAGTGGGAGACTGTTGGAAATATGCCCTAGAGGCAATAATAAAATGGTTATTATTATATTTCTTTGTTCATGATAAATTGTCTATTGTTCATGCTATAATTGTGTTATCCGGAAATCGTAATACATGTGTGAATACATAGACCACAACACGTCCCTAGTGAGCCTCTAGTTGACTAGCTCGTTGATCAAAAGACAGTCATGGTTTCCTGACTATGGACATTGGATGTCATTGATAACGGGATCACATCATTAGGAGAATGATGTGATGGACAAGACCCAATCCTAAGCTTAGCTCAAAGATCGTGTAGTTCATTTGCTATAGCTTTTCTGAATGTCAAGTATCATTTCCTTAGACCATGAGATTGTGCAACTCCCGGATACCGTAGGAGTGCCTTGGGTGTGCCAAACGTCACAACGTAACTGGGTGGCTATAAAGGTGCACTACGGGCATCTCTGAAAGTGTCTGTTGGGTTGGCACGAATCGAGACTGGGATTTGTCACTCCGTATGATGGAGAGGTATCTCTTGGGCCCACTCGGTAATGCATCATCATAATGAGCTCAATGTGACCAAGGGGTTGGTCACGGGATCATGCATTACGGTACGAGTAAAGTGACTTGCCGGTAACGAGATTGAACAAGGTATTGGGATACCGACAATCGAGTCTCGAGCAAGTAACGTACCGATAGACAAAGGGAATTGAATACGGGATTGATTAAGTCCTCAACATCGTGGTTCATCCGATGAGATCATCGAGGAGCATGTGGTAGCCAACATGGGTATCCAGATCCCGCTGTTGGTTATTGACCGGAGAGGCATCTCGGTCATGTCTACGTGTCTCCCGAACCCGTAGGGTCTACACACTTAAGGTTCGGTGACGCTAGGGTTATAGAGATATTAGTATGCAGTAACCCGAAAGTTGTTCGGAGTCCCGGATGAGATCCCGGACGTCACGAGGAGTTCCGGAATGGTCCGGAGGTAAAGATTTATATATAGGAAGTCCAGTTTCGGCCAGCGGGAAGGTTTCGGGGGTTACCGGTATTGTACCGGGACCACCGGAAGGGTCCCGGGGGTCCACCGCATCGGGCCACCTATCGCGGAGGGCCCCATGGGCTGAAGTGGCATGGGAACCAGCCCCTGATGGGCTGGTGCGCCCCACCCAAGGGCCCAAGGCGCCTAGGGTTGGAAACCCTAGGGGGCCGTTGCCCCCCGAGGGGGCATGCGCCCCCCTGGTTGGAAACCCTAAGGGGGCCGTTGCCCCCAGGGGCCGCCGCCCCCCCCCCCTTTTAGATGGGATCTCCAAGGGGGCATGCGCCCCCCTAGCCCCTATATATAGTGGAAGGGAGGGAGGGCAGCCGCACCTCGCTCTTGGCGCCTCCCTCTCCCTCCGTAACACCTCTCCTCCCCGCTTGTGCTTGGCGAAGCCCTGCCGAGATCCTGCTGCATCCACCTGTTGGAAATATGCCCTAGAGGCAATAATAAAAGGATTATTATTATATTTCCTTGTTCATGATAATTGTCTTTTATTCATGCTATAATTGTGTTATCCGGAAATCGTAATACATGTGTGAATACTTAGACACCAACATGTCCCTAGTTAGCCTCTAGTTAACTAGCTCGTTGATCAACAGATAGTCATGGTTTCCTGACTATGGACATTGGATGTCATTGATAACGAGATCACATCATTAGAAGAATGATGTGATGGACAAGACCCAATCCTAAACATAGCACAAGATCGTATAGTTCGTCTGCTAGAGTTTTTCCAATGTCAAAGTATCTTTTCCTTAGACCATGAGATCGTGTAACTCCCGGATACCGTAGGAGTGCTTTGGGTGTACCAAACGTCACAACATAACTGGGTGACTATAAAGGTATACTACGGGTATCTCCGAAAGTGTCTGTTGGGTTGACACGGATCAAGACTGGGATTTGTCACTCCGTATAACGGAGAGGTATCTCTGGGCCCAGTCGGTAATGCATCATCATAATGAGCTCAAAGTGACCAAGTGTCTGGTCACGGGATCATGCATTATGGTACGAGTAAAGTTACTTGCCGGTAATGAGATTGAACGAGGTATTGGGATACCGACGATCGAATCTCGGGCAAGTAACATACCGATTGACAAAGGGAATTGTATACGGGGTTGCTTGAATCCTCGACATCGTGGTTCATCTGATGAGATCATCGAGGAGCATGTGGGAGCCAACATGGGTATCCAGATCCCGCTGTTGGTTATTGACCGGATAGCCATCTCGGTCATGTCTACATGTCTCCCGAACCCGTAGGGTCTACACACTTAAGGTTCGGTGACGCTAGGGTTGTAGAGATATGAATATGCAGTAACCCGAAAGTTGTTCGGAGTCCCGGATGAGATCCCGGACGTCACGAGGAGTTCCGGAATGGTCCGGAGGTAAAGAATTTTATATAGGAAGTGTTATTTCGGCCATCGGGACAAGTTTCGGGGTCACCGGTATTGTACCGGGACCACCGGAAGGGTCCCGGGGGTCCACCGAGTGGGGCCACCTATCCCGGAGGGCCCCATGGGCTGAAGTGGGAGGGGAACCAGCCCCTAGTGGGCTGGTGCGCCCCCCTTGGGCCTTCCCCCTGTGCCTAGGGTTGGGAACCCTAGGGTGGGGGCGCCCCACTTGCCTTGGGGGGCACTCCACCCCCCCTTGGCCGCGGCCCCTTGGGAGATTGGATCTCCAGGGCCAGCGCCCCCCCTTGGGGACCCTATATATAGAGGGGGGAGGGAGGGCAGCCGCACCCTTGAGTCTTGGCGCCTCCCTCTCCCCTGCTACACCTCTCCCTCTCGCAGTAGATCGGCGAAGCCCTGCTGCGGTGACCCCTGCATCCACCACCACGCCGTCGTGCTGCTGGATCTTCATCAACCTCTCCTTCCCCCTTGCTGGATCAAGAAGGAGGAGACGTCACGCTGACCGTACGTGTGTTGAACATGGAGGTGCCGTCCGTTCGGCGCTAGGATCTCCGGTGATTTGGATCACGTCGAGTACGACTTCCTCATCCCCGTTCTTTGAACGCTTCCGCGCGTGATCTACAAAGGTATGTAGATGCAATCCAATCACTCGTTGCTAGATGAACTCATAGATGGATCTTGGTGAAACCGTAGGAAATTTTTTTGTTTTCTGCAACGTTCCCCAACAGTGGCATCATGAGCTAGGTCTATGCATAGTTCCTTGTGCACGAGTAGAACACAATTTGTCGTGGGCGTAGATGTTGTCAACTTTCTTGCCGCTACTAGTCTTATTTTGCTTCAACGGTATTGTGGGATGAAGCGGCCCGGACCAACCTTACACGTACGCTTACGTGAGACCGGTTCCACCGACTAACATGCACTAGTTGCATAAGGTGGCTGGCGGGTGTCTGTCTCTCCCACTTTAGTTGGGGTGGATTCGATGAAAAGGGTCCTTATGAAGGGTAAATAGAAGTTGACAAATCACGTTGTGGCTTTCACGTAGGTAAGAAAACGTTCTTGCTAGAACCCTATTGCAGCCACGTAAAACTTGCAACAACAATTAGAGGACATCTAACTTGTTTTTGCAGCAAGTGTTTTGTGATGTGATATGGCCAAAGTTGTGATGAATGATGAATAATATATATGTGATGTATGAGATGTTCATGCTATTGTAATAGGAATCACGACTTGCATGTCGATGAGTATGACAACCGGCAGGAGCCATAGGAGTTGTCTTTATTTTTTGTATGACCTGCGTGTCATTGAGAAACGCCATGTAAATTACTTTACTTTATTGCTAAACGTGTTAGCCATAGTAGTAGAAGTAATAGTTGGCGAGCAACTTCATGGAGACACGATGATGGAGATCATGGTGTCATGCCGGTGACAAGATGATCATGGAGCCCCAAGATGGAGATCAAAGGAGCTATGTGATATTGGCCATATCATGTCACTATTATTATTTGATCGCATGTGATGTTTATCATGTTTTTTCATATTTTTTACTTAGAATGACGGTAGTAAATAAGATGATCCCTCATAATAATTTCAAGAAGGTGTTCCCCCTAACTGGGCACCGTTGCGACAGTTCGTTGTTTCAAAGCACCACGTAATGATCGGGTGTGTTAGATTCCAGCGTTCACATACAACGGGTGTAAGACAGATTTACACATGCAAACACTTAGGTTGACTTGACGAGCCTAGCATGTACAGACATGGCCTCGGAACACAGAAGACCGAAAGGTCGAGCATGAGTCGTATAGAAGATACGATCAACATGAAGATGTTCACCGATGTTGACTAGTCCGTCTCACGTGATGATCGGACACGGCCTAGTTAACTCGGATCATGTTATACTTATATGACTGGAGGGATGTCTTTCTAAGTGGGAGTTCATTGAATAATTTGATTTAGATGAACTTAGTTGTCATGAACTTAGTCTAAAATCTTTACAATATGTCTTGTAGATCAAATGGCCAACGTTGTCCTCAACTTCAACGCGTTCCTAGAGAAAACCAAGCTGAAAGACGATGGCAGCAACTATACGGACTGGGTCCGGAACCTGAGGATCATCCTCATAGCTGCCAAGAAAGATTATATCCTACAAGCACCGCTAGGTGACGCACCTGTTCTCCCTGCAGAACAAGACATTATGAACGCTTGGCAGACACGTACCGATGATTACTCCCTCGTTCAGTGCGGCATGCTTTACAGCTTAGAACCGGGGCTCCAAAAGCGTTTTGAGAGACACGGAGCATATGAGATGTTCGAAGAGCTGAAAATGGTTTTTCAAGCTCATGCCCGGGTCGAGAGATATGAAGTCTCCGACAAGTTCTTCAGCTGTAAGATGGAGGAAAATAGTTCTGTCAGCGAGCACATACTCAAAATGTCTGGGTTGCATAACCGCTTGACTCAGCTGGCAGTTAATCTCCCGGATGACGCGGTCATTGACAGAATCCTTCAGTCGCTTCCACCGAGCTACAAGAGCTTTGTGATGAACTTCAATATGCAGGGGATGGAAAAGACCATTCCTGAAGTATTTGGAATGCTGAAATCAGCAGAGGTAGAAGTCAAAAAGGAACATCAAGTGTTGATGGTGAATAAAACCACTAAGTTCAAGAAAGGCAAGGGTAAGAAGAACTTCAAGAAGGACGGCAAGGGAGTTGCCGCGCCCGGTAAGCAAGCTGCCGGGAAGAAGCCAAAGAATGGACCCAAGCCCGAGACTGAGTGTTTTTATTGCAAGGGAAGTGGTCACTGGAAGCGGAACTGCCCCAAATACTTAGCGGACAAGAAGGCCGGCATCACGAAAGGTATATGTGATATACATGTAATTGATGTGTGCCTTACTAGTACTCGTAGTAGCTCCTGGGTATTTGATACCGGTGTGGTTGCTCACATTTATAACTCAAAGCAGGAGCTGCGGAATAAGCGAAGACTGGCGAAGGACGAGGTGACGATGCGCGTCGGGAACGGTTCCAAGGTCGATGTGATCGCCATCGGCACGCTACCTCTACATTTACCTACGGGATTAGTTTTAAACCTCAATAATTGTTATTTAGTGCCAGCTTTGAGCATGAACATTGTATCAGGATCTCGTTTAATTCGAGATGGCTACTCATTTAAACCCGAGAATAATGGTTGTTCTATTTATATCAGAGATATGTTTTATGGTTATGCTCCGATGGTGAATGGTTTATTCTTAATGAATCTCGAGCGTAATGCTACACATATTCATAGTGTGAATACCAAAAGATGTAAGGTTGATAATGATAGTCCCACATACTTGTGGCACTGCCGACTTGGTCACATAGGTGTCAAACGCATGAAGAAGCTCCATGCAGATGGACTTTTAGAGTCTCTTGATTACAAATCATTTGACACGTGCGAACCATGCCTCATGGGTAAAATGACCAAGACTCCGTTCTCAGGAACAATGGAGCGAGCAACCAACTTATTGGAAATCATACATACTGATGTGTGTGGTCCAATGAGTGTTGAGGCTCGCGGTGGTTATTGTTATGTTCTCACCCTCACTGATGACTTGAGTAGATATGGGTATGTCTACTTAATGAAACACAAGTCTGAGACCTTTGAAAGGTTCAAGGAATTTTAGAGTGAGGTTGAGAATCAACGTGACAGGAAAATCAAGTTCCTGTGATCAGATCGTGGAGGAGAATACTTGAGTCACGAATTTGGCACACACTTAAGAAAATGTGGAATAGTTTCACAACTCACGCCGCCTGGAACACCTCAGCGTAATAGTGTGTCCGAACGTTGTAATCGCACTCTATTAGATATGGTATGATCTATGATGTCTCTTACCGATTTACCGCTATCTTTTTGGGGCTATGCTTTAGAGACTGCCGCATTCATTTTAAATAGGGCTCCATCAAAATCCGTTGAGACGACACTGTTTGAGTTATGGTTTGGGAAGAAACCTAAGCTGTCGTTTCTAAAAGTTTGGGGATGCGATGCTTATGTCAAGAAACTTCAACCTGAAAAGCTCGAACCCAAGTCGAAAAAATGCATCTTCATAGGATACCCTAAAGAAACTATTGGGTATACCTTCTACCTCAGATCCGAAGGCAAGATCTTTGTTGCCAAGAATGGATCCTTTCTAGAGAAGGAGTTTCTCTCGAAAGAAGTAAGTGGGAGGAAAGTAGAACTTGATGAAGTATTACCTCTTGAACCGGAAAATGGCGCAACTCAAGAAAATGTTCCTGAGGTGCCTGCACCGACTAGAGAGGAAGTTAATGATGATGATCATGAAACTTCAGATCAAGTTGCTACTGAACTTCGTAGGTCCACAAGGACACCCGCACCAGAGTGGTACGGCAACCCTGTCTTGGAAATCATGTTGTTAGACAACGGTGAACCTTCGAACTATGAAGAAGCGATGGCGGGCCCGGATTCCGACAAATGACTGGAAGCCATGAAATCCGAGATAGGATCCATGTATGAAAACGAAGTATGGACTTTGACTGACTTGCCCGTTGAGCGGTGAGCCATAGAAAATAAATGGATCTTTAAGAAGAAGACAGACGCGGATGGTAATGTGACCATCTATAAAGCTCGGCTTGTCACTAAGGGTTATCGACAAGTTCAAGGGGTTGACTACGATGAGACTTTCTCACCGGTAGCGAAGCTGAAGTCCGTCCGAATCATGTTAGCAATTGCCGCATTCTATGATTATGAGATATGGCAAATGGACGTCAAAACGGCATTCCTTAATGGTTACCTCAAGGAAGAATTGTATATGATGCAGCCAGAAGGTTTTGTCGATCCTAAGAATGCTGACAAGGTGTGCAAGCTCCAACGCTCGATTTATGGGCTGGTGCAAGCATCTCGGAGTTGGAACATTCGCTTTGATGAGATGATCAAAGCGTTTGGGTTTATGCAGACTTATGGAGAAGCCTGTGTTTACAAGAAAGTGAGTGGGAGCTCTGTAGCATTTCTCATATTATATGTAGATGACATACTTTTGATGGGAAATGGTATAGAGCTTTTGGACAGCATTAAGGCCTACTTGAATAAGAGTTTTTCAATGAAGGAGCTTGGAGAAGCTGTTTATATATTAGGCATCAAGATCTATAGAGACAGATCAAGACGCCTCATAGGTCTTTCACAAAGCACATACCTTGATAAGATATTGAAGAAGTTCAATATGGATCAGTCTAAGAAGGGGTTCTTGCCTGTGTTGCAAGGTGTGAAATTGACTCAGCTCAATGTCCGACCATGGTAGAAGATATAGAAGAGATGAGTGTCATCCCCTATGCCTCAGCCATAGGTTCTATTATGTATGCCATGCTGTGTACCAGACCTGATGTAAACCTTGCCGTAAGTTTGGTAGGTAGGTACCAACGTAATCCCGGCAAGGAACACTGGACAGCGGTCAAGAATATCCTGAAGTACCTGAAAAGTACTAAGGAAATGTTTCTCGTTTATGGAGGTGACGAAGAGCTCGTCGTAAAGGGTTACGTCGACGCTAGCTTCGACATAGATCTGGATGACTCTAAGTCACAAACCGGATACATGTATATGTTGAATGGTGGGGCAGTAAGCTAGTGCAGTTGCAAGCAGAGCGTCGTGGCAGGATCTACATGTGAAGCGGAGTACATGGCAGCCTCCGAGGCAGCGCATGAAGCAATTTGGGTGAAGGAGTTCATCACCGACCTAGGAGTCATACCCAATGCGTCGGGGCCGATCAAACTCTTCTGTGACAACACTGGAGCTATTGCACTTGCCAAGGAGCCCGGGTTTCACAAGAAGACAAGGCACATCAAGCGTCGCTTCAACTCCATTCGTGAAAATGTTCAAGATGGAGACATAGATATTTGTAAAGTACATACGGACCTGAATGTAGCAGATCCGTTGACTACACCTCTCCCTAGAGCAAAACATGATCAACACCAGAATTCCACGGGTGTTCGATTCATCACAATGTAACTAGATTATTGACTCTAGTGCAAGTGGGAGACTGTTAGAAATATGCCCTAGAGGCAATAATAAAAGGATTATTATTATATTTCCTTGTTCATGATAATTGTCTTTTATTCATGCTATAATTGTGTTATCCAGAAATCGTAATACATGTGTGAATACTTAGACACCAACATGTCCCTGGTAAGCCTCTAGTTAACTAGCTCGTTGATCAACAGATAGTCATGGTTTCCTGACTATGAACATTGGATGTCATTGATAACGAGATCACATCATTAGGAGAATGATGTGATGGACAAGACCCAATCCTAAACATAGCACAAGATCGTATAGTTCGTCTGCTAGAGTTTTTCCAATGTCAAAGTATCTTTTCCTTAGACCATGAGATCGTGTAACTCCCGGATACCGTAGGAGTGCTTTGGGTGTACCAAACGTCACAACGTAACTGGGTGACTATAAAGGTATACTACGGGTATCTCCGAAAGTGTCTGTTGGGTTGACACGGATCAAGACTGGGATTTGTCACTCCGTATAACGGAGAGGTATCTCTGGGCCCACTCGGTAATGCATCATCATAATGAGCTCAAAGTGACCAAGTGTCTGGTCACGGGATCATGCATTACGGTACGAGTAAAGTGACTTGCCGGTAACGAGATTGAACGAGGTATTGGGATACCGACGATCGAATCTCGGGCAAGTAACATACTGATTGACAAAGGGAATTGTATACAGGGTTGCTTGAATCCTCGACATCGTGGTTCATCCGATGAGATCATCGAGGAGCATGTGGGAGCCAACATGGGTATCCAGATCCCGCTGTTGGTTATTGACCGGATAGCCATCTCGGTCATGTCTACATGTCTCCCGAACCCGTAGGGTCTACACACTTAAGGTTCGGTGACGCTAGGGTTGTAGAGATATGAATATGCAGTAACCCGAAAGTTGTTCGGAGTCCCGGATGAGATCCCGGACGTCACGAGGAGTTTCGGAATGGTCCGGAGGTAAAGAATTATATATAGGAAGTGCTATTTCGGCCATCGGGACAAGTTTCGGGGTCACCGTATTGTACCGGGACCACCGGAAGGGTCCCGGGGGTCCAACGGGTGGGGCTACCTATCCCGGAGGGCCCCATGGGCTGAAGTGGGAGGGGAACCAGCCCCTAGTGGGCTGGTGCACCCCCCTTGGGCCTTCCCCCTGCGCCTAGGGTTGGGAACCCTAGGGTGGGGGGCGCCCCACTTGCCTTGGGGGGCACTCCACCCCCCCTTGGCCGCCGCCCCTTGGGAGATTGGATCTCCAGGGCCGGCGCCCCCCCTTGGGGACCCTATATATAGAGGGGGGAAGGGAGGGCTGCCGCACCCTTGAGTCTTGGTGCCTCCCTCTCCCCTGCTACACCTCTCCCTCTCGCAGTAGATCGGTGAAGCCCTGCTGCGGTGACCCCTGCATCCACCACCACGCCATCGTGCTGCTGGATCTTCATCAACCTCTCCTTCCCCCTTGCTGGATCAAGAAGGAGGAGACGTCATGCTGACCGTACGTGTGTTGAACACGGAGGTGCCGTCCGTTCGGCGCTAGGATCTCCGGTGATTTGGATCACGTCGAGTACGACTTCCTCATCCCCGTTCTTTGAACGCTTTCGCGCGTGTTCTACAAAGGTATGTAGATGCAATCCGATCACTCGTTGCTAGATGAACTCATAGATGGATCTTAGTGAAACCGTAGGAAAATTTTTGTTTTCTGCAACGTTCCCCAACACCACCACCACGCCGTCGTGCTGCTGGATCTTCATCAACCTCTCCTTCCCCCTTGCTGGATCAAGAAGGAGGAGATGTCTTCCCAACCGTACGTGTGTTGAACGCGGAGGTGTTGTCCGTTTGGCACTTGGTCATCGGTGATTTGGATCACGGCGAGTACGACTCCATCATCCCCGTTCACTTGAACGCTTCCGCTCGCGATCTACAAGGGTATGTAGATGCACTCCTATTCCCCTCGTTGCTAGAATACTCCAGAGATTGATCTTGGTGATGCGTAGAAATTTTTTAATTTCTGCTATGATCCCCAACACACAAAGCCCTTTATGGTCTTAAACAAGCTCCTGGAGCATGGTATAAATGCTTGACCAAGTTCCTTATTGAAAAAGGCTTTGAAATTGGTAAAATTGATTCTACTCTTTTTACTAGTTAATGGAGAACTATTTGTGTGCCAAATTTATGTTGATGATATCATATTTGGTTCAACTAACCCTCATTTTAGTGAGAAGTTTGGAAAGCTAATGTCGGAGAAGTTTGAGATGTCTATGATGAGTGAACTCAAATTCTTTCTCGGTTTGCAAATCAAGCAAACTAAGGAAGGTACCTTTGTCTCTCAAATTAAGTACACCAATGACTTATTCAAGAAGTTCAATATGCAAGAATGCAAAGGTATGACTACACCCATGCCTACTAGTGGACATCTTGATTTGACCAAAGATGGTGAACCGGTTGATCAAAAGGTTTATCGCTCTATGATTGGTTCATTGTTATATCTATGTGCCTCTCGTCCCGATATTATGCTAAGTGTGTGCATGTGTGCACGATATCAAGCTGCTCCTAAAGAGTGTCATCTTAAGGCTGTGAAAAGGATAGTGAGATACCTAATCCATACACCAAATTTTGGCATTTGGTATCCTAAGAGGTCCTCTTTTGATCTTGTTGGCTACTCCGATTCGGACTATGCCGGAGACAAGGTTGATAGAAAATCCACTTCGGGTACTTGTCAATTCCTTGGTAGATCTCTTGTGTCTTGGTCTTCCAAGAAACAAAACTCGGTATCCTTATCCACCGCCGAAGCGGAATACATTGTCGCTGGTTCATGTTGTGCTCAATTACTTTGGATGACCCAAACTCTTAAAGATTATGGGATATATGTGAAACATGTTCCATTGCTATGTGACAATGAAAGTGCTATTAAGATTGCTCACAATCCTGTGCAACATTCTCGAACTAAGCATATTGAAGTTCGTCATCATTTCATTCGAGATCATGTTGCAAAAGGGGACATTAACCTTAAGCATGTTCGCACCGATAAGAAATTGGCGGATATATTCACTAAACCACTTGATGAGAAAGTGTTTTGCAGGTTGAGAGGTGAATTGAACATCATTGATGCTTCAAACTTGGAGTAGGAACTCCATTTGATACATGCGGGGCATGAGCCTATGACTAATCCTCGATATTTCTCTTATGATGCTATTCATATGTATTGAATATATTTGTACCTTGCATGGTATCTAACCCGTGTAGGTACTTGGATGAATCTAAATCTATGAGATTGCCACACACTCACATCTTGAGAAATTTCTACATCACCAAGTCTCTACACAATGGTGGTTGAAGACAAGGAAGCACGAAACCAATCAAACATATCCTTTGGCAAATTCTATGTTGAGTCTCATGATTGTCATTTTGGATACACAAGTGCTCTTCCTTGCAAAGCTAACCCATGTAGGTAGATGAACTCAAACTCCAAGTGGTGCTCCCAACTCTTGATGAACTACATCAACCTTGAGAAACCCACACAAGTTCAACTATATGATCAAGATCAACACCACCACCCAAGGTATGTTATTCCATCTTAGAGAAGCTTTACTCCAAGTCATGAGCCAAAGCAACTCGACAAGATGTGAATACATCAAGATGCTTAAACGAAAAATGGTAACCCCATTTTGAGCTTAAACGATGAGTATGACCTATTATCAAGTGCTCTCACTTGACTCCTAAGTCAATATGCTCTAACATAGGTGACTTTGTCACCGACCATTTTTAGATGAAGTTCTCTAGTGTTTCTCCGTGCTTTTGCATTTGCATATTTGTTTCCCCTTTCAAAAAAACTTCGTCTAGAACTTTTAGTTTCTTTTCTTTCCTTTTTGTTCTGCATTTTCTGCCTCCAATTCATTGCAAATCTTTCAGTAAATTCCTTGCATGTCCTTGTGAGATCTTACTTGTCTAGTGAGCTGAGGTGACAAGTGGTTTCACTCTAATGAACTTGGTCACACCGGTTTGTTCTCTTCAGCCCAACCGAAATCTTTCGGTGCAACCGAAGCACACAACTCGGAGTCACCGATTCCATCACAGGAAAACCAACTTGCCACTTATTCCTGATTTCTGTTTGCTCCAGCTCCACTCAATGATTCTTGTCCTCTACCAGCATCATATTAGACATGCTGCTTTGCTCTGTGACTCAAGGACCAACCCATTTGTATCACATGTCCAGAAGAGCCCTTCTTGGAAATTGATGTCAAAGGGGGAGAGAGGGATCACATCAAAGCTTAATCCTTCCTATAGGGGGAGAAAGAGAGAATACTCAAGGGGAGAGAGTTTCCCAACTAGGAGAAAGTAATATCATCAAAGACCCCAAATGCTTGGTGTTCAAGAGGAGAGATGTCACATGTCTTTAAGAGGGGAAAGACATGTTTGGTTGCTTGCTTTAGCTCAAGCTCTGTTGTTTTCTTTTTTGTTGCTCTGATTTTCTATTCCCTATCTTCTCCCAATATCCCATGCAGATTCAGGGGGGGCAAGACATCTAAGGGAAGGAAATCTCTGATTTTATTGCATATCTTTACCTTTGGGGACATGTCTATATCCAATGTGGGACTTAGTACTCACTCTACATGTCATCCTAGTCTTGGTTCTCTTGTGGTTTCTCTTGCTTGCTCTGGTCAGTAGGTGTATCTGTGTTATTTAACCTTGTTTGCGCAGGTTCATCCCATCCTAAGCCAACTCAAGACCACAAGGTAAGTATATGCATCACAGTCATGTGAATGAGAAATTCTTGCTGATGTACATACTATTTGCAAGAAGGACTCATGAGCATGAAGGTACATTTCTCACATTCACATCATTTGCTCTGATGCATATAGCCAAGATACATGTAACACATTGCTTACTCTGTCATGTTTACGCATTCACATGCTCCTATATTCAATATTCACATGATTGCATACATGTAGGGGGAGCCTATGCATGTTACATGTCTTTCCAAAGATTTACTTGCTATTCTCTATATCTTTATCTAAAGCTTTGATGTATGTTGTCATCAATTACCAAAAAGGGGGAGATTGAAAGCACAAGTGCTCCCTGGGTGGTTTTGGTAATTAATGTCAACATATCTCTTATTGGACTAACACTTTTACCTAGTATGTTTCAGATAAGTTCAACAATGGAGTGGCATGGACTAGAGGATGTGGAACCCCTTCAAGATGCTAAGGACAAAGGATTGGCTCAAGCTTCAAGCTCAAGAATCTACATTTTCTACTTTAGTGATCCAAGATCACATTAAGTCTATAGGAAAAGCCAATACTATCAAGGAGGGATGAGGTGTTGCTTAATGGCTTGCTTGCTCAAAGTGCTTAGTGATATGCTCCAAAACCCTCAACTACCTTCCCACATCCACATATGACCTAAACCAAAAGTCAAACTCGGCCCCACCGATTCTACCTATCTGGCGCCACCGAGTTTCAGATGTCATAGCCACTGCCACAAACCCTAGCAAATCGGTTTCACCAATAGGGATCTCGGTCTGCCGAGATTACAATGCAAACCCTCTGGTTAGCTTATTACCAAAATCGGTCCCACCGAGTTTGTGTAATCGGTCTCACCGAGTTTGCCTGACCAACTCTCTGGTTAGCTTATTACCAAAATCGGTCCCACCGAGTTTGTGTAATCGGTCACACCGAGATTACGTTATGCCCTAACCATATCGGTCCTACCGAGTTGCATCTCAGTCCCACCGAAAATCGTAACGGTCACTAGGTTTGCTGAATCGGTCCGACCGAGTTTAACCATTCGGTCCCACCGAGTTTGGCAAATTGTGTGTAACGGTTAGATTTTGTGTGGAGGCTATATATACCCCTCCACCCACTCTTCATTCATGGAGAGAGCCATCAGAACATACCTACACTTCCAATACACATTTTCTGAGAGAGAACCACCTACACTTGTGTTGAGGTCAAGATATTCCATTCCAACCATATGAATCTTGATCTCTATCCTTCCCCAAGTTGCTTTCCACTCAAATCTTCTTTCCACCAAATCTGAATCCTGTGAGAGAGAGTTGAGTGTTGGGGAGACTATCATTTGGAGCACAAGAGCAAGGAATTCATCATCAACACACCATTTGTTACTTCTTGGAGAGTGGTGTCTCCTAGATTGGCTAGGTGTCACTTGGGAGCCTCCAACAAGATTGTGGAGTTGAACCAAGGAGTTTGTAAGGGCAAGGAGATCGCCTACTTCGTGAAGATCTACCGCTAGTGAGGCAAGTCCTTCGTGGGCGACGGACGTGATGGAACAGACAAGGTTGCTTCTTCATGGACCCTTCATGGGTGGAGCCCTCCATGGACTCGCGCAACCGTTACCCTCCGTGGGTTGAAGTCTCCATCAACGTGGATGTACGATAGCACCACCTACCAGAACCACGACAAAAACATTTGTGTCTCCAATTGCGTTTGAATACTCCAAACCCTTCTCTTTACATTCTTGCAAGTTGCATGCTTTACTTTCCGCTGCTCATATACTCATTGCATGCTTGCTTGATATGTATTGTGTTTGTTAAACTTGTGCTTAAACTCCACTTAAACTTGAGAATATTAAAAACTGCAACTTTTGGCACTTAGTGTCTAATCACCCCCCTCTAGACACCTCTTCTCGATCCTTTCACATTGAGATTAAATGGATCTTCAAGAGGAAGACGGACGCTGATAGTAGTGTTACTATCTACAAAGCTAGAATTGTCGCAAAAAGGTTTTCGACAAGTTCAAGGTGTTGACTACGATGAGAGTTTCTCACTCGTATCTATGCTTAAGTCTGTCCGAATCATGTTAGCAATTGCCGCATTTTATGAAATCTGGCAAATGGATAAACAAAACTGCATTCCTTAATGGATTTATTAAAGAAGAGTTGTATATGATGCAACCAGAAGGTTTTGTCAATCCTAAAGGTACTAACAAAATATGCAAGCTCCAGCGATCCATCTATGGACTGGTGCAAGCATCTCGGAGTTGGAATATACGCTTTGATAAGTTGATTGAAGCATATAGTTTTATAACAGACTTGCGGTGAAGCTTGTATTTACAAGTGAGTGGGAGCACTACAGCATTTCTGATAAGTATATGTGAAAGACATATTGTTGATCGGAGATAATGTAGAATTATTCTGCAAAGCATAAAGGAATGTTTGAAAGGAGTTTTTCAAAGAAAGACCTCGGTGAAGCTCCTTACATATTGAGCATCAAGATCTATAGAGATAGATCAAGACGCTTGATAAGTTTTTCAATGAGTACATACCTTGACAAGATTTTGAAGTAGTTCAAAATGGAACAGTCAAAGAAGGAGTTCTTGCCTGTGTTAGAAAGGTGTGAAGTTGAGTAAGACTCAAAACCCGACCATGGTAGAAGATAGAGAGAGAATGAAAGTCATTCCCTATGCCTCAGCCATAGGTTCTATAAAGTATGCCATGCTGTGTACCAGACCTATTGTATACCCTGCCCTGAGTTTGGCAAGGGAGTACAATAGTGATCTAGGAGTAGATCACTGGACATTGGTCAAAATTATCCTTAGTGGAATAAGGATATGTTTCTCGATTATGGAGGTGACAAAAGGTTCGTCGTAAAGGGTTACGTCGATGCAAGTTTTGACACTGATCCAGATGACTCTAAGTCTCAATCTGGATACATATTGAAAGTGGGAGCACTTAGCTAGAGTAGCTCCATGCAGAGCATTGTTGACATAGAAATTTGCAAAATACTTACGGATCTAAATGTGGCAGACCCGTTGACTAAACTTCTCTCACAAGCAAAACATGATCACACCTCAGTACTCTTTTGGGTGTTAATCACATAGCGATGTGAACTAGATTATTGACTAGTAAACCCTTTGGGTGTTGGTCACATGTAGATGTGAACTATGGGTGTTAATCACATGGTGATGTGAACTATTGATGTTAAATCACATGGCGATGTGAACTAGATTATTAACTCTAGTGCAAGTGGGAGACTGAAGGAAATATGCCCTAGAGGCAATAATAAAGTTATTATTTATTTCCTTATATCATGATAAATGTTTATTATTCATGCTAGAATTATATTAACCGGAAACATAATACATGTGTGAATACATAGACAAACAGAGTGCCACTAGTATGCCTCTACTTCACTAGCTCGTTGATCAAAGATGGTTATGTTTCCTAACCATAGACATGAGTTGTCATTTGATTAACGGGATCACATCATTAGGAGAATGATGTGATTGACTTGACCCATTCCGTTAGCATAGCACTTGATCGTTTAGTTTGTTGCTATTGCTTTCTTCATGACTTATACATGTTCTTATGACTATGAGATTATGCAACTCCCATTTACCGGAGGAACACTTTGTGTGCCACCAAACGTCACAACGTAACTGGGTGATTATAAAGGTGCTCTACAGGTGTCTCCGAAGGTACTTGTTGGGTTGGCGTATTTCGAGATTAGGATTTGTCACTCTGATTGTCGGAGAGGTATCTCTGGGCCCTCTCGGTAATGCACATCACTTAAGTCTTGCAAGCATTGCAACTAATGAGTTAGTTGCAGGATGATGTATTACGGAACGAGTAAAGAGACTTGCCGGTAACGAGATTGAACTAGGTATTGAGATACCGACGATCAAATCTCGGGCAAGTAACATACCGATGACAAAGGGAACAACGTATGTTGTTATGCGGTCTGACCGATAAAAGATCTTCGTAGAATATGTAGGAGCCAATATGAGCATCCAGGTTCCGCTATTGGTTATTGACCAGAGATGTGTCTCGGTCGTGTCTACATTGTTCTCGAACCCGTAGGGTCCGCACGCTTAAGGTTTCGATGACAGTTATATTATGAGTTTATGAGTTTTGATGTACCGAATGAGTTCGGAGTCCCGGATGAGATCGGGGACATGATGAGGAGTCTCTAAATGGTCGAGACGTAAAGATCGATATAATGGACGACTATATTCGGACTTCGGAAAGGTTCCGAGTGATTCGGATATTTTCGGGAGTACCGAGGAGTTACAGGAATTCGTATTGGGCCTTAATGGGCCATACGGGAAAGGAGAGAAAGGCCTCAAAGGGTGGCCGCACCCCTCCCCATTTGCTGGTCCGAATTGGACTAGGGAGGGGGCGCCCCCTTCCTTCCTTCTCCTTTTCCCTTCCCTTTCCTTCCCTCCTACTCCTACTACTTGGAAGGGCTCCTAGTTCTACTAGGAAAGGGGGAATCCTACTCCCGGTGGGAGTAGGACTCCCCTAGGGCGCGCCATAGAGAGGATCGGCCCTCCCCCTCCTCCACTCCTTTATATACGGGGATAGGGGGCACCCCAAAGACACATCAATTGATCCTTGAGATCTATTAGCCGTGTGTGGTGCCCTCCTCCTCCATAATCCTCAATAATATTGTAGCGGTGCTTAGGCGAAGCCCTGCGACGGTAGAACATCAAGATCGTCACCACGCTGTTGTGCTGACGGAACTCTTCCCCGACATTCTGCTGGATCGGAGTTCGGGGATCGTCATCGAGCTAAACATGTGCTAGAACTCGGAGGTGTCGTAGTTTCAATGCTTGATCGGTCGGGCCGTGAAGACGTACAACTACATCAACCGCGTTGTGCTAATGCTTCCGCTTCCGGTCTACGAGGGTACGTAGACAACACTCTCCCCTCTCATTACTATGCATCACCATGATCTTGCGTGTGCATAGGAATTTTTTTGAAATTACTACATTCCCCAACAAAACGTTGTTGTCCTAATGCAGTAAAATAGAGCAGGAGAGACATAGTGGGATTGTGTTGGAATGAACAAGGGGTTTTTGCTTGCCTGGCACTTCTGAAGATAGTATAGCTCTTCATCGGTGTCATCGATCACATCATCGAAACCACGTCTACTGAGAGGGGACAACACCGGCAAACGAGAGGGAACACAATCAATGCAATGCAACAAACATGATGTATGATCATGGCATGTTAAGGTACTAAATTCACCTAATGCAACAGTTAGTCATATTAATTGAAGTGGAATTCAAACATATAGCAAATTCCAACTCCAAAGCTACATACCATATATTCCATAAACATGAATTGTCCTAGTTGGTGATGTTAACTTGCTCAAACATTCATGAACATGGCATAAACAGATTCTTCATATTTTTCTGATAATTTTTCATATATAAATTATTTCATTTGGAGTTGCGGTTTAATTTCTATGATTTTTAGAAGTTTTGGCTATTTTCTAGAATTTCCTGTAAAAGAAAAAATCTAGTAAATGCTTTATTGCATCAGCAGTGCGTCAGCGTGACATCAGCAGTCAACTGGGACAGTCCAGGTCAAACCTGGCCAGTGGGTCCCGCGTGTCAGTGTCATAGCCTAACTAGTTTTTAGTTAGTCCTAATCCTAACTTAATTAGCAGGCGGGTCCCATCTGTCATAGACCAGGGGGGGTCAAACTGGGCCCGCCTGGGTCAACTCAGTTAGCGGGGGTCAAACCCGTGGTCAGCAGGGTCAATCCCGCCGGCGTTGAGTCGCCGGCGAGGCCGAGACAGCGAAGGGGCTCGAATTTTGCCCTCTGGCGACCAAATTAGCGGCCGAGACCACCTACAGAGAGCTGGCACTCTCGCGCATCCATTGGAGCAAGCGAGAAAGGCTGCGGTGGAGTGAGCTCGCGGGAGTCGAGCTCGTGGCGGCGGTAGGGGCTCGGGCAACGATGGGTTCGGTGCTACGGTGCAAGGCAGGAGGAGCTGGTGGGCGCTACGGGCTCCTGGAGCCATGCTGAGCGCAGAGGTGTGCTTGGCTTCAAGCCACTGTGGCTCTAGCCACAACGGCGACGAGGCATGGCGGTGGCGAGCTTCGGCCGCGGTGGTTAGTGAGGCTAGAGGGGGAAATAGACAGAGGGGAGTGAGGGGTTCGGTAGAGGAGCTCACGGTGGTTGCAGAACACGTCTTAGCGGGCTCGGGGGAGGTCGGACGACGTCGGGGCGTTGCCGGCGATCTCGGAGGTTGGGGGTTGAAGATGACGGTGGTGACGGCGTTACAGGCCTCCTGCGGTCGCCTGCTTTGTCGTGCGGCTCCACGGCATCGAGGCAGAGCTAGGGGACCAGACGGCGAGGCGAGGCGTGCCCGGTGGCTGCGGTGGTGCTCGGCGGCGCGTTGCGCTGCGCTCGGGTGCGAGGTGGAGAGGTACCAGAGGAGGGGGAGCAGGGGGGAGAGTGAGAGAGGTCCGGGGGGTGTCGTGGCGTCTCCAGGCGCTCGAACGAGGGCGGGGAGGAGGAAGAAGGAGGTGGAGGCCTCGGGCGCGCGCGCGTCGACACGCCTCTGCCTACTGGCAGAGGTTGAAGACGATCGCTTCGGCCAGTGGGCTGGGCCATCATCTGGGCCGCCAGGTGGGCTGCTACAGGTAAGCTAGGTAAGCATGCTCTCTCTCTCTCTCTCTTTACTAATTTGTTTTGCTTTTCTATTTTTGTTATTTTGTTTTGATTTAGTTTATAACCCAAATCATTTTAATAAATCCTGAAAATAATTGTGGGCATTAAATTAATTATTACAGAGGCCCTTAACTATTTTCAGAATTGTTGGAGCATTTAGAAATATTAATAGTATTTAAATGCCCAATTCAAATACAATATGGGTTATTCAAAAATCCAAAATGGCCTAAAAAATATTGGCATCATTTTTGGCAGAGGTTTTCACCTTTATCAAAAATCATGAACTTTTCTAAAGGTCATTCCGGGTTCATTGAAAAGATTTAAACTTGAACCTAGTTGAATTGACTTAGTGCCAGGGCTTGGTCATCCCCAATTCAAATTTCCTTTGAATTTAAACATGATGCATGCTCACTGATGCAACTATTTACAGTCATGAATCTAGGGCTGTGACAATAGGTTAGTCCCAAAAATAATATAAAAGAGCATATTAAATCCCATTAAACAGCCAAAACAGATAATATAATAGCATGGAACAATCAAAAATTTGGAAGGGATGCCTTTTTACCTTTGCTTCTTTGTCTTTTCATTTTCTTCTTCACATTATGTGTGGGTTTAATCCTCTTTTTGGACCTCCTTATTAATGAGATTGGTTGAATAGAAATCTCCTCCTCGTAACTTGATTCATCATAAGGAAGAATTGGAGGATATTGGGAAATATCTTCCCTCTCATTAGTATTCTCTTCATCTTCTATTTGTTTTCTTGTCTTTATGTAATTGGCAATATAAGGATTTTCAATGCAATTCACTGCACAATACATATAAATTTCCTCTAGATCAAAATCAAGAACTTTATCCAGAACAAATTCTGGAAGATCATTAGTTATATGTTTCATTTGTTCATAACCCACAAGCAAACTAAGTTCATTATGATGCGCAAGGGAAATCAAGTCATCACAATTTTTGGACACGATTGGATCATGAACCAATTTGCATTGGAGATTTAAATGATCACAGTCATTGCAAAGTTCACAAGGATGGCAAAGAAATTTTAAATTTTCAACACAAGCATCTAGCCTCTCTTGCAACCATTTAGTTCCTAAATACTTATGCCTCTTGCAAAATCTATCTTCCCTATTTGGTGTGTGCTTGCAAGCTCTATGCACTCCACAAAAATTTACATGCTTATAAGAGATATTTTTATCATGACTAGTGGAATCATCATTAGTACTATGGATATTCGAAGAGTTCATACTAACAACGTTGCAATCATGCTCATCATTCAAAGATTGTATTCCAAACATTTTATTGCATTCTTCTTCTAACACTTCGGCACAATTATCGGAATCCTTATTTTCACGAAAGACATTAAAAAGATGAAGCATATGTGGAAACCCCAATTCCATTTTTTGTAGTTTTCTTTTATAGACTAAACTAGTGATAAAACAAGAAACTAAAAGATTCGATTGCAAGATCTAAAGATATACCTTCAAGCACTCACCTCCCCGACAACGGCGCCAGAAAAGAGCTCGATGTCTACTACACAACCTTCTTCTTGTAGACGTTGTTGGGCCTCCAAGTGTAGAGGTTTGTAGGACAATAGCAAATTTCCCTCAAGTGGATGACCTAAGGTTTATCAATCCGTGGGAGGCGTAGGATGAAGATGGTCTCTCTCAAACAACCCTGCAACCAAATAGCAAAGAGTCTCTTGTGTCCCCAACACACACAATACAATGGTAAATTGTATAGGTGCACTAGTTCGGCGAAGAGATGGTGATACAAGTGCAATATGGATGGTAGATATAGGTTTTTGTAATCTGAAAACATAAAAACATCAAGGTAACTAATGATAAAAGTGAGCGAAAACGGTATTGCAATGCGTTGAAACAAGGCCTAGGGTTTATACTTTCACCAGTGCAAGTTCTCTCAACAAGGATAACATAATTAGATCATATAACAATCCCTCAACATGCAACAAAGAGTCACTCCAACCTCACTAATAGCAGAGAACAAACGAAGAGATTATTGTAGGGTACGAAACCACCTCAAAGTTATTCTTTCCGATCAATCCATTGGGCTATTCCTATAAGTGTCACAAACAGCCCTAGAGTTCATAGTAAAATAACACCTTAAGACACAAATCAACCAAAACCCTAATGTCACCTAGAGACTCCAATGTCACCTCAAGTATCCGCGGGTATGATTATACGATATGCATCACACAATCTCAGATTCATCTATTCAACCAACACAAAGAACTTTAAAGAGTGCCCCAAAGTTTCTATCGGAGAATCAAGACGAAAATGTGTGCCAACCCCTATGCATAGATTCCCAAGGTCACGGAACCCGCAAGTTGATCACCAAAAATACATCAAATGAATCAATAGAATACCCCATTGTCACCACGGGTATCCCATGCAAGACATACATCAAGTGTTCTCAAATCCTTAAAGACTCAATCCGATAAGATAACTTCAAAGGGAAAACTCAATCCATTACAAGAAGGTAGAGGGGGAGAAACATCATAAGATCCAACTATAGTAGCAAAGCTCTCAGTACATCAAGATCGTGCTGAATCAGGAACACGAGAGAGAAAGATCAAACACATAGCTACCGGTACATACCCTCAGCCCCGAGGGTGAACTACTCCCTCCTCGTCATGGAGTGCACCGGGATGATGAAGATGGCCACCGGTGATGATTCCCCCCTCCGGCAGGGTGCCGAAACAGGGTCCTGATTGGTTTTTGGTGGCTACAGAGGCTTGCGGCGGCGGAACTCCCGATCTAGGTTTCTTTTCGGGGGTTTCTGTATTTATAGGAATTTTTGGCGTCGGTTTCACGTCAGGGGGGGTCTCCGAGTCATCCACGAGGTAGGGGCGCGCCCAGGGGGTAGGGCACGCCCTCCACCCTCGTGGATGGCTCGGGACTCTTCTGGCCCAACTCCTTTACTTCGAGGGCTTCTTTTGGTCCATAAAAATCCGCAAAATTTGGCAGGTCAATTGGACTCCGTTTGATATTCCTTTTCTGTAAAACTCAAAAACAAGGAAAAAACATAAACTGGCACTGGGCTCTAGGTTAATAGGCTAGTCGCAAAAATCATATAAAATAGCATATAAATGCATATAAAATATCCTAGATGGATAATATAATAGCATGGAACAATCAAAAATTATGGATACGTTGGAGACGTATCAAACTGCCCCAAGTATTTGGTGGATAAGAAGGATGGCAAAGTGAAAGGTATATTTGATATACATGTTATTGATGTGTACCTTACTAATGCCCGTAGTAGCGCCTGGGTATCTGATAAAGGTTCTGTTGCTCATATTTGCAACTCAGAATAGGGGCTACGGATTAAACTAAGGTTGGCTAAGGACGAGGTGACGATGTGCGTGGGAAATGGTTCCAAAGTCGATGTGATCATCGTCGGCACACTACCTCTACATCTACCTTTGTGATTAGTTTTAGACCTGAATAATTGTTATTTGGTGCCAGTGTTAAGCATGACCATTATATCTGGATCTTGTTTGATGCGAGATGATTATTCATTAAAAACAGATAATAATCGTTGTTCTATTTATATGAGTAATATATTTTATGGTCATGCACCCATGATGAGTGGTCTATTTTTATTGAATCTCGATCATAGTGATACACATATTCATAGTATTGAAGCCAAAATATACAAGTACATAGGTTTGCAGGACAGTAACAAATTTCCCTCAAGTGGATGACCTAAGGTTTATCAATCCATGGGAGGATGACGATGGTCTCTCTCAAACAACCCTGCAACCAAATAACAAAGAGTCTCTTGTGTCCCCAGCACACCCAGTACAATGGTAAATTGTATAGGTGCACTAGTTCGGCGAAGAGATGGTGATACAAGTGCAATATGGATGGTAGATATAGGTTTTTGTAATCTAAAAATATAAAAACAGCAAGGTAGCAAGTGGTAAAAGTGAGCACAAACGGTATTGCAATGCGTTGAAACAAGGCCTAGGGTTCATACTTTCACTAGTGCAAGTTCTCTCAACAATAATAACATAATTGGATCATATAACTATCCCTCAACATGCAACAAAGAGTCACTCCAAAGTCACTAATAGCGAAGAACAAACGAAGAGATTATTGTAGGGTACGAAACCACCTCAAAGTTATTCTTTCTGATCAATCTATTCAAGAGTTCGTACTAGAATAACACCTTAAGACACAAATCAACCAAAACCCTAATGTCACCTAGGTACTCCAACGTCACCTAAGGTATCCGTGGGTATGATTATACGATATGCATCACACAATATCAGATTCATCTTTTCAACCAACACAAAGAACTTCAAAGAGTGCCCCAAAGTTTCTACCAGAGAGTCAAGAAGAAAACGTGTGCCAACCCCTATGTGTAAGTTCACGAGGGAACTCGCAAGTTGATCACCAAAACATACATCAAGTGGATGTGATATCCCATTGTCACCACAGATAAGCACATGCAAGACATACAACAAGTGTTCTCAAATCCTTAAAGACTCAATCCGATAAGATAACTTCAAAGGGAAAACTCAATTCATCACAAGAAAGTAGAGGGGGAGAAACATCATAAGATCCAACTATAATAGCAAAGCTCATGATACATCAAGATCGTATCACCTCAAGAACACGAGAGAGAGAGAGAGAGAGATCAAACACATAGCTACTAGTACATACCCTCAGCCCCGAGGGTGAACTACTCCCTCCTCGTCATGGAGAGCGCCGGGATGATGAAGATGGCCACCGGAGAGGGATGCCCCCCTCCGGCAGGGTGTCGGAACGGGTCTATATTGGTTTTCGGTGGCAACGGAGGCTTCTGGCGGCAGAACTCCCGATCTAGGTTATTTTCTGGAGGTTTCTGTATTTATAGGAATTTTTGGCGTCGGTCTCACGTCAAGGAGGTGCCCGAGTCATCCACGAGGTAGCCCACGCGCCCGGGGGGGTGGGCGCGCCCCCACCCTCGTGGACGGCCCGGGACTCTTCTGGCCCAACTCTTTTACTCCGAGGTCTTCTTTTGTTCCATAAAAAATCGTCAAAAATTGGCATGTCAATTGGACTCCGTTTGGCATTCCTTTTCTATAAAACTCAAAAACAAGGAAAAACAAAAACTGGCACTGGGCTCTAGGTTAATAGGTTAGTCCAAAAAATCATAGAAAATAGCATATAAATGCATATAAAACATCCAAGGTTGATAATATAATAGCATGGAACAATCAAAAATTATAGATACGTTGGATACGTATCACACTGCCGTTTAGGTCATATTGGTGTAAAGCCCATGAAGAAACTCCATGCTGATGGGCTTTTGGAATCACTTGAAACTTGCGAACCATGCCTCATGGGAAAGATGACTAAGACTCCGTTCTCTGGAACAATGGAGCGAGCAATAGACTTATTGGAAATAATACATATTGATGTATGCAGTCCGATGAGTGTTGATGCTCGCAACGGGTAACATTATTTTCTGACCTTCACAGATGATTTGAGCAGATATGGGTATATCTACTTAATGAAACATAAGTCTGAAACATTTGAAAAGTTCAAAGAATTTCATAGTGCAGTGGAAAATCATCGTAACAAGAAAATAAAGTTTCTACAATATGATCATGGAGGTGAATATTTGAGTTATGAGTTTGGTCATCATTTGAAACAATGTGGACTAGTTTCGCAACTCACGCCACCTGGAACACCACAGCGTAATGGTGTGTCTGAACGTCGTAACCGCACTTTATTAGATATGGTGTGATCTATGACATATCAAGCATCCCCAAGCTTAATTCCTGCTCGTCCTCGAGTAGGTAAATGATAAAAACAGAATTTTTGATGTGGAATGCTACCTAACATATTTATCCATGTAATTCTTTTTATTGTGGAAAGAATATTCAGATCCATAAGATTCAAGACAAAAGTTTAATATTGACATAAAAATAATAGTACTTCAAGCATACTAACAAAGTAATCATGTCTTCTCAAAATAACATGGCCAAAGAAAGCTATCCCTACAGAATCATATAGTCTGGCTATGGTCTATCTTCATCACACAAAATATTTAAATCATGCACAACACCGATGACAAGCCAAGCAATTGTTTCATACTTTTGATGTTCTCAAACTTTTTAAATCTTCACGCAATACATGAGCGTGAGCCTTGGACATAGCACTATAGGTGGAATAGAATGGTGGTTGTGGAGAAGACAAAAAGGAGAAGATAGTCTCACATCAACTAGGCGTATCAACGGGCTATGGATATGCCCATCAATAGATATCAATGTGAGTGAGTAGGGATTGCCATGCAATAGATGCACTATAGCTATAAGTGTATGAAAGCTCAAAAAGAAACTAAGTGGGTGTGCATCCAACTCGCTTACTCACGAAGACCTAGGGCATTTTGAGGAAGCCCGTCATTGGAATATACAAGCCAAGTTCTATAATGAAAGATTCCCACTAGTATATGAAAGTGACAACATAGGAGACTCTATCATGAATATCATGGTGCTACTTTGAAGCACAAGTGTGGTTAAAGGATAGTAACATTGTCCCTTCTCTCTTTTTCTCTCTTTTTTTTGTTTTTTTGTTTTTTTTTGGCCTTCTCTTTTTTATGGCCTCTTTTTCTCTCTTTTTTCGTCCGGAGTCTCATCCCGACTTGTGTGGGAATCATAGTCTCCATCATCCTTTCCTCACATGGGACAATGCTCTAATAATTATGATCATCACACTTTTATTTAGTTACAGCTCAAGAATTACAACTCGATACTTAGAACAAAATATGACTCTATGTGAATGCCTCCGGCGGTGTACCGGGATGTGCAATGACTCATGAGTGACATGTATGAAAGAATTATGAACGGTGGCTTTGCCACAAATACGATGTCAACTACATGATCATGCAAAGCAATATGACAATGATGGAGCGTGTCATAATAAACGGAATGGTGGAAAGTTGCATGGCAATATATCTCGGAATTGCTATGGAAATGCCATAATAGGTAGGTATGGTGGCTGTTTTGAGGAAGGTATATGGTGGGTGTATGATACCGGTGAAAGGTGCGCGGTATTAGAGAGGCTAGCAATGGTGGAAGGGTGAGAGTGCATATAATCCATGGACTCAACATTAGTCATAAAGAACTCACATACTTATTGTAAAAATCTATTAGTTATCGAAACTAAGTACTATGCGCATGTTCCTAGGGGGATAGATTGGTAGGAAAATACCATCGCTTGTCCCCGGCCGCCACTCATAAGGAAGACAATCCATAAATAAATCATGCTCCGACTTCATCACATAACGGTTCACCATACGTGCATGCTACGGGAATCACAAACTTTAACACAAGTATCTCCCAAATTCACAACTACTCACTAGCATGAATCTAATATTACCATCCTCATATCTCAAAACAATCATAAGGAATCAAACTTCACATAGTATTCAATGCACTTTATATGAAAGTTTTTATTATACCCATCTTGAATGCCTATCATATTAGGACTAATTTCATAACCAAAGCAAATTACCATGTTGTTTAGGACTCTCAAAATAATATAAGTGAATCATGAGAGTTCATCTATTTCTATAAAATAAAACCACCACCGTGCTCTAGAAAGATATAAGTGAAGCACTGGAGCAAATGATAAACTACTCCAAAAGATATAAGTGAAGATCAATGAGTAGTCGAATAATTATGCAACTATGTGAAGACTCTCTAACATTTAATAATTTCAAATCTTGGTATTTTATTCAAACATCAAGCAAAACAAAAGAAAATAAAATGACGCTCCAAGCAAAACACATATCATGTGGTGATTAAAAATATAGCTCCAAGTAAAGTTACCGATGAACGAAGACGAACGGGGGGATGCCTTCCGGGGCATCCCCAAGCTCGGGCTCTTGGTTATCCTTGAATATTACCTTGGGGTGCATTGTTCATCCCCAAGCTTAGGCTCTTGCCACTCCTTATTCCATAGTCCATCGAATCTTTACCCAAAACTTGAAAACTTCACAACACAAAACTTAACAGAAAACACATAAGCTCCGTTAGTATAAGAAAATAAATCACCACTTTTGGTACTGTTGTGAACTCATTATAAATTCATATTGGTGTAATATATACTGTATTCCAACTTCTCTATGGTTCATACCCTCCGATACTACTCATAGATTCATCAAAATAAGCAAATAACACATAGAAAGCATAATCTGTGAAAAACAGAACAGTCTGTAGTAATCTGTATCAAACGTATACTTCTGGAAATCATAAAAGTATCAACTAAATTGGTGGACGTGAGGAATTTTCCTATTAATCATCTTCAAAAAGAATCAACTTAATAGCACTCTCCAGTAAAAAATGGTAGCTAATCTCGTGAGCGCTAAAGTTTCTGTTTTTTACAGCAAGATCACAAAGACTTCACCCAAGTCTTCCCAAAGGTTCTACTTGGCACAAACACTAAGTAAAAGCATAAAACCACATATAAACAGAGGCTAGATGAATTATTTATTACTAAACAGGAACAAAAAGCAAGTAACAAAAATAAAATTGGGTTGTCTCTCAACAAGCACTATCGTTTAACGCCCCTAGCTAGGCATGATGATTTCAATGATGCTCACATAAAAGATAAGAATTGTAACATAAAGAGAGCATCATGAAGAATATGATTAGCACATTTAAGTATAACCCATTCCTATGCATAGGGATTTTGTGAGCAAACAACTTGTGGGAACAAGAATCAACTTGCATAGGAAGGTAAAACAAGGATAACTTCAAGATTTTCAACACATAGAGAGGAAACTTGATATTATTGCAATTCCTACAAGCATATGTTCCTCCCTCATAATAATTTTCAGTAGCATAATGAATAAATTCAACAATATGACCATCACATAAAGCATTCTTTTCATGATCTACAAGCATAGAAAATTTACTACTCTCCACATAAGCAAGATTCTTCTCATTCGGAATAGTGGGAGTATCATAAGAAACTCGAATACTATAAATTGTTTCCACATTAAAAGAGTAATGTTCAGAAAAAGGGTAATCATAATCATGACAAGTTTTAATATAATCATCACTACTTTTTATAGCATATGTGCTATCACAATAATCATCATAAGTAGCAACTTTGTTCTCATCATAATCAATTGAAACCTCTCCCAAGATAATGGAATCATTACTAAATAAAGTCATGACCTCTACAAATCCACTTTCATAATTTTCACAATAAGATTCAACACCCTCCAAAATAGTGGGATCATTACTTCCTAAAGTTGACACTCTTCCAAACCCACTTTCATCAATATAAGCATCATAAATAGGAGGCATGCTATCATCATAATAAATTTGCATATCAACCCAGCTTGGGACAAACATTAATTGCAGCAAATACATTCTCAAACATGTCATTCTCATCAAACATAGCATCCCCAAGCTTGGGCCTTTTCATATCATAAGCATAATCACTCTCATCATTGATAGTATGGATAGCACCAATAGTATAACAACTATCATCATCACAATGAGTAATGGGAGCAACATCATTTGGGAGGGATACCTCTTTACCTTTACTTCTCCATATTTTCTTTTTCTTCTTCACATTAAGTATGGGTTTATCCCTCTTTTTGGAGATCCTTATTAATGAGATTGGTTGAATAGAAGGCTCCTCATCGTTCCCTGATTCATCATAAGAAATAATAGGAGAATATTGGGAAGTCTCTTCCCTTTCATTAGTATTCTCTTCATCTTATATTTGTTTTCTTGTTTTATGTAATTGGCAATATAAGGATTTTCAATGCAGTTCACCGCACAATACATAAAAATTTCTTCTAGATCGAAATCAAGAAATCTATCAAGATTGAATTTTGGAATACCCTCAGTTATACGTTTCATTTCTTCATACCCCAAAAGAAGACTAAGTTCTTTATCATGCTCAAGGGTAATCAAGTTATCACAATTTTTGGACACGATTTGATCATGAAACAAATAGCATTGGAGCTTTAAATAACCATGTTCATTGCAAAGTTCACAAGGATGGCGATAAATATTGAATCTTTCAGCACAATCATCTAGCCTTTCTTGCAACCATTTAGTTTCCAAATACTTATGCCTCTTGCAAAATCTATCTTCCCTATTTGGTGTGTGCTTGCAAGCTCTATGTATTCCACAAAAGTTGGCATGCTTATAAGAGACATTTTCATCATGACTAGTGCAATCATCATTAGTACTATGGATATTCAAAGAGTTCATACTAATAACATTGGAATCATGCTCATCATTCAAAGATTTAGTGCCAAACATTCTAATGCATTCTTCTTCTAACACTTTGGCACAATTATCGGAATCCTTATTTTCATGAAAGATATTAAAAAGATGAAGCATATGAGGTACCCTTAATTCCATTTTTTATGTAGTTTTCTTTTATAAACTAAACTAGTGATAAAACAAGAAACAAAAAGATTCGATTGCAAGATTTAAAGATATACCTTCAAGCGCTAACCTCCCAGGCAACGGCGCCAGAAAAGAGCTTGATGTCTACTACACAGCCTTCTTCTTGTAGACGTTGTTGGGCCTCCAAGTGCAGAGGTTTGTAGGACAGTAGCAAATTTCCCTCAAGTGGATGACCTAAGGTTTATCAATCCGTGGGAGGCGTAGGACGAAGATGGTCTCTCTCAAACAACCCTGCAACCAAATAACAAAGAGTCTCTTGTGTCCCCAACACACCCAATACAATGGTAAATTGTATAGGTGCACTAGTTTGGCGAAGTGCAATATGGATGGTAGATATATGTTTTTGTAACCTGGAAATATAAAAACAGCAAGGTAGCAAGTGGTAAAAGTGAGCACAAACGGTATTGCAATGCATTGAAACAAGGCCTAGGGTTCATACTTTCACTAGTGCAAGTTCTCTCAACAATAATAACATAATTGGATCATATAACTATCCCTCAACATGCAACAAAGAGTCACTCCAAAGTCACTAATAGCGGAGAACAAACGAAGAGATTATTGTAGGGTACGAAACCACCTCAAAGTTGTTCTTTCTGATTGATCTATTCAAGAGTTCATACTAGAATAACACCTTAAGACACAAATCAACCAAAACCCTAATGTCACCTAGATACTCCAATGTCACCTCAAGTATCCGTGGGTATGATTATACGATATGCATCACACAATCTCAGATTCATCTATTCAACCAACACAAAGAACTTCAAAGAGTGCCCCAAAGTTTCTATCGGAGAGTCAAGACAAAAACGTGTGCCAACCCCTATGCGTAAGTTCACGAGGGAACTCGCAAGTTGATCACCAAAACATACATCAAGTGCATCACGTGATATCCCATTGTCACCACATATAAGCACATGCAAGACATACATCAAGTGTTCTCAAATCCTTAAAGACTCAATCCGATAAGATAACTTCAAAGGGAAAACTCAATTCATCACAAGAAAGTAGAGGGGGAGAAACATCATAAGATCCAACTATAATAGCAAAGCTCGCGATACATCAAGATCGTACCACCTCAAGAACACGAGAGAGAGAGAGAGATCAAACACATAGCTACTGGTACATACCCTCAGCCCCGAGGGTGAACTACTCCATCCTCGTCACGGAGAGTGCCGGGATGAGGAAGATGGCCATCGGAGAGGGATTCCCCCCTCCGGCAGGGTGCCGGAACGGGTCTAGATTGGTTTTCGGTGGCTACGGAGGCTTTTGGCGGCAGAACTCCCGATCTAGGTTATTTTCTGGAGGTTTCTGTATTTATAGGAATTTTTGGCGTCGGTCTCACGTCAAGGAGGTGCCCGAGTCATCCACGAGGTAGCCCACGCGCCCGGGGGGGTGGGCGCGCCCCCACCCTCGTGGACGGCCCGGGACTCTTCTGGCCCAACTCTTTTACTCCGGGGTCTTCTTTTGGTCCATAAAAATGAAGGAAATATGCCCTAGAGGCAATAATAAAGTTATTATTTATTTCCTTATAATCATGATAAATGTTTATTATTCATGCTAGAATTGTATTAACCGGAAACATAATACATGTGTGAATACATAGGCAAACAAAGTGTCACTAGTATGCCTCTACTTGACTAGCTCGTTAATCAAAGATGGTTATGTTTCCTGACCATGAACAATAAGTTGTTATTTGATTAACGAGGTCACATCATTAGTTGAATGATCTGATTGATATGACTATGAGATTATGCAACTCCCGTTTACCGGAGGAACACTTTGGATGCTACCAAACGTCACAACGTAACTGGGTGATTATAAAGGAGCATTACAAGTGTCTCCAAAGGTAGATGTTGGGTTGGCGTATTTCGAGATTAGGATTTGTCACTCCGATTGTCGGAGAGGTATCTCTGGGCCCTCTCGGTAATACACATCACATAAGCCTTGCAAGCATTACAACTAATATGTTAGTTGTGAGATGATGTATTACGGAACGAGTAAAGAGACTTGCCGGTAACGAGATTGAACTAGGTATTGGATACCGACGATCGAATCTCGGGCAAGTAACATACCGATGACAAAGGGAACAACGTATGTTGTTATGCGGTCTGACCGATAAAGATCTTCGTAGAATATGTAGGAGCCAATATGGGCATCCAGGTCCCGCTATTGGTTATTGACCGGAGACGTGTCTCGGTCATGTCTACATTGTTCTCGAACCCGTAGGGTCCGCACGCTTAAGGTTACGATGACAGTTACATTATGAGTTTATGCATTTTGATGTACCGAAGGTTGTTCGGAGTCCCGGATGTGATCACGGACATGACGAGGAGTCTCTAAATGGTCGAGACGTAAAGATTGATATATTGGAAGCCTATGTTTGGACATCGGAAGTGTTCCGGGTGAAATCGGGATTTTACCGGGTTACCGAGAGGTTACCGGAACCCCCCGGGAGCCATATGGGCCTTCATGGGCCTTAGTGGAAAGGAGAAAGGGGCAGCCCAAGGTGGCTGCGCCACTTCCCCCTCCCCTAGTCCTATTAGGACTAGGAGAAGGTGGCCGGCCCCCCTCTCTCTCTTTCCCCCCCTTGGGGAATCCTAGTTGGAATAGGATTGGGGGGGAGTCCTACTCCCGGAAGGAGTAGGACTCCTCCTGCGCCCTCTCCCTGGCCGGCGCCCCCCTCCCCCCTTGGCTCCTTTATATACTGAGGTAGAGGCACCCTAGAACACACAAGTTGATCCACGTGATCTATTCCTTAGCCGTGTGCGGTGCCCCCTGCCACCATATTCCTTGATAATACTGTAGCGGAGTTTAGGCGAAGCCCTGCTGCTGTAGTACATCAAGATCGTCACCACGCCGTTGTGCTGACGGAACTCTTCCCCGACACTTTGCTGGATCGGAGTCCGGGGATCGTCATCGAGCTGAACGTGTGCTCGAACTCGGAGGTGCCGTACTTTCGGTGCTTGATCGGTTGGATCGTGAAGACGTACGACTACTTCCTCTACGTCGTGTCATCGCTTCCGCAGTCGGTCTGTGTTGGGTACGTAGACAACACTCTCCCCCTCGTTGCTATGCATCACATGATCTTGCATGTGCGTAGGAATTTTTTTGAAATTACTACGAAACCCAACAGTGGCATCCGAGCCTAGGTTATTTATGTTGATGTTATATGCACGAGTAGAACACAAGTGAGTTGTGGACGATACAAGTCATACTGCCTACCAGCATGTCATACTTTGGTTCGGCGGTATTGTTGGACGAGACGACCCGGACCAACCTTACGCGTACGCTTACGCGAGACCGGTTCCCTCGACGTGCTTTGCACAGAGATGGCTTGCGGGCGACTGTCTCTCCAACTTTAGTTGAACCAAGTATGGCTACGCCCGGTCCTTGCGAAGGTTAAAACGGAGTCTATTTGACAAACTATCGTTGTGGTTTTGATGCGTAGGTGAGATTGGTTCTTACTTAAGCCCGTAGCAGCCACGTAAAACTTGCAACAACAAAGTAGAGGACGTCTAACTTGTTTTTGCAGGGCATGTTGTGATGTGATATGGTCAAGGCATGATGCTGAATTTTATTGTATGAGATGATCATGTTTTGTAACCGAGTTATCGGCAACTGGCAGGAGCCATATGGTTGTCGCTTTATTGTATGCAATGCAATCGCGATGTAATGCTTTACTTTATTACTAAACGGTAGTGATAGTCGTGGAAGCATAAGATTGGCGAGACGACAACGATGCTACGATGGAGATCAAGGTGTCGCGCCGGTGACGATGGTGATCATGACGGTGCTTCAGAGATGGAGATCACAAGCACAAGATGATGATGGCCATATCATATCACTTATATTGATTGCATGTGATGTTTATCTTTTTATGCATCTTATCTTGCTTTGATTGACGATAGCATTATAAGATGATCTCTCACTAAATTATCAAGAAGTGTTCTCCCTGAGTATGCACCGTTGCCAAAGTTCGTCGTGCCCAGACACCACGTGATGATCGGGTGTGATAAGCTCTACGTCCATCTACAACGGGTGCAAGCCAGTTTTGCACACGCAAAATACTCAGGTTAAACTTGACGAGCCTAGCATATGCAGATATGGCCTCGGAACACGGAGACCGAAAGGTCGAGCATGAATCATATAGTAGATATGATCAACATAAACGATGTTCACCATTGAAAGCTACTCCATCTCACGTGATGATCGGTTATGGTTTAGTTGATTTGGATCACGTAATCACTTAGAAGATTAGAGGGATGTCTATCTAAGTGGGAGTTCTTAAGTAATATGATTAATTGAACTTAAATTTATCATGAACTTAGTACTTGATAGTATCTTGCTTGTTTATGTTGATTGCAGATAGATGGCTTGTGCTGTTGTTCCGTTGAATTTTAATGCGTTCCTTGAGAAAGCAAAGTTGAAAGATGATGGTAGCAATTACACGGACTGGGTCCGTAACTTGAGGATTATCCTCATTGCTGCACAGAAGAATTACGTCCTGGAAGCACCGCTGGGTGCCAGGCCTGCTGCTGGAGCAACACCAGATGTTATGAACGTCTGGCAGAGCAAAGCTGATGACTACTCAATAGTTTAGTGTGCCATGCTTTACGGCTTAGAGTCGGGACTTCAACGACGTTTTGAACGTCATGGAGCATATGAGATGTTCCAGGAGTTGAAGTTAATATTTCAAGCAAATGCCCGAGTTGAGAGATATGAAGTCTCCAATAAGTTCTATAGCTGCAAGATGGAGGAGAACAGTTCTGTTAGTGAGCATATACTCAAAATGTCTGGGTATAATAATCACTTGATTCAATTGGGAGTTAATCTTCCGGATGATTGCGTCATTGACAGAATTCTCCAATCACTGCCACCAAGCTACAAGAGCTTCGTCATGAACTATAATATGAAAGGGATGAACAAGACTATTCCCGAGCTCTTCGCAATGCTGAAAGCTGCGGAGGTAGAAATCAAAAAGGAGCATCAAGTGTTGATGGTTAACAAAACCACTAGTTTCAAGAAAAAGGGCAAAGGGAAGAAGAAGGGGAACTTCAAGAAGAACGGCAAACAAGTTGCTGCTCAGGAGAAGAAACCCAAGTCTGGACCTAAGCCTGAAACTGAGTGCTTCTACTGCAAGCAGACTGGTCACTGGAAGCGGAACTGCCCCAAGTATTTGGCGGATAAGAAGGATGGCAAGGTGAACAAAGGTATATGTGATATACATGTTATTGATGCGTACCTTACTAGAGCTCGCAGTAGCACCTGGGTATTTGATACTGGTTCTGTTGCTAATATTTGCAACTCGAAACAGGGACTACGGAATAAGCGGGCACTGGCAAAGGACGAGGTGACGATGCGCGTGGGAAACGGTTCCAAAGTCGATGTGATCGCGGTCGGCACGCTACCTCTACATCTACCTTCGGGATTAGTATTAGACCTAAATAATTGTTATTTGGTGCCAGCGTTAAGCATGAACATTATATCTGGATCTTGTTTGATGCGAGACGGTTATTCATTTAAATCAGAGAATAATGGTTGTTCTATTTATATGAGTAATATCTTTTATGGTCATGCACCCTTGAAGAGTGGTCTATTCTTGTTGAATCTCGATAGTAGTAACACACATATTCATAATGTTGAAGCCAAAAGATGCAAAGTTGAAAATGAAAGTGCAACTTATTTGTGGCACTGTCGTTTAGGTCATATCGGTATAAAGCGCATGAAGAAACTCCATACTGATGGACTTTTGGAACCACTTGATTATGAATCACTTGGTACTTGCGAACCGTGCCTCATGGCAAGATGACTAAAACACCGTTCTCCGGTACTATGGACAGAGCAACAGATTTGTTGGAAATCATACATACCGATGTATGTGGTCCGATGAATATTGAGGCTCGTGGCGGATATCGTTATTTTCTTACCTTCACAGATGATTTAAGCAGATATGGGTATATCTACTTAATGAAACATAAGTCTGAAACATTTGAAAAGTTCAAAGAATTTCAGAGTGAAGTTGAAAATCATCGTAACAAGAAAATAAAGTTTCTACGATCTGATCGTGGAGGAGAATATTTGAGTTACGAGTTTGGTGTACATTTGAAAAACTGTGGAATAGTTTCGCAACTCACGCCACCCGGAACACCACAGCGTAATGGTGTGTCCGAACGTCGTAATCGTACTTTACTAGATATGGTGCGATCTATGATGTCTCTTACTGATTTACCGCTATCTTTTTGGGGTTATACTTTAGAGACGGCCGCATTCACGTTAAATAGGGCACCATCAAAATCCGTTGAGACGACGCCTTATGAACTGTGGTTTGGCAAGAAACCAAAGTTGTCGTTTCTTAAAGTTTGGGGCTGCGATGCTTATGTGAAAAAGCTTCAACCTGATAAGCTCGAACCCAAATCGGAGAAATGTGTCTTCATAGGATACCCAAAGGAGACTGTTGGGTACACCTTCTATCACAGATCCGAAGGCAAGACATTGTTGCTAAGAATGGATCCTTTCTAGAGAAGGAGTTTCTCTCGAAAGAAGTGAGTGGGAGGAAACTAGAACTTGACGAGGTAACTGTACCTGCTCCCTTACTGGAAAGTAGTTCATCACAGAAAACTGTTTCAGTGACACCTACACCAGTTAGTGAGGAAGCCAATGATAATGATCATGAAACTTCAGATCAAGATACTACTGAACCTCGTAGATCAACCAGAGTAATATCCGCACCAGAGTGGTACGGTAATCCTGTTCTGGAAGTCATGATGCTAGATCATGATGAACCTACGAACTATGAAGAAGCGATGGTGAGCCCAGATTCCGCAAAGTGGCTTGAAGCCATGAAATATGAGATGGGATCCATGTATGAAAACAAAGTATGGACTTTGGTTGACTTGCCCGATGATCGGCAAGCGATTGAAAATAAATGGATCTTTAAGAAGAAGACTGACGCTGATGGTAATGTTACTGTCTACAAAGCTCGACTTGTCACAAAAGGTTTTCGGCAAGTTCAAGGGATTGACTACGATGAGACCTTCTCACCCGTAGCGATGCTTAAGTCCGTCCGAATCATGTTAGCGATTGCCGCATTTTATGATTATGAAATTTGGCAGATGGATGTCAAAACTGCATTCCTGAATGGATTTCTGGAAGAAGAGTTGTATATGATGCAACCGGAAGGTTTTGTCGATCCAAAGGGAGCTAACAAAGTGTGCAAGCTCCAGCGATCCATTTATGGACTGGTGCAAGCCTCTCGGAGTTGGAATAAACGTTTTGATAGTGTGATCAAAGCATTTGGTTTTATACAGACTTTCGGAGAAGCCTGTATTTACAAGAAAGTGAGTGGGAGCTCTGTAGCATTTCTGATATTATATGTGGATGACATATTACTAATTGGAAATGATATAGAATTTCTGGATAGCATAAAGGGATACTTGAATAAAAGTTTTTCAATAAAAGACCTCGGTGAAGCTGCTTACATATTAGGCATTAAGATCTATAGAGATAGATCAAGACGCTTAATTGGACTTTCACAAAGCACATACCTTGACAAAATTTTGAAGAAGTTCAAAATGGATCAAGCAAAGAAAGGGTTCTTGCCTGTGTTACAAGGTGTGAAGTTGAGTAAGACTCAATGCCCGACCACTGCAGAAGATAGAGAGAATATGAAAGATGTTCCCTATGCATCAGCCATAGGATCTATCATGTATGCAATGCTGTGTACCAGACCTGATGTGTGCCTTGCTATAAGTTTAGCAGGGAGGTACCAAAGTAATCCAGGAGTGGATCACTGGACAGCAGTCAAGAACATCCTGAAATACCTGAAAAGGACTAGGGATATGTTTCTCGTATATGGAGGTGACAAAGAGCTCACCGTAAAAGGTTACGTTGATGCAAGCTTTGACACTGATCCGGACGATTCTAAATCGCAAACCGGATATGTGTTTACATTAAACGGTGGAGCTGTCAGTTGGTGCAGTTCTAAACAAAGCGTCGTAGCGGGATCTACATGTGAAGCGGAGTACATAGCTGCTTCGGAAGCAGCAAATGAAGGAGTCTGGATGAAGGAGTTCATATCCGATCTAGGTGTCATACCTAGTGCATCGGGTCCAATGAAAATCTTTTGTGACAACACTGGTGCAATTGCCTAGGCAAAGGAATCCAGATTTCACAAAAGGACCAAACACATCAAGAGACGCTTCAATTCCATCCGGGATCTAGTCCAGGTGGGAGACATAGAGATTTGCAAGATACATACGGATCTGAATGTTGCAGACCCGTTGACTAAGCCTCTTCCACGAGCAAAACATGATCAGCACCAAAGCTCCATGGGTGTTAGAATCATTACAGTGTAATCTAGATTATTGACTCTAGTGCAAGTGGGAGACTGAAGGAAATATGCCCTAGAGGCAATAATAAAGTTATTATTTATTTCCTTATAATCATGATAAATGTTTATTATTCATGCTAGAATTGTATTAACCGGAAACATAATACATGTGTGAATACATAGACAAACAAAGTGTCACTAGTATGCCTCTACTTGACTAGCTCGTTAATCAAAGATGGTTATGTTTCCTGACCATGAACAATAAGTTGTTATTTGATTAACGAGGTCACATCATTAGTTGAATGATCTGATTGACATGACCCATTCCATTAGCTTAGCACCCGATCGTTTAGTATGTTGCTATTGCTTTCTTCATGACTTAGACATGTTCCTATGACTATGAGATTATGCAACTCCCGTTTACCGGAGGAACACTTTGGATGCTACCAAACGTCACAACGTAACTGGGTGATTATAAAGGAGCATTACAGGTGTCTCCAAAGGTAGATGTTGGGTTGGCGTATTTCGAGATTAGGATTTGTCACTCCGATTGTCGGAGAGGTATCTCTGGGCCCTCTCGGTAATACACATCACATAAGCCTTGCAAGCATTACAACTAATATGTTAGTTGTGAGATGATGTATTACGGAACGAGTAAAGAGACTTGCCGGTAACAAGATTGAACTAGGTATTGGATACCGACGATCGAATCTCGGGCAAGTAACATACCGATGACAAAGGGAACAACGTATGTTGTTATGCGGTCTGACCGATAAAGATCTTCGTAGAATATGTAGGAGCCAATATGGACATCCAGGTCCCGCTATTGGTTATTGACCGGAGACGTGTCTCGGTCATGTCTACATTGTTCTCGAACCCGTAGGGTCCGCACGCTTAAGGTTACGATGACAGTTACATTATGAGTTTATGCATTTTGATGTACCGAAGGTTGTTCGGAGTCCCGGATGTGATCACGGACATGACGAGGAGTCTTGAAATGGTCGAGACGTAAAGATTGATATATTGGAAGCCTATGTTTGGACATCGGAAGTGTTCCGGGTGAAATCGGGATTTTACCGGGTTACCGGGAGGTTACCGGAACCCCCCGGGAGCCATATGGGCCTTCATGGGCCTTAGTGAAAAGGAGAAAGGGGCAGCCCAAGGTGGCTGCGCCACTTCCCCCTCCCCTAGTCCTATTAGGACTAGGAGAAGGTGGCCGGCCCCCCTCTCTCTCTTTCCCCCCTTGGGGAATCCTAGTTGGAATAGGATTGGGGGGGAGTCCTACTCCCGGAAGGAGTAGGACTCCTCCTGCGCCCTCTCCCTGGCCGGCGCCCCCCTCCCCCCTTGGCTCCTTTATATACTAAGGTAGAGGCACCCTAGAACACACAAGTTGATCCACGTGATCTATTCCTTAGCCGTGTGCGGTGCCCCCTGCCACCATATTCCTCGATAATACTGTAGCGGAGTTTAGGCGAAGCCCTGCTGCTGTAGTACATCAAGATCGTCACCACGCCGTCGTGCTGACGGAACTCTTCCCCGACACTTTGCTGGATCGGAGTCCGGGGATCGTCATCGAGCTGAACGTGTGCTCGAACTCGGAGGTGCCGTAGTTTGGGTGCTTGATCGGTTGGATCGTGAAGACGTACGACTACTTCCTCTACGTCGTGTCATCGCTTCCGCAGTCAGTCTGCGTTGGGTACGTAGACAACACTCTCCCCCTCGTTGCTATGCATCACATGATCTTGCGTGTGCGTAGGAAAAATTTTGAAATTACTACGAAACCCAACAACAAAATCGTCAAAAATTGGCACGTCAATTGGACTCCGTTTGGTATTCCTTTTCTGTAAAACTCAAAAACAAGGAAAAAACTGAAATTGGCACTGGGCTCTAGGTTAATAGGTTAGTCCAAAAAATCATAGAAAATAGCATATAAATGCATATAAAACATCCAAGGTTGATAATATAATAGCATGGAACAATAAAAAATTATAGATACGTTGGATACGTATCACACTGCCGTTTAGGTCATATTGGTGTAAAGCCCATGAAGAAACTCCATGATGATGGGCTTTTGGAATCACTTGATTATGAATCACTTGACACTTGTGAACCATGCCTCATGGGAAAGATGACTAAGACTCTGTTCTCCGGAACAATGGAGCGAGCAATAGACTTATTGGAAATTATACATACTGATGTATGCGGTCCGATGAGTGTTGATGCTCGCGACGGGAATCGTTATTTTCTGACCTTCACAGATGATTTGAGCAGATATGGGTATATCTACTTAATGAAACATAAGTCTGAAACATTTGAGAAGTTCAAAGAATTTCAAAGTGCAGTGGAAAATCATCGTAACAAGAAAATAAAGTTTCTATGATCTGATCATGGAGGTGAATATTTGAGTTATGAGTTTGGTCTTCATTTGAAACAATGTGGAATAGTTTCACAACTCACGCCACCTAGAACACCACAGCGTAATGCTGTGTCTGAATGCCGTAACCGCACTTTATTAGATATGGTGCGATCTATGAAGTCTCTTACTGATTTACCGCTATCGTTTTGGGGTTATGCTTTAGAGACGGCTGCATTCACGTTAAATAGGGCACCATCAAAATCCGTTGAGATGATGCCATATGAACTGTGGTTTGGCAAGAAACCCAAGTTGTCATTTCTTAAAGTTTGGGCCTGTGATGCTTATGTGAAAAATCTTCAACCTGATAAGCTCGAACCCAAATCAGAGAAATTTGGCTTCATAGGATACCCAAAGGAGACTGTTGGGTACACCTTCTATCACAGATCCGAAGGTAAGATATTCATTGCTAAGAATGGATCCTTTCTACAGAAGGAGTTTCTCTCGAAAGAAGTGAGTGGGAGGAAAGTAGAACTTGATGAGGTAATTGTACCTTCTCCCTTATTGGTAAGTAGTTCATCACAAAAATCAGTTCCAGTGATTCCTACACCAATTAGTGAGAAAGTTAATGATGATGATCATGAAACTTCTGATCAAGTTACTACCGAACCTTGTTGGTCAACCAAAGTAAGATCCGCACCAGAGTGGTACGGTAATCCTGTTCTAGAAGTCATGTTACTTGACCATGACGAACCTACAACTATGAGGAAGCGATGATGAGCCCAAATTCCGCGAAATGGCTTGAGGCCATGAAATCTGAGATGGAATCCATGTATGAGAACAAAGTATGGACTTTGGTTGACTTGCCCGATGATCGGCAAGCAATTGAGAATAAATGGATCGTCAAGAAGAAGACTGACGCTGACGATAATGTTACTATCTACAAAGCTCGACTTGTTGCAGAAGGTTTTCGACAAGTTCAAGGAGTTGACTACGATGAGACCTTCTCACATGTAGCGATGCTTAAGTCTGTCCTATTCATGTTCACAATTTCCGCATTTTATGATTATGAAATTTGGCAAATGGATGTCAAAACTGCATTCCTTAATGGATATCTTAAAGAAGAGTTGTATATGATGCAACCAGAAGGTTTTGTTAGTCCAAAAGGTGCTAACAAAGTGTGCAAGCTCCAGTGATCTATTTATGGACTCATGCAAGCCTCTTGGAGTTGGAATATACACTTTGATAGTGTGATCAAAGCACATGGTTTTATACAGACTTTATCGTCAGCGTATCTATAATTTTTTATTGTTCCATGCCAATATTCTACAACTTTTATATACTTTTGGCAACTTTTTATACTATTTTTGGGACTAACATATTGATCCAGTGCCCAGTGCCAGTTCCTGTTTGTTGCATGTTTTTTGTTTCACAGAAAACCCATATCAAGCAGAGTCCAAACGGGATAAAACTAACGGAGATTTTTTTTGGAATATATGTGATTTTTTGGAAGAAGAATCAACATGAGACGATGCCCGAGGGGGCCACGAGGCAAGGGGCGCGCCCCAGGGGGTCAGGCGCACTCTGGGCCCTTGTGGCCACCCCATAAGGCAGTTGGTGCCCTTCTTTCGCGGCAAGAAAGCCAATATCCGGATAGAAATCGTGTTAAAATTTCAGCCCAATCGGAGTTACGAATCTCCGGGAATATAAGAAACGGTGAAAGGCCAGAATCTGAAATGCAGAAACAGAGAGAGACAGATCCAATCTCGGAGGGGCTCTCGCCCCTCCGCTGCCATGGAGGCCATGGACCAGAGGGGAAACACTTCTCCCATCTAGGGAGAAGGTCAAGGAAGAAGAAGAAGAAGGGGGCCCTCTCCCCCTCTCTCCCGGTGGCGCCGGAACGACGTCGGGGCCATCATCGCGACAACGATCTACACCAACACCTCTGTCATCTTCACCAACATCTTCATCACCTTCCCCCATCTATCTACAGTGGTCCACTCTCCCGCAACCCACTTGTCGGTGTACAAAAGTAGGGGCTCTCCTTTTGACCCCTTTACTTGTGCGCGGGCGGTCAGAGCCATGCGCCGCGGCCACACTTAGCAGGGCAGAGGAGGGAAGCCGCAGAGAAGCCGAAGCACCAAGGAAAACAAGACAACGCCAAGGCCGAGAGCACAAAGAGTAGAGGGACGAAGCAGATTACCCCGGCAAGACTCTTGCCGGGGCAGCCTCAGCGGCCCCGACAAGACCCTTGCCGCGGCAGCTCGCCCAATGCTAGCGGAGCGCACCACCCTTGAGCCCACGGTTTCCAACACCATCAACCACGTTGGGCCAGGGCTCAAGAGGCACCTCCATGGTGGTATGCAGATATTTGTGAAGACAGAGAATACTCAAGATCAGATGAGGACCAGGAGACGGCGGCCCTCGATGGGATCCTAGCCAAGGAAGTCCACAAGGCCCCCGGCAAGACCCTTGCCGGGGATGACAGCAAGGCCCCGGGCAAGACCCTTGCCGAGGATGATGGCAACGCCACGGCAGAGACCCTTTTCGGGCCCCCGGCAAGACCCTTGCCGAGGGCATCAGTAGGGCCACTACCAGACCCGTACCAGCCAAGACTACCGCCGCCGTTCGCATGCAGCTGCCAGCCCAACCAGCTGGGCAGGCACCTGCGTGGCAACATGCAGCTTCCAGGCCAAATCAGCAGGCACCTGCGTGGCGGCGTGTGGACCTTTATGAAGGCCCTACCACCATGCCACCTCAGCTGCTTGCCTGTCTACATGGCACTGCATGCATCGCTAGCTTGGGTGCGTGTCGAAGCGAGGAGGAGCGGCGACGGACGGGACGGGCCTCGTTCCCGTCCCCGATAAAGCTAAGGGACACCTAAGCGATGCATTAAATGCGTCTTGTCCTGTAATACTGGCGATAAGCTCGTAGTACTGTAGGCCTTTCCACCTCCTGTGTGCCACTGTGGCAGCCCCTTTCGACTATAAAAGGATGCCCATGGCGTACTGGAGGGGGATTCGGCTCTTTTGAACTACACAGCCACCGTAGCTAGTTCGAAAGCCCAAGAACACTGAATACATCCACCAAAGCAGGATAGAGTTTTAGGCATCCTCGCAGCCTGAACCTGGGTAAACGATCCTCGTGCTGACTGCTAATCCTGCTCTTCTCACGACCCCGCGCCCCGGCAACCGTAGTAGGGATTCTTGTGATCCCATAGGTGTCGTTTCCCACCGACATCTTTGGCGTGCCAGGTAGGGGGTCGCAGTTGTGAGAATCTGGTCTAGCAGTTAGCCTAGCAGTTCTTCGTCGCCATGGCTCCCAAGAAGAAGGCAGCCATGGCGGTCGGTTCAACGGGAGCCGAACGCCCCATACCGATGCGGGCGAGCAGCGGGCCGATCGCGGACAGAACCCGAGGCGCGACCCACGAGCACCAACATCGCTCTGGCAGTTAGAGCCTGGCGAGCGACATCGTTCGTGCGCAAGGCGACGGGCCAAACGCCGCGAAATCCAGAGACTGAGCTGGGGGGCCCCCGCAGACGGCGCGGGACCCTCCGGGGGCGTTGTCGTACCACCTGCGGGCGGCCCGGCGACCTCCAAGGCGCCCACTCTGGCGCCCACATCGCGCTCTTCCCAGGTTGTGCGCGACGAGAAGCGCCACCACGCCGGTGACCCTGGACTCCGCCGTGGGAAGAGTCATGTGCATCATCCGCGAGACGAAGGAGGCCAGCACGCCCACCGAAGTGCTGGCGAGGACGGCGCACAGCCGCTAGGCCGTGACAGAGCTCCTTCTAACATGGTTAGAAGTCGAAGCGCGCCACGGTCCACGTAGCTTTCACCACCGCCCATGCCAGTAAAAGCCTTGGCGCGCGTGCAGCTGCTCCTCGACTCCCCCCCCCCCCCCCGCCGCGGAGAAGCTCGACGAGTGGAGAGCCACTATCCGGAGCCTCGTCGGCGTCGCCAACAAAGACGAGCCACGGCTGGCGGGGCCCTCGGGCCGACGCTCCATCGAGCCACTGCATGCTGGCGGTGGAGGTGCCGCGGCCACGGTGCACTCTCCTCCTCCACGCCAGCCACCGCGGATGTCGGTCCATCGTGATGACGCTTGTGATGACATTTTCATAGCGTCGTCCGACCCACGGACCCGCCGCGATCAATGCCAGGTTCTTCAGGAATGAGCCCATGAAGACGCTCGAACCACCATCGACCGTCGGCGTGATACGCGCCACCAGTCAGACAGGCGGGCGGGGCCCGCTATGGACCACCCAGCACCGGGAGGCTCCGGCGGCCTACCTTACGAGGTGGGTTGCCCAGCCTTTACCCGTGAGCTGCGGCAGTTCCAGTGGCCGTCCCACTGCACGTTCAAGCCCGACGTCGGTGAGAAGTATGACGGCAAGACCCACCCGTCAGAGTTCCTCAGCATCTACACCATCGCGATGCAAGTCGATGGAGCTCATGATGACAAGGTGCTTGCCAATTACTTCCCGTTGGCCCTGAAACCCAATGTCATGTCTTGGTTGATGCACTTGCCGGCGGATTCCATTTCTTCTTGGTCAGATCTATGCCATGAGTTCTGTCGTGGATTTGTCACGGCAGATGTCCTCGTGAAAGGACTTAGTTGTGGAGCCATCGCAACGGGTTAGCTTAAAGGGGTTAAACCGGACAAGGGGACAGGGGATTTTATACTAGTTCGGCCCCTTCGATGAAGGTAAAAGCCTACGTCTAGTTGTGATTGGTATTGCTAGGGTTTCGAAGGCCAGGGAGCGAATCCGCTTTGTCTGGCTTTCGAGTTATTGTTGTCTATCCCTAAACCGTGGCCGGGTCGTCCCTTTATATACATAGGTTGATGCCCGCCGGGCTACAGAGTCCCGAAGCCGGTTTATAAACGTATCAGGTTTGGCCTCTCTCTTTCTATCTTACTATACAAGTTACATGACTAGGCCGGTTTACATTTACATACTGTAACTCGCCTTTGGGCCCTCCGTAAAGCGCTAGCATCTTTACATCTTCATGGGCTTCTAATCTTCAAAGAGTCAACCCGGCTACATAAGGCCGGTTTACCTCCAGTTAGTAATATCCCCAACATTAGGCCCTAGATTGGTTTGAACTTGTTCATGTCAATCTTCCACACTTTAGAAAAAATCTTCTCTCTTGTCTTCATTTTTGATCTTGTAAACCGACGTGACATCATACTTCAAAATTACGATAAACCGTCCTGACGTCATCCATCCGTTGATATCGGAGATTTCCTTCATTTAATATATATCCAGTTATCGAGGCGACACCTTTATTAACTTATCCATTTTTTGGACTCCTCAATTCCCGCACTTGCCATTTTTCACTTCGCCTTATAAATAGGACCGAGGGGTCATTTTCACCGTTTCCCCCCGTGCCTCTTCGCATCGTCTTCCTCGCGCCGCTCAGCCTCTGGAACTCCGCCACCACCGTCGACTGTCGTTTCTGCTCCGACCTCGGCCGCTGCATCACCCTGAATGCACCAGAGAACTGCGGCGCCCTTCCGCTTCCTCACTAGCTCCGGTAAGTTCTCTGCTTTTTTCACCATAGATTTGTTCTAGGGTTTCGATATTCCTCGCAGTTCTTCCGAAGTTCATCAGTGCTATTCTTCCATGTTCTTCCTTTAATAGATGGACACTTCATGCTTGATACATCTCTTACCGTAGCTTACCTACCATGATCATCACAAATCTTTATGCGCAAAGAACTGATCTGTCTGTCAAAAATTGCTTCAGTTCTGCACCCCTTCAAGATCCAATTGTTTTTGCTTTTCTGTCTTATCTCTAGATCCGAAAGTTTTATATATCACTGTGAGATCTGTTTCTCCTCGCACCAATATAAGCGATTTGACATTGGATAAATAGTCTATGCCATTAGCCCTCTGATAAACCGGAAGAGCATGTTACCTTCATAATTACGCTCCGGTTTAACAGTGTCTGATCAATCCTGCGCTAGCATTACCTTCTTTCTCATTATACTAGTCTCCGGGTTGTACCATTTATTATATCAGTACGTTTCTTACTCCCTTGTCTCTTGTGTATGATCATGCATAATTTATAAACCGGCCTTTCATTTTCAGTTTGTTCGCTTTGCAATGGCCAAACAATTCACTGCCTGCAACTAGGCTCGTTCCCGGGTTACTGAGGCTCAACTGGATGAGATGGTTAGCATCGGCTCTCTGCCTAAGAAAATTGAGATCGAATGGCGAGCCCCAGGAACTGAGAATCCTTCAACCCCAAGACAAGGCGAAGTGGTAATCTTTGTTGACCATATAGGCCGTGGTTTCAAACCGCCAGGGTCAAATTTTATCGAGATGTGCTTGCCAGCTTCCAACTACATCCACAAGATATTGGTCCCAATTCAGTCTCCAACTTATGCAATTTCCAAGTCTTCTGTGAAGCCTATTTACAGGAAGAACCAACTGCAGAATTGTTCCGGGATTTCTTTCACTTAAACCGGCGTACAGAGTTTGTGAATGGCCCGAATACAGAGCTTGGTGGTGTCTCGATTCAAAAGCGGAAAGAAGTGGAATTTCCTCATGCCAAACACCATAGCCATCCAAAGGAATGGAACCAAACATGGTTCTTCTATTGCAAAGACACTTCGCCTGAAGATGAGAATCCCCTCCCCGGCTTCCGAGATCATAGATTATCCAATACTCACCCAATGCCACAACGCCTGAGCTCCTCGGAAAGGGCAAAATACGCTCCTCAAATCGCCAAGCTCCGGGCCTTTATGGCAAACGGTTTAACAGGTGTGGATTTTGTACGCTGTTGGATATCCTGGAGTATCTTGCCGCTAAGCCGGCGTCCTGGTTTAATGTGCGAATATACCGGTGAGGTTGACGATCCTCAACGCCACTGCAACATCCAATTATCTGAGGAAGAAGTTACTGAAGGGGTAAAGAAAATTCTGAATGAATCGGAACTGGTCTGTAGTCAAACCAGTCTGAATCCCTTCTACACCAAGAACAAACCGCCTGCTATAAGCATTACACTTCCTCTTCATCTCTAATATCTTTGACTTATACAAGTTGTAACCCTTCTTCTTTATATGTATAGGGTGATGACCCTTTCTGGAAACGAAAATCCATAGAGAAAGCGGCAAAACCAACTGGAGATAAAGTGGCCAAACCAACCCGCCCGAAGACCAAAGCCGTAAAACGGACATCAAAGCGGAAAACGGCTGACCAGATTTCTATGGAACTTGATGATACTGATGACCCAGAAGCTGAGGTAGAACTTGACTCACTTGGCTCTCTTTTTATGCATCTTGTTAACAATGATCTTCCTCAGGAGGAGGCCGAAGCTAGTCAGGCTAAGGACGTAGAGGTACTTACCCTTTCCTCCGGTTCAGACTCTATGCCAACACAAAAAACTCGCCAAACAATCCGGAAAGTAAGCTTTTCTCATCCTCTTGCTCACTTGGATCCAACATTTATTTTGAAGACTCAACAGCATGAGGCTCGCCGGACAACTCGGCACAGTGGCCAACAGGTCACCTCTACCGGTTTACCTGATACTCCGGTTCAGAAGCGTCGTTCTGAGGTCTCTCCTACTTCTGACCATTCTTACCCCAAGGCAGGTTATTTCAGAAAGCCTCTTAATCCGTCCGATTCAAATTATCAGGTGACACCTCCTTCCTCTTCTGGTGAATCGACAGCAACTCAACTCCCCCCTTTGAAAACTGTGGCTGGGTGAGTTACGAAAAACCTTTCCTTTCAATGCGCCCTACATCTTTTGAACAAGATGTTAACCCTTTTTATTCTATTTGCAGGGCCAAAGCCAGACCCAGCAAGAAAGCTCGGGTCACCAATCCGCCAGAAGACCCTGTTGCTAAAGAAGAAGAACCAGGAGTTGAACCAGAGCAAACAGGTGAACCGGAAGGCCTCCATCCTGAAACAACTTTTGATGATCCGGCCCTTAACGGCCAACATACTGACGAACCCACAGATGTTGAGCCTGCCGCCCCTGATGCTGAACCGGCAGAACCAAACCGGGCTAATCCAATGAAAGACACTGAAATTCCATCATCATCCGCCCAAAATCCTGAAGGCCAAGGCGATGACGTTATTATTACTGGAGCAGGCCACAGTTCTCCTGGTCATCCCGTCATTTTGGCTCAACATAGTGTCAAAGAAGAGCAAATTGCCAGGGATAAAGGTAAATGGAGCAGCGACTTATCAAACTATGCTCATCTTAACGCTGATGAGCTTCATTCTGGCTTGTTGAACTGTCTGCACTCAAACCGGGATTATGAAGCCGGTTTGGTGAATTTGATGAAAGAACTATATGAGGTAAATCCTTCTCCCTTGCACATTGATTTATAGCTAAAATACTATTCCAAGTAGCCCCCAAGAGCCGTTTTATGATTGTCAATCATAAACCGGGTCTTTGTAACACTTTAAGCATCCCATCATTAATCCTTGCCAAGGCATGTCTTCAATCATAGATAAAACTCATGTTTGAAAAATTAGATAACATTCTGTAGCATAGCCCCCAAAGGCCGGTTTAACTTGGCAAGTTAATCCGGTTTTTATTCCACACCGCCAGTTTAGAACAAACGTACATTAGCCCCCAAGTGTCAAGGATAATGCTTGCATTGTTCTGGAGACTTGCATAGAAGGTAGTATTTGAGAGCAAATAAGCATTAGCCCCCAAGTGTGAAGTGGATAACTTGTTATATGCTTTATACTTAGTGCATATATATGTTGTTTTGTTGAAGATACCTTCAATGTTGCAGGCTGAACTGAGAAGCAAAGATGCCAAAAACTCGGACTTGCAAGAAAATGTGAAGTCGCAACAAGCCGAAGCTGCAAAAGCCAAAGAGGAGCTGACCCAGGCCCTGGCCGGAATGGAAAAATTGAAAGAATCCTTCAATCAAGATCATGCTGCATGGGAAACCGAAAAAGCCGGTTTGACCAAAAGAGCCGTAGATGCCGAGGAAGCCCTAAAACCGGTGGCTGAAGAACTAGCCGGTTTGAAGCGCCAAATCAACGCTATGACCTCTGCTATCTTTGGTAAGTATCTGCTTATGTATGTTGCATCAGTCAATGAATCTTAAAACTGACCATGATGTTGAAAAAAATCTTTGGCAGGAACTCGGACCACTCATCTTGGTGCAGATATGCGGATGAAGCTCAAAGCGGCATACACATTGGTTGAGCAGCTATACTATGGATCTCAGCGAGCCATTAGTACAGCAGCGTATAACAAACCGGTGCCAACGTTGATTAAGGAAACCCTTGAGAAGTTGGGCATGTTACTGGCGCGTATTGCCGAGTTGAAAAGAGCCGCTGCAAGAGCCGGAGCATTAACTGCCCTTATTCGAGCCAAGGCCTGGATTCCAGATCTTGAAGCGGAGGATATCATTAAAGGGTATCCAGGCATTAAAGAAGACGGTTCAAACTTTGACAATGATGATCTTCGGCAGTTGACCAAACAGATGCGGCCAGCGGCCAGCAAATTAGCTGAAGACACCGATTTGTCCCATTTTCAACCGTTTTATGATGTAGAAGGGAAAAGATAGCCGGCCGAGATCCATGAAGTCGAAGAACTTGTGCCTCCGATTCGTAAGCACACTTATGCCCCTGATATTAACCCTTTTGATCTTATCCATGAAGAAGCAGTATTCCAAGCCTTAACCGGAATCGATTGGTCAACGGCTGATTTCCAGCGGCTGGGGAGGGATGAAGAAGTGCGTACACCAACTGATCCGCAACCGTCAAACCGTCGTAATGAAGAGTCCTGATCCGGTCGCCGGTTTATATGGCTACTGTGAAAAACAATGGCACTGTTGAGCCGCTTTAAAGCTTCATGTAATAGGATAGCTGAAACTTTGTTTATCTGCCATGCCATCGAGCATGCTTCATAGCCCTTTGTGACAATCTGTGCCGCCCTTCAGGATATATTTTATGCATAGTCTATGATGACTTGCCTTCCTGGGTACCAAAAACTTAAAAGTGTCTAGCGGTTTACCGCTAAACATGTCATAATATCCAAGAAGTATATAGTACTTGAGCTGAATAATCAAGTGTTTGTACAAAAAATAATGTACAGAACATACCTCATTAAGTGAGCAAACGTGCATACAGCAAAGGTGTTTAACACCAACCCGATACGTTTGATAATCTCATCTTCATAATGCTGGTCTATCTATTAAACCGGACCGGTATACCTACCGGATTTTCTTCATAACACTGGTGATTTAGTCAAACCATACCGGGTCAGTGACCACCGGTTTATAACTGATCATGAGCCAACAGCTGGTGGTTGGAAAGCAAGCCGGATCAAGGATGCCGGTTTATCAAAAAATACTTATGATTGTCAACAAACAAAATTCAAATAGGAAAATATGCGAGGCTTTTTACGAGCTGCCGGGCTCCAAATCGAGGCTTTTCATGGGCTGTCAGGCCTCTGAGTTAAACCATTTAACAAAGCCTTTTAAGATGGGCCTCCAATTAACCAATCACCATTTTAACTATGACAAGTTCAGGGTCTGTAAAAGATTGACTTGTCAAATGTTCGATGGGTCATGCCAGGATTACCTGGATAGGAGTGGCTTACTTGATGAAAGCAGGTTAACCCGGGGTTTCAGGTGAATACACCAGGCTTCCAAGCCATGGCTCGATAGCCAATTACGAGGGTCCTTTCAAACTCTTTGTTGCTTTGCAAAAAAGAGCCCCCAAGTAACTTTGTGAGCGATGCTCAGCGTGTGCCTATGTTTGAGTTTGTACAGTGTACAATACTCTCTTTGGCTCCACAAATTTTTCCTTGTGTGGCTGAAATGCCTATCAAGAGGTGTAGCTGTGGTTCAAACATGACCAAGCCCCCTAGTGATTTTCTTTATCTTTATGCAGTTGCTAAATCCGGTTTAACAAAGACTCCGCTTTGCCCGTTAACTTGTAAAAGCACACATATGATATAAGAAAGAACAGATACCCCGCTTATAACGGAGGCTCCGGTTTATTATATGGTATATACACTGTCATAAATATGTACAGGTGAAAAAGCCTATGGCTTCAAGTATAGTAAGGCCGAAGGAGAGCTATGTTTCATGGCCGCTTTGTCTCCTCCTCTGATTGACGTGAGTCTTCATGCTCTCGAACATCAATGAGGTAGTAGGATCCGTTGTGCAGATTTTTGCTGACCACAAAGGGTCCTTCCCAAGGGGGGGATAACTTATGCATATCAGTCTGATCCTGGATGAGCCGGAGCACCAAATCACCTTCTTGAAAGGTTCTAGTTTTAACCCGGCGGCTGTGATAACGTCGAAGATCTTGTTGATAAATCACCGAACGCGCTGCTGCAAGATCCCGCTCTTCATCCAACAGGTCCAGAGAATCCTGACGTGCCTTCTCATTATCAGCTTCAACATAAGCTGCTGTTGGGGAACGTAGCAGAAATTCAAAATTTTCCTACGTGTCACCAAGATCTATCTATGGAGAAACCAGCAACGAGGGGAAGGAGAGTGCATCTACATACCCTTGTAGATCGCTAAGCGGAAGCGTTCAAGTGAACGGGGTTGATGGAGTCATACTCGTCGTGATCCAAATCACCGGAGATCCTAGTGCCGAACGGACGGCACCTCCGCGTTCAACACACGTACAGCCTGGTGACGTCTCCCATGCCTTGATCCAGCAAGGAGAGAGGGAGAGGTTGAGGAAGACTCCATCCAGTAGCAGCACAACGGCGTGGTGGTGGTGGAGGAGCGTGGCAATCCTGCAGGGCTTCGCCAAGCACCACGGGAGAGGAGAAGGACTTGGGAGAGGGGGAGGGCTGCACCAAAAGCAAAAGGTAAGAAGTCCTCCATCTCCCCACTATATATAGGGGGGGGCCAAGGGGGGGCGCCGGCCCTAGGAGATCCAATCTCCTAGGGGGGGGGGCGGCCAAGGGAGGATTCCCTCCCCCCCAAGGCACCTAGGGGTGCCTTCCCCTTGTGGGACTCTTCCTTTAGGGTTTCCCCACACTAGGCGCATGGGCCCTAGGGGAAAGTGGCGCCCCAGCCCACTTTGGGCTGGATCCCTTCCCACTTCAGCCCATGGGACCCTCCGGGATAGGTGGCCCCACCCGGTGGGCCCCCGGGACCCTTCCGGTGGTCCCGGTACAATACCGATGACCCCGAAACTTGTCCCGATGGTCGAAATAGGACTTCCTATATACAAATCTTTACCTACAGACCATTTCGGAACTCCTCGTGACGTCCGGGATCTCATCCGGGACTCCGAACAACATTCGGTAACCACATACAAACTTCCTTTATAACCCTAGCGTCATCGAACCTTAAGTGTGTAGACCCTACGGGTTCGGGAACCATGCAGACATGACCGAGACGTTCTCCGGTCAATAACCAACAGCGGGATCTGGATACCCATGTTGTCTTCCACATGTTCCACGATGATCTCATCGGATGAACCACGATGTCAAGGACTTAATCAATCCCGTATGCAATTCCCTTTGTCCATCGGTACGATACTTGCCCGAGATTCGATCGTCGGTATCCCGGTACCTTGTTCAATCTCGTTACCGGCAAGTCTCTTTACTTGTTCTGTAACACATCATCCCGTGATCAACTCCTTGATCACATTGTTCACATTATGATGATGTCCTACCGAGTGGTCCCAGAGATACCTCTCCGTCACACGGAGTGACAAATCCCAGTCTCGATTCGTGCCAACCCAACAGACACTTTCGGAGATACCCGTAGTGTACCGTTATAGCCACCCAGTTACGTTGTGACGTTTGGCACACCCAAAGCACTCCTACGGTATCCGGGAGTTGCACAATCTCACGGTCTAAGGAAATGATACTTGACATTAGAAAAGCTTTAGCATACGAACTACACGATCTTGTGCTATGCTTAGGATTGGGTCTTGTCCATCACATCATTCTCCTAATGATGTGATCCCGTTATCAACGATATCCAATGTCCATGGTCAGGAAACCGTAACCATCTATTGATCAACGAGCTAGTCAACTAGAGGCTTACTAGGGACATGGTGTTGTCTATGTATCCACACATGTATCTGAGTTTCCTATCAATACAATTCTAGCATGGATAATAAACGATTATCATGAACAAGGAAATATAATAATAATCAATTTATTATTGCCTCTAGGGCATATTTCCAACAGTCTCCCACTTGCACTAGAGTCAATAATCTTAGTTCACATCGATATGTGATTAACACTCAAGGTCACATCCCCATGTGACTAACACCCAAAGAGTTTACTAGAGTCAATAATCTAGTTCACATTGACCATGTGATTAACACTCGATGAGTTCTGGGTTTGATCATGTTATGCTTGTGAGAGAGGTTATAGTCAATGGGTCTGAACCTTTCAGATCCGTGTGTGCTTTACAAATCTCTATGTCATCTCCTAGATGCAGCTACCACGCTCTATTTGGAGCTATTCCAAATAACTGTTCTACTATACGAATCCAGTTTACTACTCAGAATAATCTGGATTAGTGTCAAAGTTTGCATCGGCGTAACCCTTTACGACGAACTCTTTTACCACCTCCATAATCGAGAAAATTCCTTAGTCCACTAGTTACTAAGGATAACTTTGACCGCTGTTCTGTGATCCATTCTTGGATCACTCTTGTACCCCTTGACTGACTCATGGCAAGGCACACTTCAGGTGCGGTACACAGCATAGCATACTATAGAGCCTATGTCTTAAGCATAGGGGACGACCTTCGTCCTTTCTCTCTATTCTGCCGTGGTCGAGCTTTAAGTCTTAACTTCATACCTTACAACTCAGGCAAGGACTCCTTCTTTGACTGATCCATCTTGAACACCTTCAAGATCATGTCAAGGAATGTGCTCATTTGAAAGTACCATTAAGCGTTTTGATCTATCCTTATAGATCTTGATGCTCAATGTTCAAGTAGCTTAATCCAGGCTTTCCATTGAAAAACACTTTCCAAATAACCCTATATGCTTTCCAGAAATTCTATGTCATTTCTAATCATCAATATCTCAACAACATATACTCATCAGAAATTCTATAGTGCTCCCACTCACCCTTTTGGAAATACAAGTTTCTCATAAACTTTATATACACCCAAAATCTTTGATCATCTCATCAAAGCATACATTCCAACTCCGAGATGCCTACTCCAGTCCTTAGAAGGATTGCTGGAGCTTTGCATACTTATTAGCATCTTTCAGGATTGACAAAACCTTCCGGTTGTATCACATACAACCTTTCCTCAAGAGAATCGTCAAGGAAACAATGTTTTGACATCCTATCTGCAAGATTTCATAAATAATGCAGTAATCGCTAATATAATTCCAACAGACTCTTAGCATCGTTACGAGTGAGAAAGTCTCATCGCAGTCAACTCCTTGAACTTGTCAGAAAACATCTTAACGACAAGTCGAGCTTTCTTAATGGTGACATTTACCATCATTGTCCGTCTCCCTTTTAAAATCCATCTGTACTCAACAGCCTTACGACCATCGAGCCGTTCTGCCAAAGTCTACACTTTGTTTTCATACATGGATCCTCTCTCGGATTTTATGGCCTTGAGCCATTTATCGAAATCCGGGCCCACCATCGCTTCTCCATAGCTCGTAGGTTCATTGTTGTCTAGCAACATGACTTCCAAGACAGGATTACGTACCACTCTGAAGTAGTACGCATCCTTGTCATCCCACGAGGTTTGGTAGTGACTTGATCTGAAGTTTCATGATCACTATCATAAGCTTCCACTTCAATTGGTGTAGGTGCCACAGGAACAACTTCCTGTGCCCTGCCCCACACTAGTTGAAGAGACGGTTCAACAACCTTATCAAGTCTCCACCATCCTCCCACTCAATTCTTTCGAGAGAAACTTTTCCTCGAGAAAGGACCCGATTCTAGAAACAATCCCTTATTGCTTTCGGATCTGAGACAGGAGGTATACCCAACTGTTTTGGGTGTCCTATGAAGATGCATTTATCCACTTTGGGTTCGAGCTTATCAGCCTGAAACCTTTTCACATAAGCGTCGCAGCCCCAAACTTTTAAGAAATGACAGCTTAGGTTTCTCTAAACCATAGTTCATACGGTGTCATCTCATCGGAATTACGTGGTGCCCTATTTAAAGTGAATGCGGTTGTCTCTAATGCCTAACCCATAAACTATCGTGGTAATTCGATAAGAGACATCATGGTATGCATCATATCCAATAAGGTGTAGTTACAATGTTCGGACACACCATCACACTATGGTGTTCCAGGTTGTATTAGTTGTGAAACAATTTCCACAATGTCCTAATTCTGCGCCAAACTCGTAATTCAGATATTCATCTCTATGATCATATCATAGATATTTTATCCTCTTGTCACGACGATCTTTCAACTTCACCCTGAAATTACTTGAACCTTTCAATAATTCAGACTCGTGATTCATCAAGTAAATATACTCAACATCTACTCAAATCATCTGTGAAGTAAGAACATAACGATATCCACTACACGCCTCAGCACTCATTGGACTGCACACATCAAAATGTATTACTTCCAACAAGTTGCTTTCTAGTTCCATTTACTGAAAATGAGGCTTTCAGTCATCTTGCCCATGTGGTATGATTTGCATGTCTCAAGTGATTCAAAATCAAGTGAGTCCAAACGATCCATCTGTATAGAGTTTCTTCATGCATATCTACCAACAAACATGGTTCGCATGTCTCAATCCTTTCAAAAATGAGTGAGTCCAAAGATCCATCAACATGGAGCTTCTTCATGCGTTTTATACCGATATGACTTAAGTGGCAGTGCCACAAGTAGGTGGTACTATCATTACTATCTTATATCTTTTGGCATGAACATGTGTATCACTATGATCGAGATTCAATGAACCATTCATTTTAGGTGCAAGACCATTGAAGGTATTATTCAAATAAATAGAGCAACCATTATTCTCCTTAAATGAATAACTGTATCGCGATAGACATAATCCAATCATGTCTATGCTCAACGCAAACACCAATCTCGATGGTAGAGGGAGCGTACGATATTTGATCAACCTTGGAAATACTTCCAACACATATCGTCATCTCACCTTTAGCTAGTCTTCGTTTATTCCGTAGCTTTTATTTTGAGTTACTAACACTTAGCAACCGAACCGGTATCTAATACCCTGGTGCTACTAGGAGTACTAGTAAAGTACACATCAACACAATGTATATCCAATATACTTCTATCGACCTTGCCAGCCTTCTCATCTACCAAGTATCTAGGGCAATTCTGCTCCAGTGGCTGTTCTACTTATTACAGAAGCACTTAGTCTCGGGTTTGGGTTCAACCTTGGGTTTCTTCACTAGAGCAGCAGCAGATCTGCCGTTTCATGAAGTATCCCTTCTTGCCCTTGCCCTTCTTGAAACTAGTGGTTTCACCAACCATCAACAATTGATGCTCCTTCTTGATTTCTACTTTTGTGGTGTCAAACATCGCGAATATCTCAAGGATCATCATATATGTCCCTGATATATTATAGTTCATCACGAAGCTCAAGCAGCTTGGTGGTAATGACTTCGGAGAACCATCACTATTTCATCTGGAAGATCAACTCCCACTCGATTCAAGCGATTGTTGTACTCAGACAATCTGAGCACAAGTTCAACAATTGAGCTTTTCTCCCTTAGTTTGCAGGCTAAGAAAATCGTCAGAGGTCTTATACCTTTTGACGTGGGCACGAGCCTGAAATCCCAATCTCAGCCCTCGAAACATCTCATATGTTTCGCCACGTTTCAAAACATCTTCGGTGCCTCAACTCTAAGCCGTTTAACTGAACTATCACGTAGTTATCAAAATGTGTATGTCAGATGTTCGCAACATCCACAGACAACGTTCGAGGTTCAGCACACTGAGCGGTGCATTAAGGACATAAGCCTTCTATGAAGCAATGAGGACAATCCTCAGCTTACGGACCTAGTCCGCATAATTGCTACTATCAACTTTCAACTAAATTTTCTCTAGGGACATAACTAAACAGTAGAACTAAAGCGCGAGCTACGACATAATTTGCGAAGACCTTTTGACTATGTTTAGGATAATTAAGTTCATCTTATGAACTCCCACTCAGATAGACATCCCTCTAGTCATCTAAGTGATTACATGATCCGAGTCAACTAGGTCGTGTCCGATCATCACGTGAGACGGACTAGTCAACATCGGTGAACATCTTCATGTTGATCGTATCTTCTATATGACTCATGCTCGACCTTTCGGTCTTCTGTGTTCCGAGGCCATGTCTGTACATGCTAGGCTCGTCAAGTCAACCTAAGTGTTTGCATGTGTAAATCTGTCTTACACCCGTTGTATGTGAACGTTGGAATCTATCACACCCGATCATCACGTGGTGCTTAGAAACGAACGAACTGTCGCAACGATGCACAGTTAGGGGGAACACTTTCTTGAAATTTTAACGAGGGATCATCTTATTTACTACCGTCGTTCTAAGCAAATAAGATGTATAAACATGATAAACATCACATGCAATCAAATAGTGACATGATATGGCCATCATCACTTTGCTCCTTTTGATCTCCATCTTCGGGGCTCCATGATCATCATTGTCACCGGCATGACACCATGATCTCCATCATCATGATCTCCATCATCGTGTCTTCATGAAGTTGTCTCGCCAACTATTACTTCTACTTCTTCAGCTAACGGTTAGCAATAAAGTAAAGTAATTACATGACGTTTAAGTTGACACGCAGGTCATAAATAAATAAAGACAACTCCTATGGCTCCTGCCGGTTGTCATACTCATCGACATGCAAGTCGTGATTCCTATTACAAGAACATGATCAATCTCATACATCACATATATCATTCATCACATCCTTTTGGCCATATCACATCACATGGCATACCCTGCAAAAACAAGTTAGACGTCCTCTAATTGTTGTTTGCATGTTTTACGTGGCTGCTATGGGTTTCTAGCAAGAACGTTTCTTACCTACGCAAAACCACAACGTGATATGCCAATTGCTATTTACCCTTCATAAGGACCCTTTTCATCGAATCCGATCCGACTAAAGTGGGAGAGACAGACACCCGCCAGCCACCTAATGCAACTAGTGCATGTCAGTCGGTGGAACCGGTCTCACGTAAGCGTACGTGTAAGGTTGGTCCGGGCCGCTTCATCCCACGATGCCGCCGAATCAAGATAAGACTAGTAACGGCAAGCATATTGAACAAAATCAATGCCCACAACTACTTTGTGTTCTACTCGTGCATAGAAACTACGCATAGACCTAGCTCATGATGCCACTGTTGGGGAACGTAGCAGAAATTCAAAATTTTCCTACGTGTCACCAAGATCTATCTATGGAGAAACCAGCAACGAGGGGAAGGAGAGTGCATCTACATACCCTTGTAGATCGCTAAGCGGAAGCATTCAAGTGAACGGGGTTGATGGAGTCGTACTCGTCGTGATCCAAATCACCGGAGATCCTAGTGCCGAACGGACGGCACCTCCGCGTTCAACACACGTACAGCCCGGTGACGTCTCCCATGCCTTGATCCAGCAAGGAGAGAGGGAGAGGTTGAGGAAGACTCCATCCAGCAGCAGCACAACGGCGTGGTGGTGGTGGAGGAGCGTGGCAATCCTGCAGGGCTTTGCCAAGCACCACGGGAGAGGAGGACTTGGGAGAGGGGGAGGGCTGCACCAAAAGCAAAAGGTAAGAAGTCCTCCATCTCCCCACTATATATAGGGGGGGCCAAGGGGGGGCGCCGGCCCTAGGAGATCCAATCTCCTAGGGGGGCGGCGGCCAAGGGAGGATTCCCTCCCCCCCAAGGCACCTAGGGGTGCCTTCCCCTTGTGGGACTCTTCCTTTAGGGTTTCCCCCACACTAGGCGCATGGGCCCTAGGGGAAAGTGGCGCCCCAGCCCACTTTGGGCTGGATCCCTTCCCACTTCAGCCCATGGGACCCTCTGGGATAGGTGGCCCCACCCGGTGGGCCCCCGGGACCCTTCCGGTGGTCCCGGTACAATACCGATGACCCCGAAACTTGTCCCGATGGCCGAAATAGGACTTCCTATATACAAATCTTTACCTCCGGACCATTCCGGAACTCCTCATGACGTCCGGGATCTCATCCGGGACTCCGAACAACATTCGGTAACCACATACAAACTTCCTTTATAACCCTAGCGTCATCGAACCTTAAGTGTGTAGACCCTACGGGTTCGGGAACCATGCAGACATGACCGAGACGTTCTCCGGTCAATAACCAACAGCGGGATCTGGATACCCATGTTGTCTTCCACATGTTCCACGATGATCTCATCGGATGAACCACGATGTCAAGGACTTAATCAATCCCGTATGCAATTCCCTTTGTCCATCGGTACGATACTTGCCCGAGATTCGATCGTCGGTATCCCGGTACCTTGTTCAATCTCATTACCGGCAAGTCTCTTTACTCGTTCTGTAACACATCATCCCGTGATCAACTCCTTGATCACATTGTGCACATTATGATGATGTCCTACCGAGTGGGCCCAGAGATACCTCTCTGTCACACGGAGTGACAAATCCCAGTCTCGATTCGTGCCAACCCAACAGACACTTTCGGAGATACCCGTAGTGTACCGTTATAGCCACCCAGTTACGTTGTGACGTTTGGCACACCCAAAGCACTCCTACGGTATCCGGGAGTTACACAATCTCATGGTCTAAGGAAATGATACTTGACATTAGAAAAGCTTTAGCATACGAACTACACGATCTTGTGCTATGCTTAGGATTGGGTCTTGTCCATCACATCATTCTCCTAATGATGTGATCCCGTTAACAACGACATCCAATGTCCATGGTCAGGAAACTGTAACCATCTATTGATCAACGAGCTAGTCAACTAGAGGCTTACTAGGGACATGGTGTTGTCTATGTATCCACACATGTATCTGAGTTTCCTATCAATACAATTCTAGCATGGATAATAAACGATTATCATGAACAAGGAAATATAATAATAATCAATTTATTATTGCCTCTAGGGCATATTTCCAACAGCTGCCACACGGGGCGAATCGTGACGGATGTCACTAGGAAGAACTGCCTCTGCTCCATAAACCATGAAGAAAGGCGTGTAACCCGTAGACCTATTAGGTGTGGTATTGATGCTCCATAACATAGAAGGTAGCTCCTCGACCCAACAACCCGGCGTCCGCTTTAAGGGAACCATAAGCCTTGGTTTGATACCCCGCAGAATTTCTTGATTTGCCCTTTCCGCTTGACCATTAGATTGGGGGTGAGCCACTGATGCTAGATCAAGCTGGATGTGCTCACGTTGACAGAATTCTTCCATCTCTCCTTTTGACAAGTTAGTGCCATTATCTGTTATAATGCTATGTGGAAAGCCAAACCGGAATATCACCTTTTTGATGAATTGAACCGTTGTGGCTGCATCACACTTGCTGACTGGCTCTGCCTCTACCCATTTAGTGAATTTATCAACTGCTACTAACAGATGGGTCTTCTTGTCCTTGGAGCGCTTGAAGGGTCCAACCATATCTAGCCCCCAAGTGGCAAATGGCCACGTAATTGGAATCATCCGCAACTCTTGAGCCGGAACATGTGCACGGCGGGCAAACTTTTGACATCCATCACATCTTTTGACTAAATCCTCCGCATCAGCATGCGCCGTCAACCAGTAAAAACCGTGGCGAAAAGCTTTAGCAACCAACGACTTTGAACCGGCGTGATGACCGCAATCCCCTTCATGAATTTCTCGCAAAATCTCACAACCTTCTTGAGGAGAAACGCATCGTTGAATCGCTCCTGAAACACTGTAACGATGTAACTCCCCGTTGAGTATGGTCATGGACTTGGAACGTCGGATTATCTGTCGAGCCAACGTTTCCTTAGTTGGTAACTCACCTCGGTTCATGTAATCCAGATATGGGATCGTCCAATCCGGTATGGCATGCAAAGCTGCCACCAATTGAGCCTCCGGATCAGGAACAGCCAAATCTTCTTCGGTTGGTATTTTGACTGACGGATTGTGCAACACATCAAGAAAGATATTGGGCGGAACCGGTTTACGTTGGGAACCAAGACGACTTAAAGCGTCCGCCGCTTCATTCTTCCGCCGGTCTATATGGTCCACCTGATAACCTTTAAAGTGACCAGCCACTGTGTCCACCTCTCGCCGATATGCAGCCATGAGTGGGTCCTTAGAATCCCAAGTGCCAGACACTTGCTGAGCCACTAGATCTGAATCGCCGAAGCACTTAACCCGGCTCAAATTCATCTCTTTAGCCATCCGAAGACCGTGGAGTAAAGCCTCATATTCAGCTGCATTGTTAGTACAAGGGAACATTAAACGGAGGGCATAACAAAAGTTATCACCTCGTGGGGAAGTTAATACGACTCCAGCCCCCGAACCCTCTAGCTATCTGGACCCATCAAAATGAATAGTCCAATATGTATTGTCTGATTTCTCCTCAGGTGCCTGTAACTCCGTCCAATCGTTGATGAAATCTATGAGTGCCTATGACTTGATCGCCGTGCGGGGTATATATATGAGCCCATGGGGTCCAAGCTCAATGGCCCACTTGGCAATCCGGCCAGTTGCCTCTTTGTTTTGAATGATGTCACCCAGGGGAGCTGAACTGACTACTATGATAGGATGGCCCTGAAAATAGTGTTTGAGCTTTCGGCTTGCTATAAACACCCCATACACCAGTTTCTGCCAATGCAGATACCTCTGCTTTGACTCAATGAGCACCTCACTGATATAATAAACCGGCCGTTGAACCGGATACTCTTTGCCAGGCTCTTTGCGCTCTACCACAATGGCTACGCTGACAGCCCAGGCATTAGCAGCCACATATAATAATAAGGGCTCTTTATCGATCGGTGCTGCCAGCACGGGCGGTTCCACGAGCTGTTTCTTCAGATCTTCAAACGCCTTATCAGCTGCTTCACTCCAGACAAAGTTATCCGTTTTCTTGAGCATCTGATATAAGGGAATGGCCTTCTCTCCAAGGTGGCTGATAAACCGGCTCAAGGCTGTAATCCGGCCGGCCAGACGTTGCACATTGTTAATACACGCCGGTTTAGCCAAGGACGTAATCGCTGCAATCTTTTCCGGATTAGCCTCAATGCCTCTGTTTGAAACCAGAAAGCCTAAGAGCTTGCCTGCCGGGACACCGAAAACACACTTCTCTGGATTGAGCATCATCTTGTAGACCCGGAGATTGTCAAAAGTTTCTCGTAGATCATCTATCAAAGTCTCCTCCTTTCTAGACTTGACCACAATATCATCTACATACGCGTGGACATTGTGCCCAATTTGCTTATGAAGGCAATTCTGAACACATCGCTGGTAAGTTGCCTAAGCACTCTTGAGTCCAAAGGGCATGGAAACATAGCAGAAGGCTCCAAAGGGAGTTATAAAGGTTGTCTTCTCCTGGTCCTTAACTGCCATTTTGATCTGATGATAACCAGAGTAAGCATCCAAAAAACACAAACAGTCACAACCCGCCGTAGCATCAATTATCTGATCAATGCGAGGGAGAGCAAAGGGGTCTGCAGGGCAAGCCTTGTTTAAATCTGTGTAGTCCACACACATGCGCCAAGTGCCGTTTTTCTTAAGAACCAGCACCGGATTGGCTAACCACTCTGGATGAAAAACTTCAACAATAAACCCAGCAGCCAACAAACGGGCGACCTCTTCACCTATGGCCTTGTGCCTTTCCTCGTTGAAGCGGCGGAGGAACTGTCGGACCGGTTTGAATTTCGGATCAATGTTGAGTGTGTGCTCAGTGAGTTCTCTCGGTACACCTGGCATGTCAGAAGGTTTCCATGCAAATATGTCCCGATTCTCACGGATGAACTCGATGAGCGTGCTTTCCTATTTGGGATCCAGGTTAGCGCTGATGCTGAACTGTTTGGATGAATCGCCAGGGACAAAGTCAACCATCTTAGTGTCTGTAGCTGATTTGAACTTCAATGCTGGATCATGTTCCATGGTTGGCTTTTTTAAGGAGGTCATGTCTGCCGGATCAACTTGCTCCTTATAGAATGTTAACTCCTCCGTGGCACAAACCGACTCCGCATAAGCCGCATCGCCTTCTTCACACTCCAAAGCAATCTTTCTACTTCCATGTACTGTGATAGTCCCCTTATGACCTGGCATTTTAAGCTGCAGGTAAACATAACATGGCCTAGCCATAAACTTAGCATAAACCGGCCGCCCAAACAGAGCGTGGTACGGACTTTTGATCTTCACCACCTCAAATGTCACTGTTTCTGACCTTGAATCGTAGTCATCTCCAAAAGCTACCTCCAAAGCTATCTTACCAATAGGATATGCAGACTTACCAGGCACCACACCATGAAATACCGTATTCGACGGTTTAAGATCCTTATCTGTCAACCCCATACAGCGGAATGTATCATAATACAAAATATTGATACTACTTCCCCCATCCATGAGCACTTTAGTGAACTTGTATCCCCCAACTTGAGGGGCTACCACCAAGGCCAAATGACCTGGATTATCAACCCGGGGCGGGTGATCCTCTCTGCTCCACAAAATAGGTTGCTCCGACCAGCGTAAATACTGAGGTACTGCCGGCTCAACAGAGTTGACTACCCTTTTGTGAAGCTTCTGATCACGTTTGCACAAACTAGTAGTGAAGACATGATATTGCCCGCTGTTCAGCTGTTTGGGATTGCTCTGATAACCCAACTGCTGCTGCTGCTGACTCCCCTGATGGTTGTAACCTCCCTGGTTGCCTTGGTGTCCTTGATTGACGTGTCCGGTTTGATTGCCTGGAAACCCTGAACCGGAACCACCGCCTCTGTAACCCGGCCCATGGAAACCTCCTCCTGAACCGCCGGGCGGGCCGTTGTCATATTGGAACATATTGGAATTCTTGAAATCCCGCATGATATAACAATATTTCCAGAGATGTGATGCCGGTTTCTCCTTTGATCCATGCTTTGGACAGGGCTGATTTAACAAACGCTCCAAATTGTTGCCTGGACCTCCACCCCTCTGGGGCTGCTTGCCTTTACGGCGCTGGCCATTCTCCTGCGTGTCGGTATTTGCGAAAAAGTCCAAACCACTGTCGGCCTTGCGCTTACCAGCATTTCCATGGCCTGCCGGATTGTGTTGCTGGCCTTTGGCATTGCCGGTCTTCTTACCCTTCTCCGGTTTGTCCTCCTCTAAATCCGGATCCTTGGTATTATCTGAATCGGCGTATTTAACCAAAGCAGCCATGAGTGTTGACATGTCGTTGCAGTGACGTTTGAGCCTTCCCAACTTCTGTTTCAACGGTTTGAAACGGCAATTACCCTCTAACGTTAACACTGCGATGTCTGCGTTGATACAATCTGACGAATGCAAAATCACCGAGACTCGTTTGACCCAATGGGTCATGGACTCCCCTTCCTCTTGGACACAAGCGGCCAGATCTACAATTGACATCGGCTGCTTACACGTATCCTTGAAATTCTGGATAAACCGGTGCTTCAATTCAGCCCATGATCCAATAGAGTTGGTCAGCAATCTCTTCAACCAAGTGCGAGCTGTTCCTTCCAACATCATGGTGAAATATTTAGCACACAGCGCCTCGTCCACATCTAACATCTCCATTGCCATCTCATAGCTCTCCACCCACGCCTCTGGCTGCAAATCGGCGGTATAATTTGGTACCTTACGAGGTCCCTTGAAATCCTTGGGTAGTCGCACATTACGCAAAGCAGGAGATAAACACGGTACCCCTAAGGAACTAAACATCGCCCTTGGCTCCACGGAGGCAGTGGGGTGAACCGGAGTATGCTGTCGTGCCTCGTGTCGAGCTGTCAACTCGGCCTCTCGACGTGTGCGGCCATGATCCACAACATCTTGTGCATTAGCACCTCCCCCAGCCGGGTTGTTCCCTCGTGGCGAATTTCGGCGACGTGCACTACTGGACACGGCCGGTTCGTCTTCCATGTGTCTTCTATAACTCCGGCTTGGGCGGGGAGTGGAGTGAATCCTCTCACGGCTGTGTGAATATGCTTGTTGTTGATTTAGTGCTGTCTGAAGGAGATCCCTCTGGCCCGACGTGCTTCCACTGCAACTGGTGACTCGCCGTCGGTTGGGAGGGCCGCCAGGCGTGATGCAGCGGCCACAATGTTGTCCAAGGGGTTGGAATAATGCCCGGACAGCATTGATGGTACAATGTTGTTCTGGCGAGGCAGGTCCGTCGTGTGCGGCTGAACCGGCGCTCCTGCTCCCGGCGCCCCCGCCTAGTTTAGTGTGGGTTGGTTACCAGCTCCTGCACCTGGCGTGTTGAAAAGATTCTACGGCTCATAAACCGACGGGAGACGTGATCAGTACCTTCTTCTCATGACTTCCTCTAAAGCATTCTGATCCAGTCTAATCAGGTAAGCCTGTGCTTCCAACTCGGCCCGCTCCGTAGCCATCCTGGCGTTCTCTGCTGCTAGGTCCGCCTTGGCCTGGGCTATCTGATCTTTCACCTTTGCAATCTCCGCATCATGCTGATCTCTGGCTGCTGCGTCTACCTCCGCGGACATCAATGTTGCCAGAGCGTCGAACAAATCAGATAAGACTTGGGCCGAAGGTGGCGCCGAGCTTCCTGCCCCTGCTGGTGTGGCCGTTGTTGAACCGGAGAGCATTGCTGCGGCGGTAAATGAATAAGGTGCCGATTGTGTGCCGGCCATGAAGATGGCGGCCCGGTTTGGCAGACCGGGGGAATCCGGAATACTGTTGCCCTCGGATCCTCCCTCAATCCAGCCGTCCTGCAACTGGTAAAGCGATTCGGTTTCTCCAGAAGACTCGTCATCAGAGCAAACTACGGTTTCTCCTTCAGACACCAGTCCGTCCTCGTGCCCTGATCCATGGACGACACCTACGAAAACATGCCTTGCCTCGGGCTGAACCGGCGAAGGACTTGCATGCCGAGCCGTTTCGATGATGTCGGTGCAGATGTCCGGCTCGGGGGCCGGTTCGCCGATCTTGCCGATGAAGACGTGAATCCCACCAAAGGGGACCCGGTACCCGTATTCGATTGAATCGGCCTCGGGACCCCATCCTGTGTTGTCGATGTAGAGCTTGCCGCGGCGACTCTTCGTCATCCGGCCCACAGCATATCCCTTAAGTCCATCGAAGCTGCCCTTCAAGAACTCGAAACCATCGTGCGATAGCCCCACGGTGGGCGCCAACTGTCGTGGATTTGTCATGGCAGATGTCCTCGTGAAAGGACTTAGTTGTGGAGCCATCGCAACGGGTTAGCTTAAAGAGGTTAAACCGGACAAGGGGACACGGGAGTTTATACTAGTTCGGCCCCTTCGATGAAGGTAAAAGCCTACGTCTAGTTGTGATTGGTATTGCTAGGGTTTCGAAGGCCAGGGAGCGAATCCGCTTTGTCTGGCTTTCGAGTTGTTGTTGTCTGTCCCTAAACCGCGACCGGGTCGTCCCTTTATATACATAGGTTGACGCCCGCCGGGCTACAGAGTCCCGAAGCTGGTTTATAAACGTATCCGGTTCGGCCTCTCTCTTTCTATCTTACTATACAAGTTACATGACTAGGCCGGTTTACATTTACATACTATAACTCGCCTTTGGGCCCTCCATAAAGCGCTAGCATCTTTACATCTTCATGGGCTTCTAATCTTCAAAGAGTCAACCCGGCAACATAAGGCCGGTTTACCTCCAGTTAGTAATATCCCCAACAAGTTCGTTGGTGCCTTCACTGGAGGCCACCAAGCTCATGGCCAGGCGAGTGATTTGCATATCATTCCCCAGAAGGAAGGTGAAAACCTGCGCAAGTACATACAGAGGTTCAACCGAGTGCAATACAACATCCCGGATGTTCATCCTGCCGCCGTGATCAGCGCATTCCATCAGAATGTGCGTAAGCGCAAGATGCGTGAAGAGCTGGCGATGAACAAGGTCAAAGACATGGCCGAACTTTATGTTCTGGCTGATAGATGCGCCCGGGCTGAAGAGGGAAGGAAGTACCCCGGCAAAGACACCGGTGAGGAAACTGACTCTACCGACGAAGACACCGCCGCCCTGACGAAGAAGGGCCGGCGTCGCAACAGGAAATGCAAGGACAAGACCGTGCTTGCCGTTGAGGGATCCAGTGACACCAGCGCCGCCAAGAAGGCCAAGGTAGACGACCCCGGCAAGGAGATTGTCGGGTGCGCCGCTTGCCGGGCCTTGGCATCTACCGACAAGCTAGGAGGCTCTGACAAGCAGTACTGCAAGATCCACCACACCAAGGGACACGACCTCTAGAACTGCCGACAAGTTGAGCTGCTTGCTGAAAAGCAAAAAGCCGAATATGAGAGGCGGGACAAGGAGAAGGGTCGGGATGGTGCCGAAGGATCCGGCAAGAAGCGTGGTGGCCAAGGAGGTCGCCGCGGCAAGGATAACCAGCAAGAGAGGCCCACCCGGGGCCACGACAAGAAGCAGGAAGACGATGATCATGACGAGGACGACGAGTCCGGTGAGCATGAGTTCCAGAAGGCTACGGAGGCCATGTGCGTCGATGGTGGCGCCTCGCTGCACACTTCTCACTGCCAGCTCAAGTAGTGGGCACGTGAGATTATAGCCGCAGAGCCATCGTTCGACGCCACTGAAGTGGTCCAGCACGCCCCTCATCTTTGACGCCGAGGACCACCCTGACCGCACAACTGCGATCAGGTGTTTGCCGTTGTTGGTCTCACCAATGATACGCAACCTCAAGGTGAATAAGATGCTGGTTGACGGCGGGGCCGGCCTGAACTTGATCTCACCCGTCGTGATCAAAAGGCTGCAAATTCCTGATGGAGACATTGATGAAACAGGTACGTTTCAAGGGGTCATCCCGGGGAGGATCCAGCCAAAGGGGAAGGTCACATTGCCCATGACGTTTGGAGGTGAGTTGAACTACAGGACGGAGAGGATCGTCTTCGATGTGGCCGAGATCCCCTTGCCCTACAACGGGATCCTCGGCCGCCCGGCACTAGCCAAGTTCATGGCCGCGTCGCACTACACCTACAATACGCTGAAGATGCCTGGGCCGGTGACCATCATCACCGTCCCTTCCGACAAGAAGGATGCGCTGATCTGCGCTGACTAACTCTATCGAGAAGTAGTTGCAGCAGCTGCCGCCAAGGCACCTGCTCCTGCCGTTGAGGCCCCGGGAGGTAAGAAGAAGACCGGCAAGACCTCTCGCACCCACTCCGGCAAGCGCGCCTCTTCGGAGTGTTGTGCTACTGTCGAGGACGTGCCCGAGAGCTCTACCGGCAAGAGCAAGAAATCCAGAGCTGCACCACCAGAGACCAAGAGGGTATTCGTCAAGGAGGATGGCACAGGAGGGGATTTCACCATAAGCTCCACCCTCGACGGCAAATAGGAAAGCGCGCTCGTCACTTTCCTGCAGGCGAATGTCGATGTGTTTGTGTGGCAAGCATCCGACATCCCCGGCGTTCCCAGGGAAGTGATTGAGCACCACCTTGTTGTCTGTCCCCATGCGCGACCCGTCAAGCAGAAGGCCAGGAAGCAAGCTTTGGAACGACGGGAGTTCATCATGGAGGAAATCAGGCCCCGGCAAGTACTTTTCCGCTGAACCCCCAGGGACCTTCGGCAAGGGTGTTGCCGTGGGCCCCGAGCCTGCCGAGGAGTGACCGACTCCGACAGGCCGTCAAGCCCTGGCCGTAGAGACGGACGCTCCCATGGCAGAAGAGATGCCTTTGGTCCTTGCCGTCGAGCCCCAGGCTCTGGCGTGGGCACAGCACACCGTCTGTTTCCTCCAGATAGGGGAACTTCCTGAGGAGCAGGAAGAAGCGGAAAAAGTAGCCCGTCAATCTGCCTTGTACCAGTTCGTCGATGACGTCCTGTAGAGGAAAAGACCGAACTGTGTGAAATTGAAGTGCATCCCCCGGGAAGAAGGACTGGAGCTGTTGGCAGAGATACACAGAGGCATATGTGGCTCCCACATAGGGTCGAGGGCCCTTGCCGGCAAGGCGTTCCGGCAGGGTTTCTTCTGGCCCACTGCCCTCCAGGATGCAATGGCACTAGTAACTAAGTGTGAAGTGTGTCAGTTCCATTCAATGAAGCTTCATCAACTAGCTCAAGCCCTTCAAACAATCCCTCTCTCCTAGCCATTCTTGGTCTGGGGGCTCAGCATATTGGGCCCTTTCCCCCATGTTGTCGGGGGCTTTGAGTACTTGTACGCCGCGATCGACAAGTTCACAAAGTGGCCGGAGGTGGAAGCAGTGAGGAAGGTGATAGCACAGTCAGCCGTCAAGTTCTTCAAGGGGCTAGTCCGTTGTTTTGGTGTGCCAAACAGAGTCATCACCGACAACGGCACGCAATTCACAAGCCACACCTTCATGCAGTACATCCAAGACCTCGGTAGCAAGGTCTGTTTTGCTTCCGTGGCACACCCCCGGAGCAACGGCCAAGCGGAGAGGGCAAATGCTGAAGTATTGCAAGTCTTGAGAACGAAGACCTTTGACAGGCTGCACAAGAGCGGAAGGCACTGGATTGATGAGTTGCCGGCGGTTCTTTGGTCAATCAGGACGACGCCAAATCGAGCCACCAGCCAGACACCTTTTGCCCTAGTATATGGGGCAGAAGCAGTTCTCCCCACGGAACTCATATACGGGCCACCTCGAGTGCTCGCTTATGATGAGCTTGAGCAAGAGCAGTTGCGGCAAGACGACCCGACGCTCCTTGAGGAAGATCGTCTTCGGGCGGCTATGAGAGCAGCACGCTACCAGCAAGCCTTGCGCCGCTACCATCGCCGCAAGGTTCATGCCCGAAGCTTTGAGGAAGGCGACCTTGTTCTTCGGCGCGTTTAGTCGGCCAAGAATTCCAACAAGTTGATGTCGAAGTGGGAAGGCCCTTATCGGGTAATACGAGTCACCAGGCCCGGCGCAGTCCGCCTGGAGACCGAAGATGTCATCCCAGTGAGCAACTCCTGGAACATCGAGCATCTTTGCAAGTTTTACCCATAAGGCGCAGCTTGTCGGGCTCCCCGGCAAGCCACTTTTTGTACAAGCTTTGCCGACAAGGCATGTAACCCTCTGTACAGAGCCAGGCGAAGACCCTGAGCATAAATAAATGAAGCGCTGGCGCCCTAAGTTGTAGCATGCATGCTAGGTTAAGTCTCTCCCTCGGTTAGGGTTGATACTACTTAGCGGCGACTAACCCCTAGCCTGGAGGTCGAGTGTGCGTCTTTCTGTTCTCTTTGGTTCGCAGGGCACTTCTGCTAATCCGCTTGGGAAAAGGAGAACAAGCCGGCGCTCCGGCCCCGGCAGGGCAAGGCTGTCGGGAGCTGAAGATACGAGGGACCAACCACGAGAAGCCCAGGGTTGCCGGGGGCTGCGGATTCAGATAAGTCTTTCATCCCCTTGTTGTGTGTTTCCGTATAGAACTGGGGTATGTGAAACCTCGTTTGTGTTCTTGAAACCACCGTGCTCCCCCTTTTCTGTACCCGAGAGCTACCTCCTGGGTCGGAATTTGGTAGTAGTCGCGGTGGCAAGGAGATGAACGAGGGGCCTAACCCTACTTCACCCCTGCCTCCGCCAAGAGCGCGAGAATGCTCGACTGGAGTAGGGAAATGGCAAGGCCTGTTACTGAGCGACAATGCTTACCTTAAAATAGCAAGGATTCATCCTTGGCATGGGCCTCGCTCACGCGCAAAGAACCCGGCAAGCACCCTTTTCATTAAAAACATCCCATACAGGTACAGTTCATATGGAAGTAAAAACATGAGCAAGGGGATAACAAGTCTTAAAATAAACAAATGCCCGCAGGCTTACAAAAAAAGAGATAAGATGCCCGTAATCCCTTCCTTGTCCCTCTCCTTGGAAGGTGGAACAAGAGAGCCGGAGGGCAAAAAGAGCACCTAGGTGAGGTGCGAGAAGCAGAAGGCGCCAAAAGAACGTCCCGGTGTCGGGAGGGAAGCTGGAAAATGAGACAGCGGGTCGGCAATACGCGACGAAGGCATCGGTGCCCGCGTACTCTGACTTGACGTCTGCCACCCGCCTTCTTCGCCCTCTCCGGCCCTCCTACGCTGGCCGCCCAAGGAGGCGACGGGGAGCACCCCGATGGAGAGCTTGGCGAGGATGGCCCTCGGCAAGGCGCGTGGCTGAGGGAGGGGCGGCGCGATCAGTCGGAGTCGGCATCCTGCCGCCCGACTCCCTCGCCGTCGTTGTCGCTATCCTCCTCCTCACTCCCGCTTGAGGAGGAATCTTCATCGTCGAGGGAGCTCTCCACGCAGCACTTCAAGCGAGTTCCGAGATCTCCGAAGACCTTGATGGAGAGCAGGCCGCCCTCCGTTAACTTGAAGTAGAGGACAAGCCCCGCCGTCAGGTTGTGGTTGTGTGTGAACATCTTCCATCCGCGGTGGAGGTACATGATGTGAGGGGCAGGGAAGTCGACATCGACCCGCGTGCCGCCATTCCCGCAGCCCTTCATGTGCAACCAAAGGGTCTGGGGAGGATCGAGCTCCATCTCCCGAGCGAAAGCAGTATGGAGACGGAGGCGGCGACGCGGTGGCCGGCGCAGCCTATTGAAGAACTCGGAGGCTGGTCCCCGGCGTGGTGCTCCGTCGGGGGAGGCATCGCTGGCGGAGGCGAGGCCGATGCGCTGCCCCATCCTCCTCTCCCCCGGGCGCCACGACGGCCTCGACCTCGCCCCCTCCCCCTTCCTCTCATGGCCGGTTCTGCCGCCACGAGCTCTTGGGAAGGAGGAACGCGCTGGCGAGCAGCGACCCTCGCCGCCACCGTCGAAGGGCCAACGCTTCCTCTCGCCATGGCGGATGGAAGGAAGAAGCGGAGGTGGAAGGAGACGGATGATGGAAGAGTGTGGAACGCCGCCCCCCTCCCCTCCTTATAAAGGGGCGGAGTCGGGGCTCGGCCGCCCCACTCGACCAGTCCGATCATCGGGGGCGCAGGAAAACATGACCGGCCCGCTGCCCCAATCAGTGACGGCCCGGTTTCCCGCCTCCACCTCCTGCCACCTGCATGAGGGACACGTGGCGAGCGAGAAACATTGAAGGGACAGGTGAGGCGGCCGCTCCCCACCCCGTGATCGTGGGGCGTGGGCGCCTTGAAGGCCACGACCTGAGTCCACCCGAGTAAATGGGTCGTGCCTCTGTGCCTCCCTCCTTTTACGGGGAAGGCGCGAGCCGCCTCTTTACCATGATGTGACGCATGCATGCGGAAACCGCCCCACGCATGACCCCCACGTCACGCATGACCCTCCACGTCGCACGTTCAACACGGGTCGTGGGCAAGCGCAGCGGACGAGAAGTTACTGCGGTAAAATCCGCCCCACCTGCCCGCGCACCATTCTGGGCCTAGCCCAACAACGCGTCGCGCTTATGTATGGCCCAGGCCCAGGGGCTCCTATCGGTGTACAAAAGTAAGGGCTCTCCTTTTGACCCCTTTACTTGTGCACGGGCGATCAGAGCCACGCACCATGACCACACTTAGCAGGGCGGAGGAGGGAAGCCGGAGAGAAGCCGAAGCACCAAGGCAAACAAGACAACGCCAAGGCCGAGAGCACAAAGAGCAGAGGGATGAAGCAGGTTCCCCCAGCAAGACTCTTGCCGGGGCAGCCTCAGCGGCCCCGACAAGACCCTTGCCGGGGCAGCTCGCCCAACGCCAACGGAGCGCACCACCCTTGAGCCCATGGTTTCCAACACCATCAACCACGTTGGGCCAGGGCTCTGGAGGCACCTCCATGGTGGAATGCAGATCTTTGTGAAGACAGAGAATACTTAAGATCAGATGAGGACTAGGAGACGGCGGCCCTCGGCGGGATCCTAGCCGAGGAAGTCCACAAGGCCCCCGGCAAGACCCTTGCCGAGGATGATGGCAATGCCACGGCAGAGGCCCTTGTCGGGCCCCCGGCAAGACCCTTACCGAGGGCATCAGCAGGGCCACTGCCAGACCCGTACCAGCCAAGACTACCGCCGCCGTTCGCATGCAGCTGCCAGCCCAACCAGCTGGGCAGGCACCTGCGTGGCAACATGCAGCTTCCAGGCCAAATCAACAAGCACCTGCGTGGCGGCGTGCGGACCTTCATGAAGGCCCTACCACTGCGCCACCTCAGCTGCCTGTCTGTCTACATGGCACTGCATGCATCACTAGCCTGGGCGCGTGTCGAAGCGAGAAGGAGCAGCGACGGACGGGGCGGGCCTCTTTCCCGTCCCCGATAAAGCTAAGGGACACCTAAGTGATGCATTAAATGTGTCTTGTCCTGTAATACTGGCGATAAGCTCGCAGTACTGTAGGCCTTTCCACCTCCTGTGTGCCACTGTCGCAACCCCTTTCAACTATAAAAGGAGGCCCATGGCGTACTAGAGGGGGATTCAGCTCTTTTGAACTACACAGCCACCGTAGCTAGTTCGAAAGCCCAAGAACACTGAATACATCCACCAAAGCAGGACTAGGGTTTTACGCATCCTCGTGGCCCGAACCTGGGTAAATGATCCTCGTGCTGACTGTTAATCCTGCTCTTCTCACGACCCCGCACCCCGCCAACCGTAGTAGTGATTCTTGTGATCCCATAGGTGTCGTTTCCCACCGACACCGCTGTACCCTATACTTGTTGGTTATCAAGACCTTTTTCTCGCGCCGTTGCCGGGGAGTTATAGCATGGGGTGAATATTCTCGTGTGTGCTTGTTTGCTTTATCACTAAGTAGTTTTTATTTTCTGTTCTAAGTTGTTCTTTATCTTTAGTTATGGATATGGAACACGAAATACCAAAAAAATAGGTGTACTTGCTACTCATGGAGATGGGGAACCTCCTAAAACCCTCGATGCTCATTATGTGAAAAATATTATGCACAACTTTAATAATCCTAAGAAAACCCCATTCAATTATATAATGGGAGACACGTTGGATCAACGTGAATACTTTAGGGATTATCGCTTGACTCAAAAAGGGAAACTATTATGGGATCAAATTCATATGTTGCATTGGTATGCTCGGCAACTATGCTTGAGATATGATTATACTTGTTGCTCTAGGATGAAGGCTCCACACCTTCCCTTTTCATGCAAATTTAATGATAATGAAACCTTAGCTTCTTATGCTAGAGGTATATATGATTACTATGATGTGGAACGAATAGAAGAATTTGTTGCTTTTAAGGGTGCATGTGAAATTGAATCTTTTTTTAAAGAGTTTGAAGATTTTGATGGTTCAGTTTATAGACCTGAAAATTTAGCTATCCTTAAATATTGCTATGAGAATTATAAATACAATTATGATATTGATGAATTTATTGAGAAAGTCTCCGCTGTCCGAGAAGAGACTAATATTTTGCAGGAGTCTATGGAAGAAGGAATTGATGAAACTATGGGCTCATTGGATGAAAAAGATGATGAGGAGAGCTAAGAACATAAGAGTAACTCTTCAACTCATATATTGTTTAATTTCCCTTTGAATTTACAGAAGGATGAATGCTATGATGATTGTTATGATCCCGTTGATTCTTTTGAAATATCCCTTTTTGATGATGCTTGCTATGCTTGTGGCCAGGATGCCAATATGAATTATGCTTATGGATATGAACTTGCTATAGTTCCTTATGTTAAACATGAAATTGTTGCTATTGCACTCACGCATGATAGTCCTATTATCTTTTTGAATTCTCCCGACTACACTATATCGGAGAAGTTTGCCCTTATTAAGGATTATATTGATGGGTTGCATTTTACCGTTGCACATGATAATTTTGATGAATATAATATGCATGTGCTTGCTGCTCCTACTTGCAATTATTATTAGAGAGGAACTACATCTCCGCCTCTCCATGTTTCCAATATGATAAAATTGCAAGAAACTGTTTATACTATGCATTGGCCTTTACTATGTGTGCATGAATTGTTCTTTTATGACATGCCGATGCATAGGAAGAGAGTTAGACATCGTTGTTGCATGATATATGTTGCTTTGTGCTCACTACTAAATCACAAATCATTGTTAATTAAAATTGGCTTTGATATACCTTGGGATCCGGGTGGATCCATTACTTGAGCACTATATGCCTAGCTTAATGGCTTTAAAGAAAGCGCTGCCAGGGAGACAACCCAGAAGTTTTAGAGAGTCATTTATTTCTGTTGTGTGCTTTTATAAAGTTTAAAAACAAGAATAATGTGTCAAGATTTGCCTTTAGGATGTTTACATTGCTTGTTGGTTTGTGCAGTGCAAAACAGAAACTTTGGATGTAGTGCGCGATTTTACATTTTTTACCAGAACGTCAAACGGTTCTGAAACTTTTTGCAATGTCTTTCTATACATTTTTTTTATTTTTCCTAATTTTTCAGAATTTTTTTAGTACGAGAAGTATGGTGAATGTTCATATTATTACAGACTGTCCTGTTTAAGACATATTCTGTTTTGATGTATAGTTTGCTTGTTTTGATGAAACTGTCGATTCAGTGGATTAAGCCATGGAAAAGTTATATTACATTAGCTACAATGCAAAAACAAAATATGAATTGGTTGGCAACATTACTTAGAGTAGCGATTTGTTTTATTATACTAAGGGATCTTACCGAGCTTTCTGTTGAGTTTTGTGTGGATGAAGTGATTAAAGATCGAGGAGGTCTCGATATGAGGAGAAGGAGGAGAGACAAGAGCTCAAGCTTGGGGGATGCCCAAGCTACCCCGCACCCCAAGTAAATATTCAAGGAGACTCAAGCGTCTAAGCTTGGGGATGCCCCGGAAGGCATCCCATCTTTCTTCAACAAGTATCGGTATGTTTTCGGTTTCGTTTCGTTCATGTGATATGTGCAAATCTTGGAGTGTCTTTTGCATTTAGTTTTCACTTTTCTTTGATGCACCATGCTGGTATGAGATATTCCATGGTTGATTTATAGAATGCTCTTTGCACTTCACTTATATATTTTGAGTATGGCTTTATAGAACGCTTCATGTGCTTCACTTATATCATTTGAAGTTTGGATTGCCTGTTTCTCTTCACATCGAAAACCGCTATTTGTAGAATGCTCTTTTGCTTCACTTATATTTGTTAGAGCGTGGGCATATCTTTTTTAGAAAGAATTAAACTCTCTTGCTTCATTTATATCTATTTAGAGAGATGAAGGAATTGGTCATTCACATGGTTAGTCATAAAATCCTACATAAAACTTGTAGATCACTGAATATGATATGTTTGATTCCTTGCAATAGTTTTGCGATATAAATATGGTGATATTAGAGTCATGCTAGTGGGTAGTTGTGGATTGTAGAAATACTTGTGTTCAAGTTTGTGATTCCCATAGCATGCACGTATGGTGAACCGTTATGTAACGAAGTTGGAGCATGAGGTATTTATTGATTGTCTTCCTTATGAGTGGCGGCCGGGGACAAGCGATGGTCTTTTCCTACCAATCTATCCCCCTAGGAGCATGCGCGTAGTACTTTGTTCAATGACTAATAGATTTTTGCAATAAGTATGTGAGTTATTTATAACTAATGTTGAGTCCATGGATTATACGCATTCTCACCCTTCCATCATTGCTAGCCTCTTCGGTACCGTGCATTGCCCTTTCTCACCTTGAGAGTCGGTGCAAACTTCGCCGGTGCATCCAAACCCTGTGATATGATACGCTCTATCACATATAAGCCTCCTTATATCTTCCTCAAAACAACCACCATACCTACCTATCATGGCATTTCTATAGCCATTCCGAGATATATTGCCATGCAACTTCCATCATCATCATATACACGACTTGAGCATTTATTGTCATATTGCTTTGCATGATCGTAAGATAGCTAGCATGATGTTTTCATGGCTTGTCCGTTTTTTGATGTCATTGCTACGCTAGATCATTGCACATCCCGGTACACCACTGGAGACATTCATATAGAGTCATATCTTTGTTCTATTATCGAGTTTTAATATTGAGTTGTAAGTAAATAAAAGTGTGATGATCATCATTATTAGAACATTGTCCCATGTGAGGTTATCAAAATAAAAGTGGCCAAAGAAGCCCCCCCAAAAAAAAGAGAGGCCAAAGAAGCCTAAAAAGAAAAAAAAAGAGAAAAATTAAAAAAATGAGAGAAAAGAGAGAAGGGACAATGTTACTATCCTTTTACCACACTTGTGCTTCAGAGTAGCACCATGTTCTTCATATAGAGAGTCTCCTGAGTTATCACTTTCATATACTAGTGGGAATTTTCATTATAGAACTTGGCTTGTATATTCCAATGATGGGCTTCCTCAAATGCCCTAGGTCTTCATGAGCAAGCAAGTTGGATGCACACCCACTTAGCTTCAGTTTGAGCTTTCATACACTTATAGCTCTTAGTGCATTCGTTGCATGGCAATCCCTACTCCTCGCATTGACATCAATTGATGGGCATCTCCATAGCCCGTTGATTAGCCGCGTCGATGTGAGACTTTCTCCTTTTTGTCTTCTCCACACAACCTCCACCATCATATTCTATTCCACCTATAGTGCTATGTCCATGGCTCACGCTCATGTATTGCGTGAAAGTTGAAAAGGTTTGAGAACGTCAAAAGTATGAAACAATTGATTGGGTTGTCATCGGGGTTGTGCATGATTTGAATATTTTGTGTGGTGAAGATGGAGCATAGCCAGACCATATGGTTTTGTAGGGATAACTTTCTTTCGCCATGTTATTTTGAAATGACATGATTGCTTTATTAGTATGCTTGAAGTATTATTATCTTAATGTCAAATGATAGACTATTGCTTTGAATCACTCATGTCTTAATATTCATGCCATGATTAGATTACATGATCAAGATTATGCTAGGTAGCATTCCACATCAAAAATTATCTTTTTTATCATTTACCTACTCGAGGACGAGCATGAATTAAGCTTGGGGATGCTGATACGTCTCCGTCGTATCTATAATTTTTTATTGTTCCATGCCAATATTCTATAACTTTTATATACTTTTGGCAACTTTTTATACTATTTTTGGGACTAACATATTGATCTAGTGCCCAGTGCCAGTTCCTGTTTGTTGCATGTTTTTTGTTTCACGAAAAATCCATATCAAACAGAGTCCAAATGGGATAAAAACTGAGGGACATTTTTTTGGAATATATGTGATTTTTGGGAAGAAGAATCAACGTGAGACGATGCCCGAGGGGGCCACGAGGTAGGGGGCGCGCCCCAGGGGGTCAGGCGCGCCCCGGGCCCTCGTGGCCACCCTGTAAGGCGGTTGGTGCCCTTCTTTCGCCGCAAGAAAGCCAATATCCGGATAGAAATCATGTTAAAATTTCTGCCCAATCGGAGTTACGGATCTCTGGGAATATAAGAAATGGTGAAAGGCCAGAATCTAAAACGCAGAAACAGAGAGAGACGGAGAGACAGATCCAATCTCGGAGGGACTCTCGCCCCTCCACCACCATGGAGGCCATGGACCAGAGGGGAAACCCTTCTCCCATCTAGGGAGAAGGTCAAGGAAGGAGAAGAAGAAGGGGGCCCTCTCCCCCTCTCTCATGGTGGCGCCGGAACGCCGCCGGGGCCATCATCGCAACAACGATCTACACCAACACCTTCGTCATCTTCACCAACATCTTCATCACCTTCCCCATTCTATCTACATCGGTCCACTCTCCCGCAACCCACTGTACCCTATACTTGTGGGTTGTCAGGGAGCTCTGTAGCATTTCTGATATTATATGTGGATGACATATTGTTGATCGGAAATGATACTAAATTTCGGAATGGCATAAAAGGATACTTGAATAAGAATTTTTCAATGAAAGACCTTGGTGAAGCTGCTTATATATTGGGCATCAAGATCTATAGAGATAGATCAAGACGCTTAATTAGACTTTCTCAAAGCACATACCTTGATAAAGTTTGGAAGAAGTGAAGGAAATATGCCCTAGAGGCAATAATAAAGTTATTATTTATTTCCTTATAATCATGATAAATGTTTATTATTCATGCTAGAATTGTATTAAACGGAAACATAATACATGTGTGAATACATAGACAAACAAAGTGTCACTAGTATGCCTCTACTTGACTAGCTCGTTAATCAAAGATGGTTATGTTTCCTAACCATGAACAATGAGTTGTTATTTGATTAACGGGATCACATCATTAAGAGAATGATCTGATTGACATGACCCATTCCATTAGCTTAGCACCCGATCGTTTAGTATGTTGCTATTGCTTTCTTCATGACTTATACATGTTCCTATAACTATGAGATTATGCAACTCCCGTTTACCGGAGGAACACTTTGGGTACTACCAAACGTCACAACGTAACTGGGTGATTATAAAGGAGTATTACAGGTGTCTCCAAAGGTACATGTTGGGTTGGCGTATTTCGAGATTAGGTTTTGTCACTCCGATTGTCGGAGAGGTATCTCTGGGCCCTCTCGGTAATGCACATCACTTAAGCCTTGCAAGCGTTGCAACTAAATGAGTTAGTTGCGGGATGATGTATTACAGAACGAGTAAAGAGACTTGCCAGCAACGAGATTGAACTAGGTATTGGAATACCGACGACCGAATCTCGGGCAAGTAACATACCGATGACAAAGGGAACGACGTATGTTGTTATGCGGTCTGACCGATAAAGATCTTCGTAGAATATGTAGGAGCCAATATGGGCATCCAGGTCCCGCTATTGGTTATTGACTAGAGACATGTCTCGGTCATGTCTACATTGTTCTCGAACCCGTAGGGTCCGCACGCTTAAGGTTACGATGACAGTTATATTATGAGTTTATGCATTTTGATGTACCGAAGGTTGTTCGGAGTCCCGGATGTGATCACGGACATGACGAGGAGTCTCGAAATGGTCGAGACATAAAGATTGATATATTGGAAGCCTATGTTTGGATATCGGAAGTGTTCCGGGTGAAATCGGGATTTTACCGGAGTACCAGGAGGTTACCGGAACCCTCCGGGAGCTAAATGGGCCATGATGGGCCTTAGTGGAAAAGAGAAGAGGCAGCCCTACATGGGCCGCGCGCCCCTCCCCTCCCTTGGTCCGAATTGGACAAGGAGAGGGGGCCGGCCCCTCTCTCTCTTTTCCCCCCTCCACAAGTCCTATTCCAACTAGGATTGGGGGGGGGATCCTACTCCCAGAGGGAGTAGGACTCTCCTAGCGCGCCCTATGTGGCCGGCCAGCCTCCCCCCTTTGGTCCTTTATATACTGAGGCAGAGGCACCCTAGAACACACAAGTTGATCCATGTGATCTATTCCTTAGTCGTGTGCGGCGCCCCCAGCCACCGTAGTCCTCGATAATACTGTAGCGGAGTTTAGGCGAAGCCCTGCTGCTATAGTGCATCAAGATCGTCACCACGCCGTCGTGCTGACGGAACTCTTCCCCGACACTTTGCTGGATCAGAGTCCGGGGATTGTCATCGAGCTGAACGTGTGCTCGAACTCGGAGGTGCCGTAGTTTCGGTGCTTGATCGGTCGGATCGTGAAGACGTACGACTACATCAACCAAACGCTTCCGTTGTCGATCTACTAGGTATGTAGATCACACTCCCCCCTCATTGCTATGCATCACATGATCTTGCGTGTGCGTAGGAAATTTTTTGAAATTACTACGAAACCCAACAGTGGCATCCGAGCCTAGGTTTTATATGTTGATGTTATATGCACGAGTAGAACACAAGTGAGTTGTGGGCGATATAAGTCATACTGCCTACCAGCATGTCATACTTTGGTTCGGCGGTATTGTTGGATGAAGCGGCCCAGACCGACATTACGCGTACGCTTACGCGAGACCGGTTCTCCCGATGTGCTTTGCACAGAGGTGGCTTGTGGGTGACAGTTTCTCCAACTTTAGTTGAACCGAGTGTGGCTACGCCCGGTCCTTGCGAAGGTTAAAACGGAGTCAAATTGACAAACTATCGTTGTGGTTTTGATGCGTAGGTGAGATTGGTTCTTACTTAAGCCCGCAGCAGCCACGTAAAACTTGCAACAACAAAGTAGAGGACGTCTAACTTGTTTTTGCAGGGCATGTTGTGATGTGATATGGTCAAGACATGATGCTGAATTTTATTCTATGAGATGATCATGTTTTGTAACCGAGTTATCGGCAACCGGCAGGAACCATATGGTTGTCGCTTTATTGTATGCAATGCAATCGCGATGTAATGCTTTACTTTATCACTAAACGGTAGCGATAGTCGTAGAAGCACAAGCTTGGCGAGACGACAACGATGCTACGATGGAGATCAAGGTGTCACGTCGATGACGATGGTGATCACGACGGTGCTTCGGAGATGGAGATCACAAGCACAAGATGATGATGGCCATATCATATCACTTATATTGATTGCATGTGATGTTTATATTTTATGCATCTTATGTTGCTTTGATTGACGGTAGCATTATAAGATGATCTCTCACTAAATTATCAAGAAGTGTTCTCCCTGAGTATGCACCGTTGTGAAAGTTCTTCGTGCTGAGACACCACGTGATGATCGGGTGTGATAGGTTCTACGTTCAAATACAACGGGTGCAAAACAGTTGCACACACGGAATACTCAGGTTATACTTGACGAGCCAAGCATATACAGATATGGCCTCGAAACACGGAGACCGAAAGGTCGAGCGTGAATCATATAGTAGATATGATCAACATAATGATGTTCACCAATGAAAACTACTCCATCTCACGTGATGATCGGACAGGGTTTAGTTGATTTGGATCACGTAATCACTTAGAGGATTAGAGAGATGTCTATCTAAGTGGGAGTTCTTTAAGTAAATTAACTGAACTTAAAATTATCATGAAACTTAGTACCTGATTAGTATCTTGCTTGTTTATGTTTGATTGTAGATAGATGGCTCATGCTGTTGTTCCGTTGAATTTTAACGCGTTCCTTGAGAAAGCAAAGTTGAAAGATGATGGTAGCAATCACACGGACTGGGTCCGTAACTTGAGGATTATCCTCATTGCTGCACAGAAGAATTACGTCCTGGAAGCACCGCTGGGTGCCAGGCCTGCTGCAGGAGCAACGCCGGATGTTATGAACGTCTGGCAGAGCAAAGTTGATGACTACTCGATAGTTCAGTGTGCCATGCTTTACGGCTTAGAATCGGGACTTCAACGACGTTTTGAACGTCATGGAGCATATGAGATGTTCCAGGAGTTGAAGTTAATATTTCAAGCAAATGCCCGGTTTGAGAGATATGAAGTCTCCAATAAGTTCTATAGCTGCAAGATGGAAGAGAATAGTTCTGTTAGTGAGCATATACTCAAAATGTCTGGGTATAATAATCACTTGATTCAATTGGGAGTTAATCTTCCAGATGATTGCGTCATCGACAGAATTCTCCAATCACTGCCACCAAGCTACAAGAGCTTCGTGATGAACTATAATATGCAAGGGATGAATAAGACTATTCCCGAGCTCTTCGCGATGCTGAAAGCTGCGGAGGTAGAAATCAAGAAGGAGCATCAAGTGTTGATGGTCAACAAGACCACTAGTTTCAAGAAAAAGGGCAAAGGGAAGAAGAAGGGGAACTTCAAAAAGAACGGCAAGCAAGTTGCTACTCAAGAGAAGAAACCCAAACCTGGACCTAAGCCTGAAACTGAGTGCTTCTATTGCAAGCAGACTGGTCACTGGAAGCGGAACTGCCCCAAGTATTTGGCGGATAAGAAGGATGGCAAGGTGAACAAAGGTATATGTGATATACATGTTATTGATGTGTACCTTACTAATGCTCGCAGTAGCACCTGGGTATTTGATACTGGTTCTGTTGCTAATATTTGCAACTCGAAACAGGGACTATGGATCAAGCGAAGATTGGTTAAGGACGAGGTGACGATGCGCGTGGGAAACGGTTCCAAAGTCGATGTGATCGCAGTCGGCACGCTACCTCTACATCTACCTTCGGGATTAGTATTAGACCTAAATAATTATTATTTGGTGCCAGCGTTAAGCATGAACATTATATCTGGATCTTGTTTGATGCGAGACGGTTATTCATTTAAATCAGAGAATAATGGTTGTTCTATTTATATGAGTAATATCTTTTATGGTCATGCACCCTTGAAGAGTGGTCTATTCTTGTTGAATCTCGATAGTAGTAACACACATATTCATAATGTTGAAGCCAAAAGATGCAGAGTTGATAATGAGAGTGCAACTTATTTGTGGCACTGCAGTTTAGGTCATATCGGTGTAAAGCGCATGAAGAAACTCCATACTGATGGACTTTTGGAACCACTTGATTATGAATCACTTGGTACTTGCGAACCGTGCCTCATGGGCAAGATGACTAAAACGCCGTTCTCCGGTACTATGGAGAGAGCAACAGATTTGTTGGAAATCATACATACAGATGTATGTGGTCCGATGAATATTGAGGCTCATGGCGGATATCGTTATTTTCTCACCTTCACAGATGATTTTAGCAGATATGGGTATATCTACTTAATGAAACATAAGTCTGAAACATTTGAAAAGTTCAAAGAATTTCAGAGTGAAGTTGAAAATCATCGTAACAAGAAAATAAAGTTTCTACGATCTGATCGTGGAGGAGAATATTTGAGTTGCGAGTTTGGTGTACATTTGAAAAATTGTGGAATAGTTTCGCAACTCACGCCACCCGGAACACCTCAGCGTAATGGTGTGTCCGAACGTCGTAATCGTACTTTACTGGATATGGTGCGATCTATGATGTCTCTTACTGATTTACCGCTATCGTTTTGGGGATACGCTCTAGAGACGGCCGCATTCACGTTAAATAGGGCACCATCAAAATCCGTTGAGACGACGCCTTATGAAATGTGGTTTGGCAAGAAACCAAAGTTGTCATTTCTAAAAGTTTGGGGCTGCGATGCTTATGTGAAAAAGCTTTAACCTGATAAGCTCGAACCCAAATCGGAGAAATGTGTCTTCATAGGATATCCAAAGGAAACTATTGGATACACCTTCTATCACAGATCCGAAGGCAAGACTTTTGTTGCTAAATTCGGAAACTTTCTGGAGGAGTTTCTCTCAAAAGAAGTGAGTGGGAGGAAAGTAGAACTTGACGAGGTAACTATACCTGCTCCCTTATTGGAAAGTAGTACATCACAGAAACCTGTTTCTGTGACACCTACACCGATTAGTGAGGAAGCTAATGATAATGATCATGAAACTTCAGAACAAGATACTACTGAACCTCGTAGATCAACCAGAGTAAGATCCGCACCAGAGTGGTATGGTATTCCTGTTCTGGAAGTCATGCTACTAGATCATGATGAACCTACGAACTATGAAGAAGCAATGGTGAGCCCAGATTCCGCAAAGTGGCTTGAAGCCATGAAATCTGAGATGGGATCCATGTATGAGAACAAAGTATGGACTTTGGTTGACTTGCCCAATGATCGGCAAGCAATTGAGAATAAATGGATCTTCAAGAAGAAGACTGACGCTGACGGTAATATTACTGTCTACAAAGCTCGACTTGTCGCAAAAGGTTTTCGGCAAGTTCAAGGGATTGACTACGATAAGACCTTCTCACCCGTAGCGATGCTTAAGTCTGTCCGAATCATGTTAGCAATTGCCGCATTTTATGATTATGAAATTTGGCAGATGGATGTCAAAACTGCATTCCTGAATGGATTTCTGGAAGAAGAGTTGTATATGATGCAACCAGAAGGTTTTGTCGATCCAAAGGGAGCTAACAAAGTGTGCAAGCTCCACCGATCCATTTATGGACTGGTGCAAGCCTCTTGGAGTTGGAATAAACGTTTTGATAGTGTGATAAAAGCATTTGGTTTTATACAGACTTTTGGAGAAGCCTGTATTTACAAGAAAGTGAGTGGGAGCTCTGTAGCATTTCTAATATTATATGTGGATGACATATTACTAATTAATGATGTAGAATTTCTGGATAGCATAAAGGGGTACTTGAATAAAAGTTTTTCAATGAAAGACCTCGGTGAAGCTGCTTACATATTAGGCATTAAGATCTATAGAGATAGATCAAAACGCTTAATTGGACTTTCACAAACCACATACCTTGACAAAATTTTGAAGAAGTTCAAAATGGATCAAGCAAAGAAAGGGTTCTTGCCTATGTTACAAGGTGTGAAGTTGAGTAAGACTCAATGCCCGACCACTGCAGAAGATAGAGAGAATATGAAAGATGTTCCCTATGCATCAGCCATAGGATCTATCATGTATGCAATGCTGTGTACCAGACCTGATGTGTGCCTTGCTATAAGTCTAGCAGGGAGGTACCAAAGTAATCCAGGAGTGGATCACTGGACAACGGTCAAGAACATCCTGAAATACCTGAAAAGGACTAAGGATATGCTTCTCGTATATGGAGGTGACAAAGAGCTCATCGTAAAAGGTTACGTTGATGCAAGCTTTGACACTGATCCGGACGATTCTAAATCGCACACCGGATACGTGTTTACATTAAACGGTGGAGCTGTCAGTTGGTGCAGTTCTAAACAAAGCATTGTAGCGGGATCTACATGTGAAGCGGAGTACATAGCTGCTTCGGAAGCAGCAAATGAAGGAGTCTGGATGAAGGAGTTCATATCCGATCTGGGTGTCATACCTAGTGCATCGGGTCCAATGAAAATCTTTTGTGACAATACTGGTGCAATTGCCTTGGCAAAGGAATCCAGATTTCACAAGAGAACCAAGCACATCAAGAGACGCTTCAATTCCATCCGGGATCTAGTCCAGGTGGGAGACATAGAGATTTGCAAGATACATACGGATCTGAATATTGCAGACCCGTTGACTAAGCCTCTTCCACGAGCAAAACATGATCAGCACCAAGGCTCCATGGGTGTTAGAATCATTACTGTGTGATCTAGATTATTGACTCTAGTGCAAGTGGGAGACTGAAGGAAATATGCCCTAGAGGCAATAATAAAGTTATTATTTATTTCCTTATAATCATGATAAATGTTTATTATTCATGCTAGAATTGTATTAACCGGAAACATAATACATGTGTGAATACATAGACAAACAAAGTGTCACTAGTATGCCTCTACTTGACTAGCTCGTTAATCAAAGATGGTTATGTTTCCTAACCATGAACAATGAGTTGTTATTTGATTAATGGGATCACATCATTAAGAGAATGATCTGATTGACATGACCCATTCCATTAGCTTAGCACCCGATCGTTTAGTATGTTGCTATTGCTTTCTTCATGACTTATACATGTTCCTATAACTATGAGATTATGCAACTCCCGTTTACCGGAGGAACACTTTGGGTACTACCAAACGTCACAACGTAACTGGGTGATTATAAAGGAGTATTACAGGTGTCTCCAAAGGTACATGTTGGGTTGGCGTATTTCGAGATTAGGTTTTGTCACTCCGATTGTCGGAGAGGTATCTCTGGGCCCTCTCGGTAATGCACATCACTTAAGCCTTGCAAGCGTTGCAACTAAATGAGTTAGTTGCGGGATGATGTATTACAGAACGAGTAAAGAGACTTGCCAGCAACGAGATTGAACTAGGTATTGGAATACCGACGATCGAATCTCGGGCAAGTAACATACCGATGACAAAGGGAACGGCGTATGTTGTTATGCGGTCTGACCGATAAAGATCTTCGTAGAATATGTAGGAGCCAATATGGGCATCCAGGTCCCGCTATTGGTTATTGACTGGAGACATGTCTCGGTCATGTCTACATTGTTCTCGAACCCGTAGGGTCCGCACGCTTAAGGTTACGATGACAGTTATATTATGAGTTTATGCATTTTGATGTACCGAAGGTTGTTCGGAGTCCCGGATGTGATCACGGACATGACGAGGAGTCTTGAAATGGTCGAGACATAAAGATTGATATATTGGAAGCCTATGTTTGGATATCGGAAGTGTTCCGGGTGAAATCGGGATTTTACCGGAGTACCGGGAGGTTACCGGAACCCCCCGGGAGCTAAATGGGCCATGATGGGCCTTAGTGGAAAAGAGAAGAGGCAGCCCTACATGGGCCGCGCGCCCCTCCCCTTCCTTGGTCCGAATTGGACAAGGAGAGGGGGCCGGCCCCTCTCTCTCTTTTCCCCCCTCCACAAGTCCTATTCCAACTAGGATTGGGGGGGGGGAATCCTACTCCCAGAGGGAGTAGGACTCTCCTGGCGCGCCCTATGTGGCCGGCCAGCCTCCCCCCTTTGGTCCTTTATATACTGAGGCAGAGGCACCCTAGAACACACAAGTTGATCCACGTGATCTATTCCTTAGCCGTGTGCGGCGCCCCCAGCCACCATAGTCCTCGATAATACTGTAGTGGAGTTTAGGCGAAGCCCTGCTGCTGTAGTGCATCAAGATCGTCACCACGCCGTCGTGCTGACGGAACTCTTCCCCGACACTTTGCTGGATCGGAGTCCAGGGATCGTCATCGAGCTGAACGTGTGCTCGAACTCGGAGGTGCCGTAGTTTCCGTGCTTGATCGGTCGGATCGTGAAGACGTACGACTACATCAACCAAACGCTTCCGCTGTCGATCTACTAGGTATGTAGATCACACTCCCCCCTCATTGCTATGCATCACATGATCTTGCGTGTGCCTAGGAATTTTTTTGAAATTACTACGAAACCCAACAAGAAGTTCAAAATGGATCAGTCAAAGAAAGGGTTCTTGCCCGTGTTACAAGGTGTGAAATTGAGTCAGACTCAATGCCCAACCACTACAGAAGATGGAGAGAAAATGAAAGTCATTCCCTATGCCTTGGCCATAGGTTCTATCATGTATGCAATGCTGTGTACCAGACCTGATGTGTGCCTTGCTATTAGTTTAGCAGGGAGGTACCAAAGTAATCCAGGAGTGGATCACTCGACAGCGGTCAAGAACATCCTGAAATACCTGAAAAGGACTAAGGATATGTTTCTCGTTTATGGAGGTGACAAAGAGCTCGTCATAAACGGTTACGTTGATGCAAGCTTCGACACTGATCTGGATGACTCTAAGTCGCAAACCGGATACGTATTTATATTGAATGGTGGAGCTGTCAGTTGGTGCAGTTCCAAGCAGAGCGTCGTGGCGGGATCTACGTGTGAAACAGAGTACATAACTGCTTCGGAAGCAGCAAATGAAAGAGTCTGGATGAAGGAGTTCATATCTGATCTAGGTGTAATACCTAGTGCATCGGGTCCAATGAAAATCTTTTGTGACAATACTGGCGCAATTGCCTTGGCAAAGGAATCCAGATTTCACAAGAGAACCAAACACATCAAGAGACGCTTCAATTCCATCCGCGATCAAGTCAAGGAGGGAGACATAGAGATTTGCAAGATACATACGGATCTGAATGTTGCAGACCCGTTGACTAAGCCTCTCTCACGAGCAAAACATGGTCAACACCAAGACCCCATGGGTGTTAGAATCATTATTATGTAATCTAGATTATCGACTCTAGTGCAAGTGGGAGACTGAAGGAAATATGCCCTAGAGGTAATAATAAAGTTGATAAATGTCTATTATTCAAGCTAGAATTGTATTAACCGGAAACTTAGTACATGTGTGGATACATAGACAAACAGAGTGTCCCTAGTATGCCTCTACTTGACTAGCTCGTTTATCAAAGATGGTTAAGTTTCCTAGCCATAGACATGTGTTGTCATTTGATGAACGGGATCACATCATTAGAGAATGATGTGATGGACAAGACCCATCTGTTAGCTTAGCATAATGATCGTTTAGTTTTTCTGCTATTGCTTTCTTCATGACTTATACATGTTCCTCGGACTATGAGATTATGCAACTCCCAAATACCGGAGGAACACCTTGTGTGCTATCAAACATCACAACGTAACTGGGTGATTATAAAGATGCTATACAAGTGTCTCCGATGGTGTTTGTTGAGTTGTCATAGATCGATATTAGGATTTGTCACTCCGTGTATCGAAGAGGTATCTCTGGGCCCTCTCGGTAATGCACATCACTATGAGCCTTGCAAGCAATGTAACTAAAGAGCTAGTTACGGGATGATGCATTACGGAACGGGTAAAGAGACTTGCCGGTAACGAGATTGAACTAGGTATGATGACACCGACGATCGAATCTCGGGCAAGTAACATACTCATGACAAAGGGAACAACGTATATTGTTATGCAGTTTAGCCGATAAAGATCTTCGTAGAATATGTAGGAGCCAATATGAGCATCCAGGTTCCGCTATTGGTTATTGACCGGAGATGTGTCTTGGTCATGTCTACATAGTTCTCGAACTCGTAGGGTCCGCACGCTTAACGTTCAATGACGATTTGTATTATGAGTTATGCGATTTGATGACCGAAGTTTGTTCGGAGTCCCGGATGAGATCACAGACATGACGAGGAGTCTTGAAATGGCCGAGACATAAAGATTGATATATTAGACAATGTTATTCGGACACCGGATGAGTTTCAAGAGGTACCAGATAATTATCGGAGTGCTGGAGGCTTATCAGAACCCCCCGGGGGAACTAATGGGCCTCTATGGGCCTTAGTGGAAGAGAGTAAGGGCCGGGAGGGGCTGGCCGCGCCCCTGGATCCGAATTGGACTAGGGGAAGGGGGCAGCGCCCCCCCCCCCCCCTTTCCTTCCCTTCCCTCTCTCCCTTCCTTCTTCCTCCTCTTCCTTAGGTGGAAACCTATCAGGACTTGGAGTCCTAGTAGGATTCCCCTCTCCTGGCGCACCCTAGGAGGGCCGTCCGGCCTCCCTCCCCTCCTTTATATACGGGGGCAGGGGGCACCCTAGAACACACAAGTTTCTCTTAGCCGTGTGCGGTGCCCCCTCCACAGTTACACATCTCGGTCATATTATCATAGTGCTAAGGCGAAGCTCTGCGCCGGTAACTTCATCATCACCATCACCACGCCGTCGTGCTGACGAAACTCTCCCTTGGCCTCAACTAGATCAAGAGCTCGAGGGACGTCATTGAGCTGAACGTGTGCTGAACGCGGAGGTGCCGTACGTTCGGTACTTGATCGGTTGGATCGCGAAGACGTCCGACTACATCAACCACGTTACTAAACACTTCCGCTTTCGGTTCACGGGGGTACGTGGACACACTCTCCCTTCTCATTGCTATGCATCTCCTAGATAGATCTTGCATGATCGTAGGATTTTTTTTGAAATACTGTGTTCCCCAACACCGTCGACTCCTCCTGCAGCACCTACATGCTGCGGCCGATCCCTTCCTCGGTCGTCGCGCCGGCTGACCTGTTCGCCGACTCCGTGCGGGACCCCAAGCGGATGCACACTAGCGGAAGCAGCACCTCGTCGTCCTCCTCTCTCGGTGGGGGCGCCAGGAGCTCTGTGGTGGAGGCTGCTCCGCCGGTCGTGGCTGTGGCAACCGCGCCCGCTCTGCCGGTCGTCTGGTCGACACACAGGAGGCCGGGATTCGGCTGGTGCACGCGCTGCTGGCGTGCGCGGAGGCCGTCTAGCAGGAGAACCTCTCGGCCGCGGAGGCCCTCGCCCGCCACGTCTTCCGCTTCCGCCTGCGGACGGACAACTCCCTCCTCGACGTCGCCTTCGCCGACCTCCTCACCAGCGCCGGGCCCCCGCAGTCGGACGAGACTGACGCCTTGTAGCAGGTGGCCTGGAAGCTCGCCCAGTTCGCGCACACCATCTGCGTCAACTTCAAGTACCGCGGCCTCATCGCCGCCATGCTAGCGGACCTGGAGTCGTTCATGCTGCAGCCGAAGCGCGACAGAGCGGGCGGGACGGGTTGGCCCGGAGCCACAGGTCGCCGCAGCTGGATGGAAGGCATGGCGACACGCCGGCATGAGGCCGAGGTCATCGTCGCCGCAGAACACGCACTGGCACACGACGCAGTCCATGGACGACCTGGGCAGCGCGGCGAGGGACGACGAGGCGGCTGCTGCCGGAGCTGGGCGTGTCCACGGCCATGAGCCGGGCGCGGCCATGGTGCCATGCGTGGAGGAGTCCAAGTGCCGAGTGCGCCCATGGTCGCCAGGAGCTGGCGGTGGACATGATGGGTAGAGAAACCTCCGGCACGCTCAACATGTTTGACGAAATAATATGCCAAACCTGGTGGGTGTTAAGCTTTGTTGTTAACTCCTAATCATATGCATGTATGCAACCAAACCCCGGGTGAAAATTGCATCTCGATGACAAGACCCCTAATGCAGGCAACCAATCAACCGGTCATCTACGTTTTTGGCCCTGTTTTTCCTTACTTAGGCCCTGCTCAACCTAGCTCGTTTTTGCTCTCCTAGCCGGGCCCGGTGGAGAAACTAACCAAACATGCCCCTAGTACAACCGCCCAGCCATGTACTAATTCATTTGGGATCCTGATATTAATCCATAGCGGTGAACGAGAGGCATCCGATTTTGTCTCTGAAATATAGCAAACCAAGAACAGACAACCCAGTCCACACGGGTGGAAATGATGCATGGGAAGGAATAAGAGCATCTACAGCCGAACTTGGCAAATCCGACCCCTCAACCGGTCGCGGACGCGCCCGGACGCGTCCGCGGACAGTGACCGGTCACCCCTCAAAAAACACATTTCACATCTGGATACCTTAAATTAGAAACCTCAAATCCATATTATTACATGCAATGTGAAACATAATCTACGTGAGCTCGTTCGGTTCCGCTTGCCCAGCTCCGCCCTGGTCATGTCCGGAGGGCAGCTGCGCTCCTCAGAGTGTTGGTCTGGTCGTCGTTAAGGTAGGGTAGGGCATGGGACACGAGCTGGCTCACGGGACTTAAGGCCCCGTCGTCTCGCATGCCCTACTCTTCCTCGTCGGAGACCGGAACCCGAACGGTGCCGGTGGACGTCAGATCGATGATGGATCCGTCCGCGGACGAGCTGCCGACGTCCACCATGATGCGATTGCTGCGCCCGGACTGATACGTCATACGGGGCGCGGAGAATGCGACTCCGCCACGCCGACGTCCGCTGTCGCGAGGGTTGCCGCTGCCTCCCGCGCCCGGTGCCTTGCACGGTGGGCACGGCATGCCATGGCCTCGTTGGATGAGGCCCATGGTGTGTCCCTATGCTCGACGCGCCTCCGGAGGGGTTGCGCATTCGCCAGCGTGTCCAGATGCCAGACGGACCGCACGGCCTCCGGCTAGGCAGCTATGGCCGGCCTAGCGCCGGATCCATGCCCATTTGGGTGGACGCAATAGATTCCCGACGGATGGAGTCCGAGCGCAGCCGTCCACAGGCCTCCTCCCGGGCACGGCAGAGCGCAAGTCGTATGACCATCTCCTCCTCGGGGCCGCGCGGGATGAGCGCGGGGTCGACGGATCTGGAGGTGAAGGACTCGGATCCGCTTCCCGCCATGCCGGAGAAGGCCTGGAAGGAGTCAAAAACGAGCTTGGGTGGAGGAGGAGGAGTTGAGGGAGGGGAGTGAAGTGGCTAGGGTTTGGTTCGGCGAGCGGATGGGGAGAAATTTATATGGGGTCGGGTGGGCCAGCGTGGGCGGGGTCCGACGTGGCGGACGTGCCAGGCGCTCCATATTTGGGCTGGATATGGAGGTGCCGGTCAACCCGGACGTTTGAGGGCCGTTTGAAGGGACCGTCTGGGTCAAAAAATCATGACCCGACAATGACCGGACGGCCTGCTCAAGCGTATGAGGCTGGTTTAAGGGGTCCGGTTGTAGATACTCTAACCGAGACACGGATCCAACGGCCAAAAGAACCGGATGCGCGAGAGGGCTTGAATTAGGTTTTTTTTTGGGGGGTGGACTTGAATTAGGTGCAGTTTCTACTATCCTAAATTCTACATGGGCCGCAACGGACCAAACTCACCAGAGAAAGATCAGTCGGCCTACACCTCCTGCTGTTTGACCCTTTTCCAAACCCAAAGACAGTACTAGCAGAGAGGGAGCTGTCCCGAATCCGTCGGTTACCACGACTGCCGCCGGCGATGGCTCCCTCCGCCGACGCCGCCGCGCCCGCCCCGACCCCTCCGCTGGCGCCCCTCATCGCCGCGCAGCTCAAGTTCCTCCTCACCAACTCCAGTCTCCCCATCAAGGTACCTAGGGTGCTCACGACTGCTCCACCATTCCGGTCCCTCCTCACCTGCCTCCCCGCGCTCGCTTGCAGGTGGTGCAGATCTGGTCCGGATGCAGCAGCGGCCGCTACGCCGATCGCTTCACCCTCGGCATCCCCTTCTGCCTCGACTACGTCTACTGTAACGCACCCCTACCCACCCGCTCGCTGTAATGGCCTAGGGTTCGGTGCTCAGGTTTTCGCGGCTCTGATCTTGGTTTCGCAGGGGATTTCTTGTATAATGCGATGCACCCCAAGGTGGCGCCGGACGTCATATTCGGGCAGGGCGACGAGGGGTTCCAGCCGCTGGTCGATTATGACGAGTCCGGGAATGGGGGCAAGAGCTGCTTGGCACACTGGGATTACCGCGACCCCCGTGGCCTCCTCTGCCTCGTGGAGGAGCTCCGGTGATTCCCCTTTGCTTCTATGGTTCTCTATGCTGTCATGTGATCATTAGTGTTGTGTGTAATTGCTCTGTGTGCATGTTAATTGGACTGGAGGCGGTATGAGTTGGAAGTTGCGAACATGGGAATAGGGTTTCGATATGCAGGGGTGGATTCATCCATTTGACATTGGTGCGGTCTAGTTTGGATAACTAAAATCTTGCACAACCTATGTCATACTAAACGAATTGATGTGCGTGTTTTTTTTGTGTCGCTTCCTCTTCTCTCAAATGCATGTAAAGCTATGTTTTTAAAGCGTCCCTAAGGCGACGCCTAGGCGTCGAAGCGCTCCCCCTCCGCTTTGGAAAATCGACCGCTTTGGGCGCCTAGGCGTCCAAAGCGCCCGCCTAGGCGGCGCCTAGGCGCCAAAGCGCCCCCCCCCCCCCCCCCCCTCCCTAAGGCGGTAAGGCGTCGCCTTAAAAACATAGATGTAAAGGCAATGGAATAATCATGGAAGAAATAATGGCTGGCCCTTCTGTTTTTTCATATAGCAAAATGAGTCTAATATAATCTGACGGTACATGTGTCATATGAACAGAAAATGTGCTCCATCCAGTCTATTTATTTTTAGAAGACGTTAACTTTATCGTTTGGTTCCTAATTATACAGATATATTTCGTCATTTGCCTTTTGCACTTATTTATTTCATTCTCTCTGAAGCATTTATGCATAACATACAGGTGACCATCTTATTTCATTTTACTTGAAATAACTTAATGGAAGAAAAACTCAAATTAATAAAGTGTAAACACAAGGCCAGCAACTTGGTGATGATTAGGCCTGCACTTGGTTTGGCTAGGCATTTGTTGGGGCTGGGATATTGGTTAGAAATTCATCGAGTGAAGCTAGTGGTGGGTCCTCAACAAAAATCTGTACTGATATGTCAAGAGGAATTAGGAGTGCCAGTGTAGTTGTTGGCTTGAAATAATGCTATCTTGAGATGAGCAGATTGTTGGTGCGCAGAGCATGCTTGAGATTGTACTGGTGCTTTTCGTGCTGAACTCATTTCTAAGCTATTTGCTGTTGGCTTAATTTTCTGCAGGTTATTATACATTGAGTACCAAAAGAAGCTGGTTGAGAAAGTGGATGATGCAAGACTGAAGTTTGAAATAAGCACAGTTCTTGCTAAGGAGGTAAATGTACCAAGTTTTCCCTTTTGACCTTTCTGTGGCATTGACTGCTTATCTTATGAAGTAACTAGAAGGTATTCTTAATATGGTTTGGTTTAAATATAGTGAGAAACATACATGCTCATGTGAATGAGTTGAAGATTGAGCCATTTGACTGGCTTATTACCAGTTTCGTTCTTCAGCTTGATTGTTGAAATCCATTTATCTTATAGATGACTTTTCCAATATTTGTGTTCAAACAGGGGATTGAAGTCTCCGTGGTATCATCAACTGGTAGGGTAAGTTCACAGTCTCCACGGCCATTTTCATCTCTGAAAGTTGATGCCTTTTCTTATATTGTATTTTCATATTTCTTTGTAGTCAGATGAGGTGAAATTTGCTGTCCCGCTTCTGGATTTAGACCTCAAAATGATGGTGCCTGGATGTCCTTGGAAACTTCCCCAAAAGATCCATCTGCAGGTTAACCTCTAAAACCACTCCTTACATGTACACATATGTGGACATGTAAAAATAGCTGTAACAATGTTAATGATGTTAATAGAAAATGAGTAATGATGATGATAATTGAGAAATATTTATACCAGCAAAATTTCAGCTGCTTATGCCGATACGAAATTGTAACACTATAACCATTATAGTATGGGGTCGTAAGGCCTCATTGAGGTACCCTAGGAGCTCAGGACCTATGCGGGTGCTACGGCAGCCGCACCACTATGGTAGGGATGAAGGAGACTGGCACTTGGTTAACTACTCCTTACTTTTGAATTTGACGCGCCTTGCTTCTTTCCCAGTCCCTTGCTAGCAAATCTGAAGGATACAAACAAATCACCTAATGATAGCAACTGCTCATAAGCTAGCAACTGACAATCCAGATCCCTAATTTAAAGTTTTGTCGTACTTCCTATTGCCCATTCGCCCGGCACATACATTACACTAGTTCATTTATTATTCTGGATTACTTGCCACATCTTTGTAACAAGGAGAGTGTGCATCTTCTCTAACCAAGATAACTGCATATGCATAGTAAACCATGTGAAGGTTGCAGTCATTGTTACCTAACACGGTAGTATGTACTGCTTAAGGATGTTCCAGCTATTGGATCTTACTACGATCAGAGCATTGTCATTATACAACATGCAAATGGCTCGGGGCATTTCCCTGTAAAAGAAAAGCATCAGGAGTTTCAGCAGTCAACAATCCCATTACTGCATAGATATGTTCTCTTTCGCTCAAGTGGTGACTTGGAAGTATCTGATGAATTGTCATGTGTCAAGGACTCAGTATGCAAACAATCTGGCAGAACTCCCCAAAATACTTCCTAGATAGCAGACAAATCATGCTACACATAAATAACAAATATATTTACTGCTAGACATGGTCACCACTGCTAACTTTGTATGTTTTATAATTTGGATAATTTAATGGAATTTAGGGGTTTTGTCATGCATTTGATAATGGACAGCTCGGCTATTTTGCAGGCCATATTTCCGGTTAGCAGTAGTTACCTCTCTGTTCCTTCTGCACCAGGACTGAAACTAACCTCAACTCCTGATTTGAAGTCATTTTTCTCTGTGGATGGTGTTAAGCTCCCTGCATGGGTAGATGGGATGTAAGTCAACTTGCGAGACTTCCAAATGAGTAAATGGTTAAACGAAGATTATCTCTTGTTGCATGTTATATGCCAAAACAGACCAGACCTGTGTGATACAATCTTCTGCTGAACATTTTCACCAAAAGAAACAGCATCACTTTGTCACTGATGATCTCCTCTTTGTCTAATTATGTAAAGGTGCATGGCTGAGTATATTCCCACTTTAGAAGAAGACCTTAAATTGCAGGTAATTATTGTTGCATTTTACCAGTATCTGTCCTGATCTGACTGTCTATTCTCACCGTTGGTGTTGTTATGCTATATCTTCTGTTGTGATGTCAACTCCATTCATATTAAACGTGATATGTTAGTTAGGGATTGCGCAAGGGTTACTACTTTTGTCACATTAAAGCTGTGAGCATTTCTGTGCTCAAGATTTCATTATGGATCTGTCATTCCGAAAATGGTGCCAAGAACAGAAAAATGTAACTAGGAAAGGACATAGTAGGTTTTACGATATTGTTGACATCGTAGCTGTAAGCAGGAAACCTTTTGCTGTGCTGTAGCTTTTGCATTTTGACTTTTATTAGTAGACTTGTTTGGACGTATAAGCATGTAAGTTGTTAAATCCACTGGAAACTGAAATTTCACTATGGCTGAAGCATCTAATTGGTTAAACAAGGTATCAATTTTAGAACACCATTAATGGCACTGTTGGATTTAACAAGCTTATGTTTCTGAATTATATTAAAGGTCGTGGATGCATCAGCTTCAATCGGTTGCAGGAGACGATTCATTGAGGCCCTAGCTCCTGCTTTCGGGAGACCATTGGAGGCTGATCCGGTACTTGCTTCTCATTGTTTTCTTATGTTATTGTGGTTTTTGCCATGTCGTTTAACAACTCTGTCTATGTATCAGATTTTTTGCAGGAAAGCCACAGTTCTTTCCATTTCGGGGATTTTCACATTTCTGGTATGTCATTAAATGCGTAAATCTAGTTTTTTTTTCATTTTTTCCACTGCGTGGAGCTAATCAATAAATAAAAGAATACATATAATTCATTACCTTCCTACCAAGAGACGGAGCGAATGTTAGGATTGTTAGCCACTCAAGCTGTGCGGGTTGCTGACCCATGATTGACCCTCCATGGTTGCATTTCACCATCCTTATTTAAAAAGTACCAAGGGGATTCTCCTGTAATGTATAAGGTCAGCGTTAGCATGTTGGACAAAGTGACCTGAACTCTGGCGTGTTTCCACCTGTCCGCGACTGTTCCTGCTGCTCACACCCTTTTCCACCGCGATTTCCCGCCGCTGCCGGTGCCTTTTTTCCGCCGCTCGCGGCTATAAAAGCCGTGTAGCGACTCCTCTATCTCCACTCCGCTCTCCGCTTCTCCCCGTCCCCTCCCCAGATCTGCCTGCGCCCTTTCTTCCGCCAATGCCATGCTGCGTCGCCGCCCCATCGGGAGCAGGGCCACCGCGTGGCCTCCAAAAGAGGATGATGCCGCCTATGAGGCGCAAGCTGCCGCCATCAGTGAGATGGGTGACATCGGGATGCTTGAGTCGGACGACGAGGATCCCGTCATCCCGCCCGTGCTTGTTGGACTCTTCCGCACGAGGGTCGCCCGCCGCGTCAACATTGTGCCATGGACGCGCCAGTGTCGCACCCTCACCTGTAGGGAGGCTTGGAACGCCCGCATTACTGCCTACCTTGCCCGCCCAGCCCCAGTCTTCTATGAGAACACAGCCTGGCGAAGTTCGACAAAGCCATGGCAGAATCGGCAGCGATGGATGCCAAGAGGGAGTGCGCCATCTGGGAATGAGCTGCTGCTCCTGATGTCGAGGAGGGCGCCTGTTTGGCATGGGAGTCGGACGCCCGCGACTCAAAGGCCACAGCCAGCATCGACAAGTCCTGCGCTGGCTCGTCCTGCGGCATCTAGTTTAGTTTACTAATGTAGTTGTGTTGGAAATGTCGTCCCCTTCTCTAAAATGTCGCTAAAGTGACTAATCTTACTCCTGGATATGTACAATTTCACTAAAGCGGCTAATTTTGTCCCCATATATAAATGAACTATCACTTTGCAATGTCGTTCCAAGTGTTTGATGTTTATCTGACCGAAGTTTGGTTAAAAATCTATGCTAAACAGAAGTAGTTTTTTTTGAGTTGTTGCAAACAAAAAAAGGAAATGAAAGGGAAAAATTATGGAGGCTGCATTTTGGAGAATCTGAGTCTGCACGTAGGTAGGCTTGGCAGCCTCCCAAAAATTATGGAGTGGGCTCCAAAACTATTTTGGAGGCTGGCGAAGTGGCGAATCTGCTAGATTGCTCCAAGTCTCAGGGGCTTCCCCTCGTGTCGTAAATACTTTCCTTACCCTTTTGCCAAATAAGCCTTCTTCTTTTTTGTTCTGGATATGTATTTTGTATTTGCATACAGCTGTCTGCAATTCTGTGTGGGGGCTGCTAGTAAATTAGAGCGGGGAGACCTGCCCTTGTGCACTCTGGTACCCGTGTCATCTGAGCTCTGTGACCCCATCCCCCTTTCTGGTGGCCAGCAGGCGGTGCCACCATCGCTTGAGGCAACATGGAAAATGTAAAAGAAAACAAAATCCAACTTTTAACTGAAAGCATACAGATGACCAACTTTTAACCCAAACAGTCAAATCCGAACTTCTGAATCTAATTACCAACTTTTAACTCATCGAATCACAAGATTCAATGCACAAACCAAACTTCTAACTCAATCAAAATGAACATTGGACTCATAAATTGCTAGCATTTCATTTTAGAATTGCCAAGCATGTTGAACCACAACCAACATCCATTTCTTGTACCAGAAACGGTGAAACGCACTAGAGCATGAAATGCCTTTTATACATTTGCTCCTACTTTGCGCTTTCACTTCATGTCACCCGTTCTAGCATTTTCCATTTAAGTTCTCTATCCGAATGAGGGAGTTTATTATAGACTGTTTGTTGCTGTAGTGTTTGTCATTTCATGGTAGTGACATGGCTGACATGTGGCACCCATGTCATCAAAACCACTAGGGAAACCAAACCACCCAAGTGTGAAAAGCACGGTTTGATGTTGCAATTCAAACGGTTTTATAGTTGAAGATTGAAAAGTGAACCTTTGCCAGAGTTCACTGTCGAATAGTAGACTTTTTCTTAGTAAGAATGCTCTCTATAAATTATTATGTTGGCATTTAGCACCATATATTTTGATTCTTTAGTCTCATATACTTGTGTCTGGATTATCCACTAACCAGTAGTGACTTTTGACGCAATGTGATGTTGCAGGTTCACTTTGTCATCCCCCTTCAATTCCCCAAACAACAACCTATCCTGACTTTGCAGAGTTGTCAGGTATATTTATTTGGCTAATGGTTATTTGCGATATACTCCCACCATACAAAGTTAGTACAAAGTTGAGACACTTATTTTCAGACGGAGGGAGTACATGCTTACTGGTTATTTCTTATGTAGATGCTTGATCAAAGGTCTTGCTTGTATGCAGTCTGTTGTTTTTGAATATAGATTTGGATGGTCGGTGGTAGTGACGGCTGTTGGTATTTTTGTTGCTTGTGCAGTAACGTTCTCATTCCTGATTCCTCTGCAGCACTGTAATTCCCAAGGTATACCTATCACGTCATCTCCAAAAAACAGCTATCCATGGAGTCCTAGATGGGAAGTGACAGAAATGGCGGAACGCATCTAGTAAGTCTTTCATTGTACCTGTCTTGCATCTGCAATGATTTTCAGAATCTTATTCGATATTTCCTTCACAAATTTACAGCGACTATCTCGCCGACGAGTGCCAGAATTTCAAGAAGTTATGCAGTGATGGTTTCCCTCAAGCAAAGTAGCTAAGGAGGTAATGTTCTGGAGAACGAACTTTCCTCTATGGTTTCCCTCAAACAGAGTAGCTAAGGATGTAATGTCGTGAAGAACAGACTCTTCCTCTAGATGATTTTTAGTCGTGCTTCTTTTGCTGCGGAAGTGCAACTACTGATTGATTGTTGTCATCTCTGTCTAGGAAGCATCTCTACCCTTTTGGCTTGCACGCTCTGCCCGTAAACTGTAGTCCTCGACTATTTGTGTGACGAGCGAGGAGCAAGGAAGCAGCCTGACCAGGCAGTAGAATCAGTCCATAGGGCAAGAGAGTGCTTCTATCTGGCAAGTAAATTCTGTACAATAGCGTTGTTGGTTTGTTGATGCCACCCCTGTTGGTCATGGTGGTTTTGGGGGAGAAATGGCAATTCAGTTCTTCCCGTCTTGGGAGTTGTGTACATATGGATATTGGTCGTTGAATTCTCTCCAGTGTAAAGTTTGCTGCATGTGACAGTAGGAGTATGAACCGTTTTGTTCTTGAGCATCTGCGACAACTCTGGCGCGAACTCGAAGAAATCAGCTGCTTTTTTTTTATCAAGTACTTGTCTGCATAAATATTCTCGCACCGTTATCCTGTCCGTCAGAGAAGAGGAAGTAGGAGTATGAATTCGTCAGTTTGCTTCCACTGGCAACGTTGTTTCGATATCAGATTAGATTATTTCAGTCAACTTTTTAAGGAGGTAGCCATCTCTGGTTACTTCCTCCGTCTCGGTTTACAAGGCAGCTAGCTGTATATGTATTATATGTGATGAAAAATACTCTCCTCGTTCCTAAATATAAGTCTTTGGAGAGATTTTATTATGAACCACATACGGAGCAAAGTGAGTGAATTTATACTCTAAAATGCATCTAGGTATATCTGTATGTGGTCCATAGTGAAATATCTACAAAGACTTATATTTAGAAACGGAGGAAGTATATGTTTAGATACTATATCCGCTTAAGAATTTAATAATATACACTCTTGATGACATATAACTCATATTTAGTTAGTCAAATAGATGACCTAAAACTACGCGCACCTCTAAACTGAGACGGAGGAAATCCCTAAAAAAGACTGAGACGGAGGGAATACCATCGATTGCAGTTAGTCAAATAGGTGATCTAGAATTACATGCACACCCTCTAAACTGAGACTGTGAGAGTACCATCGATTGTAGCGCGTAATTACAAGGTGAGTTGGTCTAGTGGTTTGTGTCGCAGGTGTTTTATATTTGGCGGTTTACTCGATTAAAATGAAAAGGGAATGGCTGGGTGCCAGAATTCCCAATTTGGGCCAGTGGACTGTTTTCCGCCCTTCATCTCCGATCTAACGGCTGCAAAGGTGTCTTCAACCTCTCGATGCATCTTTCAACCACCACACAAACCATCGGTCGAACCGCCAGCCACCACCGCCCGCGGCCGGTGGCGCTACCATGCAGCCTTGCCGCCCCGTCCTTCCTGGAAGCTCCTCCCATCGTCGTGCTACCGCTGCCCCGACCATCCCTCTAGGTCCGGGCCTCGCCGTTTTTTCTTCGGCAAACCTTCACCACCATTGTGCTGCCGCCCCCCAGCAACTGCCGTGCTGCCTCCCCCATCCCTCACCCTAAGATAGATGATGGGGTAGCCTGCCCAACAAGGTCGTTTCTCCCCTCCGGCAGTTTCTTCGTTCAACAAAAAATTAACTGACCTAAATTCAAAAGTCAGGCGATTGACATGTAGCTATTGTGAAATAAAAATTTATGAACATTGCATGAAAGATCCAACATACATAGGTCCAAAAAGAAAATGTTATCATAGCATCGGACCCTCTGTTCACAAATATAAGAAGTTTGAATATTTCAATTAAGTACATACAGACTGAATGAGTGAAAGTTAGAACATTTTATATTTACGAAATGTATATGAACGCTGCTACACAGACAACAAACACTGGATGAATTTCAGAGGACGCAACATATCAAGCCGTTCATGCCAGTGGCGATGTTACTATATATTAGGAAGAGGGGCTCAATGTTAACGGTGTGAAGAAAAAGACACAAACTCTCAGCTTTTTTGTTCAAGTAAGGTTAAAATTTTGATACGAGATACGCAGCTGCCTTCTCCCTTAAGAAAAGCTTAGGGTTTCTCTGCCTTTCGTCGGCGTCACCATCGGTCCGCCTCGTCTCCAATGGCCTTAGGGCCATGACGACACAGTGGAACCCGGTCTTTGCCGGAGGGAGGCCTCTGTTTTAGATGTTTCTTCGAGTTTTGTTAAGGTCTATGTCCTGCTCAGGAAGCCGAAACGGCGGCGGCTCCTTGAAGATGGAATAAGGTTCTCCCCGCCTAGCCCCGTCCCTGGTGTCCTTAGTGGATTTGCTCGGATCTGGTCGTAGTTCGTCTACGTTTGTGTTTTTCAGGTTGGATTCTTTCGATCTATGCTACTCATCATCGGCGACGGTTATTGTTCTGTTGTGCTGGTCCTATAGGGTCTTAGCACGACGACTTCCCAACTGTCTGATACAACACATTTTGTCTGGTTCAAGTGAGGGAGGGCGCGAGCTTCAGTGCTTGTAGTCGTCGGTGGTCTATGGATCTGAATGTAATTTTATTATTTCTGGTGTTCGTTGCACTGTCATGGTTGAAAATGAATAGATCGAAAATTTTCTCGCAAAAAAAATTATACGAGGCTGGGAAGAATACTAGTAATTTTTTTCCAGGGGCTTGAGCCTGTCGAAGCACCCCTCTTAGATTCGCCAGTGCTAGGAAGAAAAAAAAATATAAAAAATTAGCAATGACCCACAAGATCTTCCTGCTAGCTTTGCCACTGGTTTATGCGTAGAGTGAAGAAACACCGTTAAAACCTACATCGTCCAACGTTCGTCCGCAGAGTAGTCTCGATTGCATATACACGGTAGAAGGGTCAATGTTTCTCGAAGCTCCGGAATACACACAATATATGTTTACGAAATATTGCTGCATAATCCTAGGCTTCCACTTATTTGAGAATTTTATTAGAAGCTTGTAATACAAAGTTTCATAAAAACAATACTTTTATTTACATGTAATACATGTCTCATTTATATTATAAAGATCAAAGTACAAGTTACATAAAGACCGACATGACAACATTGAAAAGATAGCAGAACATCTATAAGCTTGACACCAACACCCGTCACCTGCCTACAGCACCACCACAGCAGCCACCAAAGAAAAGAATGACGGATCACCTCCTCACCCGAGCTCGACACGGCTCCATCGCTGATATGCAGCTTTGCGGACCTCCAAGGTGGCTCGCCAAAAGTGAAGCCCTTGTCATTGAACAAATCAGACCGGGGCAACACTCCGGACACGCCATCGAACTCCAGATCTGGCACCCCACCACGACTAGAGACGCCGAAGAAGGAAACCATACCCGCCATCCACAAACTACGAACCCAGTACACGTTCCGTCTTCCAGATGTCGTCAATGCATACGACAATTTGCATCCGTTTTTGGACTACCTCTCAAGTTCCGCACCGACGCTGGAGCAAACACCGTCGTAACGACGGAGACCGAGGACACAGTTTCATCATGAGGATGTCGCCGCCGCCACGCTATCCTTATTTAAACAGATTGATTTTCAAATTCATCCCTATCCATAGGACCGATGTCCTCCTCAGAAAATGATCCGAATAATCTTTATTCAGCGTCGTCATCGTCGTCGCCGAAACCAAAACGATAAACAGCCTAAAAACCTAGACTACTAAGAGTAAAAACTATTTCACACGCGTGGATTCCCCCTCCCCCCCCCCCCCCCCCCCCCCCCCAACACACACACACACCAACAACCGAAGTCGCCGGCAAAAGGGAGCCGGCGCGGGAAGATTGGCCTTTCCTGGCGGTGGCTAGGGTTTCAGCCGCCAGGACGAGAGGAAAAACAGGAACGTGCTACTTCACCGCCTGATATTTCACGGGATGCGTCATGGCAAATTGCCAATTAGAGCGAAAATACCGCCCCAAATAAATCGCTCAAAAAAAAGAGAGACCGCCGCGAATTCCACCTATTCCTGACCATCCAATCTCAGCCGCGAAGCCTTGCAGATCGGACGGCTGAGAGAGGGCACCCGCCAAACCCTAGCTACCACCCTCATCCATAAATACCACCCCCAGGCAGGCTCCCCGCCGCCGCAACCTTCTTCGTGCTTCAACCAACCCTTGCTATCCCATCTCCCTGTCCTTATTTTGACTTGTTTATGAACAAGTTGGGATTGACAATGAATCGATTAGTTAATCGCCTACTTGCGTGCAGTCCACTTGCTGTTTTCTTTGGTTCCATTCGTGCGTTTTCGATTCGTCTCCTGATGATTTTGTTATTCCAACTTGTTACTTGTTGGGGATGGGGAGGAGTGCAGATGACGACATGCATATCCTGCTTAAGGAGCAGAAGCTGGCTCTCCGGAGCAAGCCGTGTTGCTCTACTTCCATGACTCTGATGCGCGCTGCCTCCCCCTTTACCTCGCCTCCCGTGTTTCCGGATCTTCTGGTCTTTGGCTCGGGCATACTGCATTTGTTGTGACTTTAAATTTCTTATGTTTTTGTTGTTTTTGGATCTTTCCTCTTGGGATTTCTCTCGTTTTGCTTTTCTTCCGGATTTGAATCGTAAATCTAATGTCAGGGCGCCGTAACAACGAATCTGAACGGATTGTATTGATACATTTTTATTTAGTAACAACGGATCTGAACACAATGTATCGATATAGTTCAACTGGCCTTCGATTTTCATTTTTGTTTAAAAGCAGATACAACACGAGGCTACAAGTCGTTTTATAAGACACGGGCAGCAATAACTGGTGCTAGCACTGAAACAAGCAAGTAGGGTATGAAGGCATACGTCATACGAGTAGGAAAACACTACATAACTCAGAATGTATTGCAAAATGACGCAGAAGACCTACACGTTCCTCGTGAAAGCCCGACGCCCCATCTCTCCGCCGTCGGCCCAAACCTGGAGCAGGAGTAGCCCCTTGCCAGAGTGGTGTTCACGAACAACAGCAGTCACCAGTTCAAAAGAACCGGATCTAAATTCCCAGACAAATGTCTATCGGAGACACCCCTCGTTTAGGATGCTACCCGAGCCGCTCCTGCACCCGGTCCGTGGTCGACGCCAACTCACAGGTAACAGATGATCAGATCCCTCTCCCACAAGCCGCCAACGACCCTCTTCTCCTGGTTGGAGCAAGAGCCAGGGTACCTTTATTCAAGAACTCCACGTGACTCTAACGCGCCGAAGACCCGGGTGAAGCCCAGCACATATTGTTGACAGCAAAATAGTTGCGTAGCAACTAAATTATCGAACAGGTTACCCGGTCGAGAAACAGAAACTTCAACGGACCTAAGGCCTTCCACTATGTAGGCCAAAAATGATGCCAAATTTGTTTTTTGATATTTGGCACCGATGCCCTACATTGTCAAGCCAATGCCAAATAAAAATTCATGGGCACCGGAGCATCTACTTGCTCCGAAGCCAAATCCATCGAGCAAATAAAGTAAGGGCGTTGTACTGCAGTGAGTCAGGAAGGAGGGCAGTGAGCCAGGAAGGAGAGACGCTGACAGTGGGGTGTCTTGGCCTGGTCTATACTATTTTATGTATGTGGGTCCAAGCTTCAATCGATGCTAACTTCTCAACATGGTGTGAGCGGTGCTAAATATTTTGTATCTGACGTAGATGTGTATGTGGTAAACTTTTTAGAGTTTTGGCACCTAATACATAGTGGAAGGCCTAAGTGGCGTCTATGCCCCGTTTGCTGGGTGCAGCAGTGTAGGAGATCTTGAACAGTGTGTTGAGCCGTTGTTCGTAGATTGCATCTCATCGTCGAAGACAACCATGAGAACCCTCACAAAGACCTTTTGGTGGCCACCACAGTCCGTAGTGAGGCTGTAGTTGCAGGATGAAGTGGTCACCACTCGGACCAACATCGATGGCAGAGCACAACATGGTTGACTGCCATTTTGTCGAAAAGAGCTCTGCCCATGCCCGTCGGTCAACGGGTTAACATGGTTAGATCTAGAGCACGAAAGGCAGATCCCACTTACCGATGCACACCCACACGAAATGCACCCGTCCCTAGACCAAGAGTGCACTGGCTACCAAAACGATGCCGCTCCTCTTGATCGGAGCACCACACCTGGCCTGAGCACGCCAACCTCACACCTCAACCATGCCTTCACGTCGTTGCCTTGCAACCGCGCCTAGGAAGCCCAGATCCGTGCCATCGTCGGGCGGAGGATGAAAGCTTCGCCGTTGTCCTTAGAGACTTGAGGGCTTGCCCTCCGGCCCTTTTTGGTAGCGGCGAGGAGGAGGGGGAGGAAGAGAAAGCCGGTGGCAGCGAGGTTGGTCAGCAACCAGAGTTGTTCGTGAAGAGACGCGGGGGCCTCCAGAATTTTAGGATCAGACGTTTGCTCCTGTTGTGCTCAACCTTGCCCGGATTCCTTTCAACTGACCCAACAACACTCTTTCCTAACACACACGCGACCCTTCTCGAGAGCTACACTAGAGAGGAGGAATCGGTGGCATCTTCATCTTTCTGGTCCTTCAATCGCCGTCTCCGGGTGCCCTCGGGGCGGTTGGAGGTTGGGGGAACCACAGATCCAGCTGGGACATGTATATATGTTGACGGCTAAATTTGACAGAGTAGAAATATGGACCGTGAATCAAAACATTAGTCTCAATGATGTTGATCTGCTAGCGTGTGTTCTAAGCTAAAGGTTGTTGTCTCCAAAACAAAAGGGTGAAGGTTGCTCCCTAAGTGAAGATGTCCACACGCCTATGGAGTTGAAATGGTAGGTTAGTACATGAAGTTTTAGATTCAGACATCGGTATTATTCATGTATGGAGTAATCAATTTGTCGGATGAGATTGTTGTGATAGAAGTACGCTTGGTTTTTTGTGGACTTCGAGAGGAGCGGGCGCGGCTGGTTTGCCTAGTTTTTATTTTCAGGGATGTATTTAGATCTCAGTCGACAGAGACTTAACCAAGTCTTAAAATAGGCTTTCGCCTCACTTTTTATAGATAAAGCAACGGTCCATACATCAAGCATCCGAGTCTCATATGAAGAACGATAGTTGGGACCACAACACAGACAAGCCTAAGAAAGCATAAAAGAAATAAGAAAAAAAGCCACCTAATGGTAGCCGCCAAGCGACACTAAGATGATGATAGCCAATGCGAGCAAGGAATTTGAATAAAGAGTCAGACGCCTTCCTTGGAAAGACCTTCTCAATCACCATTGTATTATGAGTCGTTCATAGTGTCCAAGACATTGCCGCAAAGATAAGCCAAAATAGGCGGCGGTGTTGCTACAATTGTGTAGCCATGTACTGGAAAAAGTCCACAAGGTTCAGGGCCTCCCAGTCGGGCCACAATGTATCGTGTACGAACGTCCTTAGCACCCTTGCCGCCGTACAGGAGAATAAGATATGGGTCTTGGTTGCACAGAGGGGGCACAGGCCATTCCTTGGGTCATGCCTCTTAAGTACCTCTGTCCTTGAAGGGAGGCGATTTTGAAGTAACTTCCACACAAAGATTTTAATCTTTAGGGGAACGGGGGCTTTCGACAATGGTGCTAGCCAAGGTGTGGAAGGTGACTGGCATAGAGCATGGTATGTCGTGCTAACCGAAAACTCCGCCATCAGGGCGAGCCGCCATGACACAGTGTCCGAATAGTTCGGAAGCATCAGTGGTACGGCAGCCCGAAGTCTAGACCAGTCTTCACTCTCTGCTTGCCCAAAAGTACGACGGAATTGGATATTCCACTGTCCAGCATGGAGTGCCGAGGAGGCAAGTGCGGACGGGTCCACACAGATTGAGAATAATCCAGGGAAACTCACGCGTAGTGGCTCAGTACCCAACCAGGGGTCCAGCCAGAATTGGGTCCCGCCCCATTCCCTATGGAGAAGGAAATCCCTAGGCTGATGCCCTCCTTGATCCTTTGGATGGAGCGCCAAAACATTCCTCCTGTCCGAGAGCATGCTAGGAGGGGCTCACCTCGAAGGTATTTTGCCCGAAGCTGAAGCCATAGGCCTCCCTCACCGCGTAGGATCTGCCAGACCCATCTCAACCTGAGCGCGACATTCATACGTCGGGAGGCCACAATGCCCAGACCCCCTTGGTCCTTGGGCAAACAAATGTCTGCCCACTTGACCATGTGATACTTTCGGCAGCCATCGGCTGTTTGCCAAAAGAGCCCGGCGAGGTTGAGGGAGTCCTGGATGAAGGGGTCCTTGGGCGTCCGGGCTATGTAACATGGGCCGGACTGATGGGCTATGAAGATACAAGACATAAGAATTCCTCCCGTGTCCGGATGGGACTCTCCTTTGCGTGGATGGCAAGCTTGGCGTTCGGATATGTAGATTCCTTCCTTTGTAAACCGACTCTGTACAACCCCAGGCCCATCCGTGTCTATATAAACCGGAGGGTTTAGTCCATAGAGGCAAGATCATAATCATACAAGCTAGACTTCTAGGGTTTAGCCACAACGATCTCGTGGTAGATCAACTCTTGTAATCCTCATATTCATCAATATCAATCAAGAAGGACATAGGGTATTACCTCCATCAAGAGGGCCCGAACCTGGGTAAACATCGTGCCCCTTGTCTCATGTTACCATCGACCCTAGATGCACAGTTCGGGACCCCCTACCCGATATCCGCCGTTTTTTGACACCGACATTGGTGCTTTCATTGAGAGTTCCACTGTGTCGTCGCCAAAAGGTTCGATGGCTCTATCAATCATCTACAACAATACTGCCCTGGGGGAGGTTTTCCTCCCCGGTCAGATCTTTGTGTTCGACGGCTTCGCACTGCGGGCCAACTTGTTTGGCCATCTAGAGCAGATCGAAAGCTACGCCCCAGGTCACCAAATTAGTTTTGGAAACTTGGATTATGTCGCTGACATTCGAGGAGACTTGATCTTCCAAGGATTCACGACCCCAACCTCTGCCTTGGCCTTAGAGCCAGAGCGCGTCGCCAGGTCCGAAGACGGGATTTCTAAACCTGCCGGACTATCTGTGGCCACTGGGCCCCAGTACGGGAGAGCCGGAGGAAGCAGTGTCGCTGGCAACCATCACAAAGCCGGACTCTTCCCCGGACATTAGCTTCGAACTCTTGGAGTCAGCATCGTGTGAGCTCGGCCGAGGAATCCCCTTCCTGCCGTTCTCCATGGGTTCTCTTCTCCCTGGCCAAACCTCGCCTTTAAGCGAGGCTCTGGACTTGATGCAATCCCTCGTCACTACAGAGGAGCAATGTCCGAACTACGCCCAACCCGGACTAGGGGCTGAGAGCGGGGAATTTTATGTCCCACCCACCACCCGCTTCATTGCCACAGTCGAGGACTTAACTGACATGCTCGATTACGGCTCCGAAGACATCGACGGTATGGACGACGATGCTGGAGAAGAGCAGGCCCAAAGCCCGCCGTTTACCGGATGTTGGACGGTTCGTATGATGTGTACATGGTGGATGCACCCAAGGAGGGTGACGGCGATAATGAGAAAAATCCAGTAAAGGATAAACCTTCCGAGATACAACCAAAACACCGATGACGCCGACCTAAATCGCGCCGCAGCAAAGACAACAATACCGGCACGAGAGACAACAATACTCCGGACGATGCCGAAGACCAAGAAAACCCCGCAGAGCAAAACTCCGAACAAGACGGTCGGGAGGATGGGCAAGTTAGCCCTAATGAAAAGGACGCAAACAAAGACTCGGAGGACAGTAATTACCTTCCACCCTCCGAGGATGAGGTGAGCCTCGGCGACGAAGAATTTATCGTGCCTGAGGAACCTCTCGAGCAGGAGCGCTTTAAGCAACGGTTAATAGCCACTGCAAGGAGCCTGAAAAAGAAACAACAGCAGCTTCAAGCTGATCAAGATCTACTCAACGACGGATGTACTGATGTTCTGGCAGCCGAGGAATACGGCCTCGTGCGCCCAACCAAAAGTTACCCGAGGCGTAAACTGCTACCTTAATTCGACGACGAGGCACTTGAGCCCGTACCAGTGGCGCGTAATGCGGCTGACCGACCACCACTTGGCCGGGACAAAACTGCAACTCAAGCCAAACACCGGCCAATAATATCTCGCCGTAAACATAGAGACACAACAACTCGGGGACACACATATGACCTGCGGCAGGACCTGAAGAATAAAGCAGGTCCGGTCAGGTCGATCTATGGATCGCGGGGGCGTGCCTCGACTCGTGACGACGGCTATCAAGCCAAACATGACAAGCATAATCACGCCCGGGCCGAAAGCCGCAGACAGACTCCATCCGAACTACGTCGCGACCTGGCCCGATATAGAGGCGCCGCACACCCCCTCTGCTTCACTGACGAAGTAATGGAGCATGAATTTCTAGAAGGGTTTAAACCCGTAAATATCGAATCATATGATGGAACAACAGATCCCGCATTATGGATTGAGGACTTTCTTCTCCATATTCATATGGCCCGCGGTGATGACCTTCATGCCATCAAATACCTCCCCTTAAAACTCAAGGGACCAGCTTGGCACTGGTTAAACAGTCTGCCTGAAAACTCTATTGGAAGCTGGGAGGACCTGGAAGACGCCTTCCGCGACGACTTCCAAGGCACATACGTTAGACCTCCGGATGCCGATGACTTAAGTCACATAGTTCAACAGCCCGGAGAGTTAGCCAGGAAATTCTGGCCCGGAGAGTTAACCAGGATGCCGAAGCCCTAGCGGCCTTTAAGCATAGCATCTGCGACGAATGGCTCACCCGACACCTCGGCCAAGAAAAGCCGAAGTCTATGGCGGCCCTCACGACACTTATGACCCGCTTTTATGCGGACAAAGATAGTTGGCTAGCCCGTAGCAATAATAATGCAAGCGAACCTGGCACCTCCGAAGCCAAGAATAGCAACGGCAAGCCCTGACGCAACAGACATAAGCGAATAAACAATAGTGACAATACTAATGACACAACGGTCAACGCCGGATTCAGTGGCTCCAAGTCTGGTCAGCGGAAGAAGCCATATAAAAGGAACAATTTGGGCTCTTCCATCCTGGACCGCATACTCGTTCGTCCATGTCAGATCCACGGCACCCCTGATAAACCATCCAATCATACCCACCGGAGTTATTGGGTCTTTAAACAGGCCGGCAAGTTAAATGTCAAAGACAAGGAGAAGGGGTCGCAAAGCGAGAATGACGACAAGGAGCCCCGTCTGCCGAACACAGGGGGGCAGAAGAAGTTTCCCCCAGGTTAAAACGGTGAACATGATATACGTTACCCATATCCCCAAGAGGGAGTGCAAACGCGCGCTTAGGGACGTCTATGCGATAGAGCCAGTCGCCCCAAAATTCAACCCATGGTCGTCCTGCCCGATCACTTTCGATTGCAGGGACCATCCGACCAGTATCCGTCATGGCGGTTCAGCCGCACTAGTCCTCGACCCAATCATCAATGGATTCCACCTCACGCGAGTCCTCATGGACGGTGCCAGCAGCCTCAACCTGCTCTATCAGGATACAGTCCGAAAATGGGCATCGATCCATCAAGGATCAAGCCCACAAAAAATACCTTTAAAGGAGTAATACCAGGTGTAGAGGCCCGCTGCACGGGTTCAATCACATTGGAAGTTATCTTCGGATCTTCGGACACCTTCCGAAGCGAAGAATTGATCTTCGACTTCGTCCCCTTCCGCAGTGGCTATCACGCACTGCTCGGACGAACTGCATTTGCTCGATTCAATGCGGTGCCACATTATGCTTATCTCAAACTTAAGATGCCCGGACCACGCGGTGTCATAACAGTCAACGGAAACACGGAGCGCTCCCTCCGTACTGAGGAGCACACCGTGGCCCTAGCAACAGAAGTACATAGCGGCCTTATCAAGCAGAACCTTAATTCGGCGGCCAAGCTCCCGGACACTGTCAAACGAGTCCGGACTACTCTGCAGCAGAACAGTCCAGCCCATCAGGAGCTCGACTAGCAATTCAGCATTCGTCTCAGTCCCGACCAACTGGCGGTGTACATACCACGCATAAATAACTACGCACTCAAAATACCATGGGCATAGACGGAAGCGTAACTTGATTGTGGTCCATCATACGGCTCACACACATAATTTTCCTTTTCCTTTTTACCATTTTTTGGTCTCTTTTTCACAGGCCCCTCCCTGACGGCCTGAGCATCGGTCCTTTGGAAGGATAGATACACCAAGGCGGCAAGCAATACAGATGTGTGGGGGAATCTCTAGATGTTCTTCTTGACGATCGTTCTACCTGTTTTCGGCACCCGCATGCAGCTCCCCCTTGGTCTTGGCATGTCAAATAGCCAGGTTGCTTATCGCACTATTTGAACAAATACGCTTTGACGCATTAATCAAATTATAATGGAAATAGTTTGTGGCCCAACTTACGTGGCACTAGCTTACTACTTCATTTTATCATTCTTATTGATTGCACCCGTACACTTTGGTACGCTTTGATTCGCCAGGGGCTTCACTATGCCCCATGCTACGGCGACAAAGTCCAAACACTTTTTATAGTACAGTTCGACACCCCGAATTTTAGCATTATATGCATCGGCTCCGAATCATGTCTTTGGTCAATGGTTGGGTTGCCCGGCTCCTGTGCTTGCTACCTTACGTTCCGTCCTATTAGCTAGGGTAGTAAAGGGAGAACTACCACGATTGTGTTTCTGGTTTATCCGAGAAAACACCTCAGTAGAGAAAGTCGAAAACTGACTATCATGATACAGCGAGAGCTGGTCAACTATTCAAAAGTTACAAATCTTTTGTGATTTTTTCCGCATTATGTGACGAATCGGCCTCTATCCGATCAGTGTCCACAGCACCCTAGTCCGGATTAAATTCTAACTAGGGGCTGCACCTACATTTCTATTGTCAAACTCCTATGACTAAGTGAGAGTGCTAAAGCCACATAGTCCGATTGCCTGGTTCGTTGTGCTAAACACCTCCTTCAAGGACCAAACTATTGGATCAAGAGTGTTTAGATTTATCCCGAACACCCCCGTACTACCTACGCGGGGGCTGAAGCCGACGACTGGCCAACTTTCAGATTTAACAAAACGGCCGCACAGGAGGTAAAATTTTCAAACAATAAACATTATATTACATAAAGACTTTGTTTCACAATACATGAAGGGATAACATGAATGACTTCATTCAAATATAATGTCTTTTGAACATTAGCCCTCTACAATGCGGGATCCCTTCAGGACATCCTCAAAATACCGCTCGGGCGTGCGGTGCTCCTTACCCGCGGGCGGTCCCTCAGTGGCGAGCTTGACGGCGTCCATCTTCGTCCACTGCACCTTGACACGGGCGAAGGCCATCCGCGCACCTTCAATGCAGACCGACTGCTTGATAGCGTCAAGCCGAGGGAAGGCATTGACCAGCCGCTTCACGAGCCCGAAGTAGCTGCTGGGTATGGCTTCGGCAAGCCACAGGCGGATTATCAAATCCTTCATGGCCAGTTCGGACACCCTATGCAGTCCGGTCAGCTGTTTCAGCTGATCGCTAAGGGGCACCGGATGCTCTGGCGCAAGGTATTGCGACCAGAATAGCTTCTCCGTCGAGCTCCCCTCTTCGGCTTGGAAGAATTCCGCAGCATCGGCAGCACTGCGCGGCTCATCCGCAAACGCCCCTAGAGAACTCCAAATCCGGGTCAGTAAGAGGAACCTTTTCTTCACATACTTGCTCTGCATAATAAAGGCCTTACCCGCCGCGATTTTTCTGGCCTCCTGGATTTCTTGGAGGGCGCCCTAGGATTCAACCCAGGCATCGTGTGCACTTTGGCGGGCCTTGGCAAGTTCGGACTCTTGATCCACAACATTGCACTCCAAGGACTCACATTTCTTCACGGCGTCCTGGAGCTCCTGCTGGACCTCACCAACCCAGGCCTCGTGTTTCTCGCGAGCAGCTTGTTCCTTTGCCGCTCTCTCCTAGGTTTCGGCTAGCGCCTTCTTGAGGGTCTCCACCTCGGTCTCCACTCCTGCAAAATACCATAGCACTATGGTCAACACAAATCATTCATAATTTCTGAACCTACACAAGGTCATTGCATACCTTGATGGTCCTCCAGCTGTTTCTTCACACGACCGAGCTCTTCCTTGGTCCGCTCCAGACTCTGCTTCAGTCCGGAGACCTTAACAGCATGAGAGGTCGCAGCCAGCAAAGACGCCTGCTTATTCACATAGACACGTATGGTTAGTCTCCTACAAAAATTACTTGATCCTTTGTCCGGCTTTTCTTTTCGAACACCGGACAGTGTATCAGGGGCTACTGTCTATACTATGGCAATCCTTTTGCATAAATTGGATTTCATACTTCAAAGCCTGTCAGAAGGCTTGTGCAGGCTTTGGTCAGCCCGCTCTTCATGGACTGAATCCTCTCAACCACCGTACCCATGAGGGTACGGTGTTCCTCAACAATGGAAGCGCTTCGCAGCGCTTCCAGTAGAGTATCCGGTGCCTCTGGATGGACAGAGGTCATCGGTGGAATCGGTGCACCTCCTTCTTTCGATGGAGGCTGCTTGCCGGATTTCGGAGCCGTATAGGTATCCGGAATTGTATCTGACTGGGGGCCAGATTGGATATGCCCCCCATCGCCGGTCTCCATGGGGATTTGCTCCCCCATGTGTCCGGCGGCCGAGGGTTCACCCTCTGGCGCCACCCTGACGGCCTCCTACATCTCTCCTTGGCCTGGGGAGGTCCTTCAGGACAACACCTCGGTGTTATCCATGGCCTTGGGAGAAGAGGCCGCGGGAAGGGACCCGCTGTCCATCACCTTCGGATCCAGCGAATTCCCCGAAGATGAGGATCGCTCGAGGTCGGAACGAGCCGGACTGCAGCACATGATTCAACATGTTAAAACCATGAAGTAAAGGAGCCGGATATGTGCGTGCGTCTTTGAGTACTTACGATTTGGCCAAGGGCTTGTCCCTGGGGCGCCACTCGGAGCTGCTGTCGATGTCCACGCGGAGTTGTCCACGAGGGAAACCTTCCCCTTCTTGGACGCCTCTGCCTCCAGATGCGTGGAGGCTGCCCTTTTCTTCCTCCCCCCCTCCGAGGGAGAATTGCTTTCCTCCTCCTCCTCGTCGTCCTCGGTGTGGGAGGAGTGGGTCTTGGCATCTTCAGATGTCACGTCCGAAGTGCCCTTATAGCGGAGACCACTCCTGGTCTCCTTGGCCTTCTTCTTGGCTTTCTTCTCCGGTGCTTGGTAGGGCACCGGAACCAGCATCTTCGTCAGAAGAGGGATTGCTGGATTTTCGGGCAGTGGAGCCGGACACTGGATCCGCTCCACGTTCTTTGTCCAGCCCTGAAAAAATGAATGGGGAAGCTTAGGCGTCTTCCTTGAGTATGCAAGTAAAGGATACACCTTGAAATACGGAAAACTTACCGCACTGGCGGGATGGGCTAGGTCGTGCCCGCGGTCCTCGGTCGTCGCCGGCCATGTCTCATTGGCCTTAAAGAGCACCCTCCAGATGTCTTCGTGCGTAGTGCCGAAGAACTGTTGCAAGGTCTGGTGCTTGGCCGGATCGAACTCCCATAAATGGCAAGTCCGTCTTTGGCACGGAAGGGTCCAGCGAGCAAGCATCACCTGGATCACATTGACAAGCTTGACGTTCTTGTCCACCATGCTCCTGATGCGCTGTCAGCTCGTCTGACGAAGACCAATCCAGGCCCTTCTCTAGATAGGAGGTGAGCCGCATCGGGGCGCCGGACTGGAATTCAGGAGCCGCGGCCCAGGTGGTGTCGCGAGGCTCTGTGACGTAGAACCATTGCTGTTGCCACCCTTTGACGGTCTCCACAAAGGTACCTTTGGGCCATGTGACATTGGGCAGCTTGCTCACCATGGCGCTTCCGCACTCTGCGTGTTGACCGCCCACCACCTTCGGCTTCACATTGAAGATCTTTAACCACAATCCGAAGTGGGGTGGGATGCGGAGGAAGGCCTCGCACACGACAATGAATGCCAAGATGTCGAGGAAGGAATTGGGGGCCAGATCGTGGAAATCCAGCCCGTAGTAGAACATGAGTCCGTGGACAAATGGATGGAGAGGGAATCCCAATCCACGGACGAAGTGGGGGATGAATACCACCCTCTCATGGGGCTCCGGGGTGGGGATGAGCTGCCCCGTTGCTGGGGGCCGGTGGGCGATTTCCTTGGCCAAGTACCCGGCCTCCCGGAGCTTGGTGATGTCCTTCTCCTTGACGGAGGAAACCATCCACTTGCCTTGCGCTCTAGATCCGGACATGGCTGAAGTGCTTTTTTGAGGTGGAAAGGATGGAAGATTGGGCGCTGGAGCTCGAGAATGGATGGGCAGAAAGAAGGAAGGCATGGGTGAAAGAGGTGAATCCTTATCCCTTTATAAAGGCAGTGAATATCAAGCGCCTCCCCACTCGCCTTAAAACTCGCCTATTCCCCAGGGGTCATGCAGGCGGCGTGGTTGTATTACCCACGCCCGTATTGATGGGAATCCCGTAATAAGGGGACACGATCTCTGCTTTGACAAGACGTGCCAATAAAACCACATCTTGAAACATGGAGCGGGAGGCTAAAAAACGGTTTGAAATAATGACCGGGCAGTGACGTGATGTCACGCTACAAAAGTTGTCAGTGTACTGGATTCGTAAAATACTATACTCTCTATGTGTGTGTGTGTGTGGTACTTGTTTTGCAGAGCTGGACACATTTTCTGTGTTCGAAAGTTGTTTTGGAGTATTCGGAGGAGGAACCCGCCTTGCAATGCCAAAGACAATCTGCGCGCCGGACACATCGTCATTGAAGCCTGGTTCAGGGGATACTGAGGGAGTCCTAGATTAAGGGGTCCTCGGGCGTTCGGGCTATGTAACATGGGCTGGACTGATGGGCTATGAAGATACAGGATAGAAGAATTCCTCCCGTGTCCGGAAGGGACTCTCCTTTGCGTGGATGGAAAGCTTGGCGTTCAGATATGTAGATTCCTTCCTTTGTAAACCGACTCTGTACAACCCTAGGCCCCTCTGGTGTCTATATAAACTGTAGGGTTTAGTCCATAGAGGCAAGATCATAATCATACAGTCTAGACTTCTAGGGTTTAGCCACAACGATCTCGTGGTAGATCAACTCTTGTAATCCTCATATTCATCAATATCAATCAAGCAGGACATAGGGTATTGCCTCCATCAAGAGGGCCTGAACCTGGGTAAACACCGTGCCCCTTGTCTCCTATTACCATCGACCCTAGACGCACAGTTCGGGACCCCCTACCTGAGATCCGCCGGTTTTGACACCGACAGATGTCCTTATCAAAAGAGCTATGGACGCCCTCTGGTAAGATGTACAACCCCATCATGTACATGGGGAGGATCGCTAGGTTGGAACAAATAAGGACTGATTTGCTCCCCTTGGAAGTAAACCGTCCACACCATGGTTCATCCTGAGATGCCAGTCGTCCCACCAAAGGGTCAAACGCACTCATCAGGATCTTCGAGTAGGCCATCGGCATTCCAAGTATGTGATGGGGAATGTGGCCAGTCGGCAGTTTAGGTTGTCCGCAATCCGATGTTGCTCTTCCCTCAGGAATCCCAGGATTACGTCACTCTTATCAAAGTTAATCTTTAGTCCTGACATAGCCCCAGAACAAAGGAGCGGGAACTTAAGATTCACGATGTCGAGGTCGATCCCCTCCACTATAATCATGGTGTCATCAGCATATTGTAAGTGGGTGACCCCTCCGCCAGGGATCAAATGCCCAACTACGCCCGAGAGGTGGCCAACCCTCCTAGCCTTATCCATGATTCCAGCTAACGCATCAACGACAAGGTTGAAGAGGAGTGGGGAGATCGGGTCCCCTTGTTTTACTCTTGCATAGGACTTAAAGAATGGTCCCACCTCACCATTAATATTGATCTTCGTGCTACTAGATCAAACTAGCCGCATGATCCAAGAACACCAGTGGTCATCGAAGCCCCAACACTGCAGGACCAGCCGCAGGAAGGACCAGTCCAAACGATCGTATGCTTTCTGAAAGTCCAACTTGAGGAAGGCACCCTTGTGACAGTGATACGTCTCCATCGTATCTACTTTTTCAAACTCTTTTGCCCTTGTTTTGGAATCTAATTTGCATGATTTGAATGGAACTAACCCGGACTGATGCTGTTTTCAGCAGAATTGTCATGGTGTTATTTTTGTGTAGAAATAAAAGTTTTTGGAATGACCTGAAACTTCACAGAGAATATTTTTGGAATAAATAAAAAATATTGGCGAAAGAATCAACCAAGGGGGACCCACCACCTGTCCACAAGGGTGGGGGGCGCGCCCTACCCCCCTGGGCGTGCCCCACTGTCTTGTGGGTCCCACAAAGCTCCACCGACCTCAAATCCAACTCCATATATTCATGTTCGGGGAGAAAAAAATCAGAGAGAAGGATTCATTGCGTTTTACGATACGAAGCCGCCACCACCTCCTATTCCTCCTCGGGAGGGCAGATCTTGAGTCCGTTTTGGGCTTTGGAGAGGGGAAATTGTCGCCATTGTCATCATCAACCTTCCTCCATCACCAATTTCATGATGCTCACCGCCGTGTGTGAGTAATCCCATCATAGGCTTGCTGGACGATGATGGGTTGGATGAGATTTGCCATGTAATCGAGTTAGTTTTTTTAGGGTTTGACCCTAGTATCCACTATGTTCTGATATTGATGTTGCTATGACTTTGCTATGCTTAATGCTTGTCACTAGGGCCCAAGTGCCATGATTTGAGATCTGAACCTATTATGTTTTCATGAAAATATTTGTGTTCTTGATCCTATCTTGCAAGTTATAGTCACCTACTACTCCCTCCTTCCATCTATATAGGGCCTAATGTGTTTTTCGAGACCCCCTTTGACTATTGATAAGACTAATAATACATGAGATGTATAATGTGAAAATTATATCATTGGAAGCTCCTTTCATGTACGAATTTGACGATATGCTTTGTGTAACTTGCATGTCATATATTATTGCTCCAACACTTGGTCAAAGTTAGCCTCGAAAAACGATTAGGCCCTATATAGATGGAAGGAGGGAGTACGTGTTATGATCCGGCAACCTCGGAGTGACAATAGTCGGGACACTTCCCGGTGATGACCGTAGTTTGAGGAGTTCATGTATTCACTAAGTGCTAATGTTTTGGTCCGGTTCTCTATTAAAAGGAGGCCTTAATATCCATTAGTTCCCATTAGGACCCCGCTGCCACGGGAGGGTAGGACAAAAGATGTCATGCAAGTTCTTTTTCCATAAGCACGCATGATTATATTCGGAATACATGCCTACATTATATTGATGAATTGGAGCTAGTTCTGTGTCACCCTAGGTTATAACTGTTGCATGACGAATGCCATCCAACATAATTATCCATCATTGATCCATTGCCTACGAGTTCGTTTCATATTGATCTTTGCTAAGTTACTTTTTCGTTGCCACTATTACGATTGCTACAAAACTGCTATTGTTACTTTTGCCACCGTTACCGTTACTTCCATACTACTTTGCTACTAAATATTTTGCTGCAGATATTAAGTCTTTTAGGTGTGGTTGAATTGACAAGTCAGTTGCTAATACTTGAGAATATTCTTTGGCTCCCCTTTTGTCGAATCAATAAATTTGGGTTGAATACTCTACCCTCGAAAACTGTTGCGATCCCCTATAATTGTGGGCTATCAAGACCTTTTTCTGGAGCCATTGCCAGTGAGCATAGCTCTATTCTCCGAGTCACTTGGGATTTATATCTGTTGATCACTATGAGGAATTTGAAAGATCAAAGAACCAAGATTTTTCCCTCAACTACGAGGGGAGGTAAGGAACTGCCATCTAGTTCTGCACTTGATTCACCTTCTGTTTTAAGTAAGCTTGAGACACCTACACTTGCTATTGATTCTGATATGTCGCACATTATTGATGATGCCACTTATGCTATGCATGATGCTTATGATGATACTACTTCTTTGCGTGATGATACCGTGCCACTAGGTGAATTTCTTGATGAACAACTTGCTAGGGTTAGAGAGAATGAAATTACTGAAACTGATGATATTATTGAAACTGAAGATTATGATTCTCCCCTAGATATGAATTGCCTGTTGTACCTGAGGGTTATATTATGGATGAAGAAACTGCTAGAGACTTTTTTGCTTGCAATGATAGAGATGATCTTAAGAAACTGTTAGCTAAGATAAAAGAAAAGTCTTTGAATGCTAGAATGCAATATGATCCTAAGTTTGCTACTTCACCTATCTTCGTTACTGATAAGGATTATGAATTCTCTACCGATCCTGAGTTAATTACTTTGGTTGAATCTGATCCTTTCTATGGTTATGAATCTGAAACTATTGTGGCGCATCTTACTAAATTGAATGATATAGCCACCCTGTTTGCTCATGAGGAAAAAATTTGCTATTACTATATTCTTAAGTTGTTTCCTTTCTCATTAAAGGGTGATGCTAAGTTATGGTTTAATTCTCTTGCTCCTGGCTGTGTGCATAGTCCCTAGGATATGATTTACTACTTCTCTGAAAAATATTTCCCCGCTCATAAGAAACAAGCTGCTTTAAGGGAAATATTTAACTTTGTGCAAACTGAAGAAGAGAGTCTCCCACAAGCTTGTGGGAGGCTTCTCCAATTACTTAATGCTTTGCCTAATCATCCTCTCAAGAAAAATGAAATACTTGATATCTTTTATAATGGACTAACTGATGCTTCCAGAGACCACCTGGATAGTTGCGCTGGTTGTGTTTTCAGGGAACGAACGGTTGAGCAAGCTGAATTGCTATTGAATAATATTTTGAGTAATGATAATGATTGGACACTTCCTAAACCAACACCTAAGCCAACTCCGAAGAAGAGAGGTATTCTATTTCTCAGTCCTAAAGATATGAAAGAGGCAAAGAAATCTATGAAAGAAAAAGGTATTAAAGCTGAAGATGTTAAAAATCTACCACCTATTGAAGAAATACATAGTCTTGCTAACCTGACACAGGTAGTAGAGGTAAAATCTCTTTATAGATTTGATAAAGGTGATATTCCTCATAATAAGTCTGCTAGTCAATGCTTGGATGAGTTTGATAATTTTATTGTTAAACAAGAAAACTTCAATTCTTATGTTAGTAGACAATTGAAACGTAATGCTTACATGCTTGATTACTTGGGTGATTATATGAGTAGAACTGTTAATGATCTTAAGCTTATTAGTAAACATGCTTCCATGGTTACAACTCAAGTAGAACAAATACTTAAGGCACAAGATGATTTGCTCAATGAGTGGAATAGTAAAAACAATGATAATGTTGTTAGGGTTATGACTAGAGGTGGTAAAATGACCCAGGAACCTTTGTATCCTGAGTGTCATCCTAAGAGAGTTGAGAAAGATTCTTAGAGAATTAATACTGATGCACCGAGTCCTAGTAATAAAAAGAAAAAGAAAACTGATAGGACTTTGCATGCTTCTAGCGAACCTGTTATAGACACACCTGAGAATCCCAATGATATTTCTATTTCTGATGCTGAGACATAATCTGGTAATGAACATGAACCTAGTGATAATGTTAATGATGATGTTAATGTTGATGCTCAACTTAGTAATGATAATGATGTAGAGATTGAACCCGTTGTTGATCTTGATAACCCACAATCAAAGAATCAACGTTATGTTAAGAGAGACTTCGTTGCTAGGAAGCATGGTAAAGAAAGAGAACCATGGGTTCAGAAACCCATGCCCTTTCCTCCTAAGCCATCCAAGAAAAAGGATGATGAGGATTTTGAGCACTTTGCTGAAATGATTAGACCTATCTTTTTGCGCATGCGTTTGACTGATATGCTTAAAATGTCTCCTTATGCTAAGTATAGGAAAGATATTTTTACAAATAAAAGAAAGATAGTGAAAGCTGAAATTTCCACCATGCTTGCTAATTATACTTTTAAGGCTGGAATACCAAAGAAGCATGGAGATCCAGGAGTACCAACTATACCATGCTCCTTTAAAAGAAACTATGTTAAACATGCTTTATGTGATCTTGGAGCCGGTATTAGTGTTATGCCTTTCTCTTTATATCATAGACTTGAATTGAATAAGTTGACACATACTAAAATTTCTTTGCAAATGGCTGATAAGTCAACCTCTATACCTATCAGTATTTGTGAGGATGTGCCTGTTGTGCTTACATTACTATGTTAACGAACTTTGTTATTCTTGATATTCCCGAGGACGTCAGTATGTCGATTATCCTTGGTAGACCCTTTTTGAATACTGCAGGGGTTGTTATTGATTGCAACAAAGGCAATGCCACTTTTCATGTTAATGGTAATGAGCATACGGTACACTTTCTGAAGAAACAACCTCAAGTTCATAGTATCAATTCTATTGGAAAAAATCAACTATTACTATTGGAGGTTTCGAATTCCCTCTTCCTACTGTCAAAAAGAAATATGATATTCTTATTGTTGGGGACGTGCATATCCCCGTTGAGGTAACCTAGTGTTATTCAAATATTCTCCGGTTTCATGCCATTCAGAAGAAGTTTGTTAATAAGACCTGATCAACCTTGTTATGGATTCCTTTTGATGAGCATCAGATGGATGAATTTAGAAGGCACAACTTTCTGTACCTATCTTTTACTTTTTGTTATGTAGAATAAATAAAGCAAAAGTAGTATTTTCTGTCTATTTTCTGAATTATCCGTGCAATAAATAATGTCCCAAAAATAAAAGTTCTCCAAATGCCATGAAAATTTAGTATGATTTTTATAGAATGTTTAAGAATTTCTGGCACTGAACATGCACCAGGGGGATGCACCAGTGGGCCACAAGGGTGGAGGGCGCGCCCTACCCCCCTAGGCGCGCCCCTGCCTTGTGGGTCCCACGTGGGTCCACTCCACTTATTCCAGTACCCATCCACTTCGTCTTCCTCCAGAAAAATCATCCAGTAGCTCAAACCTGTGTTCTTGCTCATCTTGCTGCCATTTTCGATCTCCTTGTGCAAAGCTCCATTTGCAAAACTGTTTTGGGGGATTGTTCTTCGTTATGTGACTCCTCCATTGGTCCAATTAGTTTTTGTTCTAGTGCTTTATTTATTGCAAATTTTTGCTGCTGTGGTGACCCTATTATTGAGCTTGCATGTCAAATTTATATGGTCCAAAGTGGTTTTGATGCATGATATAGCCTCTAGACACTTGTAGGAGTAGTTTCTACCAATCTTGCCGAGTTTGGTTCACTTTTTATTTTGAGTCACTAAAAATTTCAGAACTTTTTCAGAGGAAGAAAAATGTTTAGGAAAATGTACCAAGGTGGTTCCTTGAGGAAGAAAGCACCGAGGCTCGCGATACATGAGCCGAACCTAGAACCACCAAGTGAAAGTGCATTAAGTCGACTAGAGGGGGCGGGGTGAATAGGCGATTTTTATGAATTCTTCATTGAGGAATTTCAGGGTGAGGAAATTCCTAAGCACAGAACTACTTGCAGCGGAATAAGTAGTCAGATGCAGACACGACATAACATAAGCATGGACATCATGATGAATTGGAAACAAACACAGAGTACAGAATGCGTAAGCACATGATACAACAGGATGAAGACAAACAAACTGCGAAATTGAACTGAGGAAATTAAGAAAGTCTTCAGTCAAAGCCTTCAAACAGATATGAACAAGCACAGAACACAATAATGAGGAAATGAAAGGGTTGAGGAAACAGAACCAGTTAGCTCGGTGAAGACAATGATTTGGTAGACCAGTTCCAACTGCTGTGACAGTCGTATGTCTGGTTGGAGCGGCTAGGTATTCAAACCCGAGGACAGACAGTCCCGGACACACAGTCCTCACTGTATTCTCCTTGAACTAAGGTCACACAGATCTCGTCCAATCACTCGTGGTAAGTCTTCAGGTGACTTCCAAACCCTCACAAACTCGGTCACTCGATGATCCACAATTTCCTCTTGGATGCTCTAGACCATGACGCCTAATCGTCTGGAGGATGCACAGTCCTCAAAGGTAACAAGCATCGGTTCCACACAAGAACAATCTCTTTAATGATGCTCAATCACTTTGGGTTTGTAGGTGTTTGGGTTTGGGTTTTGGGTTTTTCCTCACTTGATGATTTTCGCTCAAAGTCCTCGGAGGATGGGATGCTCTTAATGACAAGTGTCAGTTTCTTGTGGAGCAGCCAGCCAGCTAGTGGTTATAGGGGGCAGCTATTTATAGCCTAGGGAGCAGCCCGATATGATAAGACATAAATGCCCTTCAATGATATGACCGTTAGGTGGATAAGATATTTTGGGACAGCTGGCGCATAGCACAACAACAGTGGGAAATTTGAGGTTCAAATTCCTAAGGGCTATCATGTTCCTCACTTCTAGGCAATCCACACCGGCGAATTCCTAACTCCTCAGTCAGAACAAATGACTCAGAGACCAGAAAGAATTTCGTCTCTGTCACTGAAGAAATTGACTGAACTGTATGAGATTTCCAATGGCTTCACTTGAAGGTATTGGTAGGTGTAGGATTTTGAGTTGAGCATCACCTGGAAACTTTTCCTTAGTTTTACCTCGACCCCCTTTAACAGTACGGTGTTTCCTATGACTCAAGAAAGAGAAAATGAAACTACGAAAACAAAAGTATTCACGCTTCATGTTCCTCGCATGAATATCAAGTCTTCACAGTCACACCAATTTCTTCACTTTCAAAGTCTTTAGAAAGTCTTCAGAAATCCAAAGTGTTCAGTTGAAGACATTCATTTTTAGGGGTCGACTTTCTCTGTAAATATCAAACTCGTCATAGACTTATAGACCTGTGTACACTCACAAATGCATTTGTCCCTTAACCTATAAGTCTTCAATACACTAAAATCACTAAGGGGCACTAGATGCACTTACACCAAGGGAAGCTCAAGTGCGGCCTTATGAATGGCCGTCGGATGAATTCATGGTTCATGAAGGTTTCAAGGATGAGTTTGATGCATACATACAAAATGCCGGCCTTGAGGACTTCGTGTCAAATAAGTGCCGACAATACTATCACCTCACCGATTCCTTTGTGCGGAGGTTTGAATTTACATCCCAGTGATACGTCTCCAACGTATCTATAATTTTGATTGTTCCATGCTGTTATATTATCAATCTTGGATGTTTTATAATCATTTTATATCATTTTTTGGTACTAACCTATTGACATAGTGCCAAGTGCCAGTAGCTGTTTTTCCATGTTTTTTACATTGCAGAAAATCAATACCAAACGGAGTCCAAATGCAAGGAAACTTTACGGAGATTTTTTTGGACCAAAAGGAACATAATGGGACCTGGCTGCACCTGGGGGTGTTCTGAGGAGTGCACAACCCACCAGGGCGCGCCAGGAGGCCCAGGCGCGCCCTGGTGGGTTGTTCCCGTCCTCGGGTGCCCCCGAACCGCCTCTTTGCTCTATAAATACCACAATATTCCCAAAACCCTAGGGGAGTCGACGAAATATTGATCCAGCCGCCGTAGAGTCCAGAACCACCAGATCCAATCTAGACACCATCTCGGATGGGGTTCACCACCTCCATTGGTGCCTCTCCGATGATGCGTGAGTAGTTCTTTGTAGACCTTCGAGTCTGTAGTTAGTAGCTAGATGGCTTCCTCTCTCTCTCTCTCTTGATTCTCAATACAATGGTCTCTTGGAGATCCATATGATGTAACTTTTTTGCGGTGTGTTTGTTGGGATCAATGAACTTTGAGTTTATGATCAGATCTATCTTTTTATATCCATGAAAGTATTTGAGTTTCTTTGATCTATTTTATGCATGATTGCTTATAGCCTTGTATTTCTTCTCTGATATTCGGGTTTTGTTTGGCCAACTTAATCTATTTATCTTGCAATGGGAAGAGGTGCTTTGTAGTGGGTTCAATCTTACGGTGCTTGATCCTAGTGACAGAAGGGGAACCAACACGTATGTATCATTGCTACTAAGGATAAAACGATGGGGTCTATCTCTACATAGATAGATCTTTTCTACATCATGTCATCGTTCTTATTGCATTACTCCATTTCTCCATGAACTTAATACACTAGATGCATGTTGGATAGCGGTCGATGTGTGGAGTAATAGTAGTAGATGCAGGCAGGAGTCGGTCTACTAATCTTGGACGTGATGCCTATGTAATGATCATTGATCAGATATTGTCATGATTATTTGAAGTTTTATCAATTGCCTAACAGTAATTTGTTCATCCACCATTTGCTATTTTTCTCGAGAGAAGCGACTAGTGAAACCTACGGCCCCCGGGTCTCTTTCTCATATATTTGCCTTTGCGATCTACTTTTCCTTTGCATTTATTTTCAGATCTATTGAACCAAAAATACAAAAATACCTTGCTGCAATTTATTCTTATTTATTTTATTTGGCGTTCGATCTATCATTCTACTACAAATTTACCTCACGCCCGTTTGCCTGTCTTGAGGCGCCGTACCCCGGAAGGGATTGACAACCCCTTTAAACACGCCGGGTTGCGAGAAGTTGTTATTTGTGTGCAGGTGCTGTTTACGTTGCGTTGCTTGGTTCTCCTACTGGTTCGATAACCTTGGTTTCACAGCCGAGGGAAATACCTACCGCCGCTGTGCTGCATCATCCCTTCCTCTTTGGGGAAATACCGATATGCTTCAAGCGACATCAAAAGGAATTTCTGGCACCGTTGCCGGGAAGGATCTTCAACATATATCAGGTTCCTAATCAGAAATCTCATCTCCTCGCAATTTACATTATTTGCCATTTGCCTCTCGTTTTCCTCTCCCCCACTTCACAAAAATTTGCCATTTTATTCGCCTCTCTTTTTTCGTTCGCCATTTTTTTGCCGGATCTGTTTTTGAGTGTAATCTTGTTGCGTAGTCATCATGACTCAAGAGAACACCAAGTTGTGTGATTTCTCAAATACCAACAACAATGATTTTATCGGCACTCTGATTGCTCCTCCCGCCACTAGTGCAGAGTCTTGTGATATTAATACTGCTTTGTTGAATCTTGCTATGAAAGATCAATTTTCCGGTACTCCTAATGAGGATGCTGGGTCCCATCTTAATACCTTCATGGAATTATGCGATATGCAAAAGAAAAAAGATGTGGACAATGATGTGGTGAAGATGAAATTATTTCTGTTTTCATTGCGTGATTCTGCAAAAAAATTGGTTCTCTTTGCCTCGCAATAGTATCGATTATTGGAGTAAGTGCAAAGATGCTTTTATCACTAAGTATTTTCCGCCCGCAAAAATTATTTCCCTTAGAACCCAGATCATGAATTTCTAGCAACCTGAACACAAGCATGTTGCACAATCTTGGGAAAGGATGAAAATGATGCTGAGGAATTGCCCAACTCATGGGTTAAATCTTTGGATGATCATACAATTTTTTTATGCGGGATTGAATTTTGTTGCTCGTAATCTTTTAGATTTCGCCGCAGGTGGTACTTTTATGGAAATTACTTTGGGTGAAGCCACCAAATTGCTTGATTATATTATGGCAAATTATTCGCAATGGCATATCACTACCAAAAAAAAGACACATCCGTGACATTTTGGGCCGAACGATTTTTTTCTGTCATACCTATGACGATAATTGTGACAAAACCCGGTATCATCATAGATGTGGTGGGGTCCTACTTCTATGACAAAAATCATGACAGGAAATGGGCTTTTCGTCCTAGGCGGGCCGGAGACGCAGCTGCATGACATTCTTTGGGCCGTCCATGACGGAAAAAATCATGGTAGAAGCGAGGGCGAGGAAAATATCGGGGTGTTCCCGGTTACGGTGGGTGGTCGGGGCCGAGCGATGCGTGTTTCTCTCGTACACGCACGCGCGTAGGTGCGAGGCGTTGGGCTCTAACTGAACCCAAGCGAGACGTTGGGCTCTAACTGAACCCGAGCGATTGCATTGCAGGCTACGCGTTACTGAACCCGAGCAATCGATCGATGGCTGTTAACTGAACCCGATCGAGCGATTCCTTCGCTACTGCTACTAACTAAAGCCGATCGATGCTGCCTCTGGATGAACAGTGAGCGTTGCTGGGGGGGGGGGGTTGGATGAACAGTTCCCGGCGGGGGTGGATGAACAGGACCTCGTGGTGTTGCCTCTGGATGAACAGGACCCCGATCGATCGAGCCGGTTAGGGCTGGATTAACAAGACCCCATGGAGGGCAGGATGAACAGGACCACCCCGTGGAGGGCAGGATGAACAGTAGATGGTGGAGGGCAGGATGAACAGTAGCCCGTGGAGGGGTGGTTGAACAGGAGCCCGTGGAGAGGGCTGGTTGAACAGTAGACGATGGAGTAGCGCGCGGTGGAGGCTGGATGAACAGTCGCAGGTGGAGGCTGGAGGAGGTCGACGGTGGATGAACAGTAGCCCGTGGAGGGCAGGATGAACAGTAGCCCGTGGAGGGGTGGTTGAACAGGAGCCCGTGGAGAGGGCTGGTTGAACAGTAGACGATGGAGTAGCGCGCGGTGGAGGCTGGATGAACAGTCGCAGGTGGAGGCTGGAGGAGGTCGACGGTGGATGAACAGTAGCCCGTGGAGGCTGGAGGGGGTCAACGGTGGAGATGAACAGGACCCCCGTTTCGACCGTAGCGCTCCAACACAAGTCCGTTTCCTCTGTTTTGCGGTACGCCACACCCCTCCCGATCAATAGGACCCCCGTTTTGACCGTAGGAGGTCCGTTTCCTCTATTTTGCGGTACGCCAGACCCCTTCCGATGAACAGGATCCCGTTTCGAATGTGGCCAGTCGAACACAAGGCCGTTTCCTTCGTTCTGCAGTACGCCAGGCCTCGTTTCCATCGGCTGTTCTATCCAAGCCCTCCCAATGAACACGACGACGCATTCCATTACGACCTAGCCGGTTGGCTCCCCATGAACATGACGACGACGCTGTTTCTCCATTCCGACCTAGCCATGTACACGAGCCTGGCCCTACGTACGCGCGAGTAGGCGTTTGAGACCCCGCCCGTATGTATGTACTTGGCCGTATTTACTTTCTTGCACCCTGGCCGCTGTACGTACGTGTACATGCTACATGCGCGCCTCCGCTACGATACGTGCGCGCCTCTACATCGACCAGTATGTACGTACATGTTCGCGACCAGAATGACAACGCTACGTGCGCTTCGACCAGGTGGGTCCCGACTGTCAGGCACTTCCTTGCGTGCGAAGATGTAGCTGTGGGTCCCAGCAGTCAGGGGGCGAATCTTTTTTTTGCCCGGACGCACTTCCTTGCGTGCGAAGATGTAGCTGGTGCGTCCCAGCAGTCAGGGGGAAACGTTTTTTTCGCGAAATACGATGGCCCGTCTGGTGGGTCCCCGCTGTCAGGTGGAGGAATAATTATTTTGCGTGCAATAAGGAGGCACTTCCTTGCTGCGGTCGTGGACCCAGCTGTTAGCCTCTCCATGTACAGTCCACGTCCGACGGAAGACGTTCCTTGAACACGTTGACCACGCCATGCCGAGAGCACCAGGGCGGTGGACAACGGCGAGGCCTAGGAAGGGGCTGACGCAGAGCCGGGGAAGACGCGGCAGTGGATGCCCACGCATAGAGGAGTATGAGGGTTCACTAGTTCATTGCGGTGTGAGGCTGCCATCACCGCAGAATAACAGGGTGTGTGTGTGAGTAGAGGGATGGCCTGGCCAGCGGTGGGAATAGTAGGGGGCGGTGAGGCCTCCGCGGCAGCACAGCCGACCACGGGAGGCAGGAGCATGCGACACGACCGACGCTGCTTTGGGCGGCTGGAGCAACAAGACCAGAGGTTGAAGAAGCACTACGGCTGTTGGATGGACATCGTACGGTCACTTGAGCTAGAATCGTTCATATTGACTAAGTTGACAAAGCACTCCGTCCCCGTCAACTTAGTAGGCCCACATGTCAGCCTCCCACCAAGGTGGGTCCCAACCAGCAGGGGGAGTATTCATTTTTTGTGCGTAATAAGGAGGCACTTCCGGTGGGTCCGAGCTGATAGCGGGGGGAACGTTTTTTCGCACAATACTGTGGCCCGTTCGGTGGGTCCCAGCAGTCAGGGGAAATGTTTTTTTCGTGAAATACGGTGGCCCGTCCGGTGGGTCCCTGCTGTCAGGTGGAGGAATCATTATTTTCCACATAATAAGGATGCACTTCCTTGCTGCCGTCGTGGACCCAGCTGTCAGCCTCTCCATGTACAATCCACGTCCGACGGAAGCCGTTCCTTGACCACGTTGACCATGCCACGCCGAGAGCACCAGGGCGGTGGACGACGGCGAGGCCTAGGAAGGGGACGACACGGAGCCGGGGAAGACGCGACAGTGGAAGCCCGCGCGGAGAGGAGTACGAGGGTTCACTGGTTCAGCTGCGGTGTGAGGCTGGCGTCGCCGCGGAATAACAGGGGGTGTGGGTGAGTAGAGGGATGGCCTGGCCAGCGGTGGGAGTAGTAGGGGGCGGTGAGGCCTCCGCGGCATCACAGCCGGCCACGGGAGGCAGGAGCACGCGGCACGACCGACGCTGCTTTGGGCGGTTGGAGCAAGAAGACCAGAGGTTGAAGAAGCACTACGGCCGTTGGATAGACGTCGTACGGTCACTGCAGCTAGAATCATTTATATTGACTAAGTTGACAAAGCCCTTGGTATGCGTCAACTTAGTAGCCCACAGGTCAGCCTCCAAAACGGTGCGCCCCAGATGTCAGGGGGAGGAATCATTTTTTGGGCGGCTGAAGCAAGAATATCCGAGATTGAAGAAGAAGCACGACATCCATTGGATGGACATCCAACGGCCACAGCTGCCAGAACCGTGTGTTGTTGACAAAGCCTTGCATACGCGTCAACTTAGTTTTTTTATGGGACGCGTCAACTTAGAAGGCCCAAAAAAGGCTTCTATACAACTTTTTAAAGTCACTGAGCTCAATTAATAACTCAAGAAAAAAGTTAGATTACAGTGGAACCTAATTAAAAGCTGTCATGAGCAAAGAAATAATTCAATGGGTCCCACTTGTGTGTGTGTGAGAGAGAGAGACCCATCGGTCGATGCTCGTAAATACATCTTTCAACCATATGCATTGCTGATGCTCAGTAAAAACTTATATAGTTGACACAATCATATAGAACATCATAGCACACTGAACTTGCATACGAAAATTTCACGCAGGCGGCACAATCAGGATGGAAGCAGTGGATCGCTACAGGTAGGGCTATGTTGAAACCAACGAACTCATACATAACGGTTCATCGTCTTTATCAATGACAGGGAAATATCTTGAATGCTCTGCAAAGAAAACAAACAGACAACACAATAAGTTCTGCTAGCACATTAAGTTGACGTACAACCCTTTCTAAAAAAAAGTTCAGGAACAAAATTAGAACAGGTCACTATCAAATGTACTGGCACATCAGTGCTTCACACCCATAGCTCGGATTTAACTAGTATCTGAAAGATTCAGTTGTTACCTCAAATTAGAGCACATCCAGGCAGCTAGCCCTGCCTCTTCTCCCAAAGAAGCAGTGGCCTCCGCCGCGCGATGGAGTAGGCCCTGTGCCATCCATCATTCCGAGCAACATGGGGAAAGTATGACGTTGACTCTTGTAATGGACGTCGTCGATGGACCCTGGCACCAGCAGCAACGGCAGGACTTCGATTGATGGATTGACCACTTCTTCGACATGCACGAACACTCGATACAGGTACATCCCTAACATGGTCCACGGCGGCCTTGGTGGCGATGAATAGTGCAACCCCGGTTCCTGCATCGGTATCTCAACACCAATCACCTTCAGTATGGTGGACGGCTTCTTCATCCATGCCATAACCGTCAGAGCCCAGCTGTCTGGAGGAACAAACATACTTACGAGCTCACCTCCAAGGTCGTTGATAAGCTCATTCATGGACTCGCTGTTACAAGCACGTCGAGGCATGCCGTGGAAGGTAAGCTCTGTTAAAAACTCAAGCTCAGAGGGCACCGAGCCCCATCCTGGGTGCCACCGATCAAAGCTCACCAGTGCGCCATCGCAGAACAAACGCCGGGAAGATTCGAACACACGACTGCAGTCGAAAGTTGTACGGAACCTGACGAAGAAATCAGCCGGTGGTGGACAGACTTCGATGAGCAAGTCACTTATTTGGATGCCGTGCGGAATGCCAAGAGCTTTGACAAGGTCGTCTGGTGAGACGGGAGGCCGGTTGCCCTTGATGGTTACCATCATCACTTTGCCAGCAAACTAGTCGTCAAGCGCTGCCATGCCACTGTTTAGCGACAGCACGCAGCGACCGAAGGCAGGACGGACCTCAGGATCTCCGGCTCGGAGATCTGCGTTGACCGGCGACATGATAGTGAGATTGAGTACAAGGAGTACAGGAGGGGGATTTGGGGGAACTGGAGTAGGAATTGAGATTCCAGAGGTGGGGGAGGGGCGGGAGATTGGGGATGAAAAGGTAGCTTGAATTTCAAACACGCGCCAATATGCTCTCGGCGCGCAAGCACACGAAAACACCGGTGGCGCCCACATGTCGGCCTAAGAGTCCTTATTCTTTCTTTTTGGAGAGCCCAACCTTTTTTGAGGATCTTTTGAGAGCCTGGCCTGAGAGTCATAATTGACTTGTTTGGCATTTCGTTACTACTCGGCCCATATTCAACGACACCTCACTGGCCCAAACAAGTGTACATCATCTAAAAGACACTGAGCTCAAATTATATAACTTGAAAAAGGAGATACACTCTGAACACTGGAGAATGGTGATGCCCTCATTTAGCCCACCAGTAGTTCGAGGCAATAAACAGTTCAAAACAACGATATATACAACATTCAAACACTGACTAGTGACTACTACTGACATAAACAACAAGACATGATAGTTCATAAGAAGTCTTGCTACACCACCAAAACGCACCCATCTGCAGCGCTCAGACTCTCGTGATCCAGACAAGAATGACATTCTAAATAGAGCCAACTATTACATAGCAAGAGTGACATAGACGAGGATGACCAAATGACAAGGAATATGCATAACAAAAGAAAGAACTACCCATCCAGAACAAGCAACAAAGACAACAAAGTCATTCGAAGAGATGATCCAACACCATCATAATTTGCAGCCCCGCTTCAGGGACCAATGATCCGGAGACACCAGTAATCCACCCTTTCGACGCAACAACCCAATTACCTATCAACCTGAAGGCTTGAACCACATCACTGCCTGTCATAATTGAGACATCCAAGGATCAAAGTTAATCCGGATGCCTTTGTCATTCTCACCTTCTTTTGGCTGCAGGCTGTATCGTTGACAATCAGGGGAGTTTGCTCCCGAACTCCTAGGGCTCACCGTGTAGACATAGTTTTCCATAGCAAACAGAGCCTCTCTACCATCAAGGTCCTTGCCAACGGTGATCTCCTGGTTAATCGGATAATTGAGTCCGAGAAACAGAGAGTGTGAACCAAGGCTGTTTACCCGCCTCCAACTAAAAAATCCTGAAGGCCCCAACAAGCCGGTATCCTGCTCATAGATGTAACAACCACTGTCCGGATACTCACGTATTTCACGGTGCCTGTATACAGTGGGGTTCTTGCAATATAAATTTTCCGGCTCATGTGTCCGAATGATCATCAGTCTTTTGCCGTCGTCTGATCAAGCGAGGAACCAGTTGTGCTTCCCTGTTTTCGGCAAAGGTGGTGTGATTACAAACGGCAGTAACTGTAGGGACACTACATCATATCAAAAAGGACAGGCATTGTTAATGTAAGATTAGCATTGTTCAGAGTATGAGTAGGATAATGCAAGAAACAACATTGTTAATGTAAGATCAACATTGATATGTCCCTGTTGGAACTGGGAGGAAAATACAGGGAAATGTATACTGGGTTCGAAAATATAGAAGTGCCATGCATGGTTATACTCATGTTATCTCGCAACCGATTCTTCACAGGAAACTACCATGTCATGAATGTTATGGAATCATGTTCTGTCCTCACAGACAAATTCTTAAAGGTAACTAACAGACCATGCATTATTATATACTCGTGTTCTGTGGGAAAATTTTTTGTCAGGATATTATTCTAGCCATTGATTGCTGAAGGGAGAATATAGGTATGTACACATGGTAAGCATTACAGGATTTCACTACTTCCAAATATAGAGTTCTCCATATGCACATTTACTTCCCTAATGTATGGTTAGATGAAACCAACAGTGTGGTGCATGTTTCTACATCGTGAAAATGAGGAAACTAACATGGCCATTGATACACACTCATATTTAGTAGTAGTAGTATATAGATTACTGTAAAATAAGGAGAATATCCATATATTCCTAACCGTTTGATTATTCAGGGGTACAAATTGGCTGTAATGACATGATCACAATCGCATGAATTAACTCATTCCAAATATAGCTGATTTACGGCGTCTCTAATACATTGCCATAGTTCTACTCAAATTCTGCTCAAACAAGGATATGCCAATCATCGCAAAAAGTTCAAACAGTGTCATGGCGTCATCATTAACATGAGACGGAAACAACTTACATGCGCCGTCCCAGCAATACGTGGTGCATCTGCTTTGTCGATCGCGTAGATGATGCCATTGTGTTCAATAGCATCAGAGAAGTGTGTATCAGCTTTGAAGATGATCCACCGCGAGCTGAGTTGTCTCCAGCTAAAGAAGGCACCAGCATAAAGATAGGCGAGTCCGCGGTCGAACAAGGCAATTAGCTTGAAGTCTGCATAATTCGCATGTTGTGTGGGCACTTGGCAGATTACAATCTTCCGCAAAACAAGGTCCATCCAACTGACGTGGTAATCTAGATAACTAGGACCATGATGGTAAAACTCTATATAATCCAGCGGAGGAAGGATAATCTCATGGGAGGTCTGGAAGTTCACGAGCACCAACTTTTTACCGTCTTCTCTGAAGGCAGCCATCCAGTGGGAGTTCATGCCGACCCAGTACATACCTTCCAAGAAGTTTCGGGCGATGGTGATCGGATCAAAGTTGAGGGAAATGATGTACGGCGACCCACTACATACCTGCAAAGAAGTTTCGGCTAATGGAGATCAGATTGAAGTCGAGGGGCATCATGTACGCCTCCGTATCATGGTGAGCCAATCTCGCAAGACCAAATAGCAGCAAGCAGGGTGTCTTGAAAAGCTTTGGCCTCGCTTCGATGATGGCTGTGTGCATGCCCCTCAAGCATGAAGCCAGCCGCAGGGCGCTCAACATATCCATACACGAACAACAGAGGCCGAGGACGTCACTGGGCAGATTGCTCCAATCGCGGCTCATATGGATCCTGCACGGTTTGAGTTCGGCCATGGTGGAGTTTGGAAGGTGGGGTTTTGGGGGGCTTGATTTATGGGGGAGAAGGCTGTCGGTGCTGGAGCGGCTAGCGAGGGAATAGTGGTACTGGGGGAGGCGAGTGAGGCGACGTTATGCGGGGGCACAGTGAGATAATGAAGAGTGACCTCAGGATCTCCGGCGAGACGGAGATGAAGATGGAGTGGTGCTAGGGGAGAGCGAGACGAGGCGAGGCATGCAATACAGCGGCGGTGACAGTGACTGCACAGTGCACAAGGTGAGGCTGACTTTGGTAACCCGGACACGCCGCCTGGACTGGTGTCACCTCGGGCGCAGGGTCTTGTCACTTCACTATGAGGACCAGATGAATAATAGTATTTTGACCATCAAGTGTACCACAGTTGTACTACTCCTACTAGTAGGAGTAGTAGGAACATGAGTACACTCCCATGCTAGCATGCCTCTGGGTTCACTTCATCCTCCAGCTATCATCCATATTGCGAGCAGAACCAAATTCTCGTGCATGCGGAAGCGTGAAGGACTTTTCTTTTTTGAGGATAACCGCATATTCCTTAACCATACTAGGAACATGAGTAGTACTCCCTCCGGTCCTCTTTTGTCTGTGCATAACTTTTTTCAGTATTTCTCTAATTAGTCTGCGTATATACCCTTTTGCATGCGCCCATTTCCCTCCATGCCCCACATTCACAACATTAATTAGCGTATGCATGAGCAGCTGCAGCCCGACTCCAGCCAATAAACTGCAGCCTGCAAGTTGGCCACTCTATGTGCGTGGGAGAGAGAAAAGGCAGCCAAAGAGCCCATCCAATCCATTGCATGCAGCAGCCAAACCACCGCACCTCTCCTCATGCATGCGCATAACTTCTCCCATTTACTTCTCCATCGAGAACCGATTTTCCTCGGATTTTTCACTACTCCTTCATCTTCATTTGCATCCAAACCACACTGCATTCACATTGTTTTAACCTCTTCACATCCTCCTGGAATAATTCTGAAGCCCCTATAAATAATCATCTTCTTCAGTTAGATTAGCCATCTAATCCTAATTCTCCAAACCATAGCCCTTCGGTCCAGCGGTTCCAAATGGCGAAAGATATCGAGATGCAGGTTTTTAGCATCCAACGTGTCCTCGTCGAAGGCTCGTTGAGCATAGTTGCCACAGTCACCGACCAACCAAGGGTTGTTCGGAAGTGGATCAACAATGTATCCAACTCCCTCCAAAAGGTGGAGATGAATGTCATTAGTCTCGACGCATAGTACACGGAGCGTGCCACTGGGAAGATCCAACGCACCACTATCCTTCAGCTGTGCCTCGAAGATGATGTTTTCATGTACCACATCATACACGCGCCCTCCGTACCAGGTGAGCTTCACGATTTCTTGTCTTAGGAGGACATATACTTCTATGGGGCAGCCATCGCAGGGGACAAACAGAAGTTGGAGCCGTACAACCTTGATTTGAAAAGCATCGCTGACCTACAAACCAGAATAAAAATTCCTATAGAAGATTGTGATAAACCGACACCATCCCTATTCGACGTAGCAAATTTTGTGCTAGGAACAAATCTTCAGAAGGGTGACGAGATGCTAGCATTAAGGTCGTATGGATGGGAGAATTATCCCTTGACGTACTAGCGGATAAAATATGCTGCCCTCGATGCCCGTGTGAGTTTCGAGATAGCTGCAAGGTCCAGAGAGCTTGTTGCGAAGCTGTCTCCCACAGAAAATGAGAACAACAACAAGAAGAAGATGCTGCACTAGCAGCATGGCATTATGGATGGATGAACTATTTCCTCTCTTGTAAAAAAAATATTCCCTCTCTATGTATATTGATATAGATGGACTATTTTGATGGTGTGAATGTCTTTGGAACAAGTAGTAGCATGGGTCCGCTTGACTATAAGAAACTATTTATCCGCCTAGCTTTCTCTACTACTCCTTCTAGTGAACGGTATGCAATGCATGTGTCCGTAGACATGACAGCTTGTCCATGGAAGTTCAACTACGGCGACCATCACGTTTCATCCACTGCCACTCGTGATTCCCATGACGCCGCTCCAACCCACGGCACCACGTCCCCCGATGTGTGCCTCACCCCTCTCGGCCGCACCACCCCTCTGCCTTTGTGTGCATGACATGCGGGCCACCTTAAATGCGGCGAGCATCAAGTTTCTACCACAGCCACACGCGATTCCCACGACGCCGCACGAACCCATGACACCACACGTCCCGCACCATCAAATTTTCATCCAGCGGCTATGACACATTTCGTCATGGGCATCAATCCTCAGCTGGAGTACTTCTGTACTACAGGTAGTACCTACCGGTGTGGCCATCTACGCCTCGTAATGCCCCGACGCCCAGCTGTGGCACCCTCGCCACGGCCACGCCACCACCGGCCGGTTCATCTTGAATGAGTGTGTCGCGAACCACACCACCACCATGAGAATGACATGTGGGCCAGCCGCATTTAAGGTCTGCATGTCATTGACTCATAGGCCGGGCACTAAGCCACTGAAGTTCGATCCTGTGGGCCCCGAGAGGGAAATGTAGCTCCTGCAGCAGGCCTTGTGGTGCTCCCGCAGTACGAGCTCGTGCCAAACCCATAATTTGTTTCTTACTACTACCAACTACTAGTAAGGAACACGCGCATTGCACGCATGAGATTCTGGTGGTTTGTGCATTATGCTTCTACATGTGGAGTCTCCTAGATTCTACATGTGGCAAAATCTGGTGGAATGTAGATGATATCCAACGGCCAGTAGTGCTCGGATTTGCCATCTTTGTACCATCGGATTGGCTTCATCCAACGACCAACTTTCAAAGTTATGGTTTGGTTTGCAGCCTAAGGTTGCCACGCCTAAGCTTAGGCGTGCCGGCATGTGTTTGGTTCATTGCTACACTTGTGGCTTGCCACACTTTTCTAGCTACATGGTCCACATGTCATAGACTCAACTTCTTGCCAAATCTTGCCACACTTGTGGTGGCCATTTTGTTAGCCACATTTTTTGTGGCAGACACACTTTGCCTAAGCTTAGTTGTGGCAAAGTTAGTCATGAATGAAGTTCAACCATGGAGTCTTCTAGATTCTACATGTGGCAGAATCTAGTGGAATGTAGATGATATCCAGCGGCCAGTAGTGCTCGGATTTGCCATCTTTGTACCATCGGATTGGCTTCATCCAACGACCAACTTTCAAAGTTATTCACACACTATATAAGGGGTATAGATATAGATGTGCCGGCCCGTTGTAATGGATCCAAAGTATATCTGTTTAGTGGAGTGCACTCTAAACACATTATCTATTTATCTTTCTCTAACCTTTCGTAGCCATGCAACCAAGCCACATAAGCTTCATGGGTGCCCCCCACATCATATTATTCATACTACATTGACAGAAAAAAGATAAATCACCCAAAACAAGATCTTCCCGTTTTTTGTTCCTACGATGCTGTGCCGTGCATGTACCTACTAGTTGTATAGTGGTAGTACTAGTTGTATAGTAGGAGTACTACAAACTTGGTACTAGTAGGAGCAGATTAGTACGGAATGCTCATACTCTATCAACGAGCCCCATCTGACACCAAATTTCTTGGCTTTCGTGCTACAGCTAGATCTTCCCCTCATTTCTATTTTCCAACCCGGCGGCGGGCGGGTTGCAGTTTGCCAATAGTCGGTTTGCTCAATGACAGTCCCACATGAAAGTGAAAATGCTAGGCAACACGCCTTCCCTAAGCTATGTGTCGTGCTAGGCGGGCCGTGGAGTACTCCCAATTCCCGGGCGTGTGTGGGGGGAGTGCGACGTGAACACGGCAGGCCTTTTCCTTTTCCTTTTACTATCAATGTGCCCATGCGTTGCGACAGATCCAAAGTAGTAGAATAGTAGTACTTGTTCACAAACTTGAAAGAAATCACTCTTGTTTTGATATACTCCTAATATATTACTCCCTCCGTTCCTAAATATTTGACTTTTTAGAGATTTCAAATGGACTATCACATATGGATTATATAGACATATTTTGAAGTGTAGATTCACTCATTTTGCTCCGTATGTAGTCACTTATTGAAATCTCTAGAAAGACAAATATTTAGGAATGGAGGGAGTACTTTTCACTCAAAATATATTTCTCAGGCTGTTTTGATGAGGTGAGGGAGGGATGTGGTTTCTTTCAAGTTAATAAGGGGTTTTCTACAAATTGGAGTAGAGAAGTGGGCTATTGTTGCAAAAATGCCACAACTTACCTCACAGCCGTTAGATGCAGATCTAATGATCAGAAACGATGGATGGCAGACACACCACCATCACCAACTGAGTCTTTTATAGGAGTATATATTTCTCAGGCTGTTTTGATGAGGTGAGGGAGGGATGTGGTTGCTTTCAAGATAATAAGGGGTTTTCTGCAAATTGGAGTAGAGAAGTGGGCTATTGTTGCAAAAATGCCACAACTTACCTCACAGCCGTGTCACAGCCCTAGAGTACCTGAGTGAAATAGTTGCATCTGCACTCATGCATCATGTCTAAAATTTCTGAAAGTTGAATTGAGGTTTGTTGAAACCCTCAGAAATCACTTCAGAAATAATCAACATTAAAAATCTTTTCAAATGAGTCCAAGGAAATGTTCCTGTTATTCTGTAAAAATATTGGCAAGAGGTAAAATTCAAACCAATATTTTTGGAGTTTCAGAAATATTTATTTTGGGCATTTGAAATTAATTCAATAACTATTTGAATTGGATCTATATTTATTATATAATAAATATATGTTCAATAATTCTGAAAATTGTTGTGTAGCTTTGGAGAAGTCCATTTAGTTCACACAATTATTTTCATGAATTTTGAAAATGGTTTGGTCTTTGAACTAAATCAAAACAAAATAACAAGAATAGAAAACAAAAACAGAAAGAAAGAGAGGGCACTGTACCTGGCGCTCACCTGGCCTGGCCCAGCACGGCCCAGCCCAGCTGGCCGATGCCAGTCATCTCCCTCGTCTCGCCGGAAGGACGAGGGCGTGTGCTCGCCACGCGCGCGCCACCTCCACCCTGCTCTGGCCACCTCCTGCTTCCCCGACCCCTTCTAGCGATGCCACGGAGATGGCCCGAAGCCCCTGTCCCCTCTCCCTCACTCGCCGCTCTCTCTCCCCTCCCCTGGCTCTCTCCCTCTAGCTCAACCGAGCGAAACCGTCGCCGCCGACCAGCGCTCGGCGCGGCCACAACCACCCCCTTGCTCCCCTGGCGCGTCCGAGAGCTCCGCCTCGTTCCCCTCTTCCTCCTCACCGAGCCACATGGTGCCTGAAGCCCCTGGACGCCGCCAACACCGCCGTTCCCCTCTTCGGTCGCCGTGGATCCTCGCCGTCGATTTGGGAGCTACCAGGCGTCCCCGACCTCGCTCTTGCGCTCCCTGCACTCGCTGTGAGCCAATACGCCGAACCCCTCTCTTCCCGTGATCTATTTCCCTCTCTAGCCGCCGTTCCCATCGAGCCCGAGAGCTCAGCTTCGCCGACGATGTCGCCACCACGGCCTGAGCTCGACCCAGCCGTGACCTTGCACCGCATCATGCTCCTGGCGCCTCCAGGAGGCTGCCTAGCCACTCCGTTGGCTCGTCCGAGCACTACAGCCCAGCGCCCGCGCTACCCCGTACTCCGGCCGCTGCAGCCGAGCTCGTCGGCGTCAGCTCCGGCCATCCCAGCTACCGCTGCTTGCTGGAATGGATGCGCGCGTGTGCCAGCAATCCGTAGCCGCAAACGGCGCGCCAAACCATCGACCGTGGGCAAATCCCGAGCCCTCCGCCGTCTCGAGCTTCACCGGCGATGAGCCGCGGGTCAACTCCGGCGAGTTGACCTGGGGGTTTGACCCCGTCTGACCAGGGTTTGACCACCCTGGGTCACTGACGCGTGGGGCCAGCCCTGCTAATTAACCCAGGTTAGTGTTAATTTATTTAGTTAGTTTAATTAGCCTCTGACATGTGGGCCCAAGCCCCTAATTAGTTAACTCGAGATTAATTAGAGCTAACTAATTTAGTTAACTAAACTAGACACTGACATGCGGGCTCCGCCCTGCTAACAGCCTGGTTAGGGTTAGTTTAACACTAACTAACTCAGTTAGTGGACTGAGTCACTGACCAGTGGGTCCCACTGGTCAGGTTTGACCCGGACCAGCCCCTGTTGACCTACTGACATCATTCTGACGTCAGGCTGACGCAGTAATGCTTTCTGGATTTTAAATAAATTAGAAATGATTTATTTAATTCAGAAAATGTCCAAAACTTCCAAAAATCATAGAAATTCAACCGTAACTCCAAATGAAATAAATTATATATGAAAAATTATCAGAAAAATTCAAGGAATCTGTTTATGGCATTTTCATGCATGTTAGAGCAACTTATGGCTGCTGTTTAGGCCAATTCACATAAATGGAATTTAAACTCTCACTTATGGAGTTTGAATTTGAACCTAGGGTTCAAACCAACTTCATTTAATATGGTTGCTAGTTGCATTAGCTCAATCAACAGCATATTGCCATGACATTATCATGCATCATAATTGTTGCATTGCATTGATTGTGTTCCTCTTTGTTTGTCGGTATTTGTCCCCTCTCGATAGACGTTGTACCGACGCTGTGATCGTTGACACTGATGAAGACCCAATGATATCTTCAGAAGTGCCAGGCAAGCAAAACCCCCTTGTTCATTCTGATACAATCCCACTCTCTCGCTCCTGCTCTCTTTTACTACATTAGGACAACACGATTCCTCTGTTACTTGTTGCAGTAGTTGAACCCCTTATCCTCTGCATGACCTGTCATTGCCACAGTAAATAGATGAAACCCACTAGCCTGAGTAGGAGTTGTTTGAGCCCTGATGTGCCTACTCATTCATGTTTGTTTGTCATGCCCGCTACTGCTTAGAGTTGAGTCAGGTCTGATTCATCGGGAATGAATCGGAGGTGTGTGAACATGTCCTACTGTTGAGAGCTAAATGTGTGAACACGATTTGGTAAAGGTAGCGGTGAGAGGCCATGTAGGAGTACATGGTGGGTTGTCTCATTGGAGCCGTCCTTAGGAACTGAGTTATGTGTTTGTGATCCATGAAACAGTTACTACCACACATTGGGCCCGAAACCAATGGACCCTCTCGGCTTCTTAATCACCCTAGTACTCTGTCCAGGAGTTGCAACTAGTTTCTGGTGTTTGTAAGTTATGTGTTGGCGGCCGTGCGTAGCGCTGACCCTAGGGGTGGGCTATGTTGCGGTAGATACACCGTGGCACGGTGTACCGGGCGCCCGTTTGGTGTCTCGGGAACCCTGTTCACATCGTTCGGGGCCGTATGTGGAAACCTCGGCCGGACTCCCTGCGGATGGAACCTGGATAGGTGATAAACCTGGACTAGAGACTTAGGTGTTTAGGTAGGCCGTGGCCGACACCCTCGTTGGGCTTCCGCTTGAAGGTTGCCGAGTACATGTCGTGTAAATGACGGTAAGTGGTGGGAGCGTGTGTGAAGAAGTACACCCCTGCAGGGTTATCATTATCTATTCGAATAGCCGGATTCCTCGGATATGGAAACTTGGACCCCTTGCATAGTTCATAGACAAGTGAAAGTGGATACTCTAAAACTCGCAAGATAAGCGTGAGTGCTATGGATGGCGTTCTCGCAGGGAGACGGGAGCGGATCCATAGTGGTGTATTGGTATGGTGAATTTGTGGACTCGTGTGCGCCACCTCAAAAGAGTTACTTGTAGTCGTAGTTCAGGTTAGCCACTGAGTCAAAGCTGGCTTGCTGCAGTTAAACTCCACCACCCCTTTATTGATACCGATGCATATGTAGATAGTTCTGATGTAAGTCTTGCTGGGTACATTTGTACTTACGTTTGCTTATTTTATGTTTTGCAGGGAGACGTCAGTCTCGCTAGTAGTTCCGTGTGGACTTCGACGTTTAGCTTGATACCTCAGCTACGATCTTGTGCCCTCAGCAGGATCTGGTAGATAGTCAGGCTTCTCAGCCTTTTCATTTGTAGATGTCTGTACTCAGACATGTTAAGCTTCCGCATGTGCTTTGACTTGTATGCTCTGAATGTTGGGTCATGAGACCCTTGTTTGTAATATCTTGCTCCTCGAAGCCTAATAAATACTTGAGTCGTAGAGTCTTGTTGTGATGCCATGTTGTATGTACTCATATCGGGCATATTGTGTGTATGATTGAAATGCTTGGTATAGTGGGATCCGACAATCTAGTTGTTTATCCTTGGTAGCCTATCATATGGGGAAATGTGGTCTAGTGCTTTCTGAGCGATAGTAGTCCACTACAGCCCGGTTCACCGGAGTCCTGCTAGCCCCACACTACTGCTCGGAACACTTGACTGGCCGGCATGTGTTTCACTTCATTCCTGTGTCTGTCCCTTCGGGGAAATGTCACGCGGTGACTTCCGGAGTCCTGCCTAGCCTGCTACAGCCCGGGTTACCGGAGTCCTGTTAGCCCAGTGCTACAGCCCAGATTCACACATTGATGACCGACATGCTCGATGTGATTCATGTATGCCTGTCCTCATGGGTTAGCGCCGCTTTGGGTTCACGACTAGCCATGTCGGCCCGGGTTCTCTGTCATATGGATGCTAGCGACACTATCATATACGTGAGCCAAAAGGCGCAAACGGTCCCGGGCCAGGTAAGGTGGCACCCGTGGGAATACCGTGCGTGAGGCCGCAAAGTGATATGATGTGTTACATTCTAGATCGATGTGGCTTTGGAATCGGGGTCCTGACAAGCCGTTAGATGCAGATCTAATGGTCAGAAACGACGGATGGCAGACACACCACCATCACCAACTGAGTCTTTTATAGGAGTATGAGTAGAGAAACATGTATAAATTGTAACATTTTGGCTCTGCTCCTTGGCACGATCGATAGATAGAAATAACGATTGGAAACACTAGGGCGGGGCTATTTCCGCCAGATAAGCAGGGTACGTAGTAGCTAGGTTGGCACATCGTCGGTTTGGTCACACGCGGTCCGACATGTTCTAGTGTTTCTAGCAAGATGCCCGCGCGTTGCACGAAGTTGATGGAAAAGGTAAGCACAACTTATAAATTGACGGATGGAGTACTAGTCATAGTGATGCATATAATTAAGCAAAGGGATCGCACATGTCGGTATTGACTGGAACGAGAGTGCAACACCACAATAAGAATTAAGGCCACGATGATGATGTGATCGCAGTGGTGGTTACAGAAGGCAAGAAGAAAGATGCATCCATCAACGTACGACCTCCTCCTCCTCCTCAACTTAGTGCGTCGGGCCACCGACCGGCGGCTAAGGAGTGGCGGCTTTTGTGGCGAGGTCGAGGTGCTTCTCAGCAAAGGCATCCAAGGCTTCCAGCCGGTTGAGGAAGGCCAACATCATAACCTCCTCACTGGCCTAGTAGATACCCATGTACACGATTTGCTCGTACATGTGGATGTGTAGGTCGACGAATTCTTGCAGGGCGAGGCACCTCGCGGCGAGCACAACCTCCAGGTGGACATTCTTCATGGCGTCGGCAGGCAGTCGCAGGGCCACCGGTGCTTGAAAGAGGTTCCGGCCATGGAGGCCGATTAGGGTGGCAGTCAATGAGGATCCCGGGCGCACGGGCTGGAGGAGTACGGCGATGTCGTCCGCGAGCTTCTTGAGGACGGTGAACTTGTTGGTGGTGGCAATGATCATCTGGTCCAACTGAGAGTCGTAGTTGGCGTCGACGGCGGCCATCCACCAGCCGGTCTCCAACACCGTCTGGAGACGATCCTCGGCGCCATGTCACATGCCGACGTCTTGGACCATCTGGCACAACCGCTGGCCGCTCGCGCGCATCGCTGCCATGGGTCTGGAGTGAGCTCTTTTGTGCTTAGTGTAGGTTCTTAGGCAAATGCTTAGGTGCGTACGATGTGGAGATGCATTGAAATGGAGGGGCGCCTTTATATGAGGGCAAACTGCGTTGCATTCACATCGTGCAGCCTCTTTTCCCGGTCCTCCTCCCATTACTTCCCTCATGCATTAATTGAAGGAGGATGCATTGGCTGTTCAACATTTCGGGAACCGCTACTCCCTCGCTCGTCTGCATTAAAGCCGTCTCGGGAACTACGCCACCCGCTGTCAAATCGAATAGTACTGCGCCGCCTGCTGCACGCCCGGCTGAACACGCCTCCTCGCCTCCATCAAACCCCTCCGTTAAACCCGCATGAAAACCGAGAAACCTACTCCGGCCACACGTCCGTTCATGAGCGGGACGGAATTAAATGCAACACCGGTCAAGCTCCTCTCGTCTGCCCTCAGTTTAAACGAGGCCAGATGCCGGCCAAGCTCCTACCGCCCGCCCTCTATTTACACAAGGCCAGACAGACAGCGGGCAAGAATCGCACCCCTCTGCCGCTCCCCCATTTCCGCCTTCACCATTTTCTCCACTCTTCCGATGGCTTCCGAGGAGCTGTTCTCCGGCATATTACCCGGCTGGGTGGCCCGCCGAGCCCTCTGGATACGGGCGAGGCCGCTCGGTGCTTCACCAACCTCGCTTGGCCCGACGGAGCCAGTTGCCGCCCCAAGCAGGTGCGTGGTTCAGCAACTCGCCGCTCCAGTTTGGCTCGATGAGGAGTGGCGAGTTGCTCCACGCCGGCATGGCGGCGAGCACAGTGGTACGGGCGTCGTCGCTGCCGCGTCGTACCACGCCTCCCGTGTCTGTGGGCGCGCCTCCCGTGCCTGCGGCAGTGCCATGCAGGTAGAGACAGAAGCCGAGTGCGTGGACAGCGACGAGTCGGTGGCTAGCTTCTCCATGTCCGCCGCCATCATCGAGGAGAAGTAGAACATGGGAGGCCGCCGCCACTTGGGTCCCATGAAGGCCACAGCCGAGGCGATGACTGCACATTCAGGTGGTTTCTTTGCTTCTTCGTCTCTTTCGAGGACCTTCGTCGACCCCGCAAAGTGTCTGCCGGACATGAGGAAGACAAAGGGATCCGCGGGCGGCCATTTAGATTATGTACTCCCTCTCCAGCTGGCGGGAAATTTTTGTTCTAAGGATGGATAAATTGTATGTATCTATAACTAAAATAAGTCTAGAGACATCCATTTCCAGGACAAGTATTT